>NC_057849.1:300598698-301240242 GCF_015237465.2 Chelonia mydas | reverse complement strand
AGGCGAGTCCCACTCTGGCAGATCTTATGAGGCCCATGAAAATAAGGCTCCTTTCTGCAACTTTTAGACCAAACATTGTGAGATTTGACAAGGCAGCACAGCTCCATGCCACTCCTTCCTCTACCAGAGTCCATGTCCCTTCTAGTCAGCCCACTTCATACCTCACCTTGTCTCCTCCACATTTCCCGCCCACATCCTTCCTATCCCCATCCATGCCTGAAGGCAGGTCAATTTATATTTACAAAGGTTTTTTTTTTAAAAAAAACACCTTGCTCTATATCCACAATGGCTCTGTAAAAGCCTGGCCTATAGTGAATTCACTCCAGTGGAGGATGGTCTGTGCTATAGATGTAGATAAAAGGAAAGGAGAAAAAATAAAGCTAAAAGAAGCAGAATATTGCAGCGTGCCATTTTAAGACACATGCATCTCTGCAGAACATTTCACTGCCTTTGCCTAATACAGGTGAAACCATTTTGCCAGGGGCTGCTGGGAGCAACAAGGGCCAGGTTCAATATTTAGGGGTTCCTCTTAATACAAAAATCGAACTGGCTCAAGCCCTAACCCAGTAATCTGGGAAAAGTAAACACCACCCTGGGTCGTTCTAGGAGGCAATACTTCCCTACTCACAAGCAGTCTGTGTAAAACAAAAAAGGAAAGGGGTCCCAGCATTAATTTGTGAAACCACCACAACTATGATTCAAAAGCACATAACCGTAAGCAAACATCCACCTCACAGTATGTTGGGCAGCATCCTTTGGCTCACTTTCCTACCTTGTGGTGTGAAAGTCTGACAAATGAATGCCCTTTTAACATGCCACTCCTTTTCTTCCACTGCACACCACTCACAGTTGGTTGTCCTTGGTCAGTGAACACCCAGGGTTCAGAGGTGCATTCATATGGGTTCACCTCCCATCCCTGAAAGCGGGAGTGGGTGTTGAGCAATGTGTCTGCTGCTCCCAAGCACCTTTGCAACTGGATTCTTGCTGCTGCTGCTACCTATGCTGCTGTTTTCTCTGCTGTGGCTTGGCTCTCACTGCCACTTTTGTGTTCTGAGATTCCACCACTTAGCAAAGCTTGTAGTGATTTCAGCTCTCAATTATTTCACTGGGTAGGGAAACCTCACTTCTAGTGCAGCCTTAGCCTTCCCTTTCACAGCAACACTATCGCTGCAGCAGTTCTAAGATTTAAGCCTTACACCTGATTATCAGTGACCTAGCTCTGATCATCATCACTGAATAAAAGACTATCAATTAAGTCATGAGCTGTGTCTTTAAACATCAGAGGACAAAGGCTCAAATGACATCTAAGACATACCTCTCTACAGAACTAGGACACTAAGTAGAATCCCCACCCCAGACAGAAACATCTACCTTAACCCCCTCTCCCCTTCATCAGGATTTGTCATCCCTACCCCCTGCTTAGCAAGCAAGGTTCAGGTTAGGGTGACCGCCCCCCTCAGTCAGGGCATGTTAAACACAGTGCTTTACTCATGCTATAAGGACACTTCATTACCCCTGCATTCAATATAAAAGTGAATAGTAACCAAACACCAGCCAAAATTGATTACTTTGGAAAAGCAACTCTCTGCTGATCCCCTATGCAGAGTAGATATGCCTATGCAAATATAGGCCACTCCTGAAGTCTTTTCCCTCCAGTTTGTCACTAGATGTCAGGGGAGAGCTTGTTCAGACCCTGCTTAGAACAATTATGATTCCCCTTGTTTCTTCAGCCTGGTCCAAAAATCCCAGCAAGCAACAGATAAACCTCAACAAGCTTTAATTTCCTTTAATTTCCCAGCAGGGAAGACAGAGTTCCTGACTGTCAAAGTCCATAGTATATATGGCCCTTTTATTTCCTAGGTCTCCTTGCTTCCTGGGCTAAGCAAGCACTTCTTCCTCTTCTGCACAGAATCCTTTCCTTTGGCAATCTATTGGTTCCGGTTTATAACCCTGCTTTAATGAGCCTCAATTAACCTGACTCTGCCAGGGTTACTGCAACTTCAGGATTGCAGTAGGAATGGCAGACAAACACTACGGCTTCTCTGTGGCCTGGCTGGAAATGGGATTCCTCTTTCCCTCAGGCATCTCCCCAGTACTAAGCACCCAGGCTAGGTACTTGGGCAGTATTCTGGTGAGTGGGTTTGGGCCTAATTGAATAGATCTGCTTTATTCTCACTGCTTTTAGACATTTCCTAGTCAAAGCTGTGCCATTCCTTTGATTAGTCTCCTCTTGTCTCTAAATGATTTTTTGACATGCTGAGACAGTACAAGTGGGGTCCTTAATGCTGAAGCCATTGTGCAACAACAATTCTGAGGCTGGGAAAGATTCATTAGGATGCTGCAATCTAACCCGTAGGCAATGTCCACCCTCTTGGGTCTTTGCTTTAAAAGTTCGCAACTGCCAGTAAATCTAACAAACAATTAGTTTCCTGATGTTTGAGGAACCCATTTAGAGGTCTCTCTAGAGTCCTTTGCTTTCCTGTGCTCCACTCATTTCTGGGCATCAGGATGTTACTTCAGTGTGCTCTGGTATAAATTCCTGGCCCCACTGTCAAATATTCATTTTATCTGTTGATCCAGAGCTCATTGATAGTACTAGGAATCAGACATAGAAGTTTTTTCTATCATGATAGACAGTTATCTTAATATGGAATGAGAAGAAGCTATTTTTAAATAATCCTTCCCTGACTGGAGAAAAATCAAAGGCTTGCACACCTTTGGCAAAAATAGCCATTTATTAGTTTATATGTTTCCTCAGTCGTTTCTGAATTAACACCCCTGCCATGTGTGCTTTGTACTGGAGGTGCCATGTTTTGGATGAGGTGAATTCCTGGGATCCTGACCACTTATGGCCATCAAAAGTCCTCTTGCTCTTTTCCTCCAATAAGGGAAGTATTAAACCTGATTGAATTGTTTACTTACATTGTTGCACTGTTGGTTTTAAAGCTGGTCAGAAAATTTCCCTTGAATAATTTCAACATTTTGGCAAAAAATTGAAACCAAAAAATTCCGGCTGAAAACTGAAAAGGTTTGATTGGAAAATGTCACCCCAGTGCCTCAGGAGTTGTAACTTGGGTGCCTTATGCCCCCATTCTCCTCTATGGACCATACTCCCTAGCCAGACTACATCTCCCATGATATATCACAGTATTTCCCACACCTCTTGCATGATGGTGCATCATGGAAGATATAGCCCTACTGAGAAACTTGAACTATAGATTAGATTGGTGGTACAAAACAGCTAACCTATAACTTCTATGGGGCGCTGCAGTGCCATTTCCAAATTGAAGTGTTAGTTTTCAGATGGTAGTTTAATTTTAATTTTTCTTGAACAAAAGACAACTTTCTGCAAAAAAAGACGCTTTTTGTGACCAAACTTGTTGAGCCAGAAATCCAATTATTCCATCAAAAAACAATTCTGGGGAAAATTTTCAGCCACCCCTAGTTGGCTTATTTTTATGTAACATTGGTGTGTCCCATTAGAGCTGCTGTATTTTGCATCAGACATATTAATGAAATCTGTGGTGTGTGAAATTATAGCTGTATATAATTTACAAGGCATAGGTGAATCTTTCAGGAGAAAAGGCACTCTATAAACGGGAGGAGTTGTTGTGACATAAGTTGTCTACCTATAAATGTGTGGTCAGAGTTTGTTAGGTAGTAGCTAGTATGATAACAGAACATCTTAACTGGCTGAAAATGTGAAGCATTTATACACCAAAATAAGTGGTTAAAAAAATTCAGAATAAGTTCCACAGGAAGATTCAGGGACATGGACAAGATGACCTTGAATGGACTTATTGATTTACTTAGGTAACTATTTTCTTGGAAGTACTTAGCAGGGCTCTGCATGACCTGTAGCCTTCATCTCTCCTTCCATCTCTGCTTCTACTCCTTTACATTTCTTTCCAGTCCTCTCTCTTAAATCCTCTCTTTAAGTCCAACTCTGTGCGTGTGTGTGTGTATTGCTGCCCTATGATAAGAACAGCCTTGCCTTCTGTGTGTTCATGTGCTCTCCCTTACAGTCTTCAAATTTCTTTTCAAAACTCACTTCTGTGAAACCTTCATATTGTTGTCCATGCTACTGTGGCCTTGTCCCATTACTTCATGTTTTGTCATGTATTTGACATCTGTCTGAATAAGACTGCAAGCTCTTTAGGACAAGGACCCACAGCAGTCCTTTTTCATGTTTGCAAAGCACAAGGCACACTTACACCACTCTATAAATACTAATAAAAATGGCGGCAAATTACTCTTGTTCACTTTCCACATTTTTAGCACCATCCCTTTAAGCAACTTAGGTGGGTTATGCTGTGCTTAGCTCTGGCTTGCATGTGTTATGAGAATCAGATTTTTTTCACAGCAAAGTGATTTGCTTAGGCTTGTAGTGGTTATAAATATTTCTGGAAAAGTCAGGTCTGAGTTTTTCAACTACACTGTATTTTTGTGACTTATTACAATTCTCACATTTCTTCATGTTCACTTACTCCTAACTGGTTTCAGAGTAACAGCCATGTTAGTCTGTATTCGCAAAAAGAAAAGGAGAACTTGTGGCACCTTAGAGACTAACCAATTTATTTGAGCATGAGCTTTTGTGAGCTACAGCTTCATCCGATGAAGTGAGCTGTAGCTCACGAAAGCTCATGCTCAAATAAATTGGTTAGTCTCTAAGGTGCCACAAGTTCTCCTTTTCTTTACACTCCTAACTGTAACCCTTATTTATCAAACAAACAAAAGGAAAAGCCTTGATTGTCAATAGGAAACTAGGGATAACATAAGAACAAACTAAGTTCTTAATAGATTAAGTTATATTTTCAAGCCTAATGAGCGCTTAGGAGCCTAAAATTCATTGAAAACCAATGGGATTTAGGCTCTTAGTTGCCTAAATACCTTTATAAATTTGGCACTTAACTCCCATTTAAATCAATGGAATTAGATGGCTACACTTCTTTTAAAAACCTGGCCCTGAGTCACTTCGGTGTTTTTAAAAAAGTTACCCTATAAACAAGTTAATATAACTTAAAGGTATTGTATGTCATTTCCCACCCCTAACAGACTGACAGCATGGGCCACATTCATCCTTGGCACTGACTCCTTTGATGTAAATGGAGTTAAAGCCAGGGCTGTATGTTTTCAAGATGACTAAGTTTAATTTCACAGTACCCTACATGAGAAAACTGCAGCGAATCTCTGCTTTTCTGTACCCTTTCCATGTATTGTACCCATTCAAGAGCTGTCTTTCTGATAGAGCTTTTACTGTAAATACATTGTAGCATTGTTTGGGGAATGAGGGGTGCTGGTTAATTGAATATTCTGGTTAACTGTTATACTTTGAAAATTGGTGTTCCATTGGTAAAGTAGAATACAATAAAATAACTAAAGTATAAAATAGTATACAGGTACTCACCAATCCAGTAGTAGTACTGCACTGCAGAGTGGTTGGTTTCCGGAAGCACTTCATTTTCTATACAGTGGGTTACTTGTATATACCTATCTTATGACACTACATATCACTCTGGGCAGCATATGGTGTACACCCACATCACTAAAAATACACTTAACACTAAAATTACCCTGAACATAATTTAATCTCTTTGATTCAGAAGGCACTTCAGGTTCTTGCAGTGACTCAGGGTCATCATTATCAAAATCAATTATTGAAGATGTAGAAGGTATAGGAGATTGGGCTGAATCTGTAATGACCGACACACCCTGGAAGCTGCTTTTTTGAATAAGTCCCTGATATCTGCTTGCCTTCTGCCTCTTTTGCATAAAAGTAGAGTGCAGAATGTGCAATTGCATAACCTCCTGGGCAGTAAACTAGTCTCAGTTACTAGACTGAAGATTTGTATTGGGAGATATCAGAAATGCCGGTTAATGCAGGCCAGATAACAGCTTTTTTTATATTGTGCCCAGTGAAACAATCTTGCTTTGCCATCTTTTGGGCTGCTCTCACTCCATATTCATTTTGCAGTCAGTTTTGCTTTCTATGAGGATTTCCTAGACTAGCTCACTTTGACTTAAAGAACCAGGATTAGCTGACTGAACGAACTCAAAGGCAGTTCTACTCTGAAATGTGACTGCAAAAACAGGAGTTTCTGGTTCCTTGTTTATTGTCTCTTTATGGCTTATCAAATCTGATCAATTTATAAGTATAAAGATGATTTCATAGCAGACAGCCCTGTGATCTGCCCTTGGAATCTGAAAGTCAAGCTGGATTTCTTCTGACTAATCCGACTCTGCATTCAGCATGTGTTTAATAGTTTTGCGGATGTTGTGTGAACACAAACAGACCAATTCACTCTTCTGTAGTTGTGTTGGCTCTGCAGGGGCAACTGCAGTTAAGAAAAAAAGTAGTAAAATCTTATGGTAGCCAGACAAAAGAGCAGATTGTTGAAATACAGACAGGGATAAGGTTTCTATTGAATAAAGTATCATTTTACATGCAACTACTTTTCAGAGAACTGCACTTTAAGATAGTACTTGCTTATTAGGCTGTTCAGTCAGCATAGTCTTTTGCTTGACAGAGGGAGTGGATGGATCTAAATGATTGACAACTCAAAGCAATTTTACATGGTCTCATTTTTTTCCAAATGATCTAGAGCTTTTTTCAGACTAAAAATCAGTTTATTTTTTAATTGAGCTGAGGTATAGAAATCACACCATGAATCTTAACTTAAAAGGCATCTCTCCCATTAGTGCCTGTTGGGCACTCTAACTGAAGTAGATTTAAAAAACCACCAGAAAACATAACCAGACTAACTGAATAGTACATAACCTTTTTAAAAGGACTTATTGGCTATATCCTAAGCTTAACGTCTACAGCTGAATAATCATATAATACAATATCAGCATAGTTCTTCTAAGTAGACCCCCTATGTATCGTCATCTAGAGCAGGGGTGGGCAAACTTTTTGGCCCAAGGGCCATATCTGATTTAGAAATTGTATGGCAGGCCATGAATACTCATAAAATTGGGGTTGGGGTGTGGGTGGGGGGTGCAGGCTCTGGGGCGGGGCTGGGGATGAGCAGTTTGGGCTGCAGGAGGATGGTCCAGGCTGGGATCAAGGGGTTCAGAGGTCAGGAGGGGGATCAGGGCTGGGGTAGGGAGTTGGGGCATGGGAGGGGCTCGGTTGCAGGCTCCGGGCGGTGCTTACCTCAAGCAGCTTCTGGAAGCAGCAGCATGTCTCCCCTCTGGCTCCTACATGGAGGCATGGCCAGGCAGCTCTACATGCTGCCCTGTCCGCAGGTGCTGCCCCCGCAGCTCCCATTGGCTGCAGTTCCTGACCAATGGGAGCTGCGGGGGCGGTGTTTGGGACAGGGGCAGTGTGCGGAGCTCCCTGGCTGCCCCTAAATGTAGGAGGGGGAGGGGAGACATATCACTGCTTCTGGGAGTTGCATGGAGCGGGTCCCAATCCTGCTCCCAGGCTGGAGCACGGGAGCAGGGCAAGCCCCAGACCCCGCTCCCCAGCAGGAGCTTGAGGGCCAGATTAAATCAGCTGGCGGGCCTGATGTGGCCTGTGGGCCAGTTAGCCCACCCCTGGTCCAGAGTGTAAATTAATTCTTACTTTGCACTGCCAATAGTCCATTTCATATGCTGAACCAAGAATGGCCAAGTATCCCTACAAAGACAAGTGTCTGACTTCTATGCAAAATTCAATTGCTAATGTCAACACAAATCTTTCAAAATGTCATCCCGTCATCTCCCCCGCTCTTCAGACCCTTTCAAAATGGTCACAAGCAAAACTACATATTGGCTCAGTTTAAATAGTGACTCTGAACTAGATCTTCATCTAAAAATTATAAGATTTTATATTTCTCAAGGCAGTTTTGTCCATCTTTAAATCTGTGTGTCAGGGCCAGATTGTGAGCAACCTGTTGGCATGGAGTGAACTGTTCTGCATCAGGGCTGAAGGTCAGAGATCAATCCAGGGCTAGGCCAGCTCAAAACAGTGAAGTCAGAGTCTGTTACCAAATTGAGAGTATGAGGTAAGAATCAGGGTTGGTCAGGCCAGGATCTTTCACTGGGGTCAGCAGTAGTCTTAAGCCAGAGACAGTAAACCAGGAGCAGGGTTGAGATCTGAGCAAAGGTCAGAGCCAGGGATCCAGACAAATCATAGCAAGCAAGGGCTATGGCAGAAGCACACTGGAGTCCTGCATTACTCTGACAACTCCCAGAAATGGTTTCCTGGTTTAACTTTATATAGGGAGTGCCAGCCAATCAGGAAGCAGAGGGCTGTTGCTCATGTCCCTTTGTGTAGGACTTAACCTCTCAGTTCCTCTTGATGGTAACTCTACCAGAGCCCCTAGTGGTGATGGGGAAGCAGCTTCTGCACCTGCATACACCAGTTCTAGGCTTGTGGTTCTTACACCAGGGCTGCTTAAGGCCCAATCCTCACAGAAATCAGTGGGAGCTTAGTACAACTTGTAGAATTGGGTCCTAAGCTTTTTTTTTTTTTTTCCCCCCCACAGAGTATGCTCCTCAAAGGACTTCCATTGAGTGAGACAATTCTGATGACTCATTCATCCCTATGTTTTCCAGTGAGATACATATGTAGCCATCCACAGTCTGCCACTTCCTATTTATTAACAAATTTTCTGAAAAGACTTTCTATCCATATTGTTGTACAAGCAAGAGTAAAAATGGGATAACTGCCAATGATTCTGACACATTCAGATTCCAGCTCTAACATTGTGCAGCAGATTATCACTAACTAAATTCCCTTTAAGCATGGGTAACAGACTATTCTTTCCCCTGGCTATGTGGTTACATTTGTGACTAAAGAATTCATCTTCAGAACCTCCCTAACTCTATTTCTTTTATTTTCAGTTTAGAAGGTGGATATATTACGATATTTATATTATGTTTGGAATGTTTGATTGCATTTATATTTTTGTACTGTTCTCTAACATGCCTGTGGCAGTGTGGGAGTCCTTCAAATATAATTTTTATTTATTTGAAACTTTGTATTAAGGCAAAATTACAATAAAATTCTAACATACTACATCATACATTGCTTATTCAGGATCAGGTTAATACTCTAAGAACATGGCTAAAGATTGTCTTACTGACTGGGGAGCCCTGGCCCTGAGTATGCTAAAAAGGGTGACCAAATTTCTAAATACCTATCCTCTTTTTGGTGCTGCTTTTGTGTATGTACTTAGTGTGAAAGCTTTTCCCTTACAAGGACAGTTCATGTTTTACGATACCACAGTTCCATAGAAGTCATTTTCCCAGTAATGTGCAATATAAAGTCTTGCTGCTAACCATAAAAAAAATTAGTCATTCCATTTAAAATCCAGATCCTTCACTGGAGCATTAAGTAAGCAGGTATGGGGTTCTCTGGGAAACTGACATCTGTTATAAGATGACTTGCTTTAATAATTTCCTCCCCAAACTAATTCCTGGATACAATCACCACATGTGCAAGTATGTTTCCTTTCCTCACAACCCCTCCAATAGAGTGCCTCCTTACTAACAAAAGATAGTTATATTGGAAGTTATATTGATAGGCATTGGAAGAACACTTTGCTAGAATGCATCCGATGAAGTGAGCTATGGCTCACGAAAGCTTATGCTCAAATAAATTAGTCTCTAGGGTGCCACAAGTACTCCTTTTTTTCTTTTTGTGGATACAGACTAACATGGCTGCTACTCTGAAACCTTTGCTAGAAGGCTTTCCCTTCACCCTCCCACTTCCTGGTTCTTGTCACACAGACAGCAAGCAGCAGAAATCCAAAGTGAAGACAATGCAATGTTTATTGGGGTTAGTTTCCAAGCAAGCATCTTCCAAATCCCTTCACACCAGTCAGGTTTAGTCTCTATTATGCTGATAGTCTGTTCCCCAGTGTCCCCCTTCTGAGCTCTGACACCACAGAGCATTTACCCTATGTCCCCCTCCCAGCCTAATGCCACAGAGTCTTGCCTGTGTCCCTGTTCCCCCTTCCCTGTTCCTGTCCCCCCAGCAAGCATGATTCCAATCCCCCCATCTTCCTGTTTGACCTCAGTTTATACAGTACTATTCTCAGCTATAACTTAACCAATCATGTTACTGAAATTAACTAACCAATCCTAACATAGTAACAATCCTCTAACCAATCATACCCCACTACCCTAATTAACTTATACCTAACAAAATTAATTATACAGCAGACAGAAATTAGAGAACCAGACAGATTATAGAAAAGTAGGGGCCATAGAGATAAAAATACAGAAATGAGGGTTTCACAACCATCGAAAAGTGATTTCTTGCCAGACGGGATGCTATCGAACTAAGTTTTCTTCAACCATCTTAAGATCTGTTTCTTTATCTGGTGGTGATGGGCACTGTTGGGACAGGATTGTCTTCCTAACCGTCTTCAGTGTGACAGGTTTGGAATGTGGGGATGTGACCATAGGCTTCCCAGCTTATGGCTGCCTCTGCTGCTTAGCCAAAGGCCTCAGACTATCCTAGTGACAGAAGGCCATACACAGGTGGACTGATTTTGATTCTTTGTTTTTATACCCCTGTAACTAGCTAAGTGATAAAAATATATCTAAGTTCTTAAAGTATAGGCCTTCACAGGCAGGCCTGAATATCTATATTCTAACACTTTCGAACTATAAGATTAAATAAAGGGACTAAAGAGAAGGGAGTCTGATCTAATTGTTAGAACAGAGGAGTGGGAATTCGGACCCACAGATTCTAGTCCTGCCTCTGACACTGTTTGCCTTCAGGCAAGTCATAACTTTTCTACCTCAGTTTGCCAATCTGAGGCAGATAAGCGGTTTTATAACTATTTTACAGTGATATGGAGGATATTCATTAAAGGTTAATGTTTAAGTGATTGCAGTGTTGTAGCAGTGTTGGTCCCAGGATTTTAGAGACAAGGTGGGGTGAGGTAATGTCTTTTATTGGACCAACTTCTGTTGATGAGGGAAACAAGCTTTCAACTATACAGAGCTGCTTCTTTTCCTCTTCTGGGTAGCATGAAAACTTCTCACTAACAGAAGCTGGTTCAATAAAAAAATATTACCTCACTCAACTTGTCTTTTATAGGTGAGTCATACCAATAGTATTTTGTCCCCCTATTCAAAGATTGTAACAATCATTACACCTTTACAAAGGGAAATGTATCATTTTTAACCTCAAGCATCACCACACATTTATTTAATTCTGCAGCAAAAACATTACTGACATTTTCAAAAATTCTGAAACTGTCATTTTTATAATTCTATTCCTTTCTGTACACTTCAGAGTTGACACTGATTTTTATGTCATGGTATACAGCACTGCCAGTGGCTTCCCACAATATTTTTAGTGCAGTCATTCATTTTTCTTACAAACCATATGATCTGAACCTTCCTTAGCAATCCTTGTAGTATTAGGAACCTTCTTTCTTCCCTTAGCATCAGTGTGAGAGGGTCAGGTGCATACTTCCTGTTCCTCTTCTAACTGGGCAGGGTAATTACATCTGTCCAGTTTCACTGTCACAGTTTAGGATCCAGGACTGGACACTGGAGGCCCTGTTCTCTTCTCACACAATGAGCCTTTTACCTCTTTATGTGCCCTGGCTTAGATGAGTCTTGTGTGCTTAAGCAGGAGACATCTGTGCAGGATGTGGACTAACAGGTCCAAATGTGCTGTGATGTCAGTTTCTTCTACACAACACAATGTTTATGACAAGACAATATAAAGCCAACTTATAATTAAACATAACTAAAGAACATGACTAGGAGCCTGATCCTGCTCCCAGTAAAATTAATGAGTGTGGCCACTGACTTCAGTGAGAAGTAGTGGACTTCAGTGAGTACAGGATTCCTGTAGTGGCTCAAACAACTTCCTGTGCTGCTTACTGGTTGAAAAAGAGCGCTCCAGTCAATCAGGAGTGCAGATGTTTTCCACAATTGGTAGCTTCAGGGGCAGGGCCCTTTGCAAACTAGCACTTCACAGGTTCCCTTCTCTGGTTGCTCAGGTAAACTATGGGCTTGTGGTTGTGGGCTGAGTACTGCCTGGGTTTAAGGCCCATATTCCCCTCACATCAGGTTTGTTTTTTAAAAAAAAAGACATAGTGAAGAGCATGCATTCTGCAATCAATGTATTTGGTATTCTTGCCCCTCTGCCAAGCAGTAGCAGACATCCAAAGCAGGCTGGCTTGCCACAGAAGGAAAAGTCAGTAACAGGGGTCTCTGGATGTATTCTAAGAATAATTTGCCTTTCTTTACATTCACACCTGTCCTGGAATGAGATGGTCAAACAGTATGCCAGGCAAGTCTTTCTTTCAGGAATCTCAGCCTAACAACAATGCCTAGTTCTCAGGGAACAACTCGGCCTCAAGACCTGATGCTAATCAGAGACCAAGGTAGAGATCAAACTCTCCCGCAGCTCCCTTTCTGCCTTTACAGGGAGCCCTGCATAAACAAAACTGACACAAATACACAGCATGTCTTCCCAAGCCTGAATGTTTGCTTTACCTCAAAGACTAAGAACTTGGAAAGCTCCATGTAACAGCTCCACCTGGTGACACTTGCCATAACAATGTTTAATGTGTATGAGTTCCTGCTGACCCAGCATAGTTCCCACTGGCTCCAGTTGGAGCAAGGCGTGGCAGGTTTGTAGAAATTTTGGTGGTGCCCAGAGTGCCCAAACTCCTTCCCCCCAAACTCCACCCCCACCTGCCTAAGGCTCTGGGAGGGAGTTTGGGTGGGGGAGGGGGCCTGGGGGTGGGGAAGGGGTGCAGGAGGAGGGGTTGAAAGGTGCAGGCTCTGGGAGGGAGTTTGGGGGCAGGAGGGGGGTGTGGAGGGAGGGGGTGCAGTGCTTACCTGGGGGTCCTAGGCAGGATGGGTCGGGGGCCTCTGTGTGCTGCTACCCCCAGGCACTGCCCTCGCAGCTTCCTATTGGCCACAGGGGTGCTTGGGCTGGGAGCAGTGTATGTGGACACAGACCCACCCTGTCCAGGGCCACAAGGAGGGGCCAGCAGCCACATGGAGTGAGCAGGCAGAAGCGGCTCAGCTCCGCTGCAGTGCCTGGTGCATAGGCACTGACTCCATGGGTGCTCTGGGGCTGGAGCACCCCTGGGGAAAAATTAGTGGGTGTTCTGCAGCCAAGCTCCCTGCCCCATCCCCCGACCTTGTCTCCTCCCAGTGCACTGCATCTCTGCTCCTCCCTCCCAGCGCTTGCTGCAGCCAAACAGCTGTAGCAAGTGCTGGGAGGGAGGAGGGAGAAGCAGGAATGTGGCAGGCTTAGGGGAGGAGGTGGGGAAGAGGCAGGGTGGGTATTTGGGGAAGGGGTTGGAATGGGGGCAGAGCAGGGGTGGAGTTGGGGTAGGGCTGGGGTAGGAGGGGGAGTCTAGCACCCAGCAGCGCCAGAAAAAGTCTGTGCCTGTGGGTGGGGGCCATAGGGCCATTCTAAATCGCCCAGGGGGTACCCAAGGGGGGAGCACCTGGGGATGGAAGGTGGGGCTGAGGGGAAGACTCAGCCTCAGAGAGTGCTGGAGCGGGGCCCCAGGCCAGGAATATTCCTGATGCCGAGGCACCACAGACCCATAGAACTCACCGCCAATGAACTGCGCTGTCTGTGTGCATAACGCAGAGCCTGAACTTGCGATTGCCGAGTATGCCCTGTGAGGTGTTGAGCACTGCCAGCTCCCATTGGTTTCAGTGGACGTTGAGGGCATACACTACCTTGGAAAAAGTTGCTCAGCGCTTTGCAGGGTCTGGTCTAAACTTTCTATGTACACAAATTTTGGCAGATTTCAGCAATATATGGGAGCATAAGGGTGATTAGTATCAATGGCCCAATCCTTCTTAGTGAAGTAATGGCTGTTACTATGGTCTCCTCCTGCTTACCTGGCTCCTGCCTCCCTGTCTGCTCTTGATCCCTGTTCTTATCCCAGGCCTCATCTGTTCCAGCTTTCCAGCCTCACTCCAGGTCCCTGCTCCTACACTTGATGCTGTCTCTGGCCCTGAGCTTCAGCTTGGCACCTGATACTGGCTCTAACCTTTGGCTTGGCACCTGACTCTATTCATCAGGCCTGGCTGCCCATGCCCTGGTCATTACACCTAGGAATCTTAAAACAAATATGCATTGTACATCTTGTACACAACCAAGGAGGCAATTTTTTTTTAAAGGGATACAAAACATTTTAAAACACTTGGAGCCTGCTTCTCATTTATGCTAAGGCCAATTTACACAACTACACTTTAGGGCCCCTTTACAGAGCTAGAGTGGCGTAAAGTGGCCATAGCACAAAGGAAAAATCAGGCCCTTGATTTTTGGAGCTGAATGAGCACTCCATTGCATTAACTAGCAGCTCGTTCCATTGCATTGTATTAATTAGCAGATTCCAAACCAGTAACTGAACTTACCACCACTATTTAATACTCAAAGTAACGATTTCATGGACTTACAAACTGTAAATTACAATGACCGCCAGGCTGTCTCCCTTAGTTTTTACCTTAATTGTCTCATTACTTTTTGTAGTTGAGCACAGCAGTTAACAACCTCAGCAGTAAATCCAGCAAAGTGAGGTTTTAAATCACTGATGCAGATCTATGCTACTGATTTGTCTCATTTTTTCCATGTTGGTCTCTGCTACCATTATTTATATCATGCCCCTGCAACGTTCCCCACTCCCATCCCCAGATTTACCAGGCTACAGGTAATATTGAAATGACATTAACCCTTTCACTATGTATGCATTAGGAAGTGTAACCTCTTCAGCACAGAGACTGTATCAGTGCTAGGTGTATGTGCAGTGCCTATAGTCAGGGTGCCAGTGGGGGGAGGTCAGAAGTCACCTCCCCCCCCACGGGCACCAACTTTTCCTGCCCTGACTCCACCCCTGCCCCGCCCCGGCCCTGCCTCTTCCCAGAGCGCACCATGTTCCCCCTTCTCCTTCCCAGCGCTTGCTGCCATGAAACAGCTGTTTTGCGGCAGCAACCAGTGGGAGCTAGGGTGAGAAGCGGGGATGCAACTTGCTCATGGGAGGAAGCGGAGTGGAGGTGAGCTGGGGGCACCCATCAATTTTTCTCCATGGGTGCTCCAGCCCCAGAGCACCCACAGAGTTGGGGCCTATGACCCCACGCCCTGAGTTAACAGTAGGTGTACAAGATCCCAGATGGAGCTCTTAACTACAGCACAGCATTAGTCTGAAATGTAAGTTCTGCAGAGGAGAGGTACTCCTGGGGCAGAGAGTCTATATTTTGTTTACAAACAGAGGCAGGGTGATTATGATAAAGGGCTGGTGATTAAATTAAGGATATGGAAGTTTAGCTTGTAAAAGAAGAATCCCTCTGGAGAGGGAGGAAGGGTTGTTTTAGACACAGGGGACTCAAAATACAGCAAACCACTGAGCCTAGGTTACATTCAGAAAAAGGGGGGGGATTTGGGGGCATAGGTTAAAGGAAGGGATCAAACCCAGGGAAGGGCCTCGCAGTGCATAGAGAAGTTCCCACTCTACCTGTGATACTTGTGGCCCCATCACCATGATATCTGAGGCTGCACCTCAATGTCAAACCTATTTCTTCTCCTAGTGAGGTACAGCAATGCTATTTATCCCCATTGTACAGATGGGGCACTGAGGCACTCAGACTAAAGGCCAGATTTTCAAAGATATTTAGGCATCTAGTGAGATTTTCAAATGCACTTAGGTTTGGTGCTTTGTAAACTCCACTAGATATCTAGCTGCATCTTTGGGTACCTAAAAACCTTTGAAATTCTGTCCATAAAGCACTGGTCTGGGTCAGATGGGGAGTCCATGGGGGGTGGGGGGGGGAGAGAGGGGGGAGTACAACCCAGGTCTTTTAGGGCTAGCTCCCTGACCAGCCCCTCTCGATGCTGCATGCTGCCAAAAAAACAAAACCTCAGATAGGAGCAAAACCAATGTGGCCAGTTTTCTGAGACACCAGCAAATGGTCCCAGGATGGATGTCATGGTTGACAGCATGAAAAGCAGCACAGAGGTCAGGAAGGATGGAGAATGAGAGTTTGAGAGGAGCTCACTTAACTCCCAAGGGGTTGCAGGTTCTGCCCCATGCTGGGTTGTACAGCAATGGTTGCTGTGCAGTTTTACATTTTAACTGAAAACCATTTTGTTCAGTCATTTTTTTTGTTCTGAGTTTGAGAAAAGGAAGGAACGAGTGTATCATAAGTATCAGATATGTTTATGCCTCAAATTCTTAGGATTTCAGCTGGATTCAGGCCAATTCTAGAACAAAGAACAGAAACTGCATCCAGAGTCCATGAAGTCAACACTGTTCAGAATATGCCAGAAAATCCAGTCCCTGAGCCAATGCATATAAGATGTGTAACTCTGGGTAAGACGGCTCCTAAGTTCAGGACTCTGCACTTGTCCTTTTTGAACTTCATCAGATTTCTTTTGGCCCAATCTTCTAATTTGTCTATCCCTACCCTCCAGCATATCTACCACTCCTCCCAGTTTAGTGTCATCTGTAAACTTGCTGAGGGTGCAATCCACACCATCCTCCAGATCATTAGTGAAGATATTGAACAAAACCAGCCCCAGGACTGACCCTTGGGGCACTCTGCTTGATACCAGCTGCCAGCTAGACATGGTTGATTAAGGACTAGAAGATTTGACCCTCCAACTTTCTTTCTAAGGAAGAGCTGCCCAGAGCTCCTGTGCCTGTTTATTTGCCTTTCCTGCCTGCAGTGGGTTGATGTCTTTTTCCTCAACTCTAAAAATATAGAATTTTCTTGGTGTTTAGTTTTAACTGTTCTCCTGTGAGAACTTCAACTCAGTCACTGTAGTGTTATGTTTAAGAGCCTTCTGGAAAGTAACTAGCCTTTAAAAAGCAGTGTTGCCAACTCATGAGTATCATAATTGTTTTCCTTAAAGCCCCAACTCCTGGAGTCAAGTGGATATGTTATTTCAGCCTTCATTCTTAAAGAAAAATGAAGTTTCTAGTCCTCATGGTTGTGGAGAGCTCCAAAATGTGACCCCAGTGCACCTTAAAGGCTCAAAAAGCAGAAGGCAAATAAAAAGAACCTCAAATCTATTTTTACATAATCTCATGATTTTAAATCCAATCTCATGACTTTTCGTGAACCTGATTCATAATTTTTGAATGTTTGGGATTGGCAATACTGTGAAAGTGACGTGAAGGTGTCAGTTTAATTCCTGTTTAAGGTTAGTTTCTAGTCTATTTGTAGTGAGGTAACACCCCTAAAGCCCCAGGCATGCGCAGTATAAACTATATCTATGAATCATGGGGCCTTGCCCTAGTAAGATGTTTCCTAAGTTAAATGATCTATTCCAAGTTTGGTGAACTGCAAAAAAGTGATAGAAAGTCATCTAGATTCAAGAGCCCCATTCAAGAGTACTAATTCAAGAGTTAGTAACAAAGAATATACATTAAAAATTTAAACCTAACCAGTGTTACTTAAGTGACTTCTCACAAGATGTGAGAACATGTTAGTATTAGAGCTGAGTGGGTCCAACATTTATTCTTTTTTCATATATAGGAATTAGATACAATGCTTTTATCTGCAAAAAAACAACCCCACAAACAAAAAAACTCTAGAGTTTTCAGCTGCTTAAGTAGCCCTTGGACTCAAAGTTGCCACCCCTCCCCCAGCCAAAATCTGAAATGGTACCCCACCTATAGTATTGCCAACATGTTAAACCATGAGTCAGTCCCCACCCCTTGTCCCCCACCAAGTAATGAGATTGGCTTAAAAAGCATGAGGCGATTTTGAAAACATACACTGTGGGTTATTTTTATTGGCCATGTGGGGATTGAGCCTTTCTGATTCAAGTTTTCAATCTTTTCTTACCAACCATAAGGGCTAGAGACCAACTGTATTTTAAAAAGAATGCTGAGATTTTCATGTAATCATATGACTCCAAGTGGGTGGGGGGTTTAAGAAAAACAAATATCCCAGCACTCATGATAAAATTGCAAGAGGTAGCAACAATGTGCCTAACACAATGGGGCCCTGATCCAGGAGAGCACCTGGATAATTAATAAGTAAAGGGATTTGGGGTTAAAGACCATTGCACTTAATATTCCTTTTCTTCCTCAGTTTACAGATATTGAGCCTGATTCACTATTTTATCTATTGATTGCAATCGAGTTAAACTGGTGTAAAACTGAAGTAACAGTGCTGCATCAAGCCCTACATGTGCTACTTATGATAACCACTAAAGTCTCAATGCTTATAATTACCATCAGGATTAATAAAATTGAAATAAAATGTCCATGCTGTGGGTATGTCCAAACCATTGGCATTTTAAAAAGTGAATTTCAGCTGCTATATATTCCTTTATTCCAAACATTTGTAACCTCTATTGATCTGCTAAGGCAGAAGCACAGAATAAAAGGTCTTTGATTGATTTGGAAAATACTACTTTGTTTTCAGTCCACAAATGTCTATGATGGCTTGCCATACTTCTTCCTTTTTCCATGCCTAGAAAACCCATACATATACATTTGGTACAATACTGGGGTTTTCCATACAGTTTAATTACAGCTGAGATTTCCAGCATTTCCACCAGCAGAGTGTAACAAATTTTGCTTTAATGGGGCTCACTGTATTCACTTAACCTCTTGGTACCCCACTATGTTTGCATACAAACTCTTGGGGTCGCATCAACCCATCCACATCCAGGCACAGAAGGGATGGGACTAGCACAAATATATTTGGCCAGTAAGCATGGAAGAGGGAAGTAGGGTCTATGGGGCATCTTTCCTCCTTCCTTTGGGCTCTATTTTGCTACCCTTACTCACATTGAATAGTGCCTCATTATACAAATAGTTCCACTGATTTCAGGAGGACTGTTTGTGGAGGGTAGTACTACTCAATGTGAGGACGATGGAGTGTGGGGTGGCACATTCTAAGATGGAAGCTCCACTGTGTGAACACCACAGGGCATCCAGACACAGGAGGACCACGTGGGGAAGTTGTTCTATATGGTATTAGCCCCTACAGGTGCATTTTCCATTGAAAAATCCATTGGAAGCAAGTGTTGCTCAAAGCAGCACTAACTCCCATTCCTATCACCTCTCAGAGAGTGGGAGATACGTGTTCTGCTGCATCTGGGCTTCTACTGGACACAAGGACTTACCCATGCTGCCTGGAGATGGGGACTCCAGGGAGCAGCATGGAGGAGCTGGATCTCTGCACACATGGCCTAAGATGGGTGTGTTTAACAATATGGTTAACAGTTTTCCCATTATCTTCTATTTGATACTTGAGCCCTTTGCTCTTTGTGTCTGATGGTTCCAGTGTAGTAAGTAACAGTTTTCAAACCCAGCACAAACACCGTGAACTTGCAATGGCCCAGTAAAGTTTGCACATTGATAATTCGAGTGGCCTTTGTACTCTTATGACTTATGAGGCAGAACGAGCTCTCCAAGTTTTTCGGTCAGTGCATGGCTGTCATGTTTCATTTCAGCTGATACACATCAAGGTGACCTTCTGCAATTGAACTTCACTATGCTATTTGTTTACTTCTGCTTTCTAATTCCACCTACTGGGACCCAGGCAGTCGCTACATTGTTCAGAGAATTTAACTGGCTGTTCTCTATGCTCCAGTTAGTACAACTTTTCTTTGAAAGTCATCATTTTATGTCCTTGTATTTTCTCTCTCTCTCTGTGTGAATGCAGGTTAATATCATTGGTTCTTGTATGTACAGTGTGTGTGTGTGTGTGTGTGTGTGTGTGTGTGTGTGTGAGAGAGAGAGACACTGTTACTACTTATCAGCCTGCCATTTGAGTCTCACACATGTAAGGGACGGTAATGTTTCCTAATAGAGAATATATTTTTTTAGATTTCCAATTTCTGAAATCAGTTTAAGACAATGCCCCGGCAATATGAAAGACAATTGTTTTGTCAAGCTGTGTGTTTAGTGAAGTTTAGAATGTCATGTTTAGCAGTCTAGATCAGTGCTTCTCAAGCCATCTGATGTGGGGGACCAGCAATTTTTCCCCCGCAATGTGTGCGCAGACCAGCAGCCGATGGCTCACGGACTGGCACCAGTCCGCGGACCACCACTTTGAGTAGCACTGCTCTAGAGGCTTCAGCCAGGTTCTGGGCACTGTGTATACAAGAACCATACGTTTGCACCACAGAAAGAAGCTGGGGTTGCTGAAGTTCACCTCCCGCTGATCTGCTGAAAGTAGGAGAGCTCGCCCTCCTCCTCAGCCAACGAAGTGAGGCCTTCCAAGGCAGGGGAATGTGAAGTCAGAAAACAAAAGGTACTGAGCTGATCCCAGTATCCTGCTCTGTGTCATGCTACACAGCCACACAATTTCCCCTGCAGTCAGGGCTCTCCAAGTCCGCGTTTGCCCTCTCTGCCCCATCAAGGTGTCTGGACTGGCTCAGGAATGTGAGTGCCAACCTCAGGGCATACTGTTAAAAACCCAGGCACAAACCCCAAACTGGTTATGAGTTCTATTAGCTTTCACCAATCAAGTATCAAGTGTGAACTCCTCAAGCACTATAACAGCCTTAACATGGACTCACAGACACTCCCTTTCGGCTCTCTGGTCTATTTTGCCACCCAGGCAAATATGCCTTTGTGACAGATGGTCCCTTACACTGAAACACACGTCAGTATTCAGTTACTCCCAGTCCTAAAGGGCCGGTCACTTAGTACCTTAGATTTCTCACCAAAGACAAAACTTATAGCCAAATAAACTAACTAAAGGTTCATTACCTAAGAAAAATGAGTCATTTACAAGGTTAAAGCAGCTAAACATACACACCCAAATGGGTTACAATCTTAAGTTCCAAAAGGTGACAGGAGCATCTATATATGCAAGCTCTATATGCTCTTTAGGGATAACTCAAGCTAAACTTATGCTTAGAAATCTTTGCCCTCAGAGTTCAAGCAGCAGAAGGATAGTTTTCCTTAACAGGGATTTTATTCCCTTCCCTCAGCATTCAAGCTGTCATAGGATAAGAGCTTGTGCACGTACCGCTCTTCAGGGTATGGCGAAAACAACTGACAGTCTTTTGTCCACTGATGATCCACAACGGCTTGGCTGGTGACTGTATGCCGCCTTTTGTAAGGGAGAAGATAACACTTTGTAGGAAACTAGAATTTCACACTTGGCAATTCTTCTTCCCAACTGTAGGGGTTTAGAGTCTAAGGCCCAGTTTACACTACAGACCTATATTGGTGTAACTACATTGCTCAGGTGTGTGAAAAATCCACACACTTGAGCAACTTAGTTTTACCGATCTAACCCCCTGCGTAGACAGTGCTAGGTTGATGGGACAGCTTCTCCCACCGACATAGCTACCACCTGTCAGGGAGGTGGATGAATTATGCCGATGGGAGATGCTCTCCTGTCAGAGTAGGCACATGTTCACTAAAGCACCAATGCAGCATTTTAAGTATAGACCTGTGAGTGGGTGGAGGGTCCATGTCCAGTGCAGGGTGAGTGCACCCCATCCCTCAAGCTGCCTTCTGCCTCCAGGCAGAGAGGCCTAAGGTTTAAGTCCACCAATTGGCTCTTTGCGGTAAGGCTGTGCAGCCTAGGAGTCAGAGTCAACAGCCCTTGACTCCCAGGGCCATGAGGCCTAACAGCCAGAGTCACAGGTTCACCCTGGTCCACAGGGCAGATAGGCTTAGTGGCTGGAGTCAATAGAGTTGGGCTGTTCCAGAAAGGTGGCAGCTGGGGTAGGGAAACCCAGGCCCTCCCTGCTCAACCAGGTCTCAGCCCAGGTAGTGGCAAGTGGGCTAACCATTTAGTCAGCAGGGATCCACTCAAAACACATTGACTGCTTTGGGGACAATGGCTAGACCCTACTAGGGCTACTTCCTACCATGCAGTACTGGTCTAGACATCTTCAGGGTCTTTGGTCTCCTCAGGTTATGCTGATCCTGGGGGCTCCAACCTCTGAGTGGCATCCTCAGGTACCCAGGTATCTGCCTGAGTTTCAGTGTCTCCAGGTCTCTCAGCCTGAAGCTTCAGGACCTACAGCATATGTCCTTGCTCTTCAGCAACTAGCCCAAACTGAGCTTGGCTGCTCCCTTTTATACTGGTGCTAAAGCTTGAGCATGCCCAGTAGGGATGTGAGGGTGTGGCTTCTTCAGCCCACAGGGAGACATTAACCCACCCCCATCCAGTGCGTGCACCCTGTCACAACCTGCCCTTAGCAAACATTTTTATAGTTCTAGCGCAAACACTTAAACATTACCTTAGAACATGGGGTACAGATATTATAGGTAAGATTAATACATGCAGCAGCTGACAAGCATTCCATAAAGTCTAAACACATTCTTATATCTCAAATATCTATTTTAACAACACTAACACACAGGCAAGTCAGACTGGCTTCCAGCTATGCATTTGTCAGTGTTTAGTGAGGCCCAGTGGCCTCGGCATGAGCTGGCATCTGGTCTGCCAGTCCCACTTCCCCTTTAAAGGGAGTGATTTAGGAACAAATGAATTACAAATAGCACTGGCATTTGTCAGTATAGACCATAATTGGCCGTTTGAGAAGCTGAAGATGTAGCACTTGATCCAAAGTCCACTGAGGTCAGTGGAAAGATTCCTATTGACTCAGTGGGCTCTGAGTCCGGTCCTACATGAGACTGGAGAGAGATTGTGTGACCAATAATGGAGCTCTTTCCCAAACAGGTTTTGGACTCAAGGGTGGTGGGGTGGAGCTGAAGATGCTGTATATTCAGTCTTGGCAGGATTTGATTTAAATCGGTAGTGATTTGTAAACATCCATTTCACATGATACACAGAAATTGTGGGGAAAAATATCCATCAATAGCATCAGGCGAGTATAACCTCCTTGCGCCTGCCGGGATCGGTGTCCCAGCCTTATGGACACACAGGGAGCCCTCTACAGCCCCGTGGTCATGTCCCACTAACTCACTCACTAGCTGGGAGTGAGGGACCATTTTCTGGCAGGAGCTGGCTCAGCAACGGGATGGCCTTCCCCAAGGCTGGGAGCTCATCCTCTTCCTCTCAGCCCTGCTGGGGGTTTCTGTTCTGCCACACCAGGATTGCAGCCCTCACCAAACCTACTGCTTGCAGGGATCTGGTGTTACCAGCCCTGTGGCAGCACAGGGTACACCCTGCAGCCCAGCTTTGAAACTGTGGAAATTTGTTAATATTGATTAAAATTGGGGGAAAACGTTAAAAATAAACATTAATATTAACAGTTGAATTTACAGAAACCCCCCCCCCCCCAACAGAATTCTGCCAGTCCCGTTTATATGGCTGCTATGTTTGCTTTACCTGGTCCAGGATAAACAAAGGACTTCAGTATTCAGCGATGCATCATTCACAAGGATTAAGTTCATTTTAAAGAAATGGTGTAGAGATTGTGAGTAAAGCAACAGAGCCCAGAAGATGAAAAATGAAGGCCAACACTTTGTGAATGATCCATGTCATTCGCCTCCCTACACACTATGGCATTTGATAAAGGAAGGGTGGCAGCCCTGAGTTACACCTGGAATGTCTTGGCCACTTTGAATGTTACTAGAGACAAATAACAGATATAGCACTTAAGCAAAGCAAAACAGTTTTAAGTATGCAAAGCAAAACACTTACGTATGGGCTTAGTTCCCACTAAAATCAATAGGACTTCAAAATGTACTAAAAAAATCAAGCAAGTGTTTAAGCACTTTGCTGAAAGGGACCATAGCACCCAAAATTGATGTCCTGAATTAATATCTTGCAAAAGGAGGATTTGAATTTTGCAGTTTAGGCCTTGATCCTGCAAACATGTGAGCCCATCAGTAACGTTATGCATGCAAGGGTCCCATAGAAGTCAATTATGCATTTATCCGTAGAACAGGAAATCAATGGGACTACTTATGTGTGTCAATTCTCTGCTGTGCACAGACATTGGCAGGGATGGGCACTAAAACTGTCTGTTCCAAATGAATTCTTTACAGAATCAATGACATGTTACACCACTTACATCATTATCATTATGAAGGGTGCCCAAAATGACCTCATTCAGTGGGAAGAACTGGAAATATTTATATTTGGATGCTGATCCTATTATTTGGGGGGGAATTTAGCTAGACTTTGCGTGGCACTGAATCCATTTCCAGGCTTTAATATTAATGTGTTTTAGATCTGGCTGATTTTAATATTCTAAATATGAAAATACATTGGATCAGTAAAGTCTTTATGAGGTGACTAATTGTTTTTCTTTAATGTATCATTTTAAATGAACGTTAGTGCATGTAAAAGCTGTTAGACTGCCAGCACTGGAGACTGAAATAATCTATTTACAGAACAAGTACAGTAGTGGTACTTCAAGTATAGTACCTAAAAGGCCAGGCCTTCCTTCCCACAGAATACACCTCAATTCTTTCTGTTTCATTCGCAAAGAAATAAGCTGAATACAGGATAAGGTGAATAAGTGGAACTTTATTAAACCCTGTGCACTGCTCTATCCATGTGGCTAAGTTGCTTCCAGCCCAACTTCCTGCATTCCCTGGTCTCCCATCAATAACAGCCCCTCCAGAGAATATAAGCTGTGACTCCAGTTCCACAGATCATGATATACTTTACAAGCAGGATTATATCAAAGGTTGGAAATTTAGAGTCCTTGCCTATTCAGTCCTCAGCTTGTCTGTTGAGATTGCCAACCTTGGTTCTACCTGTATGGTTGGTGTTGTGATATGGCTTAGAAATTGGACTGAATCTACTATTTCCCATATGTCTCTGAAAAGTTGACAGATGGTAATGTGATGGGTTGGACCCCTCATCCGGGATGCCACCTAATGTACTGTGATTTAACTGAGCCCCTCCTGCTCCACCAGCCTGGATTCCCTCTCCTTGTTTTGCTGAATTGGCTCTCTGGCCTCTTCCAGCACACACACAGGTAGGGCCACACGCAGCTGCAGACACAGACTGAAATCAGCTCTGTGTGAGAAGGCTCACCCGGCACTCATGTGCACACCCCTTTTGGGAGAAATACCCCAAAGTATATTGTTTTGCACCGTATAGAAAAATCGGCACAGCACAAACTCATAAAATTTCATCCTCTTCCTCAATGTGAAGAGAGCTATGTATGACTTCTTGTCCCCCCAGTTAGAAATTATATAAACTCGGTTTAATAATAAAACAAATTTTATTAACTATAAAAGGCAGATTTTAAGTGGTTAAAGAGATAGCAAACAGAACAAAGCAGATTACTAAGCAAATAAAACAAAACATGCAAACTAAGCTTGGTTCACTAAAGAAATTGGCCACAAATAGGAATTTCTCACCCTCAGGGTTGTCACAGGCAGATTACAGAAAGTGTTGAAAGTCAGCTGCCCTGGCCTGCAGCTTGAGACTGGTATTATTATTCAGAAGCCAGAAACTCTTCCAGCTTGGGCTCAACCCTTCTCCCCTCCGTTCCATTCTTCCTTTCAGGTGTTTTTCAATGTCTCTTTTGGTGGGGAGGAAGAGGAGAACCACAATGATGTCACTCCCCTGCCTTATATAGCTGTTGTGTATAGTGTGAACCCTTTGTCTTCCCATGGAAAAACATTGGCATTCCAAGGGGTGGGTCCAGTACCAGGTGACCCAGACCCATGTCTCTGCAGGGCTGTGGCAGCCATTACTCACAGGCTGTCTGGAGTGTCCAAAGGAAGACTAAGCCTTTTTACAGTCTATTGTCTTTGCTAATGGTCCATCAGCCCTGTCTGGCTTTTTCATTGTTGTACCTGAAGGCTAGTTGTGGGTGACACCCAAAGTAGCACATTTAAAATACAGATACATGGTCCACATTCCTAACTTTGGATACAGAAATGATACAGGCATACAAATTGGGTAATCACATTCAGGAAATCATAACCTTTCCAAGAATATCTGTGGCAAATTGCCAGTACGATTATGATGGGTCCCACGCTTCCTCTTCCTGGGTGGGGGGGGTTCATGGCGCAGTTTCCTGCCCCTGAACTAGGGTATCTATTGTCCCATTAGTAACCCAGAAAAGGGTAGTGGAAAGGGAGGGACTCGGGCCCGCCCTCTACTCCAGGTCCCAGCCCAGGGGCCCTAGGGATAATGGTAAAACACTTGAACTAGTGCTTCCTTCCCCTGGGCTACTTCCCTCTCCTGCTATTCAGTTTGTGGAGCTTCCTGCCCTCTCTCTCTGCACAAGCCAGTTGTCTCTTTACCTAGGGTCTTGGTCTTCTAGCCAGCCATGGCATGTCTCCAAACTCTCCTCTGCTCCAACTCCTCCAAACTGCACTCTGCTCCAACTCCTCCAAACTGCACTCTGCTCCAACTCTTTCTCCTGATTGAAGCAGAGGGTTTTTATCAGGTGACTTGCTTCAGGTGCTTTTAATTAATCTATAGAAACCTTTATTCCCTCTAGAGGGAATAAGGCTTCTCCTCATCCTGGGACTTACATATCTCTTCTATATCACTCTCCTGCTGCCTTCTGGCCATATTGTATCACATATCCTCCCCCCCGCTCAACATCATGGGGTTGGGCTACTTGGAACGAGAGGCAATGCTTTCATGACAAGCCATCTGCATTGCCGTGTTGGCTTCCGGCCCTATGCTGTACTTGGAAATGAAAGGGTTGCCGAGATAGGAACCATCTAGTCACTCTTGCATTCTTCTCCTTGTTTCTGTGCATCCACTGGAGCGGGGAGTGGTCTGTCACTAGGGTAAATCGCTGCCCCAGTAGGTAGTAGCGGAGAGTTTCCATGGCCCATTTTATCGCCAGACATTCCTTTTCAACAACGGCGTACTTTTGTTCCCTGGGGAAGAGCTTCCAGCTGAGGTACAGGATCGGGTGTTCCTCCTCCCCTACCATCTGCGAAAGGACGGCTCCTGGCCCTACTTCCGAGGCATCTGTTTGTAGGACAAATTCTTTCTTGAAGTCCGGGGCTATGAGTACTGGATGGCAGCAAAGGGCTGTCCTTAAATCTGCGAATGCTTCTTCTGCTGCATCAGACCATTTTACTATCTCTGGGCCCTGAGCCTTTATCAGGTCCATCAATGGCCCTGCTCTTGTGGTGAAATGAGGGATGAATCTCCAATAATACCCTACTAACCTGAGAAATGCTCTGACCTGCTTTTTATGGCTTGTATTGCCTCCACTTTGTTCCATTGGGGTTTTACCAAGCCTCTCCCTACTATATACCCAAGGTATCTGGCCTCAGCTAGTCCTATCACGCACGTGAGAGGGTTGGCAGTGAGGCCGGCCTTCCACAGGGTGTCTAGTACCACTTCTACTTTCCCTAGGCGCGTTTCCCACTCAGGGCTATGGATGACTATGTCGTCTAAATAGGCGGCAGCATACGCGGCATGGGGTCACAGCAATTTATCCATAAGTCATTGGAAAGTTGCAGGGGCTCCATGGAGTCCAAAAGGGAGGACAGTTTATTGGAACAGGCCATCAGGTGTAGAGAAAGCAGTTCTTGGCCAGGGGAATTTGCCAGTATCCTTTGGTCAGGTCCAGAGTGGTTAGGTATCGGACCTTGCCTAACTGCTCAACTAGCTTGTTGACACTTGGTATCGGATAGGCATCGAATTGGGATACTTCATTCAACTTCCAGAAGTCGTTGCAAAACCTCAGGATACCGTCAGGCTTGGGTACTAGAACAATAAGGCTGGACCACTGGCTGTGGGATTCTTCAATAACCCCAAGTTCCAACATCTTCTCCACTTCTGTCCTAATTTCCTCTCTTTTAGCTTCTGGTATCCGGGGCGGTCTTATCGTCACCCTTATTCCAGGCCTGGTGACAATATGATGTTGGACCAGTGTTGTACTGCCCGGCTGTGTATAGAACACATTTTGGTTACGTTGGATCATATCAGTGACCTCTGTTCGTTGTTCTGGAGCTAACTTGGGGGATATCCTCACCTGCTCCTGAGGGTCGTCCATCTAAGGTGGAGCTCTCCGAATGACCAAGCATGTCTCTCGGTCACACCAGGGCTTCAGGAAGTTTATGTGGTAGATCTGCTCTGGTCTTCAGCGGTCTGGTTGTCTGACCTTATAGTCCACTTCCCCAATGGCTTCCACTATCTCATATGGCCCATGCTAGCTGGCCAGGAGTTTGCTTTCCGCTGTCGGCACTAGCACCATCACCTGTTCTCCCAGCTGAAATTTCCGTACTTTCGCCCGGTGGTTATAATATGTCCACTGGGTCTCTTATGCTTTTTCCAAATGTTCTTGTACTATAGGGGTTACTCGAGCTATTCGCTCTCTCATCTGTGTCACATGCTCAATGACATTCTTTCCTGGGTTGGGTTGGGTTGTTCTTCCCAGTCCTCCTTGGCGATATCTAATATTCTGCGTGGGTGGCGTCCATATATTAGCTCAAAGGGAGAGAAACCGGTGGACGCCTGGGGGACTTCCTGTATTGCAAACATTAGGTGTAGTAGAAGGGTATCCCAGTCTTTTCCGTCCTGTGCTACCACCTTCCGGATCATACCTTTAAGGGTGAGGTTAAACCACTCTACCAGTCCTTCTGTTTGTGGAGGTAGACTGAGGTCCATATGGCATGGATGTGGAGCAGGGTACATAAGTCCTTCATTAATTTCGACATGAAAGGGGTTCCTTGGTCAGTCAGGATCTCCTTAGGGATGCCCACTCTGGCAAAAACCTGAAGTAGTTCTTTTGCTATTGCTTTGGATGTGGGGTTTCTTAAAGGAATGGCTTCTGGATACTGTGTGGTGCAGTCAAGGATGACTAATATGTTTCGGTGGCCCTGTGCTGATCTTTCCAGTGGGCCCACTAGGTCCATAGCTATCCTTTCGAAAGGGACTTCAATAATAGGCAAAGGTATTAATGGGGCCCGCAAGTGAGGTCGGGGGCTATGCAACTGGCATTCCGGGCAGGAGGTACAATAGCGTTGGACCTTCGTGCATATTCCTGGCCAATAAAATCTTCTTAGGACTCTATCAAGTGTCTTGTCTACTCCTAGATGTCCCCCAAATAAGTGACTGTGAGCTAACTCTAGTACTGCCCTTGTGTGTTTCCATGGGATTAAGAGCTGCTCTACTTCTTCCCCTCGAATCTGCACTATTCGGTACAACAGATCACATATGATCACATAATACGGCCTTGGGCCTTTGGTCTTTCCTTCCACTGGTACGGCATTTACTTCTACCACCTCTTCCCTCATATTTGCATATAGCGGGTCATTGGCTTGGTCCTGCCCGAAATTCTCACGTGCGGTAGCGAATTGACCTAACTCCATGGGACCTATTTCTTCTCCGCCCCTTGGGTTGCCCCTACTTGGGCTCACTGGCCTGAATTGTTTCCTGGCCTCCTGAACGGATTCGCTTACCAACAAGGGAGGCTTTCTGGTTCTCTGCTAGAATCCTGGTCCCTAGCCTTTTATCTGCCCTCTTTTCCCACCTAGACTTTTGGGGTTTCCCGGGGGATGAAAATAGCTCTGAGGCAAATTCAGCAAAAATTGGGGTGAGGCTATTGGTAGGTGCCTCCATCTCAGCCTGGGAGTTGCTACCCTCCCCTGGCTCTACTGGGGGGAGTAAGTTCTCAAACCCGGGGAAGTCCCTATCAATTAAGACCAGGTAGGGGAGCCTAGGAACCACTCCTGCAGTTACTCTGGTAGTGTTTCCCTGAATCTCAATCCGTACTGGGATTGTGGGGTACAAATTTACAGTGCCATGAATGCACGTTACCCCTGTGGTTTTGGCCCAGGTTAGTTGGTCTTGCCCCACCAACTTCCCTGAGACCAGTCATAGAATCATAGAATGTCAGGGTTGGAACGGACCTCAGGAGGTCATCTAGTCCAACCGCCTGCTCAAAGCAGGACCAATCCCCAATTTTTGCCCCAGATCACTAAATGGCCCCCTCAAGGATTGAACTCACAACCCTGGGTTTAGCAGGCCAATGCTCAAACCACTGAGCTATCCCTCCCCACAGTGTGACAGCACTCCCTGAATCTACTAATGCTATGGTCACAATACCATTCATCTTTACTGACCTTGTATACCCATGTGAGGTCATTGCAACCCCTACCAGGCCGATTAGGCCACATTGTTCCCCAGGATCCCCTAGATTGCACTGCATAGGCTCTTCCCTGTTGGGGCATTGGGCTGCTATATGCCCCAATTCCCTACACTCATAACACCGACCCCTTATCCCAGTTGCCGCCATCTGCCTGGGGCTATTTGGTTCCCCCCCCGCCAGCCCCCTCATCCCAAACCCCCAGGTCCCTTCTTGGCCTCAGGTCATTCCTCAGTGTCTTTCCTCCCAGTTATGGTTCTTCTGTAGTTCTCGACAATCCAGGGCCTGGGGTTTGGGGCTGTCTTCCTGGTTTGCCATGTCTCATCCCCTGGGGTCTGGAACAGTTCGCGGGCTGACAGCTGTCTTTCCACGAGGGAGACCAATTCATCATAGGTAGAGGGGTCATTCTGGCCAACCCAAGCCCGAGGGCCTGGTGGTAGCCCCCTCATATACCAGTCCAGTACCAGGAGCTCCATCATTTTTTCAGAGCTGAGGGCCTCCGGGCGCAGCCATTTCCGGGTCAGGTGGATCAGGTCAAACAATTGCAATCGGGGTGTCTTGTCCTCTGTATACTGCCATTCATGAAACCTCTGGGCTCGCAACTCCATGGTTACTCCGGATCTGGCCAGGATCTCTGCCTTCAGCTGCGGGTAATCCTCAGTCTCTGCAGCCATATCGTAGTCGACCTTCTGGGCCTCTCCACACTGGAATGGGGCGAGGATACCGGACTACTGATCTCAGGGCCAGGCCTTCTGCAAGGCTGTTCTCTCAAATGCCAGGAGGTACGCCTCCACATCATCCTTCTGTGTCATTTTCTGTAGGCAGTGGCTGGCCCGTATAGTCCGGGTTCTGTCGCAATTGTGGTTCCGCTCCATAAGGGCCTTCATCTGGTTTGCCAGCTTTTGTAGCAGAGCTCGGTCCTGGGCAGCCTGATTCATCAACAGCCGATTAGTCTCCTGCTGCACCCAAGTCGCCTCCTGTTGGGCGGTTGCTTGGATTTGGGTAGCCTCCTGCCGCAGTGGCTTGTATTAGAGCCTTGACCACATCGTCCATCTTGGGGACAGGATGGTTTTGGTTAACCCTGGTTTAAGTCCCCAGCGCGGAGATCTCACTTTCAACATCACATGTGGCAAATGGCTGGTACGATTATAATGGGTCCCACACTTCCTCTTCTTGGGGAGGGTTCAGGGCACCTACTGTCCCACTAGTAACCCAGAGAAGGGTAGTGGAGAGGGAGGGACCCAGGCCCCAGGGATAGTGGTAAACCACTTGAACTAGTGCTTCCTTCCCCGGGCTACTTCCCTCTCCTGCTCTTCAGTTTGTGGGGCTTCCTGCCCTCTTTCTGTGCACAAGCCGGGTCTCTTTACCTAGGGTCTTGGTCTTCTAGCCAGCCACGGAACGTCTCCAAACTCTCCTCTACTTCAACTCCTCCAAACTGCACTCTGCTCCAACTCCTTCCCCTGGCTGATCTAAACAGGGGTTTTTTATCAGGTGACTAGCTTCAGGTGCTCTAATTAGCTTTAGGTGCTTTTAATTAATCTATAGAAACCTTTCTTACCTCTATAGGGAATAAGGCTTCTCCTCATCCTGGGACTTACATATTTCTCCTATTTCAGAGTAGCAGCCGTGTTAGTTTGTATCCACAAAAAGAAAAGGAGTACTTATGGCACCTTAGAGACTAACAAATTTATTTGAGCATAAGCTTTCGTGAGCTACAGCTCCCTTCATTGGATGTATTCAGTGGAAAATACAGTGGGGAGATTTATATACACAGAGCTTTTGTGAGCTACAGCTCCCTTCATTGGATGTATTCAGTGGAAAATACAGTGGGGAGATTTATATACACAGAGAACATGAAACAATGGGTGTTACCATACACACTGTAACGAGAGTTCAGCCACCAGGTTTGCCGTGACATTATCGGGGATTCTGTTCCTGACGGCTTGTTGTCCATCTTTGTGTGGAATGTTGGTGTAGAGGGCTTCTACATCCACAGTGGCTAGGATGGTGTTTTCAGGAAGATCACCGATGGGTTATACTTTCCTCAGGAAGTCAGTGGTGTCTCGAAGATAGCTGGGAGTGCTGGTAGAGTAGGGCCTGAGGAGAGAGTCCACATAGCCAGACAACCCTGCTGTCAGGGTGCCAATGCCTGAGATGATGGGGTGTTCAGGATTTCCAGGTTTATGGATCTTGAGTAGCAGATAGAATGCCCCAGGTTGGGGTTCCAGGGTGCGTCTGTGCAGATTTGTTCTTGTGCTTTTTCAGGGAGTTTCTTGAGCAAATGGTGTAGTTTCTTTTGGTAACCCCCAGTGGGATCAGAGGGTAATGGCTTGTAGAAAGTGGTGTTGGAGAGCTGCCTAGCAGTCTGTTGTTCATATTCTGACCTATTCATGATGACGACAGCATCTCCTTTGTCAGCCTTTTTGATTATGATGTCAGAGTTGTTTCGGAGGCTGTGGATGGCATTGTGTTCTGCACGGCTGAGGTTATGGGGCAAGTGATGCTGCTTTTCCACAATTTCAGCCCATGCACGTCGGCGGAAGCACTCTATGTAGAAGTCCAGTCTGTTGTTTCGACCTTCAGGAGGAGTCCACCCAGAATCCTTCTTTTTGTAGTCTTGGTAGGAAGGTCTCTGTGGGTTAGTATGCTGTTCAGAGTTGTGTTGGAAATATTCCTTGAGTCGGAGATGTCGAAAATAGGATTCTAGGTCACCACAGAACTATATCATGTTCGTGGGGGTAGAGGGGCAGAAGGAGAGGCCCTGAGATAGAACAGATTCTTCTGCTGGGCTAAGAGTATAGCTGGATAGATTAACAATATTGCTGGGTGGGTTAAGGGAACCACTGTTGTGGCCCCTTGTGGCACGTAGTAGTTTAGATAGTTTAGTGTCCTTTTTCTTTTGTAGAGAAGCAAAGTGTGTGTTGTAAATGGCTTGTCTAGTTTTTGTAAAGTCCAGCCACGAGGAAGTTTGTGTGGAAGGTTGGTTTTTTATGAGAGTATCCAGTTTTGAGAGCTCATTCTTAATCTTTCCCTGTTTGCTGTAGAGGATGTTGATCAGGTGGTTCTGCAGTTTCTTTGAGAGCATGTGGCACACGCTGTCCGCATAGTCTGTGTGGTATCACACTCCTGCTGCCTTCTGGCCATGCTGTATCACATATCTTACATGAGCCATCTTGCATAAAGTATATCTCAATTATGTCATGTCTATATCATAAGCATATTTTCATAAAGAATATGGAGTGTAACGTCACGGGTAATGAATGCCAATATTGAATAATAAAAGGCCTATTCTCCCTACATGCATGTGTGTGTGTGTAACATTCTCTAACATGAGAAGTTGCATGCATACATTGAAAATGTGTTCCTCCCTTTGAGGATAAAAACATAATAATTCTAATTTAAATGTGCATATCACCATATCTTGCATTTAGAAAAACACAATGAATACAATGCAAGCATGCCAAAAGGACATGCTATTGTATGTATTGAAGAATTTCAATTCACTAAACATTTTGCAGAGAGATTCTAGCAAGACACTAACTTCATGTATTAGATTGAGAAGCTGAAAAATCTGTGATACATTCATTGAGTTTATAGTTGAACATACAGTGACCAGACTCACATAGAACTGCTGTTGGCTACCATTTCAGACCTTGTATATGAACCATATTATACATGCAAAAAGAACAGGAGTACTTGTGGCACCTTAGAGACTAACAAATTTATTTGAGCATAAGTTTTCGTGAGCTGTAGCTTATGCTCAAATACATTAGTTAGTCTCTAAGGTGCCACAAGTACTCCTTTTCTTTTTGTGGATACAGACTAACATGGCTGCTACTCTGAAAACTGTCATTATACATGTGTAAGCAGTGTCAGGATGAGCTCCACCCTGACATCTGGTGGTGAGGTGTGGCAAGTTGTGGAAAAGAACTTCAGGGGCTGATCTCATTTGCATAGGCACACCCACCCCGCCTAGAATGAGGCCATAGCTGCCCAAATGGTCACTTTGGCTGCTGTGGGATCCCCAGTGTCTCTGTTATTGGGGCAGGAAGAATAAATTGTTATTACCCTGATTATGGGAACTGTGCTTGGAACTGTACTTGGCCTTTTGTTATGATGGAGGGACTCACCATCAACTAAGTAGCACTCGCTAGGCAAGGGTCATGGGTTCCAAAACTCTGTGAATTGAGAGAGGGTGGGGACAAGTATTAATACTTGGTGGTATGGGCCCCTTAGTGAGGCATATACATGCTAATTGCACTTCCTCCTGTTTCCCCTGTGGAATATCAGAGCTAATTTTGATTCTATTACAAGTCTAGTTACAGGCTGCTGAGCTCACTTTGGGCTAATGGTGTACCAGTACTGAGGCTCCCCTACTACAAGCTGAATTCACCTAAGAGCTGAAATCACTGAGCGTTGTGTTAAGTAGTGGGGGAGCCTGAAGATATATTGTGGAGCAGTTTGCGGGACGGCTGGAGTGCCTTGTGGACAGGCTGCTAGAGCAGTTTGTGGGACGGTGGGAGCTGTTTGTGGGATGCAGAGCGGAACAGTTTGTGGGATGGTGGGAGCTGCTTGTGGGATGAGGAGCGGAGCAGTTCGTGGGACGGCGGGAGCGGCTTGTGGGCCGCAGAGCGGAGCCAAGCAAAGCAGTTCGTGGGGTGGCTGGTGGAGCGGAGTGGAGCAAAGGCCTATGGAGCTGTGGGGCGGTCAGCTTCAGACCATGTAAGGTGCCCCTTACCTCTCTTTCCCCCGCCACCCCCCTCATCTCCACCCAGGTTGGGAGGTAAAGCTCTGCAGATAAACTTTCGAACTCTGGGGCTGCCCTGACCAGGGACAGAGACTTTTGGGTCATTGGACTTTGGGTGAGTTGGGGTTGCTGGACTCAAGAACCAAAGGGAAAGGTTTGCATGCCCCAAATTTGCTTGGGGTGGGTTTTTGCTCATGGGTTGTGTTATGAATTCTGTTGGTGGTGTTTCCCCAACATAATGCCACATTGTTTCTCTCTGTTATTAAAAGGCTTTTTGCTACACTCAGACTATGTGCTTGCGAGAGGGGAAGTATTGCCTCTTGGAGATGTCTAGTGGGGGTGGTATATATTTGTCCCAGGTCACTGGGTGGGGGCTCGAGCCGGTTTGCATTGTGTTATTGGAATGGATCCCCTAGATATTGAACCCGGCCCTTGTTGCTGCCAACTCTGACGGGCAGAAGGGTTACACATGCAGTCCATCACTTCCTTGTTATCATTTAGGCTGTGTTTTTAGTAGTTGTGAAGGCATCTAGAAAAGATTAAGCCTGAAGTATATCCATACAATGTCACTAGTTAAATGTTCAGATTTAATACTTTCTAAAAAAGGGGCATCTCTCAATGAAAACACACACTCCATATATCAGATTAGTAAGTTTGAACACATGATCAACAAAGATAAGGACTATTTTGCAACTCTGTGTTGAAAAGCAATGAAAATTAAACACAAAGTGGGAAACTGCAAATGTTTTGACCTCAAAATGTCAATGGTTGGTTTTGGTTCTGGAAAAAAAAAATGCAGAAAGCATGTTTTGTTTATTTCCACGATAAACAATGAGATAATGAGGGTGGGTTTTGAGCATTGCTCTTGATCATCAGGCTAAAGGGCTTTGTGTTTTTGGTCAGCACCTCATTCCTTTGGATAGTGTGGATTTGCTGGAGTGTGGTACCTAATCAAGGAGGGTAATTGTTGTCTAAGCATGGGGCCAGGGCTCTGTTCCTGCCCCTACTGTTGACATATCATATGACCTGTTTCCCCCTCTGTATAATGAGGAAAATAATGCTTACCCTCCTTTGGCAATCTGTATGAGATTTGCAAATGAAAAATCCTATACAAATTCAAAGCACTATTTTTATTTATTTATAAATATTAAGAACCAATCTGCTCCTGCAGCTTTGCGCTGCTCTTGAAATGTCAAGCAACTGTAAACTGTATAACTGGCTGGGTAAACTGTGTTTATGGCTGATTTGCAACACTAGAGAAGCACAAAACAGCCAGAAGCTACCTACCAGAGAATTTGGCTCAAAGTCTCCCCTTCTCACTCCCCTTCCAGGTTGAACTGTCTAGGGATTTTTGTCCTCAGTACCATTATTTAAGGTTCTTGTTCAAAAGACAGGGCTTCCCAAACAAAGCTACTCTCTTAGAGTATCAGGAATTAAAAAAAATTATTACAAGAAAAACAATCTCTTTTATTTTTGGATCATTCATTACAACTCCCTTAACACCAGTTTCATCAGAGTACTCCAGTGATCCAAAGCAATTCAGTTACGGGTTAACCGTTCAGTTCTGATTGCTTTACAGCTGCTTTGCATGTCCAGAGCTCGTCAGTGAGCCTGGTCCAACATGGGATTTAAAAAAAAACTCGCAGGAAATATCTCCTATCCAGGGTAATATTGCCTTGCTTGGCTTCTCTACCCAATTAACAATTGTGCAGATAGGAGCTCTGCTTTTCTATGTGTATTTCATGCTTTATTTTCTTGCTGGGTGCCTTTTCCTAGTGTGCAAGCTCTGTGTACGGATGCATTCCACTCAAAGCAGAATGCCAGTGTATCCATTTTCGCTGCACTCTGGGGAGAGTTGAATTAGATTTGCCTCCTCTTCCCATGCACAGTAAAAGAAGACTTTCTAAAAACCTTTTATTAGGATGAAAGCAGAGGGCACACTTCCATTGGTAGAGTGGCTCACAAACATTTGTTTCACTAGATGAAATGCAAACCCTCTTGTGAAGCTGGCTGTTTTCTGACAGTCAATATGTGTCTGTTCATAACTGTCCTTAATTCAGGAAATCAGGTAAGCATGTGCATATCTTAAAGTGCTTGCTTAAGTCCCACTGAAATCAATGGAGCTAGAATGTAAGTAATTTCCTGTATTGGTACATATATGAACATATTAAAAGGGGTACAGTAGTCTAGAAAGGTTCAGAGCCACTGCTGTAAATGTTACAAAAAATTTATAAATACACATTCATTTTTAGATTTAACTCTAGAGTTTAGTTGTTCTCTACGTCTAACCACTTGATCTGCAGGGACGTTATTGTTATTTGGTTTGTAGGCAGCCAGTAGATGGCAGTCTGAGCATTATAATTCAATAGGAGTCTTTTAAAAAAAAAACAGCTTTAGAATTTTGTTTTGTCAGCTCCTGGAATATCACAGCTACAGTTCATTTAACAGAGTCCTAGATGTATTGGAATCTCCCTTCGCAATTTTGCTAAGACCTTTATTTTTACACTACAGAACATTAAAATAAAATCGATCATTATTTTTCCATTGTAGAACATTTACTATAATGAATTTCAGGAAAAAAAAATTGAAAGCGCTATATTATATAAGGTGATCTATCATTCTTTCACCACTAGCTGTGAGCTTCAGAATTCCAGAGGGTGATTTCCTCAAACCTTATCTCAGACCACAAGGGAAAAAACAGACTGATTGCTTATACATTTTGGGATGTGTAAGTAGGGGCATTGCCAGCAGATCGAGGGACGTGATCGTTCCCCTCTATTCGACACTGGTGAGGCCTTATCTGGAGTACTGTGTCCAGTTTTGGGCCCCCCACTACAAGAAGGATGTGGAAAAATTGGAAAGAGTCCAGCAGAGGGCAACAAAAATGATTAGGGGACTGGAACACATGAGTTATGAGGAGAGGCTGAGGGAACTGGGGATGTTTAGTCTACGGAAGAGAAGAATGAGGGGGGATTTGATAGCTGCTTTCAACTACCGGAAAGGGGGTTCCAAAGAGGATAGCTCTAGACTGTTCTCAGTGGTAGCAGATGACAGAACAAGGAGTAATGGTCTCAAGTTGCAGTGGGGGAGATTTAGGTTGGATATTAGGAAAAACTTTTTCACTAGGAGGGTGGTGAAACACTGGAATGCGTTACCTAGGGAGGTGGTGGAATCTCCTTCCTTAGAAGTGTTTAAGGTCAGGCTTGACAAAGCCCTGGCTGGGATGATTTAATTGGGGATCGGTCCTGCTTTGAGCAGGGGGTTCGACTAGATGACATCCTGAGGTCCCTTCCAACCCTGATATTCTATGATTCTATGAAACCAATTAAATTGCATGAGCCTGATTTTGTTCCAGTAAATGAGGAGTTACTCCATTTTAGTCAGTGGAATCACACTGGAATAAAAATGATGTGACAGGTTTCATTTATGTTCTCATTTTTGGACATTAAGAGTGAGATCTTTAGCTGGTGTAACTCTTGAATCTCAGAAGAACAGGGCCAATGGTGCAAATCAGAGGAGAAATAGTGCAGCAAATCTTGCTTGCCTTACTCAAGCCAGTAACTCCTTTCAATGATTCAACTGACACAGTAAAGTGAGAATGATTTGGTTCAATTACTAGTTTTGGGATCTGATTTTCCATGGTCAATAGTAAAACTCTTTTGACTTCAGTGGGAGAAGAGTCAGGCCAACCGTGGCACTTTGAAATTCCCACCATAGATATACAAGATACAGATGCCTCTGAAATATTTCTTACTTTGAGGGACATCATTCATTTGAGTCCCAAAGTTCCTTATGTTCTCCCATCACTTTTGATACTGAAAATGATTTACATCAGAAATAGAGAATCATGAAAGAGGGGTTGTAGACAGAGCTGTTTACAATAAAGGAGTGAATCCCACAGCATGAATACTCTGTGTCCCTCATTTTGTGACTTTGTCAGACATTTGTGCTTTGGCAGGTTGGAAAATACAAGGTACAATGTTTATAAGGGCCAAATGTGTCCCTAATGCAGCTCCAATGTCTTCAAGCATCTGACACTGCTGATGAATTAGGCTCACTGTCTTAAAAATAGGAAAGCTTTTTGGTTTTGTACAGTTGAACTTCAGAAATTATAATGGTTACTTCAGCTCTTGTATCTTTGTTGTTGTGAATTGACAAAAATCTCACACTAAGCTGAGTTATGACTGGAAGTGTCTCTATTTGAGAAAGAAAAATGTTTCCCTCAAGAAAGAAAACCTTGTACTCTTTGGTCTTAGTCTTCCTACATTTTTGTCTGTGAGACTCAGGGCTCTGATCGTATGCAGTTTGAAAAATGTCCAGCTCACAGGCCATGTGGGATGGGTTTAGGTCAGCAAAGATTTAGATGTCGAAACTAAATATGGTCATAGGGTTACACTCCAATTTTTTGCCCATTACTCAGACTACGGCATGGTGTGTATCATCTACCTCTTCTGTTTTCTACTGTTGTAGATCTCATTCCAGACAGAATTTACTCCATGTTTAAAGATAAAGCAGTTTTAATTAAATCTCAGAGAGCTCCATTTATACAAAAAGAGTATATTTCGGTGTCTACCTTCTTTCCTAACAGTGAAGTTGAAAAGTGTATTAAAAAGAACCAGTATTAAAAATGAGAGGGATATTACATGCTAGGTTCACTTATAAGGCTCCATATTACAGCACTGACTTCCAGTTGTATGGATTGCCATTGTTTTCATATTATAATCTGCCAAATATAGGATAACAACACAAATGGAACATATTCTTGTTATATCAGGCTGTATCTTTTCAGCAACAAGAAGTCTCAGAAGGAAAATTTTATAGTTATATAAAAGTACAGAAGGCACAAGTTCTCATGGGAGTAAGAAACGTACATCATCTAATGATACCACATTTTACAAAGGGACTTGGTCAGATGACTAAATGGACCAAAGGATGCAGGTGGGGCCTGATTCAATAGTTTAGAATAGCCCCTATTTGTCTTAATAACACTGTGTTCAGTATGTGCTTTAAATGTATTTAACATGTCCTGTAGCAGCACTGTTCATAAGACATTCATCTGTGTAGATGCAACATTAACTTTAATGGGCATTCCACTTTCAGCTTTCATTCAGAATTAAGTATGATACCATTAACATACAGGGACCAATGGTTGATAGGACTTGAGTGCACATATGCATAAATTCAAGTAAGTGTATAATCCCAGTAAACTCAATGAGACTACTCATGTACTTAAAGTAGGACATGTTCTCAAGTACCTTGCTGAATCAATATATTGTTGGGGAAATAGTTGGATACCTGATAGTTGATCTCTTTGCACTTTAGAATTTCTGAGCGAATTTGTGGCAACAGAGGATTTCTATAAGATACCAAGAACAGGAGTTATTCTTATTAAAAAATTGACTTAGATGGCTTAGTAAATTGGTATTAGATACAGCTGTTCCAGATTTTTTAGTTGAGCACTTTTTAGTGGAAAAAAAAATAATGCCTCTTTTGGAAACAATTTTTTTTGCAGAAAATTTGGCCCTAAAAACCAAAACTATTTCCATTTTCAAAAGCCCCAAATTGAAAATGTTTCATTTTTAAAAAGTTTTCTGTCTATGCAAAATTCTACTTTTAGGTACCTGATTTAAATCTACGCCAGATTTATGAGGAACAAAAGACATTACTGTCTAATCACTGTTTAATGGCCTTGTCATAAATATAAAGGGAAGGGTAAACACCTTTAAATCCCTCCTGGCCAGAGGAAAAACCCTTTCACCTGTAAAGGGTTAAGAAGCTAAGATAACCTCACTGGCACCTGACCAAAATGACCAATGAGGAGACAAGATACTTTCAAAGCTGGGGGAGGGGAGCGGAAACAAAGGGTTCTCTCTGTCTATGTGATGCATTTGCTGGTACCAGAGCAGGAATGCAGGTCAGAACTCCTGTAAAATGTCAGTAAGCAATCTAGTTAGATATGTGTTAATTCTGTTTTGTTTAAATGGCTGATAAAATAAATTGTGCTGAATGGAATGTATATTCCTGTTTTTGTATCTTTTTGTAACTTAAGGGTTTGCCTAGAAGGATTCTCTATGTTTTGAATCTGATTACCCTGTAAGGTATTACCATCCTGATTTTACAGAGGTGATTCTTTTTCTTCAATTAAAATTCTTCTTTTAAGAACCTGATTGCTTTTCCTTGTTCTTAAGATCCAAGGATTTTGGATCTGTGTTCACCTATGCAAATTGGTGAGGATTTTTATCAAGCCTTCCCCAGGAAAGGGGGTGTAGTGCTTGGGGGGAATATTTTTTGAGGGGAGACATTTCCAAGTGGGCACTTCCCCTGTTCTTTGTGTAACACTTTGGTGGTGGCAGCGTTTAACCTAAGCTGGTAGGATAAGCTTAGGGGGTCTTTCATGCAGGTCCCCACATCTGTACCCTAGAGTTCATAGTGGGGAAGGAACCTTGACATGGTGGCAGAGTGGTGGGATTTATTTGAAATCATTTTGAGATTTTTTTTTTTTTTAAAACCAGAAGCATAGAAGGATTTTAAAAGATTTTAAAGGGTTTTGTAAAAGGGGACAAAGCAACAAGCATAACAAAAGGGATTTGTCTTTTGTGAGCTGGAGTTTCTCTACCTAAAGGCAGGGTACTTAACCTCCTGCAGGGAAATTCACAAGTCTTCACAGACATGAAGAAGTTTTTTTTTTAGCTAAGAGCAACTAGAGGGTTTTTCTGTCTATTTGCCTGGAGACAAAGGTGTTAGTTTTTTTTTTAAAAGGAGTTTTCTGTAGGCTGACAATCACTATCAGAGAACACAGGTATCCAGTTACAGCACAACCTATTTTTTTGACAAGACAAGATTTTTTGTTTGTTTTATTTCTAACTCTCAGGTGTAAAGTTAGTTAAAAAGAGAGAGGCAAACATGATAGAACCCAAGGCAGAAAAAAACCAAGAGGCTGCCCACAGGAGAGCTATGGAGGCAAGGGAAAAAGAAATGGAGGAAAAGAAAAAAGAGAGGAAGCATGCAGAGGAGAAAAAGGAAAAAGGGAGGAAGCATGCCCTGGACATGGAGAAGGCAAAGGCTCAGCATAATAACAATCCTTCTCCAGGTACCACTTTACCTCACATCCCAGGAAGTTCCCCACCTACAAGGCAGGCGATGATACTGAGGCCTTCTTAGAAAACTTCCAAAGGGCCTGCCTTGTGTACAGCATCTCTACAGACCAATACATGGTAGAGCTGAGGCCGCAGCTCAGTGGACCCTTAGCTGAGGTGGCAGCTGAAATGCCTAAGGAACACCTGAACAAGTATGAACTGTTTAAAACCCAGGCAAGAGTCAGAATGGGGCTAACACCTGAGCATTCCCGTTGGTGGTTCAGAGCCCTAAGGTGGAAACCAGACGTGTCATTTACCTGACATGCCTAGCACACTGTGAAACATTGGGATGCCAGGATATCAGGAGCAAGTGTTAAATCTCCAGAAGAGTTGCCCTTCCTAATGCAAATGGAGCAGTTCTTAGAGGGTGTTCCTGAGGAAATAGAAAGATACATCCTAGATGGGAAGCCCAAAACTGTAATCGAGGTGTGGGAGATTGGAGCCAAATGAGTGGAAGTGGCAGAAAAGCAAAAAACTGGTCGCAATTGGAGCGGATACCAGAAGGGACACCCTCAGACCACACCCTACGACCGGGGGCAGCCCAAGGCCCCACCTACCCCCCAAGGAACCCTCCAGCCACCTTATTGTCCTGCCACACCGTTCTCCAGCAACCCACCTCAGCCCAGTGACCCGTCAGCTGGATGACGTTTTAAATGTAATGAGCCGGGGCATGTAAAGGTCAACTGCCACAAGAACCCCAACAGATTACAGTTCATTGTACCGGAATCACACCAGAGGTTCTCAGGCCCAGATGCCTCCCAGATACCCTCGGAGCGGAGGGAAACTGTGAGTGTGGGCGGGAAGAAGGTCACAGCACGGAGGGACACCAGAGCACAAGTGTCGGCTATCCATGCTTCCTTAATGGACCCCAATTTAATCGACCCTGAGATCCAAGTGACAATTCAACCCTTCAAGTCCAACTCTTTCAATTTGCCTACCGCCAAGTTGCCTGTCCAGTACAAGGGCTGGTCAGGAATGTGGACTTTTGCAGTCTATGATGATTATCCCATCCCCATGCTGTTGGGGGAAGACTTGGCTAATCATGTGAAGCTAGCCAAGAGGGTGGAAATGGTCACCTGCAGCCTGGCTAATCAAGCTGTCACACCTAGCTCTGTTCCAGAAACTTCTACCAGGACCAGGTCAGAGGTGATGGAACCGGACCCCATGCCAACGTCTGCAACAGCAGTAGTGGATCCAGTCCCAAAGACTCAGACAGAGCCAGTCCCAGAACCGGAACTGGTGGAACGACGAGCACCAGACCCATTGTCAGCACTGAATCCAGTACTTGCAAACCCAACACCAGAGGGCCCCACCGACCCTGAAATGGCAGCAGCCGATAACCCTACACAAGAGGCTCAGCCGGAGCCTGAACCCCAACATAGTGCACCAGCGGAGAGCGGTTCACAGTCAACGGAAACAGCCCCATCCCCTACATTGCTTCCAGAGGGACCAAGCCTAGGTCCACAATCCAATGAGGAACTCATGTCTCCAGCATCAAGGGAAGAATTCCAGACCGAACAGGAAGCAGATGAAAGCCTCCGAAGAGCTTGGACGGTGGCACGGAGCAACCCACCGCCTCTCAGCTCTTCTAATCGATCAAGGTTTGTTGTAGAAAGAGGACTTTTATACAAGGAAACTCTTTCTGGTGGACACCAGGAAGACTGGTTTCAGAGTAGCAGCCATGTTAGTCTATATTCACAAAAAGAAAAGGAGTACTAGTGGCACCTTAGAGACTATCCAATTTATTTGAGCATAAGCTTTTGTGAGCTACAGCTCACTTCATCAGATGCATTCAGTGGAAAATACAGTGAGGAGATTTATATACACACAGAATATGAAAAAATGGGTGTTATCATACACACTGTAGGGAGAGTGATCACTTAAGATGAGCTATTACCAGCAGGAGAGTGGGGGGGGAGAGAAAACCTTTTGTAGTGATAATCAAGGTGGGCCATTTCCAGCAGTTAACAGGAACGTCCGAGGAGCAGTGGGGGGTGGGGGAAATAAACATGGGCAAATAGTTTTACTTTGTGTAATGACACATCCACTCCCAGTCTCTACTCAAGCCTAAGTTAATTGTATCTAGTTTGCAAATTAATTCCAATTCAGCAGTCTCTCGTTGGAGTCTGTTTTTGAAGTCTTTTTGTTCTAATATTGCGACCTTTAGGTCTGAAATTGAGTGACCAGAGAGATTGAAGTGTTCTCCAACTGGTTTATGAATATTATAATTCTTGACATCTGATTTGTGTCCATTTATTCTTTTATGTAGAGACTGTCCAGTTTGACCAATGTACATGGCAGAGGGGCACTGCTGGCACATGATGGCATATATCACATTGGTAGATGTGCAGGTGAATGAGCCTTTGATAGTGTGGCTGATGTGATTAGGCCTTATGACGGTGTCCCCTGAATAGATATGTGGACACAGTTGGCAATGGGCTTTGTTGCAAGGATAGGTTCCTGGGTTAGTGTTTTTGTTGTGTGGTGTGTGGTTGCTGGTGAGTACTTGCTTCAGGTTGGGGGGCTGTCTGTAGGCAAGGACTGGCCTGTCTCCCAAGATCTGTGCGAATGGTGGATCGTCCTTCAGGGTAGGTTGTAGATCCTTGATGATGCATTGGAGAGGTTTTAGTTGGGGGCTGAAGGTGATGGCTAGTGGCGTTCTGTTATTATCTTTGTTGGGCCTGTCCTGTAGTAGGTGACTTCTGGGTACTCTTCTGGCTCTGTCAATCTGTTTCTTCACTTCAGCAGGTGGGTATTGTAGTTGTAAGAATGCTTGATAGAGATCTTTTAGGTGTTTGTCTCTTTCTGAGGGGTTGGAGCAAGTGTGGTTGTATCAGAGCTTGGCTGTAGACAATGGATCGTGTGGTGTGGTCTGGGTGAAAGCTGGAGGCATGTAGGTAGGAATAGCGGTCAGTAGGTTTCCGGTATAGGGTGGTGTTTATGTGACCATTGCTTATTAGGAAGACTGGCATCCTCAGAGAGAGTTGGTAGTTCCAACTAAGTACTGGGTCAAGCTCTTGAGCTTAACCCATGATCATCCTAGTGGCCACGCTGGGGTGAACAGGACCAAAGACCGTTTGGGGAGGTCATTCCACTGGGAGGGAATGGGCAAGGATGTTTTTACCTATGTCCGGTCTTGTGAGGTATGCCAAAGAGTGGGAAAACCCCAAGACCAGGTCAAAGTCCCTCTCCAGCCACTCCCCTTCATTGAGGTTCCATTTCAGCGAGTAGCCGTGGATATTCTGGGTCCTTTTCCAAAAAAGACACCCAGAGGAAAGCAGTACATACTGACTTTCATGGATTTTGCCACCCAGTGGCCGGAAGCAGTAGCTCTAAGCAACACCAGGGCTAAAAGTGTGTGCCAGGCACTAACAGACATTTTTGCCAGGAAAGGTTGGCCCTCCAACATCCTCACAGATGCAGGAACTAATCTCATGGCAGGAATTATGGAAAGCCTTTGGGAAGCTCATGGGGTGAATCACTTGGTTGCCACCCCTTACCATCATCAAACAAATGGCCTGGTGGAGAAATTTAATGGGACTTTGGGGGCCATGATACATAAATTCGTAAATGAGCACTCCAAAGATGGGGACCTAGTGTTGCAGCAGTTGTTATTTGCGTACAGAGCTGTACCACATCCCAGTTTAGGGTTTTCACCATTTGAACTTGTATATGGCTGCGAGGTTAAGGGGTCATTACAGTTGGTGAAGCAGCAATGGGAGGGGTTTACACATTCTCCAGGAACTAACATTCTGGACTTTGTAACCAACCTACAAAACACCCTCCAAACCTCTTTAGCCCTTGCTAAAGAAAACCTACAGTATGCTCAAAAAGAGCAAAAAGCCTGGTATGATAAACATGCCAGAGAGCGTTCCTTCAAAGTAGGGGACCAGGTCATGGTCTTAAAGGCGCTCCAGGCCCATAAAATGGAAGCATCATGGGAAGGGCCATTCACGGTCCAAGAGCACCTGGGAGCTGTTAATTATCTCATAGCATTCCACACCTCCAACCAAAAGCTTAAGGTGTACCATATTAATTCTCTGGAATAAAAGGCTTTAGAGAATTAAAGATTTGTTGGTTTACAACCCAGGGAGGAGATGATGCTGAGTGGCCTGAAGGTGTCTACCAAGAAGGGAAAAGTGATGGTGGCGTGGAAGAGATGAACCTCTCCATGACCCTTGGGCATATGCAGTGACAGCAGATCAAGGAGCTGTGCACTAGCTACGCGCCGACGTTCTCAGCCACGCCAGGACTGACTGAATGGGCGTACCACTCCATTGACACAGGTAATGCTCACCCAATTAAAGCCCAACCTTACTGGGTGTCTCCTCAAGCTAAAACTGCTATAGAATGGGAGATCCAGGATATGCTACAGATGGGGGTAATCCGCCCCTCTGGCAGTGCATGGGCATCTCCAGTGGTTCTAGTTCCCAAACCAGATGGGGAGATATGTTTTTGCGTGGACTACTGTAAGCTAAATGCTGTAACTCGCCCAGACAACTATCCAATGCCACGCACAGATGAACTATTAGAGAAACTGGGACAGGCCCGGTTCATCTCTACCTTGGACTTAACCAAGGGGTACTGACAGGTACTGCTAGATGAATCCGCCAAGGAAAGGTCAGCCTTCACCACACATGTCGGGCTGTATGAATTTAATGCTCTCCCTTTCGGGCTGTGGAATGCACCCGCCACCTTCCAAAGACTTGTAGATGGTCTCCTAGCAGGATTGGGAGAATATTCAGTCACCTACCTTGACAATGTGGCCATATTTTCGGATTCCTGGGCAGAACACCTGGAACATCTACAAAAAGTCTTTGAGCACATAAGGGAGGCAGGACTAACTGTTAAGACTAAGAAGTGTCATAGGCCTAAACAGAGTGACTTACCTTGGACGCCTGGTGGGTCAAGGAACTATCAACCCCCTACAGGCCAAAGTGGATGCTATCCAAAAGCGGCCTGTCCCAAAGTCAAAGAAACAGATCCAATCCTTCTTAGGCTTGGCCGGATATTACACGTGATTTGTACTGCAATACAGCCAAATCGCCGCCCCACTGACAGACCTAACCAAAAAAAACCAGCCAAATGTCGTTCAGTGGACCGAAGAGTGTCAGAAGGCCTTTAACCAGCTTAAAGCGACACTCATGTCTGACCCTGTGCTAAGGGCCCCAGACTTTGACAAACCGTTCCTAGTAACCACTGATGCATCCGAGCGTGGTGTGGGAGCAGTTTTAGTGCAGGAAGGACTGGATCAAGAATTCCATCTAGTAGTGTTTCTCAGCAAGAAGCTGTCTGAGAGGGAAAGCAACTGGTCGGTCAGTGAAAAAGAGTGTTACTCCATTGTCTACACTCTGGAAAAACTATGCCCATACGTTTGGGGACAGCATTTCCACCTGCAAACCGACCATGCTGCGCTACAGTGGCTTCATACCACCACGGGAAATTAAAAAAAAAAAACTTATTCGGTGGAGTTTAGCTCTCCAAGATTTTGATTTCGACATCCAACACATCTCAGGAGCTTCTAATAAAGTGGCTGATGCACTCTCCCATGAAAGTTTCCCAGAATCAACTGGTTAAAATTGTCCTTGAGATGTGGAAAATATTGTTCGTCTTTATATACTTGGTAGTATATTTAGAGGTGCATGTGTCTTATTAACTCTGTTTTCTCCTAGAGCTCCAGGAAGAAATCACAGGCAGCGTTTCACCCTATCTGTGATTTGGGAGGCGTCATGAATATAAAGGGAAGGGTAAACACCTTTAAATCCCTCCTGGCCAGAGGAAAAACCTTTCACCTGTAAAGGGTTAAGAAGCTAAGATAACCTCGCTGGCACCTGACCAAAATGACCAATGAGGAGACAAGATACTTTCAAAGCTGGAGGGGGCAGGGGAACAAAGGGTCCTCTCTGTCTGTGTGTTGCTTTTGCCGGGACCAGAACAGGAATGCAGGTCAGAACTCCTGTAAAAAGTCAGTAAGCAATCTAGTTAGATATGCGTTAGATTCTGTTTTGTTTAAATGGCTGATAAAATAAGTTGTGCTGAATGGAATGTATATTCCTGTTTTTGTTTCTTTTTGTAACTTAAGGGTTTGCCTAGAGGGATTCTCTATGTTTTGAATCTGATTACCCTGTAAGGTATTTACCATCCTGATTTTACAGAGGTGATTCTTTTACTTTAATTAAAATTCTTCTTTTAAGAACCTGATTGTTTTCCTTGTTCTTAAGATCCAAGGATTTGGGTCTGTGTTCACCTATGCAAATTGGTGAGGATTTTTATCAAGCCTTCCCCAGGAAAGGGGGTGTAGTGCTTGGGGGGATATTTTTAGGGGGAGACATTTCCAAGTGGGCACTTCCCCTGTTCTTTGTGTAACACTTTGGTGGTGGCAGCGTTTAACCTAAGCTGATAAGAATAAGCTTAGGGGGTCTTTCATGCAGGTCCCCACATCTGTACCCTAGAGTTCAGAGTGGGGAAGGAACCTTGACAGGCCTATCCGAAATGGATTTGCAGTCTCAGGCTAGTAGTTTTTAGTGACCAGACCTCCAGACATCACAGAAACCACCGACACAATGAACTTGCATTAGCTTCCTAGTTGTCAGTTCCAGCAGAGCCAAAAACTGAACGTCCATGGAATTATCTTCTTGCCCTTAAGGCTGTTTTCTCCAGGACAGAAATTAGACATGTTTGCAGGGCAGTATGGGGAAAATTGCATCTCTGCTGCCTCACCTGTACCATGCTTGTTCTGGAAACAGAGGACTTATTCCTAGTGAGCTCTCCATCTGCCATTTTTCAAGAATATCCAATCCACTTTAAGATGTATTAAAAACAAGATGTGGGCTAATTCCCTGCAACAGTCATGTTCTTTATCTGGACTTAAAGTATGGAGAGTACATTTTTTACCAGTCTTGGTTACACAACTAGTTCTAATGTACAACTCCCCCAGAGTATAGATTCTGCTTCAGACAATATTCTTGTATTTACACATGTTCAAAATAGATTGTACATGGCCCTGCACCTGCTGCCATTGTAAGCCAATAGCAACACTCCCATTGACTCCACTGGTACAAAGTCAGACTCTCTGAGGCTGCACCAACAGAGGTCATGCAGCATCAAATGAGTTGTTGGGATCAGTTCAGAATGTATACTGGATCAGTTCAAAGGCAAAGGGTATGCCTTTGACTCCATTGTCATGAATGGAGCCACAAGTAATCCCATGGAGCAAAATAAAAAAAAATCCAGTCAGTTGAAATGTTTTGTTTGGATAAAATTGAAACATTTCATTCTGATTTTGACTTTCCAAAAGTTTTATAGCATATAAAATTAAAAATGGAAAAATCATTTGAAAATGGAGACTCAAAACATTCCAGGCTGGAGTACTGTGTCCAGTTTTTGGCCCCACACTACAAGAAGGATGTGAAAAAATTGGAAAACATCCAGAGGAGGGCAACAAAACTGATTAGGGGACCGGAACACATGAGTTATGAGGAGAGGCTGAGGGAACTGGGATTGTTTAGTCTGCGGAAGAGAAGAATGAGGGGGGATTTGATAACTGCTTTCAACTACCTTAAAGAGGGTTCCAAAGAGGATGGATCTCGACTGTTCTCAATGGTATCAGATGACAGAATGAGGAGTAATGGTCTCAAGTTGCAGTGGGGGAGGTTTAGTTTGGATATTAGGAAATACTTTTTCACTAGGAGGGTGGTGAAGCACTGGAATGGGTTACCTAGGGAGGTGGTGGAATCTCTTTCTTACGGGTTTTTAAGGTCAGGCTTGACAAAGTCCTGGCTGGGATGATTTAGTTGGGGATTGGTCCTGCTTTGAGCAGGAGGTTGGATTAGATGACCTCCTGAGTTCCCTTCCAACCCTGATATTCTATGATTCTATGTGGAGCCCCACACCGAGCTAAATTGCATGAAGGCTCACTAAGCCATTCGTGAATTATACAGCAAGGGGCACCAGGCAATCACCCTACCAGATGTTACAGTCAGCTCAGAGTTCCTAATACGCAGGCTAGATTCCCTTCCTAGCCTGGGACCAGTCTCCCCAGTTCAAAGTCTTTGTCTTCCAGACAATCTTCCAGGTGTTGAGATGGAAGAGGAGAGAGGCCAAGTGATGATGTCACTATCCCTCTTTTATACTTTCTTCCAGCTGCTAGAAAGATCCTTGCTGTGACTTGGGTTAGGCTGCCCTCATTGAATACATGCCCTCTATGAGGCTTTTCTGGGATGGCCTTTGGGAGAGTGGAATTCCCTTAGTGGGCCATCAACACATGTCTGGCTGGTCCTGATGTAAATCTGTCTTACTAGGTGCTCCTTTGTAGCCACTGAAAGGCTGGCTGTGGGCGTTTCCCAACCTCACAGCATATTTCAGTAACACACGCATAGTAATACTTCGTAACTTCTCATACAAGGATGGCACATACAATCCAACAGGATAGTCATGTTCAACAGATAAAGCCTTTTAAAAATGATATCTCAGAAGGCATAGTTTACAAAACATATCATAATCATATCACAGTGGTGAAGATGAGGGTCCAGGGTGCTACTCTGAGCTACAGAGTGTCACAGCTTTGTAACAAAGTAAAGGCTATAATTGCCTGAACAATATAAGAGAATGATAATCTGCTTTATATGTTTGCAGCATTGTTGAAGCTGTTGTGTTGGTCCCAGGATATTACAGAGACCTGTGTCTTAGCATGCTTTGTACTTCTTTGACTGGTTTGAGGTCATAATTTCCCATTTTACATTGATACTATTGACATGAGGTTATTGCTAAATGGTACAAGATCCCTCCCTTCTGAAGGATTTAGTTATAAATATTGGCTTACTACATATTTCTGCCACTTTCGATGGGAGTTTTGCCTGCAAATGGAGCATGGGATTCTGGCCTTGAAGGTGCAAGATGCTACCTTCGCATTATACAGACTCATCTCCTCCTGCCTGGGTAGTACATGTGATTCAGATTTCTGGGACCAGAGGATAATTAGTATTTGTATTACCGTAGCCCTTAGGAACCACGTTCATTGAACCAGGACTCATTGTGGTAGGTGCTATACAAACACAGAACAAAAAGATGGTCCCCACCCTGGAGGTCTTGCAGTCAGATATCATCTTTGCAATAACCTGATACAGTGAGAGTTGGAAGATTCTGTGCAACATGTTGGTACTGATATTTTTATCTATTGTTTTAGCTATATCCGTGATCAGTACCAGTGGTTGGGAAGGATCTTTGCTTGGAAATTTCAGTGAATTGTCCATCATTGTTTCCAACAGAAAGGGAAACTTCTAAGGAGTGTATGGTAGAGATGACATACTGGGAGCTTCTCTGGGGGTCCCATCAGTTTCTGCAAAGTACACTTTCTATATGGTGTTACGCTAGCAAAAAAACCCTTCCAAATGTTGACTGGATGTAATCCTGTCTCAACAATGCTGGGACTGACTGAAATGCCAGCAGCAGGAGAGGTGTGAGACAGCAATCGTTTCAGTGGGATGTTGATTCTGAAGTTTAATTATAATTTAAATGTCATCATTGTGACCTGTTTTGCAGCTGATCATTTGAGTACATTTATCCATGTCACAAGTTGGCTCCTGGCTGGGGCCGCCTCCTGCAGCAGACCACAGCACAACAGGTGCACCTAACTTAGTTTCCCCTTTCCTCCACTCAGTGTAAGCCCCTCCCTTTTTCCTCAGAGGCAGGGCCCCACTCTCCAGACCTCCCTGCCAGAGAGAGATCAGTCTTCCTACAACCCTCCACTCAGGTCTGCAGTACAAGAGCTCCCCTTCCAGCAATGTTCTACTCCCCCTCTTGGGATGCTGCCCCTGCTCAGAGATCCACCCTCCTACAACAACCCTATTGCTTCCTGCTCAGCTTTGCATGACGAAGCTCGACTGCACTAGCCTTCTGCTCATCAGAGGTCCCCAGCACTGGACAGTTGTCACCAACAGCTTTCTTCCAAACTCCTCACCAGCAGCTCATGGTTTCTGCCCTCCTTCCAACTCTTTCCCTCAGGTAATTCTCTGCTGCTCCTTCCTGACTCTCCTGGTCTCAGGAAGCACTCACCCGTCCATCTTCTGACTCTCTTCAGCTGTTGTCAGGCAGCTCTCACCTGCCCCTTTTCCTGGTTGATCCCACTGTCTCAGTCTCTCCCCATTTATGTGGCCCAGGTGCCTTCCCTTAACCTCAGTTGGGAGGCAGCTAACCAGTCACAGGTGCACTGGTCTCTTTCTTCTGAAATAGTCAGTGCTGTCCTGTGACAATCCAGCTATTTGGAGACAAGGGGTGGGGCTGCAGCTGTATACAGTGCTTGGATTGAGTAACATTGCATTGGCCCCAAATTTGACTCCTGGCAGGGGTGTGCAGAGGAATTTAAATTTGACCCCTTTTGGAGGGGCACATGCTGTGCCCCCACAAGGAGCTTGCTCTCCTGCCTCCCCATCCGGCCCCGGCAGGAGCTCGCTCTACCCTCTCCCCTGCACTGGTCCTGGCAGGAGCTTGCTCTTCCCTGCCTCTGCGGCCTTGGGGCTGGAGAAGTTCTGTGCCCCCGACCATTATTGGGGTCACCTGCTTGCCCCTCCCTTGTGCACACCCCTGACTCCTGGACTATTGGTTGTTGTCTACTCCCTCAAATGGACCAGTCTTTATGTTTGCAGCCTCTTTCTTTGGCTGGCTAGCTGCTGTTCAGACTGTCCCACATTATATTCAGCTTTTGCATGCTTTGGTTTATGGTTGGCTTGACAAGTTTTGAACCGTTTCCCCCCCAGTATAATTCTATTGCGGTTTATGACTTTCCTTTAAGTTACATACTGATTCTTCAGTCTCTCTTTAGAATACGTCCGTCCTGTGCAACGTACCATTTGGTTTTGATTTTCTGGGCTAACTCTTTTTACGTTTAGTTGCTGAACCTTGTTTTCATCTGTGGTTTCCTGCCAGCAGGAATTCTGGCAATGTGTGCACCTGGAGTTCTGGTTGCTGGAAGTGGGGGAGATGGGTGTTTTGATATGTGATAGTCTATATTCTGCCAATTGCCAGAAAGTTTTACACGCCCCCCTCCCCTCCCCCCCCACACCACCTTTTGGTTCATTCAAGCTGCGTTGTGCTGCTCCTTGCATGTACAGTGGCCTTACACCTGATTTAACTGTCCAGAGAAGGGTTCTTCTTGAATAGAGCTGGTGAAGGGCTGCCCCCACTCCTGGTTAAGGGATATGACCAGGAAGAAAGTTACTGGCTGTGGCAGTCCTGTACCTCGCTGGTCCCTGCTGCCAGAATAGGGCCTGAGGGCAGTTGCCAGCTTGTATGAAATAGAGCAGTTTTCAGTCTGCTTTGTTTTATGCTGGGGACTGGGCCTGCATCCAGAAGCTGTGGGATCAGGGAACATGAAGGTGACCTAAAGCCACCTTTATTCTCATCCCCAATGAGCATAGCTTTTTGGACCAGAGGATCTGGGATCTGAGTCTATAGGGCAGTCTGACCCTTTAGTAATGTACCAACCTAGCAATGTAAGGCCTTGTCTACACTACAAATATAGCTGTGGCAGGCAATCTTCTGACACCATGGTTATAAATATGGTTCCAATTTGTAGTTTAGCGTGGACCATAACCACGTTTTATAACCAGGTTAAATCATTATCATGACTGTTCCCTGCCATTATTGAACAGCATGGCTGGAAACCTGTTCTGCAGCAAGAGCCTAATCTGCCGCGGCAGCGTAATACCCATCTAGTCCTCCCTGCTATAAACTCCAGCTAGCGAGTTGCTACAGAGGATGGAAAAGAAAGTCAGATCCCCATGTTCCCCGGAGCCTCTTGCTGATGTGCCATTGTCAGATGGACAAGTTGGACGGATGTTTTTGTCCCAGGTATATCAAGCCCCTTTCAAAGGACAAATAACACAGCATTTCAGGCATTTTAAATATTGATATCCTGTTTTCTGCACAAACCATCCATATATTCATCCGCTCCAGGTCCACATTTCATTCTTTAATTTATTTTAAAATGTTCTCTGTTTTAAAAGCTCTCTTCATTCACACTGTAGGGAAATTAAATGCATTGCTTACTATATTATCATTGAACACACTGTCCTGTGAGTGCAGAATGTAGGAGAACTTACCTTGTGCTAATGTTTGCAATTTGTGCTTTAAAGCATAGCTAATAGATTTATGGGCTCAAAATGTGATATCCTCATTTGTAGCACGTGTTTGTATTATGGTAAGAGGATGGCAGATACCAAGTAATAAACCTGAAGGAAAGAATTAGCCTGTCATATGTTATGTCAGTTCAGGACTGGATAAGAGATGCAGTACATAGTACAGTATCTACAATACAAAAAATGGTTACGATAAACAGTGGTATTGGTAAGACCAATATTGTTCCCATTGAAGTCAATGACAGAACTCCCAAGGAGCTCAAGTGTGGCAGGATCAGGCACAATGTCTTTTATGCCAAATGAAATATACAATAATACTTAGCTCTGACCTAGCGCTTTTCATGAGAACAGCTCCAAAGCACTTTACAGGTATCGTTACCCCAATGCCTTAGGAATGGGCAGGTGAAGTGAATTACCTAAGCTCACCCAGTAGCAGAGCTGGGACTAGAAGCCACATCTCCCAAGTCCCAGTGCTGTGTACTATTGATTAGCTAAATAATGTCAATGTATAACAGTGAGGGAAACAGAATTTACTGTTGTGAAAACCTACTCCTAGCAAACACCGAGTCACCACCCAAGGTTTATTCACAGGGTCTTTCTCAAGAATCATTCCATGATTTATTTGACTTTTACTCAGGAGATGTTTGGTCTTGCTTCTTACGGACAGGTTTCAGAGTAGCAGCCGTGTTAGTCTGTGTCCGCAAAAAGAACAGGAGGACTTGTGGCACCTGAGAGACTAACACATTTATTTGAGCATAAGCTTTTGTGAGCTACAGCTCACTTCATCGGATGTGAGATTTGTGAAATGGCTTTTTAGGTAAAGAATAATTCAGACAGGAGCTACCATTAAACATTTTTTATTGCGTAGATTGTAGGCTTTGCAGTACATGCAAAATAAAAAAAAAGGTGGCAGTTAAATCTGTAAGCATATAACAGCAATGTAAATGTCTCGGATCAGCGATGTATTTGGATTAGGGGCTAATAAGTCTAAGTGAACAGACATCTTTCAGGATACACAGTTTACATGATAAATCACGGAGGCCTTTTCAAAGTGATTTTCTTCATATCAAGATAAATATTTCTTGTTTACAATCTTGCTTGTTTTTAGTACTGCAAAATCTCTATAATAGTACACTCTCAGTTCTGTACATAGGAAAACCATAAAACTCTACCCATACCAGGGTCTGTTTTAAATGCAAAACAAAAGTAGTTAATAGGTTTGCAATGCATGTGCCTATAAAAAAGAGAGAGAGAGAAGCAGCAGCTGCATCCTCCAAACAGATTTAAATGCACTTGTGGCAGAAATAGAATGGAAGGCACCCCTGATTCATATGAAGCATTAGGCAGAAAGCTTTGACGATACCAGACAACTTTATGTGCATTTCAGGTTTTAAGGGTTCAAATGCTTCATGCAAACCTTATGAGGACGTCCTCTGAACTCAGTAACATCACTGTAAGGTCAAAGGCTCCCATGGGTAACAGCATAATATGTTGCAAATGCTTTATTTTCAAGGGCTCGTGCTTTGCAACATTTGACAGTTTCACACAATACCCTCCATTAAGACTTCCTGATGGCTGCAGCTCAGCTAAAAAAGTGGAACACAATGTGGAGTTTCTAAAGCATCTCTTGTGATGGATTAGTTTGGACTCAGCAAAGCGTGAATTCTCCTGAAACTAATCTGTGAGCTAACAGCATGCTGACCTCGGCTGACAGGAAGGTTTTTTAAAGCTGGCTTCTCTCAGAGACAGCTCATAGTTGGCATGATACGGCATGAGTTTGGCGCACCTGGATTATTCATTTTTTAAGCCAGTGTCATCTCAGACACATTTGTGATATTTACTGGTGTGATGAACACCTACATATTAGCTAAGAGACATATCATAAGTCACTGCCAGAAAAACATTTTAAAAACAATATTTTTTAATTTTGATCTTCAGTTTGCTTCTGTAATTATAGTGAAGGGTTGACAAACAGTTGGCAGCAAACTTTCAGGATAGCTACTATGACACAAGAAGGCATTAACTGTAGCTTTTTATGGACATTCAGCATTCAGACATGGAAAGTTTTATGTGTCAAAGTCTCTGACCTGATAAGGCATTAGATTTTCAGAACATATATTAGTTAAGTAATTTGTTTATATCTGTCTTTTCATATCTGACCATTACAGTAAATGGCTGTAGTCAACTGACAATACAATTGAAAAAAGAACATTCTTTTAAAACCTGCCAACTTGTCAGGTTCATTCTGCTGCAATAGCTTTATACTGTTTGCCCACAATAAAATGAATGGCATGACAGTGTTGGAAAGCATTTTTGCAGTTCTTTATTATATCATTGTGAATGTATCTTGCAAGGAATGAATGGAAGGCTAAAAAATCCCCCAACAAAAGCACATCAATATGTTTATCAAATGGTCAGCAAAATGATATGCGGCTGGAATGGGAGAGTAGCAATTCAAGATCAGTTTGAAAAATGCAGAGTGAAAAAAAATCCAGTAGGGATAAATATTAGTAATGAAAACCGAACACATGATTCTTTGTTTTGGGCCAGTATATTCACCAGCGGTTGCTGCAGATTGATTTAGGAGCCTTGAAATTGGCACACAAAAAGACTCTCCAGACAGAGAGCTGTCCTTGAACCATCACTTATATTTCTTTTCGTACTGTTGCCCGGATAGTGCTGAACATTTTGCCGATGGCCTCGAATAATCGGTCGCAGAACGTGTGGATGCAGATAGAATAGACCCGGCTGATGCATTGGATCTCAATCAAGTAGCTCCTTATGCATGGCACCACTGCCCAGATGTGTAAGAATGACAAAATGGCAAAGTAAATACCCCAGATGAGAGCCAGAGGAATGCCAAAGATTGCCGACAGTAAGCGATAAAACCAGTATTTTGTCACAGTGAAGGTGGTGAAGCTGGCCTTCCAAATCCCATCAAAACTGTGTGTTCCATCAGGTTCAGCAATGACACCTTCAAAATCAATCTGAAGGCAAAGAGGACACAAAAACAGGTTAGACAGATATTCAAAACTGACACAGATGTGTGGATTCCAAATACCCTTTGTCTTAACAGTGATCTACTCATTATGGCCTCGATTCAACAAAACATTTAAGCATGTGTTTAACTTTGAGCATGCAAGTCCCATAGATTTAGACACTTAAGCACATATGTACATTAAGCATGTACTTATGTTTTTGCTGACTAAAGATAGGGTTACTCATGTCATTAAAGTCAAGCACCTGCTTAAGTAATTTGCTGAATCAGGAATTTAGTCTCTGAATTGCATGGAACAGTCTTGTGGACTGTGTGAAGCATCTGCATGTAAGTGTTTCTAAAATATAAAACGAGCCTCTGCTAATTGTGGCTAGCAGATCTGTTCATGTAACTGGAATGGAAGCTCAGATTCCTGGCCTGGAGTTTCCTCCTATGCTGGACACAGGGTTATTGGGTCATGGACCCCAAAGGAAGGAGCAAAAAAGAAGAACAAACGGGGACACCATTCTCAGGCCTCCAAAGGATATAAGGAGAATTGCACTGTAGAGAAATGCTGCTATCTGACTGTGAACCAATCCTTGAAGGACAGAAGAAGATACAGCAGACAAGCATCTGCTTTCCACTTACAACAGTGAAACTTCATAGCCATGTATGGGGTTTCTCCTAATTTATATGATCAGGGAAGTGAGATCAAGATTAGGCTCCATATATTCTAACGTAAATATGCAATGCTCTGGAAGAGAAAACTAGTATTCAAAAGAGGAGCAGCAGTCCTGCATTGCAAAATCACAATATGCAATACGGTAGAATGAATGACTTATAAACAGTAGTAAAGATTTCCATGCAAACCCTCCCATTTTGCAAAAGCATTTAGAATATGTAAATAATTTTAGACTTACTCACACTAGACAGTGAATTTCTGTCCTGTCTCTTGAGGCCCCTCTTAATAGTGAAACAAGTTATTGTTGGGTTTATGAAAGTGACAAAGTATTGATGTTAAAGAGTTATGATACGTTTTGTGTAATTTTCTTTGAATTCTAATGAGAAACAGCTCTTTTGATGCTGGGCTTATCTGGTTGTTAAAGAAGAAAATTTTCTTAGAATGAAAAATTGAATACTATGAATTTAAATGTCTAAATTTTTGTAAGAAAATAGTTGCTTTCCTAAAGCACTGTGAGTGGAGTATTATGTAGTTATGTGAAATTATTACAAGTCATTTATTTAGACAATTTTAGTGCATTCTATTTTAATTTAATAGAATAAGGTTAAAAACCCCAATAAAAGCTTTTCAAATAAAAGTGCATCTTTCCCTCATTTATTTCCTATAAAATCAATTATAGAGGAGCAAATATTGAGAAAAACAAATTTAAGCCATTAAATATCAACCCAACATTTTCATACCTCCTGATCATGTAAGGGTTTAACCTGAAAGGTGCTGATTGTCTTCAATTCCTACTGTAATCAACAAGATCATGTTGCATGTTCTGCCTCTTGAATGACTGGACCCTTAAATTCCAGCCACTTCACATTGTGACATATATGTTACCATGAAACCAAGCTCCAGACTTCAACAGTGCAACAGGGACTTCTTCTGGTTCATTTGAATCAGGCAGTCATTTTCACATTCCAAGGTGACAGCAATTTAATAGTTTGTAAAATGTTGACAGCTCAATGTAAATTGAAAACCAGAAACCCTAGATATAAATTATTATTTTATTAGATGTATTTGAGGTATTCAGAATCTAGACGCATTTTATGTAGCTTAAATCAAGAGCAAACAATATTTCCCCAGTCATGTGAAGCACACACCTAATCACCCCTCTGGTAACCAAGCCAACTTCTTGAAAGGTGGGGAAGACCAACTGGTAAACCATATATCTTGGGATTCCAGAACCTGCAATTTGTGGAGGACGTGATTAATGAGATTAATGAGTACTTCAGCTTACATCATGTTCTGAAAGTGGCCAGGCTCCAGCTTACTTCTGATAGGAGTGAATTCTAGAAATGAGGAACATCTGCTGGGAACATTTAGTTCCAGAGCCCATTCACCCCTGATAGGCAGGGAAAGAATTTCTGTTAAATGTTGGCATTGTGATGGGGAACAGAGGGACAGCTGGCCTTTGTGATAACAGGGTTCTAGAACTTTTAGGGCTTTATAGGTAGTAACCAGCACCTTACATTTCACCCAGCAGAAAACTGGCAGCTAGTGGATATGATGGACCACAGATGCAATATGCTCTCACTAGTCTGCTCTGCTCTGAAGATGGGAAACCACATTTTAGAGGAGTAGAAGCTTCTAATGGGCCTTCTGACTGTTCCCTGATAAAGTGTAATACAACAGCCCAATCTTAAAATGATAAAGACATGGATGATTATAGTGAGGTTTGCAACTCAAGGGAAAGGATGAAGTGTCTCAGTCAGTTGAGGAAGACAATGATTTTTCTGACCTTCTGGGAGTAGAGGAATCTACTAAAGGTCCTGAGATGGCAAAAGCATTGTGACAATAGGTGGACAGATGCCTTCAATAGAAATAGCAGCCACGGTCTATGCAAATTCTACAAAATGTTTCCCGCTCCAACATGCATCACATTTATCTTACCCAAAGTGAGCCTAAGAGATCTATCTGGCTTTCATTCAGATTTACCTGTCTCTCCACCAGATTCTAAGTGAGTGATCCAGCTCCTACTGAAATCAGTAGGAGCTGGATCAGAACCTAGGATAGCAGGAAAATGATTCTGTCTGTCTGGGCCTGATGAAAAGGAGACATAGAGCTGCTCCTTCCTCCCAAGGACCTATTGGTGTGGAGTGCCACAGGTTTCAATCTTAGCCCCCTCATATTCAAAGTATCTGAGAGGGGAAAATTGTGAGACATAGTATGGCATCTTCAATGTGTTGAGTGCCCAACACAACCTTCTGGGAGCTCTCCTAAAAAAATAAGTATGTAGCCATCTATAGTGATTACATCCATTCGTGCCACATCATGCAGTCGTCTAACTTAAAGACAAGCACTCTTGACTGAATTTTCTAATACCACTCTTAGAACTCTTATTGAATTTTTACAGTCAGTGTGTGGGGATGACAGTTCTTTAAACTTGTGCTTTAAAACCAAACATAAATAGTTGTTAATATGCCATATTTATAACAGCACCCGATGATGCATCTCTTTAATTCTGGAAGTGTCAGGGGGTTCATCAGTTTGAGTTAATCATCTTTACATTGTAGTCTGGTTCTTGCCCATACGGATCATGGGTTGACACTCTGTTGGTAAGATACCTGGCCAGGCTCATATATTAATATTTAGAAGAAATACCCTTTCGTACACATTTCATAGTTTTGACTATTATAGCCAACCTGTGCAAAAACTCACCTGAAGGAAGTGCTACAATAAAGGGTGCATATTTTACAGGTCTCTGTTGAAATGCCAAAATATCCAGGAAGCTTAATTGTCATAACATTTCCATTACAATATTAACAGAAACATGTTGAGACATAATAGTTCAGCCCCATGTCACACAAGCTAAACATGTGTTTGATATAATCCACTGCACAGGATATTTAGCGTGGCCAACATAACCAAGCAGAGTAGGTCAACAGGAAAAATGAACATCACAATAGTATTCCACGGCAAGAAATTAAAACAATTATACATATTGGTGGAAAGAACAATACACTCATAGGAGCTGATACAAATGAGACTGCTGCCAAGAGTATGGGTTTACTGGATCAGGCTCAATATGCCACACACAGAGCAATGGTTCTTTAATGTGCTTTTCTAAGGCACAGCACATTTGTTAATTACGCAATTCTCAGCAGCATCCAACTCTACCCTATGTTTATGGAGTCTGATATTTTTAACACCTTATGGGATAGGGAATGTAATCATTAACCTCTTCTGTAATACCTGTAAAGATGACAAATCACGTACATAAATGGATAAGCAGCTCAAATTGTATTTCCATGGAGACCACCTCTTATTGCAATATTGGGAACGTGTTTGGCTTGAAAGTGCATAGCTCTGATTTCTGACACTGGATGTAAATCCCTGTAAATTTGTGCAGTCTCCACCCAGCTCCAGACACAAGCCACACATTGCTGTAGAGTCATTAGCTGCCATGTCACCACCATGGAGGATCTCATTTTATTCAAAAATTCCAAAATAACACTGTCTAATCCTCAAACCAACAGCTGGTCTACACACAGATGGTGAAATCCTGTCCCCACTGAAATCAATGTGAGTTTTGCCATTCATTTGAGTGGAGCCACGGTTTCACTCTGAAATTCCAATAGTTTAAATCAGTTTCTAAATCAATTTGTTTAAATGGATAAAACTTCCCGGTGTAGTGTCAGTTAAGGATGGATAATATCATTTTAGCTTAATTTGGTGTATTACTAAGCCTAAGACTTCTCCCCAGCCCGGGCTACTTGCAGGTTTCCATTCCCAGCCTAATTCTTCTCCCTGGTTCTGCAAATAGCAAGCTATAATGATACTTGTTTGATCATCTGCCACTCTGAAGAAGGCTCTAATAGCACAAAAGTGATTTTTGGTACTTCTCTCAAAGAATGATTTCACCAAATGAAAACAAGTTTTCTAACCAATACAACAGCATATAGGGTGACAGTCTGGCCTCATTGATGTCCATGGCAAAACTCCTCCTGACTTCAAAGAGGCCAAGGTTTCATCCATGGAATCAATCTTCCATTCGGAAAACGTGTTATACGTGCAATGGAGACACAACTCTGTATTTTTTGTAGGAGCTGTGCAGAGCCAGAAGTGTATAAGGAGTTTGTAAAATGTAACTCGACCTAATTTAAAATATAGTAATAATAAAAATATCAACTTTAAAAGCTAGGATTGGCAAATGTCTTTTCTTCAAATAAGAATTAGAAACAGTGTATGGTTTTGTAGCTCATATAAATGCATTAAAAATGTTTTAACTCATATTAGAAAATAACTCCCTGTGAAATCAGTTTAGAAAACTAGGGGCTTTTCTCCTGTAAAGTTCTACAGTCATCCAAGTTCAATACCATCAATGAGCAAAGATAGAAAAATGGAAATTTTTTTTAACTGTAATGAATGAAACATATTACTATGCTGGCAATCTTGTGAGTGACTTCAAAGAAATAAATATACTCCAATTTCTCTGTATTTCCATTAAAGCTTTGTTAGGATTGAATGGTTTATACTTTTGGACTTTTATAAATGATGCTGAATACTTTTGTGCAGCACGTTGGCCTATAAAATAAATCTGTGAATTTGCAAGTACAAGTTAACCAAAATCTAGTAACATATGTTAAGAAAAGTAATCCTTGCTTGATGTGTTGTGACATTGTTTGGCTAACATGAACTGTCAGGTGGTGTTGAATCCGGTCAAATACATTACAAAAAAAATGTATACATGCAGAAGTGAAAAAAAGCCTCATTTCCATTAGGACAGGGTCTGGATATTATATTTCTGTTTCAGTAGAAAGCTTGGAGTTTAGTGACCCATGTGCTGGAATTTAGATGATTCTAAGACCCGCAACACTGATTTCTAGAGCCAACCTTGCTAACCGGGCGTGGAACATATGAGTGTGAATCTATGCAGTGTGTATATTGCCTCATTCATGAACATAAAAACATGTTGTTAAAAAAAGACATTTCTGCAATAGTTAAGATAACAAGCTTTAGGTTATAGTAACTCTTTCCCCAAACTATACAAGGATTTTTCTAGTTAAGCACATGAAAACTGTCATCAACATTCACATTTGTATCACATTATGCTAACATTGGTGAAACATAAAATGTATTCAGCAACATACATTTATTTGCTTCCACAATGAGTCAAATTGCTCCTCAAATTAGTTCAGTGGTCATCCTGTGCATAAAGGGTTTTTAGGATTAGGCCAAAAGTCTTTTCACACATCCAGAAGGACCGCAGGATTGAGTTTGTACAGGCTGGCTGTTTTACAGGAGAATTTATTTTTTTCAACTGGCTCATAGTAGAAACATTAAATCTTACTGGGAAACTAATTTTGCATTGAAGCCCTTTAGCCCTTCTGAGGCTGCATCTTTAACTTACCAGTAGTCAAGCATAACCATTTAGTTAACAACAGACTATCTTTTTGGCACCCAAAAAAAGAAACTATATGTTTATATGGAACTCACAGAGCTGTTAAAGTAAATTATTAGAATCACTCATGTGCTCAGGTGTATTTATATATAATTCATTACAATGGTGAAATATTTATTTTAAAAATATGACTCCAAAGCAATCTCATTGCTTTTCAGGCTGAAAAGTCAAGTGAATGTTCTCTCTAGGCCTGAGTCTCGGTAACTGCTCATCTTACAACACTAGCCTAACTGTACAGACTTCTGTGGAGTGACTCCTGAGGAGAGGAGAATCAGGTCATATTTCTTTTCTTGGCAGACATTCCTTTTCCAAGTGTAAGAGATGAAGATGATGTCATGGAATCATGGTACTTGCTATGCCATGGTGGCACAGCTCAAGTCACACACAAATGTCCTAAAAGTACACAGGAACCGTTATGTGTGTGAGAGGCTAAACAATTATTAGTTCATGCCACCAACAATCAGGGACGGATTACTGTTCTAGACTAACTTTAACAAACGTGGGAACTTTTATATCAATTTTAGATTATACTGCACAATACTGAATACACCATCTCATATGAATTGTAGTCAATGTCCCATTGCCACATCTTCCCTTTTCACTTTTCTACTGGCCACAAGTCCCAAGCTGCTCCACAGTGATTAAGTAGTGATGTTAACCTGACTCCTGAGAGTGAAAAGACCAGTGAGCAGCATGGCCAATTAGGAGACTTTCAGTCATGTACAGTATTCATAAATGTAGCGATCAGTCTGTTCATGGTGCAAACACAGTGAAATTACATAAGTGATTAGAAGGTCTCAGCTAAGACTGGAGCTTTAGTGTGTTAAGTGCTGTACAATCACAGCGGATGAGACAGTTCTTGCAGGTTATGGTCTAAATAGACAAGACAGGCAAAGTGTAGGAGAAAGGAAGTATTATTATTAAGGGAGCACAGCTGGACTCCACCAATTCTCAGCTGCTATATGTTCATTTAGGAGTTATGCCAGCTGGCATAAGATAAAGCAGCCCCAAGGGTGCTCTACCTCACAGTGCAGCCAGCACAGATCAGCCCAAAGGATCAGGGAGTGGATCATAACTAAGGCTACATTTCAGACATGGGTATTTTTAATAAAAGTCATGGACAGATCACGGGCAATAAAAAAAAATTCACAGCCTGTGACCTGTCCGGGACTTTTACTGTATACCCCTGACTAAAACTTGGGGGAGGGCGGGGGGCGGCTCAGGGGAGCGGCCCTGGGGGCACTGTGGGTGCTGGGTGGGGGACAGCCTGGGGAGTGCCACGGGTACTTGGGGAGGGGACGAGCATGGCCCGGGGTGGGGGGGGGTGTTGTGGGTGCTGGGTTCTGCAGCTCCCGTTGGCTGGCAACCGTGGCCAATGGGAACTGCGGGGGCAGTGCCTGCGGGTGGAGCCAGCACTTGGAACTAGGAGCTGAGGGAGGGGAGTTCCTGTTGCCCTTCTGGGGAGCCCCCCTGCCCCAGGTAAGCACCGCCCAGCACCCCAATCCCCAGCCCTGAGCCCGCCCCCCCCATACCCAAACACCTGCTGTGGGCAGGGGAGGGGGAGAGCAGGGAGCCCGAAACAGCCCCAGCAAAAGCTGGTGCGCCTGGCCTGGGGGCTGCCCGAGCTGCTCAGGTGGTCATGGAAAGTCTCAGAATCTGTGACCTGACTGCCAAGACTAACACGGAGCCTTAGTCATAACAATCACCCTGATGCCTCCTGTGAGGAGCAGATTCTGCCCCTAGCATAGGGATCAACCCTGTACAAGCAGAATATGCACTACGCAACCTATGCATTTTGTTATCCTCATTTCTAGGTTCTATTGTCATTTCCATTGTTCTGACTACATCACTCTTCCTGCCTCTCCCACAGCATGTTCATGTCTCTTAGCTTTCCCCTCTGGTTATCAGTCCAGTAACACTCTGCGATGCTGAGTGTCATCAGACTGATAACAAGAGCCAAAGTGAACCAAGCCGTGTAAAAATAGGAGTGAAGTGGCCAGAAATATGGACATTAGGGCAGAGAGATACAGCAAAGGTTCCCATTAGCTTTTAGTAGGGAAACTCACTGGCTCGTGAGGATAAGATAAACTTTACTTGTGTTCCACTTTTGTCAAATATACCAAACGAAGGTTATCCTGTGAAGACCTTGTTGCAGCTCCATGCAGTCAGGCACAGATTTAGGCAGACGCCTCCCTCACTGCAGTACATGTACACCAGGGAACTAGTTATTCTACAGCCTCTAGGGTGTGTTGTGACATGGCCATGACACGTCTGCAATGCTAATGAAAATACAGGCATGTTAAATTATGGGCACAAGGTAAGGAAATGAGCTTTGACCAATTAAAGGATGCTAATAACTCAAAATAACCTTCTGTTTAGGCCAAAGATTTTTAAACATTACCAACTTCTGTTCTATGTCTACAATACATTTCCTGACCTCAGCGGTTCTTTGTTTCCTACTATTCAGTTTGGTAAAGCCAGTTGTTGCATTGCTTGTAGCTTTTGTTAGGTTGTGCTATGAAAAATACTGCAGTTTCATTTGCCCTGGAGGTGTTTTTTAAACTAGTTTATCCGTGAGTTAAGTCCGTTTGAACAGAGATTTATTTGCAAGGAGGCAAATGATATGAAGAACTTGTCTACTCTTTCAAGGTTTGTTTAAAGAAAACCTCTATTAATTACAGTGTCTGAGATAAGAATTATTGTTCCAAAGGAGCAGCCTGCTCAACAAAGAAATGTGCACTCTTTATATGAGAAAAGAGAGATGGGTGCAAGAGTGAGTTATATATCAAAAGGTGTGGAGTTGTGGGGTGTTTCCTGCAAATTCCAATCCCAAACCTCCAGCTATCATTGCTGCCCCTTTTGAAAGTTTGTTCTTTGAGACATCACCTATTGCAAAGCAAACTTTACCATGTTGTGTTGGCTGGGAAGATAACGAAGGATACCTAAAGGCCACATTTTCACAGAGGTTTCAATCCAGCCAACATTTCTGCAGGTATGACGATGCATGCCCAAAAAAACACTGCCATGTTTTTGGAGCACTACTGCGTGTGGTCACAAACGATCCAATTTACATATGCCACTGATGCTCAGTTTCAGCGTGAACTAGCAAGGTGCTGAGCGCCACGATGAAATGCTAAAAGCCCTCAGTTTCCACTGAAGTCAGTGGGAGGGTGTTCAGCTCCTTATGGAAGCACTCAGCCCATTTCAGAATTGAACCCTTAAGCCCCCGATCTAACAAAGCACTTAAGTATGTGCTTCACTTCAAGCACATGAATGGGCCCACTGAAATCATGGGCTTAAATGCTCTCCTGGGCTGCGGGGCCTGATCAAAAGCCAGGTGCTTAATGAGCAATGTACATGCATGAATATATTTCTATATAGCCATAAAAAGGGGTTATTTATATTTTTAAAACATGTCTAATGTGAAATGTTGAGGCTGATTTTAATGCCAGCACTGTGCTGTTTTACGGCAAGTTTTTCCTCGCATTAAATAAAACCCAATATTTTTGCTAGATTATATTGTGTCCTTACAAGACTAGTAACAAGCATATAGCAGGAAGCAGATAAGATCTTTCCCTATTGTGCTCAGCTTATCATTTAAATTTTTCCATTTACTCAACTTCCTTTAAAAACAATTCAGTTCAAGCAAAGATGCCTATAGTCTCAAAATGACCATAGCCGCACTGCATTATGAGTCACATCTGGGAGGGGAGAGAAGCTCCAGGACAGATGCAATTCTTCCAGAGGTGGTTAAGACTGGTGAATATGTTATTAAAAAATGGGAGGTCCGGAGGATTTTGTTCTTAGCTATTTATGCTTCCACTTACTTTTTGGATATTGAAAATGTGCAGGTACAAAATCTGGAGAACATTGTTAGGTGGTTGGAACTAGGTAAAAGTTATGCAAGAAGTGCCCAATAGTTGCAGATAAAATGCATCCAAACTTTTAAATGCTTCCCTGACTCAAACATTCCCACTTCCTTTGCAAAATACATGCTTCCACACACAGAACCAACTGTCTTCCTGACAGTCCTTCTGATGTATCATAGGAACCGAGAAGTTGGAAAAGCACATTAGGTCATCCCCGCAGAATGTGTGGAGAGGAGAAGACTAGGAGAGGGATATGGGGTTGATTTGGGGTTGAAGCAGAGGGAGTAGGGTTATGTGTCATTGAGCTGCTCCTTTTCCTCTTTTGCCTGGGCTCCTAGCAACCATGTGATTTTACTGATTTTGATTTTATGATAAACTGGAGCACTGACATTACCTAGCACTTCAGAGCTTCAAAGCCTTTATGAAAAGGAAAGAGGCATGGTGAACTGCTGTCCATATTACAAGAAACTCCAACAGATATTTCATTCCTTGACCTGTAATACACTCCCCTGCCCTGGGTTGCACGTGCCTGGGTGGGGGCAGGGGAGGAACGGTGGATTTTCTTCACTTGTTTTCCATTTTAAACAAAAACTCGCTCTCAGACCAGAAGCGAGGACGGAGGCAGCACCATCTGGCAAACAAACATATTCACCTGCATTTCTGGGACGTTTATATTTTGTCCCTGAAAACGCACAGCATGCTCATGCCCAGGTGTCCTGCTTCCCACTAATAACCCTTTTAAATACTGGCCATTTGGTGAAATCTGGTACCTGACAAAGGCAAAATTCTTACTATTCAAAAGTACAGATCCTCATGGTTTGACACGGACGTTTAGAGATTAGGAATCTCTAGCAGTATCCAGAGATGGTATAATTTTGATCAGAAACAGGGAAATCACCTTGACTTGTCTGGTGGAAGAAATGTATCAAGAGTCTCTTCCAGCACATGAGACAAAGAGGTAACTTGCCTTTGACCACACAACCAATGAATACAAAAGTCAAGATTAGACTTTGGCTTCCAGCCCTGAAATCAGTCCATCAGAGCACACTGCCTTCATAGAAGCCTGCCAGGTCCCCGAGGGATGACACTTTTTTAGCACCAAAAAAAAACCAAACAAACAAACAAAAAACCACACTAGGACCACAAATAGTCAGAAAAAAGAAACACTAGGACCACAAATAATCAGAACCTTGGTTTTATATAGAACTGGCTCAATGCTGCAAATAAATAAATAAAAATATCCCACAAATATGTGCTCAAACTTTTAAGTGAGTTTGCTTTGATTGAGAGAGTGAGTTTGTGTGTGGGAGGGGGGAAGGGGGGGTGAGAAAACCTGGATTTGTGCTGGAAATGGCCCACCTTGATTATCATACACATTGTAAGGAGAGTGGTCACTTTAGATAAGCTATTACCAGCAGGAGAGTGAGTTTGTGTGTGTGTGTGGGGGGGGGGGGGGGGTGAGAAAACCTGGATTTGTGCTGGAAATGGCCCACCTTGATTATCATACACATTGTAAGGAGAGTGGTCACTTTAGATAAGCTATTACCAGCAGGAGAGTGAGTTTGTGTGTGTGGGGGGCGGGGGTGAGAAAACCTGGATTTGTGCTGGAAATGGCCCAACTTGATTATCATACACATTGTAAGGAGAGTGATCACCTTAGATAAGCTATTACCAGCAGGAGAGTGGGGTGGGAGGAGGTATTTTTTCATGCTTTTTGTGTGTATATAATAAGATCTTCTATACTTTCCACAGTATGAATCCGATGAAGTGAGCTGTAGCTCACGAAAGCTTATGCTCAAATAAATTGGTTAGTCTCTAAGGTGCCACAAGTACTACTTTTCTTTTTGCTTTGATTGTGTTTCCTTCCCTTTTTGTGTTCACTTGCACTACAATATTCTAGTAAATTTGTTTCCTGGCAAGAATGTTCATGGAAATAATGAATCTTTGGCGAGTACTTGAAAATATTCACAGAAAGCAAATGCTGAATTCATAAATAAGAATCCTGATTATAAGGCTGACACTCCTCCAATCAGCAAAGAGAAATATTGCAAGTGTTCAATCAAAACTAACCAATATGGTTCAAATATTCAGTTCTGAATATCAAATCATTCCAATGGGCTGCTTGTAAACAATCCACAGATACATTCAGTAAATAATTTTGAATAATGAATAAATCTGAGAAAATCATGATTTGCTTGTGCTCATTTCAGATAAATTATTTGCTTTTCATTCACCCGGCTCCAGTTTTATGTCCTGCCAAGAAGACAGCGTCTTGTTCCCTGACACTATGTGGGGTTATTGATTCAGTACCAACCAAGGCCTGCATACATTTCTTAGCACATGCTTAACTTGATCGGTTGAGCGGTCCCACTGAAGTCACTGTAACTAATTGTGAGAGCAGTTATGCATGTGAATTCAGAGAGAATTCCACCTGCTTTTACCAACATAATTTCTTGCAACAACTAGGCATTCTTTAGAGGGCCTTTATCCAAGTTCTCACCTGGTCTGCCTCAATATAGCTTGAGAGATTTGATGAACTATCCATCCAAGGAGTCATCTGAATCTATCTGAAGTACTGCTATATGTCCTGTGCAGGTGGTGTATTCCTACCAGCCAATTCCCGAGGAAAATTACTTTGATGTTGCCAGAGTAAATTTGTCATAGAGGAAACAAAGTAGCTGTTTCCCTCCCTGGAAACTGGTGTTCTGAAAGCTAGGTTAGGTCACTACATTTTCCCCATACTGAAACTTTTCTCAACTATGTTTAACTTTTTTGTATCACTTTGTTTCACAAGCCACAATTTGATACATCTGATTCAACCACCTACACCAGGGATATCTGAAAATGTTTCTTACTCAGAAAAAATATAGTTTCGAGGTAAAATTCAGGAAACTCTGCAGTCAAGGAGAAATCTGCCATTGATATCAGGATTTCACCCTAGGATTTCTTTATGAGAAATAAAGATTTTGGTAAACAGATTTTTAAAAGACTCCACTACTTTTTAAAACAAAATGTCTTGTTTTTAGGGCCCTGATGCTGTTAATATTTCCATTAGCTATAACGGCCTTTGGATCAGGTTCTAGCTCACATGTTTGTGCTCCAGTACCACTTTATACTGTATCGCTAGCCTCTCTCTCCTTCACCTAAACCTCCCCACTTGCAAACACAAGCTCCTTAATAACAAAGTAATCAATAAAGATTTTATTAAACAAATTTAATGCGAATTTGTGTAGAGGCACCAACACATCATTGGGATGAGAAGAAGTATAATTTTCCCAATACCCAGTTTCCACTGGGTAGCCACACTCCATCAACTGAAATAAACACTTTCCCTTTGATTGCCATAATGATATGTAACAATTTTCTCTCTCTTCTTCCCCTCACGTGCCTCCCGCCCACCCCGTTTTTTACCTGCCATGCCTAGAACTGAAGGTAGCATTAATACAAGGTGCATAAAGCTGTTTAAAGTCTAATTAACTTTTCTGAGCCTTTTAAAAATATTTGTCTCTGCATGTCCTCTGTTAGAATTTTTTTATGGAAGGCCTTAAATTACGGATCCTCAAGTAACAGTGTTAAAACTATTTAATTTTAAATATTGCTATAATTTCTATAGATGACACTGTGAGTCTAGGGCCTTGCTCCTGCAATGAAGTCTGCACAGGAACAGAGATCTGTCTGTGTGGAGCTCATAAAAGGATTGGGAGCAGAGAAATGGGGCCGATAGGAAATAGTAACTGTGTGTAGTGTGCAAATGGAGTGTGCTTCTTGTTATTTTTTGGGAGTGACGGCAGGGATTTTGAAGGAGCCTGTGGGAGGTAGGTGTCCAAACCCCACTGATGCTCCCTTGTGCTAATAAAGTTTGTGGATGACACGAAGCTGGGAGGTATTGCCAATACAGAGAAGGACCGGGATATCATACAGGAAGATCTGGATGACCTTGTAAACTGGAGTAATAGTAATAGGATGAAATTTAATAGTGAAAAGTGCAAGATCATGCATTTAGGGATTAATAACAAGAATTTTTGTTATAAGCTGGGGACGCATCAGTTGGAAGTAACAGAGAAGGAGAAGGAACTTGGAGTATTGGTTGATCACAGGATGACTATGAGCCGCCAATGTAATATGGCCGTGAAAAAAGCTAATGTGGTCTTGGGATGCATCAGGCGAGGTATTTCCAGTGGAGATAAGGAGGTGTTAGTACCATTATACAAGGCACTGGTGAGACCTCACCTGGAATACTGTGTGCAGTTCTGGTCTCCCATGTTTAAGAAGGATGAATTCAAACTGGAACAGGTACGGAGAAGGACTACTAGAATGATCCGAGGAATGGAAAACCTGTCCTATGAAAGGAGACTCAAAGAGCTTGGCTTGTTTAGCCTAACCAAAAGAAGGCTGAGGGGAGATATGATTGCTCTCTATAATCAGAGGGATATATACCAGTGAGGGAGAGGAATTATTTGAGTTCAGTACCAATGTGGACACAAGAACAAATGGTTATAAACTGGTCATCAGGAAGTTTAGTCTTGAAATTAGATGAAGGTTTCTAACCATCAGAGGAGTGAAGAGCTGGAACAGCCTTCCCAGGGGAGTAGTGGGGAAAAAAACATATCTGGCTTCAAGACTAAGCTTGATAAGTTTATGGAGGGGATGGTATGATGGGATAGCCTAATTTTGGCAATTAATTGATCTTTGACTATTAGCAGTAAATATGCCCAATGGCCTGTGATGGGATGTTAGATGGGGTGGGATCTGAGTTACTACAGAGAATTCTTTCCTGGGTATCTGGCTGGTGAGTCTTGCCCAGATGCTCAGGGTTTAGCTGATCACCATATTTGGGGTCAGGAAGGGATTTTCCTCCAGGGCAGATTGGCAGAGGCCCGGGGGTTTTTCGCCTTCCTCTGCAGCGTGGGGCACGGATCACTTGCTGGAAGATTCTCTGCACCTTGAAGTCTTTAAACCATGATTTGAGGACTTCAGTAGCTCAGACATAGGTTAGGGGTTTATTACAGAAGTGGGTGGGTGAGATTCTGTGGCCTGCGTTGTGCAGGAGGTCAGACTAGATGATCATAATGGCCCCTTCTGACCTTAAAGTCTATGAGTCTTTTGAAAATCCCAGTTTAAACTGAGCACAGCAGCAGTCTGAATAGGGAATGTGATGCTTTCACCTTAAGCTGTGATGGTATCTTCTCGCTTCCTATTTGAGAAGCTGAATTTATCAGTTCCCACTTGTCTGAAAACATAGCATGTGTGCCAGATAAGCATAAGACTACAGACCAAACTCATCCCACATACAATTCCCCTGAAGTCAGAGAGTTACATCATGGATGAAATTGCCTATAATAAGGGCTACCATTTAAAGTTTTTAAGAGGCTGGCCATTGGAGGGTACAGAGAAATACTGAGATTAATTTAATTGACAGGTTTCAGAGTAGCAGCCGTGTTAGTCTGTATCTGCAAAAAGACAAGGAGGACTTGTGGCACCTTAGAGACTAACAAATTTAATGAGCTGTAGCTCACGAAAGCTTATGCTCAAATAAATTTGTTAGTCTCTAAGGTGCCACAAGTACTCCTTTTCTTTTTAATTGACATGGATTTTCTCTTCAGTTAGCAGGTGCCCCTAGTTCTATAGCTTCATCCAAGCCAGTTTAGTATGGTGTATTGCTTCTTATTGCTTGAAAAGTGTCAAAGTGTAAAATACTCTTTTTGGACCTGATGTGCAGCGCTCTCTATTGCATACTCCTTACATGTTCATGTCACAGAACTCCCAGTTTTGTTAATGAAGAATTGTGAGATAAAGAGTTCAACACTATGCATCATACAGGAAATTCTGCCCCAAAATGACATTTACCCACTGATAATTCTAACTTGTCAAAGTCTTTTTAAAGTTTGTGTGTTACATGCAATCTGTCAAATTATGTTGGCTATAACATTTGCCCTCTGTGAAGCACCTGGTATAATTTGGGGCAGTGTAAAAATGCTAATACAATAAGCATCAGTACTGAATAGTTAATTATGTCACCATAGCAAACAAATAAACATTATGAATCATATTCATTGGTGTTAAACAGGAAGCCAATGCATAAGGGTTTAATTATGGTGATAGCTTAAATATAAACAAAATATTTTAAAAAGAGGCTTTGATCAGAATAAATACAATTACTGGTTAACCACTGTAATCCCTATGAATGATTAATCTTCCAAGTCCAGCAAAAGAGTACCCAATTCTTCCTTGCCTTCCACGTAAAGTATGACTGATGCTTTGAAAGAGCTGTGCTCTGCCTCAATTCCCTATCTACATTACTCCCGTTCCAAACCAGTGTACCCTGATATAACACTGGAGTATTGCAATGGTGAATCAATCCCCTAACCCCTGATTCCAGAGCTGGCAGAGTCATTTGAACAAGGCCACCAGAGTGTATGGGTAGGCAAAGTTGTCCAAACTTCTGGGACTATGTACAATTAAGGAGCCAAATAAACACTTGCAAGTTAATATTTGACATTAAGAAACTATCAGCACTGTGCAGAAACAAAGGAAAGGGACTGTTTATTAAATCTCATCCATTCCTGGTGGAAGAAAAGTCCTGGCTGAGCTCTGGATTTTCTCTTATTTCATCTAGTTCAACCCCTGGATTCTATTCCTGGCTCTGCCACTGACTCTGGACAAGCCACAATCTTTCTGTGCCTTAGCGCTCCCATCTGTAAAACATGGATGACAAACCTGACTTTCCTCACAGAAGGTTTGTGAACTAAGATATTCCTTCATTCATTAGATGGAAGATGCTCTGTCTGGCTAGACATCTATCTCTGTATTTATGCTGCACTCCACACACAGGTGTCTGACTGCCTAGGTGCAAAGTATTAGATGAGGTGATTAATTTGAGTTAATATTGCCTTTGGCACTGACTCTCTTTTTAGCCATTGATGGGAGTCATAAAGGTTTTTAAGTAGGCTTGGAAGGATTAGATTTTTATCTGTAAATGTCGGTAAAATGTCAATTTCACCACATACACACAAACCGATGAAAAATATTTTCATTGATAATAACGGAAATGTACAGATAGGCAAAGTAAGAAAAATGCAGAGCTAGAACTTAGTAGAGTTTGATTTAAGGATATTTACTCTGTATATTTTGACGTGATGTTGACAATTTCTATTTTAATGGTTATAAAGCTTTAACTTTTAAAAATCAATGTCTATGGTCATTAAATGATTATTGTCTGACCCATCCTGTTGTCTGATACCCCTCCCTGCATAATTTCCCACAACCATGAAATTTTAAATAAATAAAAATAGAAAAAATGCTTACAAATAAACACTGATATTATCTATCAAAATTATATTAAAAAAATCAAATTCTGCTAAGTCTTGTTTTAAGATACATAAAGGGGGCGTGCCAAGCCAGCGTGGCTCATTGGACAGACTGAATAGTAGTGCCCTCCCTAATACCAGTGTAAATGGTGTATGTGATGTTTGTTCACATCTGATCAAAGTTTGTGGAATATGTTTGATCCTGTAGTGAGCTGAACTGCATCAAGCTGAATAAACTGTTGAAGTGGAAGGACTGAATACTTAATTGTACTTGAGCAACAATGATAAAAGCTTTTGCAAATTAAACTAGGTGCAAAAACTCCTTATTGTTTCACAGAATCTCAGGGTTGGAAAGGACCTCATCTAGTCCAACCCCCTGCTCAAAGCAGGACCAACCCCAAATTTTGCCCCAGATCCCTAAAAATGGCCCTCCTCAAGGATTGAACTCACAACCCTGGGTTTAACAGGCCAAAGCTCAAACCACTGAGCTATCCCTCCCCTAAATTTGTAACTGTAGTTTGTATCTGTAGTAAATCAGGAGATGTTTGCCAAAAGAAGGGTCTCTCAAACAGTCAGTAGTTGGTGGTCATTGCTTTTTAAAAACAAAATAAGAACCAAATTGTGGATGGCCTTGCATGGGTTTTCCAGAGGGTGCAATGGACATTTCCTGTCTAACACACCCTTGAAGGAGACAGTCATTATCTGGCTGGCTGTGCTCATGACCAAGGAGTGGGAACCAAATACTGTAGCTGTATCATCACTGGTAATGCATACTGGTACTGAGGCGGCACGGCTGAGTGGGCTGGGAGGCTGGACATAGCCCACCCAGCTTGTGTAAGAAACAAGGAATTGCTGGAGGAGGATAGGCTACATATTTTTAAGGTGCAAAGAAACCTGCTCCTCGCTGTGCTTTTCCCAGCACCAGTGAAGTTGTTCTGCCTTATGCAGGCAGAATGTCTTCCTCCACCACTGCGGGAGCACTCAAAGTGTTCCCCAGGCCACACTCCAGAGGGTTTCAGGACCATAATTTGGCCCTACGATGGAAAAAAAATCAAAGTGTGTTGTGGGGCACAATTTTAGGAAGTGTAGAGAGTGATAAAGTCCTCATGAAGAAAGCACCCCCTCCTCCTCAGCCAGCCACAGGTGAATATTGGCTCCCTTGGGGAATGATAAAAGGCAGATGAGAACAATAAGGGATTTGTGATGAAGGTCATTATTGTGATAAAGACACTAACGGTTGTGTCGCCTCTCACAGAGGTGAAGAACGTGGCATAGAAAGTGCAGAGTACAGCTCAGAGTTAATTGTGGTATATGAGCTATATAGCTGTAAGGCTGTTCTTTGTACTACAGAATGGCCCCAGGATCTCGCAGGTGCAAAGGCAGTACACCTGCTGCTAGAACCCATTACTACCTTCCAGCTGGCTGGCCAATTCCACTGTCGGGTAGATGGAGCCATTACCCCATCTTCTAGCTCACTCCCCCTCATCCCAGAGGAAAAAGAGAGGGAGCATTCTCTGTCCTCCTGCTGAGTGCTAGTACTACAAATTTGCCTGGACTTATGTGGGTCTCACAAGGGAGTTGAGGTTACACTCTACCCCTCCTTCCTATACCTCTACCCCAAATGATTTCTGATTGAAGAAATTAATATAGGCCTTAACCCTCAGAAAGTGCCTTCTTGTAGATGTAAAGTCTGGCTTCAACTGAAAATGACCTAGATTCTGATAAGCAGAGAATCTTTACATACTCATGAGATTCCAGCATGTCTTCATACCTCTCTCTTTATATCAAAATGTTGCACCAACACTCACTTTTAAATTCATTATGCAAATTGAGCTAAGTTTTTAAAAGAAAGCATAAACAAAGACAAGCCAAATTCTGTTCTCCTCCATGTGTGCGACTCCATTGATTTCAGTGGGGTTGCACACATGTAACTAAGTGTTTTACCCCATTTTTTTCTAAGTGGATGAAAAACATCCTCTCAGGAAAATTGTAACTTTAGAATAAATTGTAACAGATCTGCATGATGAAAGAAGAACTTAATATAGATACTACTGAAGGCCTACATTTTGAAAAGAACCAGTTTTTGGTGCCTCAATTTTGGTGTCCAACCTGAGACATCAAGGAATGTTCGTCTGAGACATTGAGAACCCACAACTTCAAATAGGAGGTGCAGGTGCTCAGCACTCATAAATTAGACCCAGCAGATCTCAAGTTGGGTACCCAGGGGCTGGACACAAAATTAGTGGTCATTTTTGGTAATGTAGACCGTACAGCAAATAAAACAGGAAAATCTGGCACTCAGTGGCAAGCAAACACAATTACTTTTATTTTATCCCTATTTACAAAATTATATGGCCTCCATCACCAGAGTGTCTGAGTGCATAAGAAAAATAAAATTGCAGAGGTGCTGACTGTTTTATTTATAAAGGACTGTTACTTCAAAGACTAACACGAGACAACAATGTTCAATTTGGAGCTGAGTAAAAAGTTTGGAACAAAAATATATTTGATAAATGTAGCAGATATTTTTCTGCTCATGAAATGTCCCCAAATGTTGCAGTTTTCTTAGATTTATTTGTTCTTTAAAAATATTTTATTAATTTTATGGCAATTTTTTTCACTCCGTAGACATCAAACAGCTGCGTGTGAGTATACACTAGTTGAGCTCTGTTGGTTGGTGGGGATTGGACAGTCCTTAAAGGCCCTTCTAGCCTTAAAGTCTATGAGTCTATGAAATAAGACATGTGGTATTGTTTCTCTTTCCTGATTGGACAAGTGTGGAAGCACACCAGTACTTCTGCGTGTCAGTTTTCAAATTCAATGTGGAAAATACTCATGCATGTAACTATGAAATTCATGTCCCAGGAACATTCATGCCAATAACATTTGATCACATGAATGTTCACTGCAAGCTGACATGAGAGCTGAGCACGTGGCTGAAGCTAATTCATTGACAACACTGAGAATACCCCTGGAAAAGTTTTGCAGTATTCACCCTGTGGTAGTTCAGTCCAAACAGTCCAACACATGGCACTGCTTAAAGCAAGTTGTTTTTCTCTCACACAGCCTCATGAATACATAATGTTGTACACACATGAAGAGATTTGAGCATATCAATTAATTTAGAACCTCATCCTGCACCATGTTGCCCAGTCAGGGGCACTTGGCATCTTGTAGAACGTGGCCTTTTGTGAGCATGAGGAAATGTGAGATGTTGAAAGATTCTTTCTCCCCCCACTCCCACCCCACAGTCAGAGATTGGACAGGGGTAAAACTAACTATTGAAGGTACTTAGAAGGGGGACATCACTGTATGATCTGAAGCTCAAATCTGAGGCATTTCAATGCCTCCTCTGCTCCTCCAGCTGTTTTGCTTGGTGTTGGGTGTGCTTTGAAAATGCCTACCAGATCTGGCCCACAGATGAGATAGGCAGGGCATAAGCCAATCTTCATCTAGTTTGAGGGTCATCTGGGGCCCAGGCACCTAGAGTGAGGTGTTGTGCATATGCCCAGCAGCAGAAACTTGGGCAACTTGGGGACTTTTACAGTGAAAATGTGGATGTCAGGAGATTTTAGGAGTCTTCAGGGTTAGGTGGCAGCTCAGTAAGGCTTTTGAGGATCTCACTTGTGCCTAAATTTTGGACTTGGTGCCTACTGTGGCTTTAAAGTATTTATCTTTGGCATATACCTGTGAGATAAGGAAGCACTATTATTATCTATTAGAAGGGGAACTGAGGCCAAGAAAGACTAAGTGACTTGCCAAGGAGCAAGCACTGTGGCAGGATAGGGAATTGACCCTACAATTTCTAAGGCCTGGCCTGGCCTACCCCAACCACTACACCATCCTTCCTCCCACGTAGAATCCCACATCATGCTGCCTTTTCACCTTAACAGAGAGGGCCTTAGGTACTGGGAGTTGTAATATACACCCCAATGCTAAAATAAATCAGGCCATTTAGTCAGCTTTTCAGGAATTAGTATGGCACTTAGCTTCCATTTCACAGATCTTTTAAAGTCACATTGTGACTGAAGCTTAGGTCACCAATATCTTTAGCTTTAGAGTCAAGCTCCTCCAGTCCCCCAGTGTCAGTACAGATCAGGAGCAAGTGTATGCCCTTTTCTTGATTCCTACCTAGCTGACATCACCTTACTTTACTGCTGTGCTCCATACAGCTTATTTATCTGGTGCAGAGGACACTGCGCAAATGCAGTGAACTGTGTGGCTCAGCGTGATGAACATCAGGGGAACACATCCCCTGCTTCTCACAATCTCGGGTTATTTTTAAAACTTGTTATGAGATTTTTTTGAATGCAGGCAGCACTGAGGCCTTTTAAAGAGCTGCTTACAGAGCAGATTCCTTGTTCTCTGTCTAATCATTTACTTTTCATGGTTGATTTACTTGCCCCCATGTTACCGTCTGACTCTCATAGCATAGTGGCAAGAAATGCATGGATGCTGAGTAAAAGGCTGAAAGTTCTGAATCTGGTGAAACACAAATATTTTAAACAAAGTAGAAATAGGGCTGAATCACTACTCTGACTCCATACACCCCTGAACTTGTACTATTTGTTTATTACTTGTATTGTAATATTACTTGTATGGTAGCACCTAGAGACCCCAGCTGAGACTGGGGCCTTATTGTGCTAGGTACTGTACAAACACATTCGCTGCCCTGAGACACTCTCTGCCCTGAACAACTTACTGTCTAAGTAGATGAGATGGACAAATGGGAGGGGGGAATAGAAGCAAAATTGCCTGCTCAAGGAACACAGCCAGCTAGTGGTTGAGACAGGAGCAGAACCCAGATTACCTGACACCCAGTCAAGTCCTGTCCACTAGACTACACTGCCTTTCCAGAAGCTTTCAGAAAGCTCTGATTTGGATCAGAAACTGGATATGAACTTTATGTTTGCCCCTTAAAGAGCTGAACTTAAAAGCAGTAGCCAAAGAACCCGGAAATTTGGATCTAAAGTTTGCAAATTGGAACTATCTGTGAAATAAAGTATAAACAGCAAAAGAAATTGTTGCCTGTCTGGTAACTAGGCTGGAAAATGTTGTTTTTCCAATTGCCCTACGAATTTTGCAAATGTTGCTGTTAGTAAAAAACCAAAAGTTGGATACCCTGTGTAGCGTGAAAGCTTGTCTCTCTTGCCAACAGAAGTTGGTCCAATAAAAGATATTACCTCACCCACCCTATCTCTCTAAGTTTTACTGAAAGTGGGGATCTGAACACTGTCTTGATATGATACTGACATTCCCTGTCACTCACTCACTGGGATGGGCATACCTTGGAAGCAATATCAGTTTTCTGACTGGTTAGTTGGTGGGGATTTTTAGAGTGTTTGCAAGTGGCACATTTGTGGATAAGAGGGATCCAGATTGTTTCAGAGAGAGATCAAAGGTTTCGGGTTTTTTTAAATTCCTAAAGTTCTTACTTTCTAACTTTCTTTTGGGTCACTGGGAGTAACAAACAACCATCTGCAGGACTTGTCCCTGTGGGCGGGTGGAAGGGATGTGCTTTGTAAATTTCAGTTTCCTTTAAGACAGCTATGTTTTTTCCCCCCATCTGCGATCTGCTTCTTTTCCCAGTAGGATCTTTCTTTCTCTGTTTAGTTCTGTTCTGTGGATATCCAGATTCCAGCCTGCCTGGGGGCTATGACTCATACTCAGAAGTTTTAGTTGCAATGGGGACTTCTACTACCACTGCTGCAGCATACAGTGAGTGTAACACCAACTGTCCCAGGTCACTAGTGGGCAGGATCGAACCTGGGACCTCTGGAGCTAAATGCATGAGCCTCTGCTACAATAAGCTAAAAGCCATTTGGCCCTTAGCTGACATGGTAGAGTAGACACATTAATCTTTCTCTCTAAGTGGGCTGGGTGCCACTCAATGGGATAGAACACCACACCCAGGAGATATGTGGGTTACATGAGCACTAGCATGCTCCTCTCTGAACTCTCACATAGCTCTCCCCCTACATCTCCTCTTCCACAACCAAAAGGAAAACAAAATTCTCGGTTTATAAATACAAGTTGTTGGTTTGTAAATTGAGATTTGCACCATTCTGTATCTTTTGTAGACCATTTTTCAGTGTGTACAGAATTTAACTTCTTTTGTTTCTAGATTGTAAAGCCAAAGTTATGGAAATAGCTCTATGAGCATTCCATCTGCCTGCAAAAACTTTTAGGGCTTGATCCAGCAAGGCAGAGAGCCTCTGCTGTGATGACTGCCTTCAAATCTTGTTGCAGTCAATGAGAGTTAAGACTGCTCTGTACCTTTCTGGATTAGGCCCTAGAGGTCTAAATCATTTCACCAACCTGCCTTAAAAATCAACAAAAGTGAAATTGTTCTGATACAGAGAGAATGAAATGTTTCCTTGAATGTACGTGAATAGACAGGCTTTACCTCCCACCCTAGAGGCAGGATGGACTAGGATTGCACTAAGTGACTGCTGGATCTGAAACAGGTTAGCATTGAGTGCATATCTGCTGTTTCCCCAGATTCCAACAAACTTGAAGGACATTGTCCTTGGCCTTCACATGCCCCATCGAGCACATCACCGGCCACCGACAGTACCAGGAGGAGTGAGCCGGTACAACATTGTGCACCCACTGTGGGAAAGAGACTGAGAGTCTTTCCCCATTGGACCGTATGAACTGGAACCATAAACCCGCTGAACATTAAATCCCACCAAATGAGGGTAGACCCATCCATACCATTGTATCCACTCACTATACTCCGCACCTGAACATAGCTGTTGTGTGGATAACTTACCCCCATATCTCAATGTCTGTACTCTGACCGGTTAAACTTTTACCCCCAGTCGGGGAGATTGCAGATTATTATGTAATCCTTACTCCACCAGCTCCTAAATCGAATTTCACACCCCTTGATAATCTGTACCTTATCCCCTGACAACCAGAAACTTCTATGCTTGAACTCTGTACCGTTTCTTATTTCAACATTATCTTAATAAAATTCCTCTGCTAATGAGGGATCAACTCCAGGGTTTCTCTGACCCAGATGGGCCCAGGCAACAATGTCCATTGACCCAGATTTGCTGAAATGATCAAAATTGGAATTAAAAATCTGACCAGAGATCTAGTCACAGTGAGTTTTTGCTCGTTTATTGCCTGCTTTTATCATTTCACTACTGGCGGGGAAAAAATAACCAGGAGCTATGGTTTTGCAAACATTTGGCTTAGGAAAAGTGAGCTGTGTGCATCTGGATCAGGATAAAGCTGTTCCACAGGAAAGTAGTTGAGAGAAATCACGGTCAATATCCTTAACAGTGTAATCTGAGTTCCACCTGATTTTTGCCTTTTTTTTTTTTTTGGGCCATTCCTTTATAAGGCATTTCTAGGAATCATTGCTGGCCAGTAAAATCTCCCTTCCTGGGTTAAATATGGTAATGTTCGTTCCATGTCTCACCCCACCAACAAGCATTTGCAGCCAGCGGGACGGCAACAGAAGGACAGTTCGCACAGTTACAGCTGCGTTTTGTTCAGCTTGCACTATTGGCGTGAAAGCTACAGGAGCTAGTTGGTTACCGGTTAGAGATGCCCAGAAAACACGTCTCGGAGGAGCAGGCTGTGCGGACGCGGCTGAATCCCCCGTTTGCCCTGCGCTCCCGCAACAGCTTCCATGGGTCTGGAACACGTAGCGCAGGTTCAGTCACTTAGCGGGTGTGTGTCCCCCCGGCCCCCCCCCCCCCCCATTCTGTTGCGGGCCCACGGGTTTCCAGCTTCCCAGCTAGTCACCATTAATGTATTGACTCACAGGAGGCGATTTAAGCCGATGCAGTAGAGTGCCCCCCCCCTTTTAAATAGTTTGCCGGGACAGCAGGTGGTGGAGGGAAGCAATGAACTGTCACAAATGTTGTCAGCTCCGTCCCTGGCACCTCTGCAAACACCGTGCCGCCGGCACTTGGAGCTGCTGTCGGGGAAAAAAAAATCCCCCCATAATAACAAAACGGCTCCAGCTTCTCTGCCCCCCCCCCCCCCCGGTCAGCTCCCGCGTCTCCTGGCTTTTAATCCTTACCTTGACCACGTCGTCGTTGAGCCCGTTGGGGTCCCGGTTGACCAGGTCGATCTCCTTGGTGTGCACGTCGTGCATCGCCTTCTCGTTCAGCTCCTCGGCCATGCTCTTGTTGTGGGGTTTGTAGATGTTCCCGTGCTCCCGGACGGGCGCGGTGTACAGGAGCCCCTGGGCACGGGACGGGAGCGGGGCAGAGATGAGGCACTGCCCGCGGCTGGGCGCTGGCGGGGAGCGTCACCGGCTCATCCAGCGGCTGGGCTGCGGCGCGCGCGGAGCCGGGGACCCTTCAGCGCCGAGCCTGCCCCCCGGCTGGCTTTTTAACCGGATAAAAGCAGCCCACACCACACCCCTCGCGCGCGCCGTCCCGGGCAGCGCACCGACTCCCGCCGCCAGGGGTCCCCGGCGCCCAGCCCGCCCCGCCGCGCCCTCGCCCCCGAGGAGAATGTGCCCAGCCCCGCTGAATCCGCGCCCGCTCCGCGCCCCAGCCACCGCCGCCCAGTCCCGGTCTGCACCCCGCTGCCCCCCCCCCCCCATCCCGGCAGCGCCAGATCTCCGGGCTGGGCCATGTCCAGGCCCCGGGGCTTGTCTCAGTCCCCCCCCCCCCGCTTCCCTCCCCGGGGATCTCAGGTCTGTCCCCCTGTCTCAGGCCGATCTCCAGCCTCCTCATTTCAGCCATCCTTCTCCAGCCTCGGGCTGTAGCGTGCCCGGCCCCCGATCTCTGCGCCGGGTCCCTCACTTGGCTCCCATCTCCAGCCCAGCCAGCTGCGGCTCCGAGTCCCTGATCTCACCCCTCAGCCCCCACATGCCGTCAGCCCAGAGCCCCTGGCACGGGGCGCCCTGGGCCCTTGTCAGATGCTCCTCCCCGGGGCTGCCAAGGAGAGTCGCTGCCGGGCAGAGCATCCCCCCTTCCCGACAGGGCTGCAGAGGGCCGAACAGCCTGCTCAGGTGGGGCTGGTGGCGCCTTTTGCTCGTTGTGCAACATGCCACCAGTGCTGGCTGGCAAACACCCTGCAGCTTCATGAACAGCCCGCGAAATGAACTGTCAGCGCTTCACCTGACCCTGCCGCTTCGCGGAGCGGCGCGGTTCCCTCCAGAGATGTTTACAAATCCAAGCTAAAGAGCCGGACGAAGGGAAAGCGGCCGGCTCTGGATGGGGAGAGGAACTTTCCCAAAGGTGCCAAATAATAGATCGAATTTCCTTGGAGAGCCAGCACCATGGACAAACAACCCCCCTTATCTCTAAGCATCCCTCCCCATCTCCTTTGCCGGAAGGGGTCACGGTCAAGAGCAAGATCAGTAAAGTGCCAAGAATGCCCAGGGAAGCCAAGCCAGCGATAGCTGAAGCAGGTACTTGGAGCCAGGAAGAAGCAGGAACGAGAAGTACCTGACCTGAAACTGACTTTTGAAAGGATCCCAAGGCAAATCCTACCTCTGAGTCTACGTATTGGCTACCAGACATGCTGTCCTGGGCTTGATGGAGAGTCGGACTGCGGTTTCACTGCGCTATAATTTAGACGCGCTGCGAAAGGAAGATCCTGTATTGTAAAAAGCAAGCGAGGGGGAGGTAGCTATAAGTGAGACAGCTGGCCGCCGGCCAGGGGTTGTTCTGCTCGCTTTTGGCTGGGATGACAGCAATGGTGGGTCTAGGCACATCCCCAAAGCTCTGGGAGCAGCAGGGGGTGGAAAGGGGAAACAATAATCCTGCAACTGGACTTTCCCAACCTTGTTCTGCCTGTGCAGATTTTGAAACCTGGGGGGGAGGTTGCCTTGCCAACCACTCCACACAGCGATCCAAGGGAGGCTGCTGCTTGCTCCGAAAAGGAAAATCGATGTATTCACTTTGCAGCACGTCGGCATGTTGCGAGGGCGGTGGTGCTGGAAAGGCACCAAATTTTAGCCCTCAGATGACAAGCTCTTCGGAGCTGTCTCTGTGTTCTCTGGTCGGAGTCAGAAGCCTCCAGTTTCCTTCATAAATCCTCTTGCAGAGCACCAGATAGCGTGTACTAAAGCGGTGGCATTGATGTTTCAGAGCGGAAAGCATTGAGAGTAGTTGTATTTCACATCCAAACCAAAGTGAGGAGTTTGTATTTTTCTTTGACAATAGTTTACATGTAAGAACAACTGTGGCAAATGGGGGTCCTTTTGGGGAGGGAGGGAGATTGCAAGAGGGAGATTGTTCCAGTGATTCATTTCACAGCTATGCAAATATTTAACAAGTCCGCGCTTTTACCGTATTTTTTTTTTTCTGGGAGGAGAATGATCCATGCCAACATGTTGTAGCATGTTTGCCATGCATATTATCTTCCGGGATTTTTAAAGACGAGGTATTGAGGTAAACGCTGCAATGTTTTCAGCATGGGGTTTCTTTATCATCTAAACCCCACGGTAACTCAGAGGGCTTCGGTTTTATTAATAATAAATAAGAACAATGCTTAGCACTCTGTGGGTCTGGAGTGCCTTTGCTTACGGTTACAAAGGCACTGCACTGCTAGGAACTAATTCGTTGTTTTGCTATCTAAGATTTTGCCGTGTTGGAAAGATCAGTTATTTCCTGGAGGCCGTTATTAAACGTTTGCAGAGATAATCTGACCTTTTCAAAACATGTCCGTTAGCAGAGTATTGCACCAAGAAAACTAGATGTAAACTTTGGTCTAATGCTGTAAAATAGCCCATAAAGTTCATCACCTAAAAATGAAAATAGAGTTCAAACATATTATCGAGATGGTCGTTAAGTGGGAGAGGGGTCATCAGTTAAAATGGTAAAATATCCCTCCTTTCACCCCCCTTTTTTTCAAGTGCTCAGAACTTTATCAAACAAATTCCCTTCAGGGCGAATATTTTCCATGCTTCACATTGGCTCTCATTTCAAATATGATCTTGTTAATTGTTTTTTGTTGTTTTTTTTTGTAAAATTGGTTGGGCTAGAAACTTGACCTAAACTTTTTTTTAAAACCAATCTGCATTTGAAGAACATGTCATTGTTTGAAAAGTTAGGAATGTTTAAATTAGTTTCACACATGTGCATCAGAAGATTTAGAAGCATTATGCAGCATTGTTGCATGCCTTAAGGATGACGAAATTAAAGATACATTTGTTAACTCCGAAGTCTACATGGATCCAGAGTTCTTACATTCTGCAGAAGAAACCCGTTTCTAGGAAGCTTCTAAGAAGTCAGGTAGGACTGCAGCACCACTGCAGTACAAAGAATTTTCAAAGCTGGCAGAGTTTATACACATTGCAAGATGAATTCCAGATCAAGGAACTTGGGCCTGGTCTACACTACGAGTTTAGGTCGAATTTAGCAGCGTTATTAACCCTGCACCCATCCACATGACAGAGCCCTTTTTTTCGACTTAAAGGGCTCTTAAAATCGATTTCTTTACTCCACCCCCGACGAGGGGATTAGTGCTGAAATCGGCCTTGCCGGGTCGAATTTGGGGTACCGTGGATGCAATTTGATGGTATTGGCCTCCGGGAGCTATCCCAGAGTGCTCAGTTGTGACCGTTCTGGACAGTGCTCTCAATTCAGATGCACTGGCCAGGGAGACAGGAAAAGGCCTGCGAACTTTTGAATCTCATTTCCTGTTTGGCCAGCGTGGCAAGCTCACCTGCACAGGTCACCATGCAGAGCTCATCATCACAGGAGACCATGCAGTCCCAGAACTGGCGAAGAGCTCCAGCATGGACCAAACGGGAGGTACGTGATCTCATCGCTGTATGGGGAGATGAATCCGTGGTGGCAGAACTCTGTTCGAAAAGATGAAATGCCAAAATATTTGAAAAAATCTCCAGTGGCATGAAGGACAGAGGCTATAACAGGGACATGCAGCAGTGCCACGTGAAAATTAAGGAGCTCAGGCAAGCCTACCAAAAAACCAGAGAGGCAAACGGCTGCTCCGGTTCACAGCCACTTCTATGATGAGCTGCATGCCATTCCAGGGGGTGCAGCCACCACTACCCCAACCCTGTGCTTTAACTCCATCCAAGGAGTGGGAGACAACATGGAAGTGGGTTTTGAGGGCGAGGAAGATGATGATGAGGAGGAGGTTGTAGATAGCTCACAGCAAGGAAGTGGAGAAACTGGTTTCCCCAACAGCCAGGATCTGTTTATCACCCTGGACCTGGAGCCAGTACCCCCCTGAACCCACCCAAGGCAGGCTCCTGGACCCTGAAGGCAGAGAAGGGACCTCTGGTGAGAGTACCTTTTTAAATATTATACATGGTTTAAAAGCAAGCGTGTTTAATGATTAATTTGCCCTGGCATTCGCGGCCAGTACAGCTACCGGAAAAGTCTGTTAACGTGTCTGGGGATTGAGTGGAAATCCTCCAGGGACATCTCCATAAAGCTCTTCTGGATGTACTCCCAAAGCCTTTGCAAAAGTTTTCTGGGGAGGGGAGCCTTATTTCATCCTCCATGGTAGGACACTTTACTACGCCAGGCCAGTAGCACGTAGTCAGGAATTATTGCAGAACAAAGCATTGCAGCGTATGGTCCCGGTGTTTGCTGGCATTCAGACAATATCCGTTCTTTATCTCTCTGTGTTACCCTCAGGAGAGTGGTATCATTCATGGTCACCTGGTTGAAATAGGGTGGTTTTAGTAAGGGGACATTCAGAGGTGCCCGTTCCTGTTGGGCTGTTTGCCTGTGGCTGAACAGAAATCTTCCCCACTGTTAGCCACGTGGTGGGGGGAGGGGTGAAGCCATCATCCCAGAGAATTGGGTGTGTGGGTGGGGGGAGGAGGGGGGTTATTTGGGTTTTTGCTGCACGTGAACCCGGAAACCGCAGCCCCTCCTTTTAAATTGTCAATCCATTTTTAATGGCCAACCCAACAGCTACTTCGTATGGGAAATGAGGGCGCTGCTGTTTGAAACCATTCCCACATGTTATGAAGGTTAAAGACGCCAAAAGACTGTGGCTTACCATGGCTGCCTGCAAGCCGAATTCTGCTGCCCGGCCCTGTGTGCGTGTTCTCTCACACCAAACCGGCATAGCCTCAATAAGAGGCAAAATGCAACCTTGTAATGAAAGCACATGTGCTATGTAATGTTAACAGCAAGGTTTACCGTGGAAGAGTGTACCCATTGTTCTATAAAATGTGTCTTTTTAACTACCACTCTCCCTTTTTTCCCTTTCCACTAGCTGCACGTTTCTCCTTCCCAGAGGCTAGCAAAGATTAGAAGGCGAAAAAAACGCACTCGTGATGAAATGTTCTCTGACCTCATGCTGTCCTCCCACACTGACAGAGCACAGCAAAATACGTGGAGGCAGACAATCTCAGAGAGCAGGAAAACACAATATGACCACGAGGAGAGGTGGCGGGCTGAAGATGGTAGGTGGCGTCAGCTTGCTGAAAGAAGGCAGGAGTCAATGTTGAGGCTGCTGGAGGATCAAACTCATATGCTCCAGCATATGGCTGAGCTGCAGGAAAGGCAGCAGGAGCACAGACCACTGCTACAGCCCCTGTGTAACCAACCACCCTTCTCCCCAAGTTCCATAGCCTCCTCACCCAGATGCCCAAGAACGCAGTGGAGGGGCCTCCGGCCACCCAGTCACTCCACCCCAGAGGATTGCCCAAGGAACAGAAGCAACTGGCATTCAATAAGTTTTAAAGTGCTGTGTGTCCTTGTCCTTCCCTCCTCCACCACCCTACCTGGTGCTCCCCTTCTCCACCACCCCTCCCGGGCTACCTTGGCAGTTATCCCCCTATTTGTGTGATGAATAAATAAAGAATGCATGAATGTGAAGCAACAATGACTTTATTGCATCTGCAAGCGGTGATCGAAGAGGGGAGGGGAGGGTGCTTAGCTTACAGGAAAGTAGAGTGAAACCGGGAGGAGGGGGGTTTCCATCAAGGAGAAACAAACAGAACTTTCACATCATAGCCTGGCCATTCCTGAAACTGGTTTTCAAAGCTTCTCTGATGCGCACCACACCCTCCTGTACTTTTCTAACCGCCCTGGTGTCTGGCTTCATGTAATCAGTGGCCAGGCGATTTGCCTCAACTTCCCACCCCACCATAAACGTCTTGCCCTTACTCTCACAGATATTGTGGAGTGCACAGCAAGCAGTAATAACAGTGGGAATATTGATTTCGCTGAGGTCTAACCGAGTCAGTAAACTGCACCAGGACGCTTTTAAACACCCAAATGCACATTCTACCACCATTCTACATTTGCTCAGCCTATAGTTGAACAGCTCCTGACTACTGTCCAGGGTGCCTGTGTATGGCTTCATGAGCCATGGCATTAAGGGGTAGGTTGGGTCCCCAAAGATAACTATAGGCATTTCAACATCCCCAACGGTTATTTTCTGGTCTGGAAAGTAAGTCCCTTGCTGCAGCTGTTGAAACAAACCAGAATTCCTGAAGATGTGAGCGTCATGTACCTTTCCCAGCCATCCCACGTTGATGTTGGTGAAACGTCCCTTGTGATCCACCAGTGCTTGCAGCACCATTGAAAAGTACCCCTTTCGGTTTATGTACTCGCTGCCTTGGTGCTCCGGTGCCAAGATAGGGATATGGTTTCCGTCTATGGCCCCACACAGTTAGGGAATCCCATTGCAGCAAAGCCATCCACTAAGACCTGCACATTTCCCAGACTCACTACCCTTGATATCAGCAGATCTTTGATTACGTTGGCTACTTGCATCACAGCAGCCCCCACAGTAGATTTGCCCACTCCAAATTGATTCCCGACTGACTGGTAGCTGTGTGGCGCTGCAAGCTTCCACATGGCTATCGCCACTCGCTTCTCAACTGTGCGGGCTGCTCTCATCTTGGTATTCTGGTGCTTCAGGGCAGGGGAAAGCAAGTCACAAAGTTCCATGAAAGTGCCCTTACGCATGCAAAAGTTTCACAGCCACTGGGAATCGTCCTAGACCTGCAACACTATGTGGTCCCACCAGTCTGTGCTTGTTTCCTGGGCCCAGAATCGGCTTTCCACGCCATGAACCTGCCCAACTGACACCATGATGTGCACATTGCAAGGGCCCGTACTTTGTGAGAAGTCTATGTCCATGTCCTCATCACTCTCATCACTGCACTACAGTTGCCTCTTCCTCACCTGGTTTCACTTTTCTTGCAAGTTATGGTTCTGCATATCCTGCTGGATAACACGCACGGTGTTTATAGTGCTCATAATTGCAGCGGTGATCTGAGTGGGCTCCATGTTCCCAGTGCTATGGCGTCTGCAGTGAAAAAGGGCGCGAAACGATTGTCTGCTGTTGCTCTGACGGAGGGAGGGGAGACTGACAACATGGCTTACAGGGTTGGCTTACAGGGAATTAAAGTCAACAAAGGGGGTGGCTTTGCATCAAGGAGAAACAGAATGGCCCCCTCAAGGATAGAACTCAAAACCCTGAGTTTAGCAGGCCGTTGATTTCATGGAGGGAGGAAGGGAGGAGAAAATGAATAAAAAACAAATCTGGTCTATTTCTTGTTTTGATCCACTTCATCTACCTTTATACATCTTGCTGGCAGCAGACGGTGCAGTACGACTGCTGGCCATTGTCATCTCCTGGGTGCTTGGCAGAAGACGGTGCAGTATGGCTGCTGGCCATTGTCGTCTCCTGGCTGCTCATTAGAAGATAGTGCAGTAGGACTGCCGGCAGGACTGAATCGTCATGAGACGAAACTTAAAAGGGAAATGACCTGGCTGAGTCACGCCCATGTTTGCCCAGGCGCCCCTGACCAACCTCACCGAGGTCGGCTAAAAGAGCACCCTGGAATACAGCGACGATGGTGACCAGTCATACTGCATTGTCTGCTGCCAAAAGGCAATGAGCTGCTGCTGTGTAGCAATGCAGTACTGCGTCTGCCAGCACCCAGGAGACATACGGTGATGGTGAGCTGAGTGGGCTCCATGCTTGCCGTGGTATGGTGACTGCACGGGTAACCCAGGAAAAAAGGCGTGAAACGATTGTCTGCTGTTGCTTTCATGGAGGGAGGGAGGTAAGGGGGTGCCTGATTATATGTACCCAGAACCACCCGCAACAACGTTTTTGCCCCATCAGGCATTGTGATTTCTATCCAGAATTCAAATGGGCGGTGGAGACTGCAGGAACTGTGGGATAGCTACCCACAGTGCAATGCTCCGGAAGTTGATGGTTGCCTCGGTACCGTGGATGCACTCCGCTGACTAAATGCACTTAGAGCATTTGTGTGGGGACACACACAATCGACTGTATAAAAACGCTTTCTACAAAATTGACTTCTATAAATTCGACCTAATTTCGTAGTGTAGACATTTCATAGGGTTGAAATGAACTATGGTATCTGGTGAGAATACAAGTTACTGCTTAAAGTTAAATGCCAAGAGAAAATAAATCACAAAGCGAAAATTACACTGATGCTATCAACTTCTGAGTGTGAGGCATATCTGTAGGGATGGGTAGGGTCAAAGGAATGTGTCCATTTCCAATAAGACCATTACCTTCATAAGAATCAATAAATCAAACAAACCAGCCAACACAAATGTAGATCCAAAGATGCAACATGACTAAGCACAAGAGCAACCAGCATGGTTTATATTGTTCATCAGATGGAACAATCTGTTGTTGAAAAACTATCTGAAGATTATATATATATATATATATATATATATATATATATATATAAAACCATTATGGAACTTTTCAAAAGATTGAAAGTTAAGTGTAGAATTGAACAAAATACTTTCTGAGCACTGTCAGTACTTCTCATTTTTAGAAGCTGAAGGTTTTTTGGCACTTGTGTTATATGCTTCTAGATTAATACCCAGCATGATTTCCTACTCCACCAAATAGGTATCAGAGCTGTAAAATACTCTCCACGCAGCAATGTCTGAGACTGAGATATAACAGTTAACTACAAGTGTATAACTGCCCACTAGGAGAACTGATTCTGATCTCATTTACACCTATTTTACAGCTGTGTAATTAGAATGACATCATCTGCACTATTCCTAATATATTCTGGTGTACTTGTAATTTTAAAAAAGAGGGTTCATGTGACTTTACAGCAACATTTTATCCCTGCAAGTGGGGGAAGATCACACCCAGTACAAATAATGGCGTTATCATTTTTTGGCTTCTACCAGATATAAGTGTGTGGTCCAATGTGCCAGAACTGCAGCAGTGTCCTGAACTTTTCAGCTATCTCTGAAAAAAAACCGTGTATGCCTAAGTATACTCGTTAGGTGGGTGGGAAAGGGGTTTTCATTTAGTCATAAATCAACATTCCTGTTAGGATTTCTTTCAAACTCAGTTTTATTAAAGAACACATTGGGTGGGAGGGAAGATAGAAATGTAACAACCTCTTTCTACATGCAACAGTAAAATATTTGTTTTACAATAAATCAGATGCAAAGGACTGTGTTAAACAACTCATGTGAGGAGGTTGGTTAAAGCCCTCTGTATATTAAAGGACAAATATAGAATAAGACAAATCTAAGGTTAGTTATGCTTTTTAAATAAGAATAGCTTCCGCATGTAAAACATGGTTTTGAAATGATTTCCCTAGCAGAGCTAAAACTGACAGTTCATAAATATGAATCTATCTAAAGTACTTATTTGTAATTTCAATAATCTTTAATGTCTTTATCCTCACAACACACTTGTGAGCAAGGGAAGTATTATTACCTCCATTCTACAGATGGGAAGCGAGGCACAGAAAACCTAAGTGGAAGCCCTCAGCGGACATAAATGGCCACAGATCAGTTGAAGTCAACGGGGCAGAGGATCCACCCCTTTAAGCTACATCTACACTATGAGCTGGGGGCACAACACCCCTGCTCGCATACACATACTTGTGCTAGCTCTCAATGAGCGAGACAAATATAAAGAGTAGCATAGCCACAGTAGCACAGGCATGTGTGAGTACAAACCCACCTGAACCCCATGGATACTGTTAAGCTGCACCTCAGCAGCCACTAGCCATGCTAGCACAGCTACCCTGCTGTTTATATTTGTGCTAGCTGAGGAAACCTGCCTTGAGTGCAGGGGACTGGACTAGATGACTTCTTGCGGTCCCTTCCAACACTTCTATGATTCTCTGAGATGTGCATCCATAGCCTTTTACTTTTGCTGCCTGGCTTCGTATCTGTCAAATAGAGCTATAACAATTGATAGCTGAGGATCTGGTATGACATGCTGAAAACAGGAAGCCTGTGAAGGCTTAAATCCAGGTCTTCTTAGGTCCAGGCTAGTTCTCTAATCACTGGACAACCCTTCCTCTTAGGTATATAGCTATAAATTTGTAACAACTCCACTGAAGTCAATGACATCTCTCTGAATTTATACTTGTGTATCTGAGAGCAGATTTTGGCCTAATATGTGCAAGCCATAATGGAAGAATAACTGGCCTGGGGTAGATTCACATCAGTAACCAGGTATTGAGTGGTCTCTGTATCTTTTCACCAGTTTACATGGTTGGCTACATGGATGATGTCACCAGGAAGGCTTTGACTTCCTCAGCCGTGGGATGCTGTTTTGAAGACTGCTGAGCAGAGACGGGGTCCACCTATCAAGGAAGGGGAAAAGTATTTCTGGATGCAGACTGGCTTACCTAGTGAGGTGGGGATTTAAACCAGGTTCGATGGGGGCAGGAGAGACAGAAGCCCACAGGTAAGTCCAAAACATGGAGATCTGGGCAAAGGGTCGTCATCTGGGGAGAACATGGGCAATCATAGCAGGGACAAAGGAGAGACGTGGGAATATAGAGGGGGATGATCTTAGATGTCTGAATCCTAATACAAGAAGTATGGGGAATAAACAGGAAGAACTAGAAATAGTAGTGAATAATCACAATTACTACATAATTGGCATCACAGAGACTGAGTGGGATAATTCACATGACTGGAATATTGGTATAGAAGGATACAGCTTGTTCAGGAAGGACAGGCAGGGAAAAAAGGGAAGAGATGTTGCCCTGTATACCCACGATGTGTACACGTGCACTGAGGTGGAGATAGAAATGGGAGGCAGAACTGTTGAAAGACTCTGGGTAAGGGCAAAAGGGGTAAAAAGGGTGATGTCATGTTAGGAGTCTACTACAGACCGCCTAACCAGGAAGAAGAGGTGAAGGAGGCTTTTTTTAAACAATGAACAAAATCATCCAAAGCACAGGATTTGGTGGTGATGGGGGACTTCAACTACCCGGCTGTCTATTGGAAAAATAATACATCTGGGCACAGATTATCCAGCAAGTTCTTGGAATGCACTGGAGACAACTTTTTAATAGTAGAAGGTGGAGAAATCAACTAGGGGAGAGGCTCTTTTAGATTTAATTCTGACAAACAGGGAGAAACTGGTTGAGAATTTGAAGGTGGAAGGTAGCTGGGGTGAAAATGATCATGAAATGATAAAAGTTCATGATTCTAAGGAATGATGGGGGGGGAAACAGCAGAAAAAAAAAGAGAGTGGATTTAAAGAAAGCAGACGTTAGCGAACTCAGGGAGATGGGAGGTAAGATCCATGGGAAGCAAGTCTAAGGGAAAAAAGAATTCAGGAGAGTTGGCAGTTTTTTTTAAAGAGACACTAGTGAGGGAAGAAGAGCAAACTATTCCAATGCATAGGAAAGATAGGAAGTATGGTACGAGACCACCTTGGCTTAAGCAGATCTTCAATGATCTGAAACCCAAAAAAGCGTCCTACAAAAAAGTGGAAACTCGGTCAAATTACAAAGGAAGAATATAAAAAAACCCCAATGTTGAGGCAAAATTAGAAAGGCCAAGGCAAAGAAAAAAAAAAGAGATTAAATTAGCTAGGGACATAAATGGTAACAAGAAAACATTTTACAAATAAGTGAGAAGCAAGAGGAAGACCAAGGGCAGGGTAGGCCCGTTACTCAATGAGGAAGGAAAGACAGTAACAGAAAATGCAGCAATGGCCAAAGTGGCATTCATTGTTTCAGTTTTCACTAAAAAAGTTAGCAGTAATTGGACGTCTAACATAACAAACATCAATGTAAATGGGGTAGGCTCTGAGGCTAAAATAGGAAACGAACAACTTAGACAAGTTGGATGTCTTTAAGTCTGCAGGGCCTGATATACATCCTAGAATACATAAGGAAATGGCTGAAGAGATTCCAAGTCATTCGCAATCATCACTGAGAACATGTGGAGGATGGGAGAGATCCCAGAGGACTGCAAAAAGGGAAAATATAGTACCTATCTACACAAAGGAAAACAAGGACAATTCAGGGAATTATAGATTGTCAGTTTAACTTGCATATCTGGAAAGATAAATGAGCAAATAATCAAAAAATAAATGTACAAGCACCTAGAAGAAAATAAGGTGATAAGTAAAAGTCAACACAGATTTATCAAGAACAAATCATGCCAAATCGACCTAAAATCCTTCTTTGACAGGATAAGAAGCCTTGTGAATGGGGGGAAGCAGTAGATGAGATATATCTCAACTTTAGTAAAGTTTTTGATATGGTCTCATATGACCTTATCATAAACAAACTAGAGAAATATAGCCTGGGTGAACCTACTATAAGGTGCGTGCACAACTGGTTGGAAAAGCATACTCAGAGAGCAGTTACCAATAGTTTGCAATCAATTTGGAAGGGCATATCAAGTGAGGTCCCACGGTGATCAGTCCTGGGCCTGATTTTATTCAGCACAGGATTAGAACTTGATCTTGACAAACTGGAAAAAAATGTATGAAATAAGTAGGATGAAATTCAATGATAACTGCACAGCACGACACTTAGGAAGAGATAATCAACTGCACAAATACAAAATGGGAAATGACTGCCTAGGAGAAGTATTGCAGAAAAGGATTTGGGGCTTATAATGGATCACAGACTAAATATGAGTCAACAGTGTAATATTGTTGCAAACAAAGCAAAGATCATTTTGGGATGTACTAGTTGGAATGTTGTAAGCAAGGCATGAGAAGTAATTCTTCCATTCTACTCGGCACCAATAAGCCCTCAGCTGAAGTATTGTGTCCAGTTCTGGGAGCCACGCTTTTGGAAAGACGTGGACAAATTGGAGAAAGTCTAGAGGAGAGCAATAAAAATGATTAAAGCTCTAGAAAACATGACCTATGAAGAAAGATTGAAAAAAGCGTGTTTGTTTAGTCTCGAGAAGAAAAGACTGTGAGGAGACACGATAACAGTTTTCAGGTATGTAAAAGGTTGCTATAAAGAAGGTGACAAATTGTTCTCATTAACCACTGAGGACAGGACAAGAAGTAATGGGCTTAAATTGGAGCATGGGAGATTTATGTTAGACATTAGGAAAAACTTCCTAACTGTAAGGGTAGTTAAGCACTTGAACAAATTAATTAAGGAGGCTGTGGAATCTCTGTCATTGGAGGTTTTTAAGAACAGGTTAGACAAACACCTGTCAGGGATGGTCTAGATAATACTTAGTCCTGCCTCACTGCTGGGGACTGAGCTACATGACCTATTGAGGTCCCTTCCAGTTCTACACAATGTTCCCTCTAATTTTTCCCATCCATGTGTGGAATGAATTTCGCTATGTGCACCAATATGGAGGTGATGTGTGGCAGGGGTGGGGATGAGGGGTTTGGCGTGTGGGAGGGGGTTCAGGGCTAGGGCAGAGTGTTGGGGTGCAGGAGGTGAGGGGTCTGGCTGGGGGTGCGGGCTCTGGGGTAGGGCCAGGGATGAGGGTTTCAGGGTGCAGGAGGGGGCTCAGGGCTGGGGCAGAGGATTGGGGTGTGTGTGGGGGTGAGAGCTCTGGCTGGGGGTGCAGGCTGCCCTGGAGATGCGGCAGGGAGAGAGAGGACTCCCCCAAACCCTCTTTCCGTGCAGCAGCACCTAGGCTGGGGGAGAACGTCTCTCCATGCCGCAGCAGCACCTGGGCTGGGAGAGAGGCACCTTTCCCCACCACAGCAGTTCCATGGCTGGGGCTGGGGGACAAGGCGCCTCTCCCCGCCACTGTGGTTCCAGGGCTGGGGGAAAGGCACCTCTCCCCGCACAGCCCCTGGGCTGGGGGAGGTGTCTCTCTCCACCACAGCCCCGGAGCTTGGAGGGAGAGGTGTCTCTCCTTGCTGCGCTGCAGCCCTGGGGCTGGGGGAGTTAGGTGCATGGCCCTTGGTGGCCTCCTGCGTGGCCGCACAGGTGTGCGCCTTAGAGGGAACTTAGGTCCTACATTTCTATGATTCTTTCCTCCTTTTTCATAATACTTCTCTTCGGGTTTTTTTTTTTGGTCATGTAAAATATTAACAGGTTTCTTAAGGATGGAAGCAACGCTTTTATAAGCAGAGGTATACCTGCTCCAGAGGAAGTTATTGGTCCTAAAACATAAAAGAAACAAGACAGCTTATAACTATATATACTTTCCTTAATGAGATGTTCTTCATTACAAACTTGCTTTTGTCTTGTGTTATAGTTACAGTAATGGTGAAAAAATCAATTAGTGATGAATAAAGTACAGACTGGCCAAAATCTAAGTAAGAACAACCCAGATCAGTCTTCTAGATTCTCTTTGGTAGTTTAGAGCCCTGCTGACTTCAGCAAGCTATTTTTAAGAATGCACATATCCATTAGCATGTGACCAAGAGAAAATCAGTTGTCACTAGGCCTCAATCATAAAGTTTGGATCCAGAGCTGAACCTCCTCAAAGCTTAGTGCTATTCATTGATGCGGTACTGGTTCAGCACATTTCAGAGATAAGGGCGACAGCTGGTCACCAATTTTCTGTCAAAACCTTTTTGATGCAAAATAGCTTTTTCTACAAAATGAACTTTTTTTTGGGAAAACATGCATGTCAAAAATGTGAAGGTAGTCACTGAAAAAACAAAAAGTGAAATATTTTGGTTTTTGATGGTCAAAAAGCCAAAACTTTCTGTTTGACAAAAATCTGAAAATTTTTGAAAAACATATTTTCATTGAAATTGTTAATTGGGAGAGGATGGGAATTTCTGACTAGCACAATAGGGACCAGCTATGTGTATTAAGATCCAGATTTGAATGTGAAAGTGTGCAGTTCTAGAACTTTGGTTTGAGCCCATCTCCAATTGCTACCTATGGAAAAAAAGTGCGTTTTTGAAGTACAAAGACTACATAATGTGTACTAGTTCATTTACTAGTGGGTGGCGAATGAGAATGTTTTGCAGCTCATTAGAAAATAAAGCTCTGTTTCATATGCTATGAAATTTGTGTCCTAATTTTTTTTCCCAAAAATCATTTGGCATGTAGCCGAAGTACCTCAATGGGAATCTATTTTAGAGAATATTAACATGATTTTAGATGAAAGTTTTCTGTCTTACTTACTAAGTTTGAACTTACGAGTGGTTCTAAATCTTACATAGGGAGACAAATTCGCTACTATTGTAAATGGGTGAAACATCACCAAGATCAGTGGAGCTGTGTCCATTTACACCATCTTTTTCCTACCATATGTTACTGTAAAGTTGCATAAGTATCCTACATTCATTTTAAAAAAAAAAGTTTTTTAAAATGATTTACATATTTGTCATCTATCTACCCAAGACAAGAAAAGATGATTTAGTAAACTGGGCTACCGAAAATTGAATAATGCATAACATCGGTTCAGAATATTGCACCACATTATAAACATTTTACAGTTGTAACTTGTTCATCTGTATTTATATAAATCAGTAGCATGTACCGCATCAAAAGATCAATATAATTTTCATGTACCTTTGTATACACGCCATTCTGGTTTATAAAGCTGTATTAAGTGCAGGAGGGAAAACTATCCTTTACAGTTAGACTTTAAAAGTAATAAATAAAGCATTTACCAGAGTCAATTAAATGTGTGGAGAGAACTGGACAAGTATATTAAATATGTCTATTTGCTTGAAATAAGAGAGAATGCTTTCCACTTAATCAAAGTGCCAGAAAATAGTGTATATTATTTTAAATATCACAATGTTGCTGATAATACACAGAGATAGGCAAGGCTGCATTCATTACAGCCTGTTTTTAATTAAAAAAAAATGAACAATTCTCATAAACATGTATTTCAAACTTTTTTGCATAATCTTGTATGAAAACATTTGTGTGCACTGCTCTTACATTCAATTATGAAAAAAATATATACTTGGTATACTTGAATTGCACAGCAGCATTTCCAAAGATCTGTGTAATCTAGTCAGTAAAATCTCACCAATCTCATTTAATCTTCTGCAGTGTCAAACTTCTTCAGCATAATAATTCCGCAAGTATACAAATGCTGTAGAAATAATGCTTCAAGGAAAACTGATAAACATTTACATAAATACAAAATATACAGCAAAGTTAAAATCTCATTAAATAAAATATATAGATTAGCTGATTGTCTCAAACCATTAGCTAACATCTTATTTTAAAGGGTAAACTTTGGGGAACTTTTCTCCATTGATATATGGAAGATTTACAAAGCAGTAATGGGAGCTGAGTGAATATTACCCATGCACATCAGTAGAAAAGAATTCCCCTCCCCATACTGTTGCATGCACAACTCCTGCTGACAATGAGAATTGAGCATACAACCTTCCATGGATAATGCTGAATAGTGGGCCAGACCCATCTCTGAAACTCTAGAAGTGAGTTTGACCCAGTGTGTCACATCACTGCTAATTTCACTAGTATTCAGAGTAACAACACCAGCCACAGCAATTTTCTATGATACTATTGTGGTGGTCACATATACCTCCACAAGAATTTTTCTTCATTCTGGTAATCAGTGTACCATTAAAATAAAGTGTTGCCAAAATACCCCACATTGTTTAAAATAGTTAGATATGAAAATAGTCTAGTTTATCTTAAATTTATCTCCTGAAAGTAAATGATTTTTTTTTAAATAATGTGTCCCCACTTTAAACCAGCTATTTTAATCCTAACAGTTTTGGAATGAATGATAAGTGCATCTACGTTACATTAGCAAAGAGGTATACCACCATCTAAGACTACAGCAGAATTGTATCCCTGATGTTTACTCTTGGTCCAGGCGTATATTGACTGTAGCAAAGCATCGACCTAGGCTCTGAAATAATGGTGCAATAAGAACATCCGTCACACTCTTCCATACAGTCTCCACTGAAGGCAAGACCATGAGGCAGGTCTTTACAAAAGGCATCACAATCCTAGAAAGGAGAAGATTTGAGGATTACTACTACTATAGAACAATGGATTTGCCAGTCAATCCTTGGTTACGTTTATTAACGACAACGGAATCTTATTTAACCAAAAAGGTTTCACAGACATTTAAAACCTTCAGAAAAATGGAGTTTGGCTATGTTGTGAAGCAACATATGGTGTACACTCTGCAAAAGGGATGTGACCTAGCTTCATTTATCCAGGCATTTCAGTAAGCTAGAAGTCATTTAAAAGGGTGTCCAGTGTAGATAAAAAAACATAGAAATGATTTATGTAACGTTGACCTGTGATTTTAAAGTGGTTTTCTAAAAGGCTGTGCCATAGAGCAATACTAAATGTTTGTCTGCTTGGGTTCTCAGCCATTATCAAATCAAGTCCAACAATGCAAACAGTATACTAATATGTCTATGTTGCACTCTCAGCTAACCCAGATGGATTTGAACAAGAATAGTTCTTCTAAAACCTTCCCTTTCTTTGTCTCTGCTGAAACAGCAAGTAACGTACATACCATATAGAACTGTGAATGCTACTGGAATAATATGCATGTAGTATAAGAGGGTATGCTACACTCAAAAGTGGGGCTATGGTTATGTACAGTTCAACTGTGTATACAATTTATTATGACTATAGCATATAGTGTGCTGCATGTCATTTGCTAGATACACTGTGCCTCCTCTTCTGTTCACTAATTTTCTGTGAGTAGCTAATGATTTTCTCTACATTATTATCTGATGACATTATTTGCTGAATAATCTGGTGCAATTTAAACCTCCACCCCAAACCCTATGGGGGAAGCTGCATCAGGAGTGGGGTAGGGGGAGAAGGAAATCACCCCTAATGGACAGGTAGTGGCAAAGCTGCAATCCTTGGGAAGAACCACTGGCAAGGGCAGCAGTAATAGTAACAGAATCTGTCCTTCGGGGAGATTTCTTACAACTGCCCCCCACAGGTATTCTGGAAGAATCCTCTTCTTGGCTGACTCCTCCTACTTTCTGGGGCACACAGGATTGCTCCAGGCTCTTCAGCAGAGTAGGCTGCAGGTAGTTTGAGCCCCTCAAACTCAACTCAGACCAGTGGGTATGTCCACATTGCATCTGAGAGGAAGTCTCCCAGTCTGGGTCCACAGACTTGCGCTTGTGCTCTCAAAATTGCTGTGTAGATGGTGCGTCAATGTTATGGCTGGGAGAGGAGCTCGGGCTCCCAAGCCCCCTCCAGCCAAAGCTGCAACATCTACCCAGCTCTTTTTACAGTGCTAGCATGATCCCCGCAAGCAAGAGTTTGTGGATATTGGCTGCGAGGTTTGTGCCGAGATGCAGTGTAGACATGCCTCGTGGGAACACACAGCCATGGCTCCCAGCTGTAAATCAAACCCATCAGCTTAGAATATAATCAAGGTGATAGTGAAGACTCATAACAGAGGTGGTGATAAGACTAGGTAGGGAGTCATAAGAATACTCCCTGCTGCCCAATGGGGAATGTAATATGTGAACCAACAGACTAGAACCTCAACGATCCACTCCCTACGAACAGGTTGGTGGGGTGGGAAAGACAAAGAGAGAAACAACATCTCTTTCTTTTCGTTCCCTGCAGCCAAGAAGTGGGTAGACGGGGTGAGGGAGGACAGACAACTCTCACACTGAGACAACACAACGTCAGGACAGTTGTTCAGTGGCTCTGATTCCATTCATTCAGTGAGGATGTGGCTTTTCAGCACTCATGATTTTGTGGTTATCAAGGCTGAGTACCACAGCTATAAGCCATAAAAGTGAAATGTTAAAGGTGACAGATGTCCACTTCTTTGCATCTTGATCATTGACTGTACACCATAGCAAGTGATGGATGGAAATTCAGGCCATGAGGCTGTGAAACAGAATAATGCCAAGCACCTGCAGCTCCAAATGAGGTCAAGGCATGAAGCTTGCTGGGTCTTGGAAATCTCTACATGGGCAGAGGGGAACTTTACTTTGCAACCTGGGAGAGGAAATCAGTGCATGCTACACTAGCATGGAGGTTCCCCAAATGAGTTGCAAGTCCTCAGCTTTTCTCAGGGTTAAGACCTTAGTGAAAAACAAACATTTTTAGAAAAAAAGCATAGGGCCAAATTCTGCCAAGAGTTACACTTCAAAATGGTTGCACACATGTAACTCGGAACAATATTTCATCCCTGATCTACAGTAAGGGTCAGAATTCTGAGTTTATCACTTGGAACGCTGGTATTGAAACAGCACAACCTAACCATAAAGCAAACCACTTCAACAGAAAATTCCAGCACTAGTTTAAGGATATTTTTTAAAGTTTACTCAGGATATTCACAGGGAGCTTCTAATAGTTGGTGTGACAAGTTTTTCCACAATTTACAGTCTGTAGCATGAGAAATAAATCATTACAGGCAAAGGAATGCAGAGAAGTAACCTTGCTCCAAGAAGCTCATATACAGGTCACTAAACTGTTGGCTGGCATTGGACCAGTTTCAGATTGTCTCATTCTTACCAGATAGTGTAACTATGGAGACTGGCTTAAGACAGCCAGGATGGGGGAGGGGGGGTCCAGAATGGGTTTCATTTATTTTCCTATTAAAAAGTAAGTGTAAATCAAATCACAAAAAATGTTGGTATTTTTCTCATTTAATTTTCTTTCTCCTTCCCCACTCCCACTACATAATATATAATATGCTGCGTCTTTCTTTAAAGTTATCCCAGCTACTGAGAACTAAAATCTGCTCTCAGATCTGGGGTGCACAACTGCTGCTGAAATCCTGGGGAGTTCTAGGTGAGTGAGGAATGCCAGGTCAGGCCAGGCCTATGTGGATTTTTAGCATGCCAATATAGTTACAACAACAGTACTTTGCATGTTTATAGTACTTTCTATCTGAGGACTTCAAAGTGTTTTGCAAACAGCATGGAATTTAGCCTCATAACAGACCCCTCGGTATAATAGGCTCAGTTTCATAGATAAAGAAACTGAGGCATAGAGGCTCTGATAGCCCCTCCTGCAGCCAGTTACATGGGAGGGAGAACTCATAACCTGTTAGTGGAATTTTCCTGGAATTCCCCTCCTCCCACCCACAAAACAAGCAGCAGGTATGTTCCTAAGCCCAGTGGGATTCCAAAAGAAGCCAGTACTATCTGTTTGGAAACCCTATGCCTTCACTCCATGCCAGCTCGGGGTCTCTTGCCCCATTACCAGATCCTAGAAGCACAGCTCTGTTCAAATCCATGGTCCCAGGGAATGTGGAATGGGCAGACAGTGCTGCACAGAAGTTAACAAAGACTCAAGCTTCACTAACTTTGCATTGAAGTTAGTGTGGGAAAACTGGATTTAGCTGGTCTTTGTCACCTACTAGAATTGGATCCTGACTAGGGTAGGGATGGAGCCAGAGGTAGCTAACTCTTTTACACCCCACTCAGGGCATCACAGGAGATCTGTACTTTTTTAGTGGGGGAAATAATTAGGCCCAGAGACAGACTGAGGCCAAAATCCTCAAAATTGGGTGCCTATGGTTGGACAACTCTAACTCAGAAGTGCTGAGCCACTGCAGCTCCTGTTAAAGTCAATGGGGATTACTCACATGAGTCGGATTTGGCACTGTAACTGATTTTCAGAGACCTAATTCTGTAAAACTCATGTCTGCATTCCATTGCATGGAAATCTATACAAGAGGTGCTTCTGTGGCACAGAAGCCTAGAACAGTCTTAATGAATTGGGGCTTATTAAATTAGACTGCAACATCTTTAGATGTTTAAAGAGCTCGAAAGGTCTGACTGTTAAACTCCAGCTATCCATGCCTGAAAGCAAGTTCTGACAATGAAAATCTTGTCCAAAACTAGTACGTAAAGAAAATCTTGGTTTGTGGGCATGGTACTGGGCACGTGGTCATCCTACTCCTTTTACCTACCTTGGCAGCCAGATGGATTCCCAGCTTCCCCTTATGTAGCCCTTTCATCTCCAGCCCCCATTCATCTCCACAATCTAGCTGCCTCTCTGTTCTGAAGATTCTCCAAACCATTGCCAAAAATGTAACAAAGTACATCACCTTCCTTGTGAGCTTCTAGAGGTACTGTGTCCTCCTGTAGAACTTTGCATGTGGCCAGGATCAGTCTGAGCTCAGCAGGGGGTCCCTGTCCTGGAGGTGCCCAGGGTACATTGCATTGCACGTTGTTATGACCATGCCTCACATTCAAGGGCAGAGGCAGCAGCTTTAGTGGCAATAGCAAAGGTGGCATGGGAAAGGAGGAGTAGCTGGCTCAATTGAGTAAGACTGAGTAGGTAGGGGACTGGGTGTCAAACTGATGAGAAAAAGTTGCAATGGGAGGGAGGGAAACATGGCCCTCCCAGCCAGCTGGCACTATACCTCTGCCAAGTCCTTATATTAAATACACATGATTAAGCAATCTGCATAGTCCAATAAACTAAATCACCATCATCATTATTATTTATATCACAGTAGCATCTAGAGGCCCTACCCAAGATCGGGGCCCCATTGTGCTAAGCACTGCACAAATCCAAAGTAAGATAAAGTCCCTGTCCCAAGGAGCTTGCAAACTAAATAAACAAGACAGATCCAGGGTAGAAGAAATTTCACAGATGAGGAACCGAGGCACAGAAAGCTCATTGTCGTCCCTTTAAAAACACAGCAAATACTCAAATCGGCCTGAATTCACTAGCTGTAGAGGGGCCTATCGCTAGTTAGGATCTATGGCAACACTGTAAGAATTGTTCACTCTCCCTTGTGCACAGAGACTGAATTTACAGCGGCACTTCTTTACTGTATATGGATATTCATGTTTCAGGAGGAAGACAACTGAAGTGGAAGGCAATAAATTTACTCACCAGATATGCAGACAGCTAAGTACTGCAAAGACAATTCCTGCAACCAGAGCCAGTGGGATGGCAAGGAATAGAGTCAGGAGCTTGTACAGCACGTATTTGCTGAGCTCAAAGACAGCGTGGCTGCAGATCCAAACTTTGTCAAAGGAGTGAGATGATGCAGGCTCTGCTATGACATCCTCAAACCCCAGCTAGAATGACAAAGAAAACACCCAAATCAGCTTCTGTCTCCAAGGGCAATTGCAATGATACAACGCTGGGGATGAAAAGGGAAGTACACTGCAGCTTTTGCTGCTGATGGGTTGCACTCGGATTTGTTAAATACCCCTGTCCCCAGGCTTTACAGCGCAGAGTGACTTTTGGCTAGAGGCCCCTGCAGAACACCAGGGAAGCTCGGATGGTGACAATTCAGTTCAGCCTGACTGGCACAGGTGTCCGGGCAGGCCGGGGGATCGGGCAGAGAGACCCCACGATTTTTGTATTGCCCAGTTTCAAACAACAGCGCGTGTGTTAAAACATACGGTCAGGCGCCCAGAACGGCCCGGGCTCTTGGGGGGGGGGGGGGGGCAGGGAGATGCCCGAGGCCGGCCACGGGGGCTGTAGAGCGGCGGCTAAGGGGGAACGCAGCCCCCTGCTTTGCAAGGGGCCAGCGGCCGGGAGGCGAGCGGAGAGCGGAGCGCAGGAGGCCGCCAATGGGGCCCTAACCCCCCCTCACCTTCAGGTGGGTGTTCAGCCCGCGCGGGTCTCTGCACGGGCCGTTCTCCGCCCGCTTCTCCGGGCCGGCTGGCGCGGGGCCGCCGGAGCTCCCGAAGCTGTCCTCGGCCATGAAGATCTTCGTGTCTCCCGTCTCCTTCTCCAGCCCCATGGCGGCTCCGCTGATGCGCTGCCTCCGGGGCCCCGCCGGTGGCTGCCTCCGGCTAGGCTCCGCGCCGCCTGGGCTTGGGTGGAGCCCCGCCCCGGAGAGCGCCGCGCCGCGCCCGCCGGGGGCTGCCCTCTCGCTCCCGCGCACGCTCCGCCCCGCGAGCGAGCCCCGCCGAGCCCGGGGGAGAAGGAGGGGAGCGGGAGGCGAGGCGCGCGGGCGGGGCTGGGTTCCCGCGCTATCTGCCCGGGCCCCGGCACGTGTTCGGTGCCGGGACAGGCTTCCGGGGCAGCAGGAGCGTCCTGCGCTTCGGTCCAGAGCCAGATCGGCGGCCCGTCTCCTTGTGCGCCCGACCTCGGCAGGTGCCGCATGAAGGGGGAGATGGTCCCGCCGCCGATACAGTGTACGTCCCCATGTGATCCGTCATTGGAGCCTCAGCATTTAAGAACATAAAAATGAATTGCCAGCCTGGCTCAGACCAATAGTCCGTCTAGCCCAGTGGGGGGCAGCCCGCGGCCCAGGAGGGTAATCCACTAGTGGGCCGCCAGACAGTTTGGTTACATCCGCAGCTGCCGGTGGCCGCGGTTCGCCGTTCCTGGCCCATGGGAGCTGCGAGAAGTGGCGCCAGCCGCCGCTTCCTGAAGCTCCCTTTGGCCGGGAACAGCGAACCGCCGCCACGCGGGCTGCAGGGGGCTGTGCAAATGTAAAGAAACTGTCTGGCGGCCTGCCGGCGGATTACCCTGGGGGGCTGCAGGTTGCCCACCACTGATCTAGCCAGTATCCTGTCTTCTGACAGAGGCTGATGCCAGAGGAACAGGGTAACTGTTGAGTGATCCATCCCTTGTCTTCCAGTCACAGCATCTGACAGCGGTTTTGGAACCCCTAGAACATGGGGATGCATTCCTGACAGTCGTCACTAATAGCTATTGCTGGACCTATCCTCCATTAATTTATCTAATTCTTTTTTGAACCCAGTTATAGTTTTGCCCTGCACAACATCCCCTGGCAGTGAGTTCCACAGGTTGGCTGTGTGTTGTGTGAATACTTCCTTTTGTTTGTTTTAAACTCGCCGCCTATTAATTTGATGAGGTGACCCCTTCCAGCTGTATTGAATGAGCAATAGCTTGAAGCCTTGAACAGTTCTGACATTCATAGTAATATCGGGTTTAGATAAAATGTCGCCTAAAACAATGACTTTAGTTTGATGTTAGTTGTATGGTTAGGTGGGCAGAAAACCTCCACTTTATTCCCTGATTTCCAATCCATGTATAGAGCTTTTTTATTTTTCATTTTTGTTGTGGGTCAAATATTACCTTTTTGGTCTTAAAGGAAATAATGAATGGAACATAATAATGGAATAGTATGACATTACTAAGTTATTTAATGGAAACTTCACACGTAAAGCAAATCATTTTGATTGCTGTTCATCCTCAGATAATGGCAGTAAAGACTGTAAGTTGATGATTTTCTTGTATATGTCTTTCAATACAGTGATTTAGCTGTTGATCAATTACCATATAATACTGGATCCCAAATACAAGTTTACAGTGTGCTAGATTGTGAGTTTGGAGAAAACAGTGTGCCTCAAGCCACTCTTCTGAGCAACAGTTCCTCTTCCTGATTCCTCTTGCTTGAGTGTGTGAAATTGTGATTTGTTGCTGGCCTGTACCAACATTAAACTACTCCTTCCCTTCCTCCATGCTGGCTTGGCTCAGGTGAATTAGCCAGCAAAATGTGTGTGTTCATTGGCATGTGAGAGAGGAGGGAGTAAAGCCTATTTCTCCAGCTCTCCCCGCCAATCAACTCTGCCTCAGGAACAGTGGGTATGTAGCCACACCTACCCAGAACTAAATTCTGGATAGCCTATGTAGAGACATGTAGTCAAAGTCACAATGTAGTCCAATAAAATAAAGTAAACAAAAAACTCTAATAATCTTTTATGTTAACCTCCGTCAATTTAAAAAAATTGTTAGAGCACAATTTGATAACTCATTTGCTTCTGAATTAGGCATAATTCCAGTAATATCTTTCATTAATATCAAATTGCAGATTAGTTTTATTTTGCTTTTTTCAAACGTCTGATGTCTATTGAGGAAGCGATATGTATAATGCAGAGCTTGCCCACATTTCCTTTTATGATCTCTTTCTTTGAGGATGATAGGCAGTAGAGTGGTGATTCAACTATAAACATAGGACTGGAAGGGACCTCCTGTGTCTTTGAGTGCACAGACCTGCTATCACAGGCAACCCCACCATATAGTGGTCATAAACTTATCAAGCTCCGTCTTAAAATCAGTTAGGTTTCTTGCCCCCACTACACCTGTTGAAAGCCTGTTCCAGAACCTCACTCCTATGATAGTTAGATATCTTCTGATTTCCAGACTAAATTTATTCATGGCCAGTTTATTCCCATTTGTTCTTGTGCCCACATTGTCCTTTTGCTTAAATAACTCAGTTCCCTCCCTGGTGTTTGTAGAATGCAGTCATATTCCCTTATAGCTTTTGTTTTGCTTCTAAGAGATATTTGACATCAAAAGCCAACATACAAATGAATGAAAGCCAGGGCATGTTTTCAGATATAATGGTCATGTGTCCATTTGACAATGCCATTCTGAGTAATCCTGGCAGTCATTTTGGAAAGAAGTTGAACATGAATGAACAAAGTGGTTGCTGATGGCAGAGTCTAAATAGAAACTTGCTTTCTCTCCTATCCTGATCTTTGACTTGGTAGGCCCATGCCTTATGCCTCTCAGATAGGTGCTGTACAAACCCAAAATACAAGCCAAGAGAAAATAGATGGTTATAGATAGATGGATGGGGACATATAAGGAAAGAATGAGGCAATATTGGTCAGCATGATAGTCAGTGGTCTCAGTGCACTGTTTTTTTGTAGGAATCATAGCAAAAGAGAGTTTTAAGGATGGACTGTAAGAAGGATAAGGAGGAGGCACCTTTGCTTATGTTTATGGGGCTGTCCTTCCCAGCTTGAGAGGCAGGACAGGAAAAAGCATCTACCAGTTTCAGTAAACAGACTTTTGGAGAGGGGCAGATCTCTGTATTCAGAAGTAGGGGGGAAAAACATCTATGCATATATTGCTGCAATAATGTTGTAATTTGTATCAAGAAAAAATGATGTGGCCCAGATTAGCTGTTGGTTAGTGATATCTCGAGTACGTACTGTGGTTCACTAAACTTGTATGTAGACGTTCTGATGATGAATAAGATCTGTTTAAGATTTTGTCCTGAAAAATCAAAGATGAGTTATAGGTTTGCTGATGATCTACTAATATATTTCTTCCCACTCTTAGCTTAGCTTACCCCTTCTCTTGCATTACTAGTGACAATAGATATAACAAAAAACGAAGTCAATCAAGAGTAAAACAGCATTTGCAAAAGGTGTCCTTTCCCCCTAAGTTTCTTAATAAAATCCCCTAATGCGCACTATGTCCAAGCCCCTGTTCCCAAGTCCCATCACAAACCACTGGAGGCTCTTGTGCTTAAACAAAAGAAAACTCCATTCTCAGACTGGCCTCATTTATTGGGTTTAGACAATATACAAAACAAAAGGCAGTAAGCCTCAGAAGTCCTGTGCAGTGCTTCTGGACTGGCTGCTTAAACAAACCAAAGCATAGACAACAGATAAACAAACCAGGGCTTAATACTCAAGCCTACACAACTAGATTCCCTAAGCTTCCTGAGGGAAATGGAAGCAGGTTTCTTTAGCTTACCCTCCCTGGAGAATTTCCTCTCTTTATAAGTCCCTCTGTTAGGAATGCAGCACACTCACCTTTATTTAGTCAAGCTCATAAAGGGTCAGATGTCCTTTTCTCAATTCTCCAGAGCTACACGAGGAAATATTCTGGTGGCTAGATTCCCCTGGAGTCCTACTGACCTAATGTTTAGGCTGATGTTGCTTCCTTTTATTAGAGAAACTGGGCAAGGGGTGTATCAAGAGATTCAGGACTGCTAAAGCTTATGTTGGGGACCACGGGATCTGTATTGCTTGTCACAGAGACATTTGTTTTTCTTACATGTGGCCTAACTTATGTACAATAGATAGATAAATGTAGTTATCTCTGGGACATATCACACTGACTAGATATACATCATTTACCGAAATTTCCACTCTTGACAGGTACATTAACTGAAAATATTTTCCATTTAACAGTATCCTTTAAAAGAAAGCATTTAGATACTGAGATCAAGAGAACAAAAATATTCCATTTAAATGAGAGCTCAGGTTGTATTGTGATGAAAAACTATGAATTTATTTGTACTTGATAAGAATGATGGGCCAAATTTCTATTTGCACTACAGTTGCTCTGTGCCACTCTATCAGTGTAAAGGGGACTTAAAAGGGAGTATGCCGGGCCAGATACGTAAGATTTACGGTGTTCTTAATTAATCCTTTCCTTGCTTTTAAATTCTTAGGTTTGTGAATGGTGTAATAGGTAAATATACTTTTAGTTACTGTACCTTTTAACATTAAAGTTATTTTTGATTAAATTTTGGAATTCATTAGAGGCAAAGAATGGGCAGGTCAGTTCCACTCCAACTTTAAACAACGTAAGTCAGTTTGTCCTTTGTTCTATAAGTAAAGGATGTTCCTGTTTAATCTTTGAGCATCACATTGATTGTTGTAATACTTTATATACAAATAGCAGCTATCTTTCCTGAACATAAAAAGGATGCCAGTTGGATCTCTGCTGGCACAATTTTTTAAATTAAACTTTGTTTTGAGAAGAAAGACCTCTTCAATCTCTGCATTGGGACCGGGGTTATTATCCACGTGAGTATCTATCTGTTTCGGTAAAGTTTTCAGTGTTTTCCTTCTATTATTTAAAAATGAAAACAAACAAACAAAACCCCTTTTATCCTACATCTAAAATAATAACACTTACTGTTTGCATAGCACTTTATATTTTCAAACAGCTTAATAAACAACGGGCCATATTAATTCTATGTGTAACTCCACTGCCTTCATTGGAATTGCACCAGATATGCACTTGAGGTAAAATCCTTGCTTCCTGGAAGTTAATGGGAAAACCTCCCATTGATTTCAGTGGGGCCAGGTCACTCTTGGTCACTTACTGAAATAAGCCTCATACTCCCACTTTGTGTAGCTGGGTAAGTTTAATTATTTCCCTTTTACAGATGGAATACTGAGACACAGAATACCAGAGTTGATGTGATTGATGGTGTAATTACAAATTTGGTGTAAGTTGAACTAAAGGAAACAAGTGTAAATGGGTGTAAAATAGTGCAACTTTCACCCTCATGGCATTCAATGGATATACAAAACATTTTAAGACAAAAAAAGGAAATCACTCCAGAATTGAGCACTCCTGAATTTGGAGAGTCAAGTTCTGAATCTGAATCTAAACTTTCCCAGTGTTCAGGGTGACTAGATTTGGAGTTCAGATTTGGCACATTATATATACAGGCAGATTTGAGCTGCAAACCCAGATCTATTGTTTTGGTTCAGCCACATCCATATAAACAAATGTGACTTGCTGCAGTGGTAGCAAGAAAAGCTACTTATGAGAGGATATAGGAAAAAGCATGTGCACCTGTTTTACACCAATTTAACTCCATTGATCCAATGATTCCTGATTGTATTAATGTAAGGGAAAAGGAGAATCACATTCTATTTGTGTGTGTGAAGGGGCTGAGTCTTTCTTTTATCCAGGCCCTTTCAGAGATCCAGAGAGGCCTAGGCCACTTCCATCTTTTGAGATCCCTAGCCATATTAAAAATAAAAAATGACGACACATGAAAACAAAATAAGACACCCAAAAAAGAGTGAGACATAATCTGAATATTTCTCTTAATTGCAGCTCTAAGATCAAAGAGTGTCTCACATTTTGGTCTGATAGGGATGCGCATAAAAACTAGTTGCGAAACTTATCAAATGCCAAAAAATTAACAAGTGTGTAAATTTGAGGCTCCCTTTGAGCTTGAGGCCAGGCTAAATGGCCCTCCTGGCCCCCCACTCTGATTGGCCCTGCTTTTATCTGACACTCTAGTCCTATCAGGTGCTTTTTCCTGCTACACTAACTTCCCTTCTGCCATTCTGAGTGTAAGGCCACGTCTACACTATGGGCAGTACAGTGGCATAGCTCAAATGCTGTAGCTATGTTGACGTATCACCATAATGTAGACACTTCCTACAGTGATGGGAAGGGTTTTCATCACTGTAGATAATCTACCTCCCGAAGCAGCAGTAATTAGGCTGACAGAAGCATTCTAGTCGCATCTACACTCAGGGTTAGGTCAGCATAGCTATGATGCTCAGGCGTGTGAATATTTTACTCCTCTGAGCAACATAACTATATCCATCTAAATTTTAAGTGAAAACCAGGCCTAAGTTACACTATTGTACCTGATCACTGAATGCAAAGGCTGGCAACTCCACTTTCCCATTTACACCCCTTTTCTGACCATCTTGCCCTCAATGTGTAATTTATATCACTATTTGTGGCATTGTTGGATTTGAACGAGAGACTTCTATGGAAACTACATTTATTTATGGAGGCTGAATTTGACTCAGAGAGGTTAAATACCTGCCTAAGGCTAGGATTCAAATCAGTGGCAGAGCTGGGATTAGAATTAAGGAGTGTCTGGCTCCCTTTCCACAGAACCGTGGCAAAAATAATCGAGCTATTTGTAGCAGCTTTCAGTTTAGTCTCTGAATTTGGAGATGAGAAAGGGAGAAAGAATGAATCCTCTGGGGGCCTCCTAAATTACTATTTTGGTGGTCCACCAGTTCAACACTCAAGTCATCTATCAAGTGTGGGGGTGGGAGAGTTTGCTGTTAAATACTAGCGTTGGGAATCCAGTTCCCACTGAACACATGGAGAGCTTGGGTAGTAGCCAAGGGGTTGGGTTGAGGTATTTTTAGGTTGTTATTTTTTTTCTTTCAGTAAAAATTTGGGAAAAGTTTCCAACATGTTTCCACATTTGTCTATTTATGTTCTTTTATTGTGTATGTTGAACTGCAGTACATAGGTAGTATCGGCATAGTTACTATCAACCTGGCATGATAGCTCAGTGGTGTAAAACTCCCAGTGACTTCATTGGGACTTGGATTTGACCCACAAGAAGAAGGATGATCCAGTGTACTAGCCTCGGATTTAGGAGGTGGGGATACAATTCTCTGTTCCTTCACAGCTTCATGTGTGATCTGCTCTTCAGTTCCACATCTGTAAAATGGGGATAATCATATTTTCCTGGGAGGGTGAATACTTTAACGATTGCAGGGTGCTCAGACACTATAGTAATGGAAGCTGGATAACAACCTGTGATGGACAGATGCTGTGTAAGTGGGATGGCTGGGATGGATAGATGCTGTTCAAGTTAGATGGCTGCAGACTATGAAGCCTTATACTTCATAGTATAAGAAAAGAAACTAAGGCTACATCTAGGCTACAAGTTACAGGTATGATTCCCCTGCTTTTGTACATATACTCATGCTAGCTCTCATTGAGTATAACTAGCAGTGTAATTGCAGTAGCATGCGTACTGGCAGCACAGGCTCCGCTTAACTGTGCCGAGTAAGTACCTGCCTGAAATCGGGGAGTATGTATTTGACATGGCTAAGCCATGCCTCATCTACACTGCTATTTATACTCACACTCCTGGCTGAGCGCTAATGTCAGAATCAGGTTTCAGAGTAACAGCCATGTTAGTCTGTATTTGCAAAAAGAAAAGGAGTACTTGTGGCACCTTAGAGACTAACCAATTTATTTGAGCATAAGCTTTCGTGAGCTACAGCTCACTTCATCGGATGCATACTGTGGAAAGTACAGAAGACGTTTTTATACACGCAAACCATGAAAAATGGGTGATTATCACTACAAAAGGTTTTCTCTCCCCCCACCCCACTCTCCTGTTGGTAATAGCGTATCTAAAGTGATCACTCTCCTTACAATGTGTATGATAACCAAGGTGGGCCATTTCCAGAACAAATCCAGGTTTTCTCCCCACCCACCCCCAACACACACACAAACTCACTCTCCTGTTGGTAATAGCTTATGTAAAGTGATGACTCTCCTTACAATGTGTATGATAATCAAGGTGGGCCATTTCCAGCACAAATCCAGGGTTTAACAAGAACGTCTGAGGGGGGGGGGGGTAGGAAAAAACAAGGGGAAATAGGTTACCTTGCATAATGACTTAGCCACTCCCAGTCTCTATTCAAGCCTAAGTTAATTGTATCCAATTTGCAAATGAATTCCAATTCAGCAGTCTCTCGCTGGAGTCTGGATTGGAAGTTTTTCTGTTGTAATATTGCAACTTTCATGTCTGTAATCGCGTGACCAGAGAGATTGAAGTGTTCTCCGAATGGTTTATGAATGTTATAATTCTTGACATCTGATTTGTGTCCATTTATTCTTTTACGTAGAGACTGTCCAGTTTGACCAATGTACATGGCAGAGGGGCATTGCTGGCACATGATGGCATATATCATATTGGTAGATGTGCAGGTGAACGAGCCTCTGATAGTGTGGCTGATGTTATTAGGCCCTGTGATGGTGTCCCCTGAATAGATATGTGGGCACAGTTGGCAACGGGCTTTGTTGCAAGGATAGGTTCCTGGGTTAGTGGTTCTGTTGTGTGGTATGTGGTTGCTGGTGAGTATTCGCTTCAGGTTGGGGGGCTGTCTGTAGGCAAGGACTGGCCTGTCTCCCAAGATTTGTGAGAGTGTTGGGTCATCCTTCAGGATAGGTTGTAGATCCTTGATAATGCGTTGGAGGGGTTTTAGTTGGGGGCTGAAGGTGACGGCTAGTGGCGTTCTGTTATTTTCTTTGTTAGGCCTGTCCTGTAGTAGGTGACTTCTGGGAACTCTTCTGGCTCTATCAATCTGTTTCTTCACTTCTGCAGGTGGGTATTGTAGTTGTAAGAATGCTTGATAGAGATCTTGTAGGTGTTTGTCTCTGTCTGAGGGGTTGGAGCAAATGCGGTTGTATCGCAGAGCTTGGCTATAGACAATGGATCGTTTGGTGTGGTCAGGGTGAAAGCTGGAGGCATGTAGGTAGGAATAGCGGTCAGTAGGTTTCCGGTATAGGGTGGTGTTTATGTGACCATCGTTTATTAGCACTGTAGTGTCCAGGAAGTGGATCTCTTGCATGGACTGGACCAGGCTGAGGTTGATGGTGGGATGGAAATTGTTGAAATCATGGTGGAATTCCTCAAGGGCTTCTTTTCCATGGGTCCAGATGATGAAGATGTCATCAATATAACGCAAGTAGAGTAGGGGCGTTAGGGGACAAGAGCTGAGGAAGCGTTGTTCTAAGTCAGCCATAAAAATGTTGGCATACTGTGGGGCCATGCGGGTACCCATAGCAGTGCCGCTGATTTGAAGGTATACATTGTCCCCAAATGTAAAATAGTGATGGGTAAGGACAAAGTCACAAAGTTCATCCACCAGGTTAGCCGTGACATTATCGGGGATAGTGTACTTGACGGCTTGTAGTCCATCTTTGTGTGGAATGTTGGTGTAGAGGGCTTCTACATCCATAGTGGCCAGGATGGTGTTATCAGGAAGATCACTGATGGATTGTAGTTTCCTCAGGAAGTCAGTGGTGTCTCGAAGGTAGCTGGGAGTGCTGGTAGCGTAGAGCCTGAGGAGGGAGTCTACATAGCCAGACAATCCTGCTGTCAGGGTGCCAATGCCTGAGATGATGGGGCACCCAGGATTTCCAGGTTTATGGATCTTGGGTAGTAGATAGAATATCCCAGGTCGGGGTTCCAGGGGTGTGTCTGTGCGGATTTGATCTTGTGCTTTTTCAGGGAGTTTCTTGAGCAAATGCTGTAGTTTCTTCTGGTAACTCTCAGTGGGATCAGAGGGTAATGGCTTGCAGAAAGTGGTGTTGGAGAACTGCCGAGCAGCCTCTTGTTCATATTCAGACCTATTCATGATGACAACAGCACCTCCTTTGTCAGCCTTTTTGATTATGATGTCAGAGTTGTTTCTGAGGCTGTGGATGGCATTGTGTTCTGCACGGCTCAGGTTATGGGGCAAGTGTTGTTGCTTTTCCACAATTTCAGCCCGTGCACGTCGGCGGAAGCACTCTATGTAGAAGTCCAGTCTGCTGTCTCGACCTTCAGGAGGAGTCCACCTAGAATCCTTCTTTTTGTAGTGTTGGTAGGTAGGTCTCTGTGGATTAGTATGTTGTTCAGAGGTGTGTTGGAAATATTCCTTGAGTCGGAGACGTCAAAAATAGGATTCTAGGTCACCACAGAACTGTATCATGTTCGTGGGGGTGGAGGGGCAGAAGGAGAGGCCCCGAGATAGGACAGCTGCTTCTGCTGGGCTAAGAGTATAGTTGGATAGGTTAACAGTATTGCTGGGTGGGTTGAGGGAACCATTGCTGTGGCCCCTTGTGGCATGTAGTAGTTTAGAAAGTTTAGTGTCCTTTTTCTTTTGTAGAGAAGCAAAGTGTGTGTTGTAAATGTCAGAATGTGTCCGCGAGCCAGGGAAACACACCCCTAGCTCATAGTGCAGATGTAGCCTTAGTGTTATCCCGTTGAGTGAAGAAAAGTGTAATAGTTTAATATACCACAAATCCTGAGCACTGGTCAAAAATTCCCAGTTGGAATATGGCCCATTAATTAAAATACAAAAATGTTATTGCACAGTTCATTTGCCAACAACATTAGTAGGGGGTGTGGTCTGTGGGTGAGAAGGGTCAGGTAAAGCCAAGGTATTGTGCATGATTATCCTGGAAATAAATGATAAATTATGATGGGAATTATCACAAGCAGGAGCAACTGTGGTTGGCAGCTATATGTCCCTCAGTGGTGCATAATGTAAGCATGGCAGTGGATTTTCAAGCATACTGGGGGCTTTCTGCTGTGCGGCAGGGGTGTGTTCTTCAGCTCAGGTTGCTGGGGGTTGATGATTCTTTCAGCAGTTGCTGTATGTTTTTGTTTAGTTATGACTGTCTCAGTGCTTATTTTATGTTTCTTTTGATCAATAATGTTGGGTTCTTTGGGACTAGCCTTAGGGTCCTGAGGCAGGTAGGTGATGGTTAGAAGAGTGCCAGTGTGAGTGCTATCATTTGAGGGTTATTTACTTTACATGGAATTAAAGTCTTTTAAAAATGTAATTAAAACTGAAGCTGCCATAGCCATAGGTGCTATGTAAATTAAATAAACATGGATGCTCTGGCTCCTCTCTCAAGTTGCAAGCACGTTCTTTGACTCACTAGCTGGGGTTTTCTACTCTGTTCAACAACTGGGTCAAGTCCTGGTCTGCCCTACTCATGCACATTGTCTCACTGAAATCTGACTTTAATGGAACTAATCACATGATTTAGGTGAGATGGATTTAGCCCATATTTTGTAACCACACTTCTATGGTTTATTATCACAAAGGTTTTCAAAGGATCCTTGCAATTTACTATTTAATGACTTCCTGTGTCTGTTTTTCTGATCTTTCCATACCTTGCTGCTCCTTCCGCACTCTGGATGTGAAAGGGAAATGTTGAGCGTGCTGTGCCTGAATGAGGTCATTCGCTTGTGCACATCTACTGCCTCACCAAAGACACTAAACAATCTGATAAACTTTGCTTATCCGAACAGCAAATATGGAGCATGTTTGCAGTGTGTTAATGAGTCAGAAATCTGCCCAGAACTGAGGACATTCTGAGTTTAATAATCCCAACCCAGGAGAAACAACAAAACGTTTCATTAAAATGTACAAACATTTCTCGAACATCCACATTTGTATTGCAGGATTCTAGTTTTACATTGACTTAACCAGAAAGTCAGAAATAATTATTGTGCAGCAATGTACAGAATAATCAGTTTTTCCTTTTCATAGCATTGGATAGCCCATACGTTTAGGGTTTATAATAGTGCTAATAATTGCAAACCGTTACTTGCACAGCTGTGTCTTCTCAAAGCAGTCACACTCACTAATGCATATTTTTGGTTTATGTTTTTTGAGTGGAAGTTGTGGAAAACTGGTGCTGTTGGTTGACATTTGGGTTCTTGGGATAAACAAGTCATCAAATAATGTTAGCAGTAAAAGAATCTTGTGTTGATAAAACAGGATGCTACTTTATTTGGAAATAGTAGAATTGCAGAATGCAAATCATCTAAAGGGCATATAACTCAAATTGCTAGGTTTGAAAACTCCTGCAAGATTATGAAGGAGCAGGGTACAAAAAGCCAAGTGGTATGGTCAAAAGAAAATGATACTCAGCAATGAAAAAAATCCAGTCAAAGCTGTGTTTGAGGCATATGAATAGTATATATGTTAGAATTCAACTGTAGTCATTGTTCTGAATTGGTTGGAGATCTCTTGAATGTTCCCTCCATTCTGAAATATATGGATTCAAATGAATTAGAGAAGGAAAAAACCTGTTAGGTCATTGAGTCCCCCTTTGAATATTCTTCAGGACAGGCAGGTGAGGTTTTGCGTGCCCTGTTTTGATTCATATACCACCTAATTTCTCCTCACTCTTGTACATTGGCTTGGATCACATTTTTGTGTGTCAGTTCTGCCTACTCACTATCAGATGTAACCTGTCTCCACTGTTGCCTGCTTATGCAGGATCGTTCCATGCCATATATTTGTGCATGTTTTTGTTCAGTCTACATTTAAAAGTTTCAAGCAATGGGGTGTAAACAGGTGTCTTTCCAACCTACCCTCAAACACAGGACACACATGAGATAGAGTCCAATTCACCCCTTCAATGGGGTTTAGTTTTATTAGCACAGAAATAAACACAGTAACATAAAATTCAGTTTGAACGCAGGCTTGGTTGCTCCTTGGATTTCTCCCTCCAGACTGCACAGATCACAATCTAGATCCTTTCTCTCCACAAAGCCACTTCTACTTTCCCTATAGCCAGGTGGGGTAATGCGAACCCCTGCCTTAGTGAATCCACAGAACCCAATTAACATTTTCCCAGTGGGACCAACACCTGCTAAGAGGAGCTGTGTCCACACCACCCTTTTCCCCTAAGATTTGCTACTGCTTGGGTAGTTCTATCAGTGGTAGCGATAGTGCAAATGCTCATGGAAACAAGTCAAAAGTTGCCTTGTTGTCCAGCACTGTTCCAAGCAAATTTAGAAGACCCAATGGTTAAAATGCCAGCAGCCACCGGAGTCCTGTCTGTGCTAGCGTTCTTGCTTTGTTACCAGTGGACACTGAACTGTGGTAGCAAATGTGGCAAATTTTAGGGAAAAGTGTAGTGTAGACAAGGCCTGGGAGGGGTATTTCAGGCAAACAATGTTAGCCTGTTACATGGGCCATCCACCACTTCCCTTGGGAGACTATTCACTGACTAATAGATCTCACTTTCAGGAAGGTTTTCTTGATGACTAAATTCTCCTTTTAATTGCATGGGATTGCCCTGAGTTATTTCTCTTTGTACTATGCATAAAAATTCCTCTCCAGCTTCTGTGCTTATACCCTTCAAATATTAGATGATCATTAATATCCCCTTTTAATTGTCAGGTAGTCAAGCTTTTTAAAATCTATTTATCTCTTTTAACTTCTCCTCAAAAATCAGTCTCTCCAGCTCGCTGACCATTTTTGTTGCTTTCCACTGGACTTTCTCCCATTTATCAGCTGGATATTCAGATGACCACAAATGCACATAATGCCGTGTGAAGAAGGACTATCCCCTCCTTACTCTGACACAATGTGTTTGTGTATGCAGCCCCAAACTACACTAGTGTCTTTTGTGGCCATATCACATTGCAAGCAACTTATTGATTTTCCTGTCCATTATTACCCTTGGCTCTCATTGGCATTACTGCTTTCAAGTATTCTCCGTGTTATTGAGAAAGCTGTTAAAAACGGTAACAAACTCACACCACATCTCAGTAAAAATATTGGGCCAGATGCTTAGCTTCAGTGGAACTTCACCCATTTTACCCCAGCTGAGGATCTGGCCCATTTTATCCTGTCTGGCTGTCTTTGGTCTCTTTCTGGTTCCTTGTCAGCTTCCTTCTGTCTTCATTATCCAGCATTCGTGCTCTTTGGTATTGTTTTACTTTACTTCTGCTGCTCATCTTTCCACCTTTATTTTTCTCCTTCTTCATCATGATGCACTCTTTGACAAACAGCAGCATCTCGGCCCAGCTCTATTCCCATGAGTAACCTGCTGGTAGCCCCTCAAAAAGCAAGTCATGAGGCATTCCTGCTCCCCCTGTTTGCAGGCTGTGGATCAAATTTAAGTCCTGATTTAAGCTTTTTCTCCACCACACCTTGCCCCTTTTCTAACTGAACCCTTGGGAGTAAGGGAGTGGTGCAAAGAGGCTAATACTTACAGTGCCTAGGCAGATAGCTTAGCCTTGCTTGTGCTCACGTGTACCTCCTCTCACCTTTGTGCTGGAGTGCGGCACAGTGTATACGAGTTGCAAGATCAAAGGCTGAAGGGCTGTTGAGTTCTCAGTACCACTCTGTCTGTGTCACTGATGCACACACTGGACACACTAGATACAAATTACATCCAGGTTTCAGAGTAGCAGCTGTGTTAGTCTGTATCCATAAAAAGAAAAGGAGTACTTGTGGCACCTTAGAGACTAACAAATTTATTACAGCATAAGCTTTCGTGAGCTACAGCTCACTTCATTGGATGCATACAGTGGAAAATATAGTGGGGGGATTTTATATACACAGAGAACATGAAACAATGGGTGTTACCATAAAGACTGTAACAAGAGTGATCAGGAAAGGTGAGCTATTACCAGCAGGAGAGCGGGGCGGGGGGTGGGGAACCTTTTGTAGTGATAATCAAGGTGGGCCATTTTCAGCACTTTACAAGAACAGTAGGAGGGGAAATAAACAAGGGGAAATAGTTTTACTTTGTGTAATGACACATCCACTCCCAGTCTTTATTCAAGCCTAAGTTAATTGTATCCAGTTTGCAAATTTATTCCAATTCAGCAGTCTCTCGTTGGAGTCTGTTTTTGAAGTTTTTTGTTGAAGAATTGCCACTTTTAGGTCTGTAATCAAATGACCAAAGAGATTGAAGTGTTCTCCGACTGGTTTTTGAATGTTATAATTCTTGACGTCTGATTTGTGTCCATTTATTCTTTTACGTAGAGACTGTCCAGTTTGGCCAATGTACATGGCAGAGGGGCATTGCTGGCACATGATGGCATATACGCTAGTGTTCCCATTCCACATTGCTTTCCGGTGTAGATGACTTTTAAAAAAAATACCTTGGAGACCATGAGCATTTTGAAACAGGAGCATTAGTTAATAATACAATCTTATACCAAAAGGCAGTGGAATCCTGAGGTGTGTCTTGAGTTCTCACCTATGGTATTTTCCATTTCAGCGGCAACTCTGGCTAGATAGAGCAGTTTTAATTTTGCTGGGGCACCATAACTCAGTTTTTTGAGATTATTTTAAAGCTCTCTTCATTGTGAGCTTTCTGTTCTGCTTCAGATTTGTTAGTAAAAGTGAGGCAAAAGGCAGAAGGCATGCAAGCTTTGAGGACCCCATCACATGAACGTGAGTAATGCACAAATGGGCCAGTGCACAGGGCACTAAACTAGGGACTCATGACACCTGAATTTTATTCCTGCCTCTGCCTTACATTGGGCAAGTCACCTGACCTCTTTGTGCTGCAGCTGCCCCATTCGTTAAATGAAAAACAAAACATGGTATTTTATTAAACAAACATTCCTTGCAATACATAATTAGGATTTTTTTTGTACTTTTGCGTCTGCCTCTGTTTGGTGCATGCTTGGTTTAACAGCTCTTTGTGTAACCTATCCTGTATATAATACATCCTGGTTTGTATAGTTACTGTAATTATCAGGCTGTGTCATGAAAATGAAAATACTGTGGCAATCCACTTTTATCTTATGTCTCAATCTTCCAGTACACTCCCTTATGCCATTGTACAGCTACCTTGGCCTCCAGCAACAATACATTAAATCCCATTATAGTCACTTGAATTGCACCCTATTATGACACCCCAATGCTGTGATTCTTTAAATATGTTGTAATGAAGGTAATGTACTGTTCAGAGCGTTGGAAATTGTCACATGAGGAATGTGAAAATTGTTTCAAATAGAGTAAGATACATGTTGTATGTGGGGAAATGAATGGAGACTGCAAGTTAATGTACGCAACAGTAACTTTGAAAATACACTAAGGGCTCAGTTGTGGAGTTACCACTAGCCCTGAGTAAGGGGCACCACCAGAGTCTTATCCATGACTCCACTCTTGCTCCAGAGAGGGTATAATCTGTGCCAGTTCTTTATGTGGTGCACATTACTTTTCCCTCTGCATATTTTCAGCTGTGCTGGCCAGCATGTAGGTGAGGTTAGAGTGAAGATACCACGCACCCCCTTGTCTGCCCATTCCCAGTCCATCCTCATGGAAGGAAGAGCAGTGGTGTTTTCCCTTCAGTGCTGTAACCTATGATGAGCCCAGCCAATGCAGGGAGGCCAGCAGGGAAGTAAAGGGGCACTTCATGCTCCCTTGCTCCCATGTGTGAGTGCACAGGGACAGTCACAGGCTCACCTTATATCTGTGCCCACTGAAATGCATTCCAACCAACGTATAGTTTATTTTATAAATATGCAGCTCAGTGTAATGAATTCTGCAGGCAGAAAGAAATACATTTCAGAGTGCGCGGCTGTGACCCGTACAATTTGGGTGCTCCTACTGCCAACGGCTCTGCTGATAATGTTCTTCTAAATAAAGATTGATATCTGAGTTTTCAAGAAACGAATCCGTGGTTGCAACAGAAAACATGAGCTGAGCAATCCGACCTCCCATATAATGGGTGTCAAAGGATTGGGAGATAGAATTCAGATAGTCAGGACTCACCTTGGAATGAGAAGTCAGTCACACAGGACATGCTTCAGTCTGTCCTTTTAGTGGTTTATACATAGTGCTTTAATGAAGGCTGAGACCTGGGAGTGAACACCAGTTGGGTTTTTGTTTTATGGTTAGGAAACATTATCCACGGGCAGTTGTGGCATGATACAACTTGTCTTTACAGAAACATTAAAATAAGTGTTTCTGACAAATCATTGCTTGCGGCAATCATTTCTGAAGGAAGGTACCATATAAACTCTATCCCATCGCATAACTGCATCATTGTTCCCATCCAGTAAAGGCATGTTTGTTCAGCCAATTGTTCAAAAATCAACCAGTGTCGAGAAAAACTCATGGCCGGCAATGTGAACATTTTACTCAGAATTCACAAAGAGCAGAGATGGATGCTTTCGGACATGGACAAAGAGTAGAAATGTAATTAGAAAAGCAGGGCCAGGGCTTTTGTCTGTATGTTTAACAGAAAGCATATTTTCTAGTTATCAAGAATTCCTCAGAGCAAAGTGATGGCTCAAGTCCCCTGGCTCTCACAAAATACATAGAAGGGAACTCAGTTGGGTAGTGACCAAAGCTGGCATAGGGCTTCCAGGTATGTTGCCCTAGTCCTGATGCTTCTCTTCATGCTTCCAACCATGTGCTGTGTGGCATGCTCTGAGTGACGTCTGCCTGCAACATCCACAAAGCACTAACCCAGGATCAGCGTAGCATAGTGTGCTGATGTCAAGCCACATGTCCCTTTAGTAATGACACCACCTACACCAACAACAAGGGGAGTGGGGGACTTGTGTCCTTATATCTGCTATATACCACTGCAGGATCACACTTGGGTAGGGCTGATCCTTCCTGAGCTACTTAGCAAGATTCTGCATCAGCAGTGTAAAAAACAAAGGACCTGGACAAGACAAAGATACAGATAGCATGGCAAAATTAACTTGTCCTTTTAGAAATTATTCTCATCTCCATTAGTAGCCTGAATAAAGTTCTTTCATGTAGGAGGACTCAGAAAAGGTGAATTTTGCCCTATGTTATGTTCTGTGTCTACCAAATCCAGCATGCAAGTCCCCAAAGCAAGCGAGCATAATGCATAAGTTTTGTTTTTGTTTCAAGTATACAAGTTAATGGAATGAGAAATCTTATCTGTGTTTTTTATCTAAGAATGTCTGGCATAGAGAGGAGAGGGTTGGCCTTTGAAGTCCCTGTAGAACTTGGCCAAATATTTTAAGCCGACTCAAGCCCAGACAAAGCAAAGTTGGATTCAGCACTGAGAACTTATTTACTCTCATACCAAACTTTATGAGCCAGAATCTCCGCTGGTGTAAATCAGTGGAGTTCTGTTGACTTCAACAGCGCTAAGGCAATTTACCCCAGCTGAGGACCTTGCCCCAAATGTAAAAAGTCTGTGGAGTGGAGGGTGTAATGTGTATTTGTGTGATTAATGGCCTTCATCTTAAGTGTTTGCCAAGTATCAACTAATTCACCTCAAAGTCATGTAGAGTTTGAGAGGCGAAGAGCGCCTACCTATACTGTATACTATGTCAGACAGACTATTAACCTTGCAGTTAGTGGCTCCAGCAGAACACAAGAGCTATGCAATAACAATAGCAATTGGAGCTCTTCTGTGATGGGTGCCTGAAAGGAATGGAAACTAGGAATTCATATTGTAATGACTCCCATTGGAATAAGACTGCTGTAATTTATAACTCATACTAAGCAATTCCTGGGAGTGTATAATGAAAATTATTTTTGTTGCCATATTCATGACCAAAGAATTTGCTTGACCAAAGTAGAAGGATATGAATCAAGGCTGTCTGTGGGAATATTACTGTTGTCCTTAGTGACTGAACATGACCTTGAGAATGGTTTTACATCTTATAGTTGTGGCTAAAAAGACAAATGGATGTGCGGCAGTCCTTTCTGCGTGAAATGCACAGTAGCTCAGTGCGGAAGAAGGGTGCCTACTGAGTCCGCTGCTGCTTACGACTCAGCCTCTGTGCCTCAAGATCTTTATGGTGGTTAATCTCGAACTGGGTAACCCCATCATTGATTACTGCTTGCCAGCATGGTCTATCCATTGCTGACAACTCCCATGGGTCAACGTCAATGTCACAACTATTTCAAGTTATGCTTCAATGTGGTCTTGAAGCATAGGCGCCCACTCCATGGGTGTTCCAGGGCTGGAGCACCCACAGAAAAAAATTAGCAGATGCTTAGCACCCACCAACAGCCCACCTCCCTCTCACCCCCCCACTCCTGCCCACAGGCAGCCTCTGCTGATCAGCTCCTCCCCCTCCCTCCCAGTGCCTCCCACACACTGCAGATCAGCTGGGGGAGGAGCGGGGATAGGGTGTGCTCAGGGGAGGGGGCAGAAAGAGGAGGGGAAGCGGCAAGGGTGGGAAGAGGTGGGGTGGGGGTGGGAAGGGGTGGAGTGGGGAGTTGAGCACCCCTGGGGAAAATTAGAAGCTGGCACCTGTGCCTTGAAGTGTTTCTTCTGGCTGCCTCATATGCGGTTCCCCACGTTCAGTTTGCCATACTGGTGTCGTCCATTCTCAACACATGAACAGCCCCACATGACTGTAATGCAATAAGCATGGCTTCAATCCCCATGGAGTGGCTACGTTCCAGAACCTCATTATTGGTAACTATATCCTGCCATTTGATGAAGAGTATGGCATGCAGATGTCATAAATGGAACTTACCTAGAAGCTTAATGTGATGCTGTAACAGGTCCAGGTCTAACAGCTATACAACAAGTTGGACAGCGCAACCGCTTTTGAAGCTTAATACTATGTTGCTGCTGACTCCGCCTGACAGTCTGCCAAATGATGAACTGGCCTTGTTGATGTGACTTGTCAGCTCCTTGTCTATAGTAACATAATTTGACAATGTACTACCAAGATAGCTGAAGTCTGTAATAGCATTCAGTTGTGTGTTGCTAATGTTGACTTTTGGTTTTGTGTAGGGTTTTGCTGGTGCAGGTGGTACATGACCTCTGTCTTTTTCAGATTGATTGTGAGCCCGTCCCTTTCTGCAGACTCTGCAAATCAGTCTGAAATCAGTTGTATATGTTTTAGACTGTGTGCTTCTAGAGGAGTCAGTGGCATACAGCTGCTCGTGAACAAATGCCTCAAAGACCTTCATGGAAGATTGCAGCTTGTTCAGATTAAATAATTTTCCAGAAGATTGGAAACATATCATGATACCATCATTCAGGTCTCTTGTAGCATCATTGATATGGCTGCATAGAAAAGATTAAACAAGAATGGACCGATTACTCAGCCTTGCTTAATACCATTAGTAATAGGAAATGGATCAGATAGAAGGCCATCTACTCAGAGTTGTCCAAACAGTCCATCATGAAATAGTCTCAGAATGTTGGTGAATTTTTCTGGACAACCAAACTTACATAATAATTGCCAAAGCCCAGGTCTTCTGACAGAGTCAAATGCTTTAGCGAGGTCAGTAGAGAGAGTATAAAGGTCCTGTTGCTATTCTCTGCATTTCTCCTGCATCTGACATGCTACAAATATCAAGTCTGCCATTCCCTGCGTTGGCCTAATTCTGCATTGCAACTCCAGTAGCACACAAGTAGTGATGTTGTGTAGCAGCCGATCAAAGAGTACTCTAGTCAGAACCTTTCCGGCAATGGAGAGTATCGAGATACTGTGATAGTTATCACAGTTGGACTTTTCACTTTTCCTCTTGTGTATGGTTACAGTGATGGTTTTGTCTTTGAAGTCCTGCAGTCTTCAGTACTCCATCTATTTAGAAGCAGTCTATGCAGTCACCTCAGCAGGATCTCATCTCCATACTTGAATATGTCTGCAGGAATGCCGTCAGATCCAGCAGCCCGCCGTTCTTCATGGCACTGATTGCCATGCAGACTTTGTCAAGGGATGGGGCTGCGCCCATGTTGTCATTACATACTGGCTGATCTACTCTTATTAAAGCCTCATCTGAGATGCTGGATGGTGTGTTCAAAAGATTACTGAAATACTCTCACCTCTGAAAGATTTCTCCTTCATCAGTGATCAGTGTTAGGCTGTCTGTACTCTTCAAAGGCACTGTAGTAGTATGTGTGGGACCATATACATCTTTCAAAGCAGCATAGAAGTTTTTGGTCTTACGGCAGACGGCATAGCCCTGGATTTCATCTGCCTGACATTCCTCCATTGATCCCGCATGTCTCTAAGCTTAAATTGGATGTCACGACACAGATTCCTGTATGTTATAACTGTGCCTAGAGGCATGTGGGATACAAGAATTTGACAATGCCTCTCATGTTTTTTAGTGAGTAGCTGTTGAATTTCTGGACCATTCTTGTCAAACTAATCTTGATTACATCATTTTTCTGTACCCAAGGTGGCAAGAGCCGCTTGATATACCATGTTGCAAAAAGTCACCTACCCACTGTTTACATTAACACTAGTAGACAAGCCAGCAGGGTCAGACGAAGCTGCTGTAATGTTATTACAGAACTGTGTTCATATGGCTTCATCTCATAATCATTTTACATTGACTCGTCTGATTGGTTTAGATGATGACTCGTGACACACTGGTTGATTTACCAATAACAGTTTGGAGCGGGTCATGCAATGGTCTGTCTAGCAGTCTGCCCTGTGCATGATTACATACTGTAGCTCTCACTGCTGTTGTTGATAAGATACCGTCGTTTGGATCTTGGGTGCATCCATGACATCTTCTTTTTGTCTGGTAGGTGGAAAAAGGTATTCAAGATTGCTAATTGCTGCTTGACACACTCACTAGGTAGCCTTGTTCCATTACTATTCTCTTTCCCATGCTTCCCAATGGCAGGCCACCAGATTACTACATAACTTCCAATCTTTGCATTAAAGTCCCCCATGATAACCAGTTCATTTGACACTGACATAGATACGATGAGTTTGTCTAAGTCACCACAGAACTTTTCTTTCTCGTTGTCAGCATTTGTCACAGTAGGAGCATAAGCGCTGATGATGGTAACATACTGCTTATGTTTCAATGGCAACCATAGAACCATAGAGGCTCACTTGTGCCTTTAGATAGACTTTCAAGCTTGGAAGCAGTGGAGTTGCTCATGTCAAAGCCAACACCCAACTTTCATGGCTCTGGGGATGGGTGACCTTGCCAGTAGAATGCATACCCTGCACCAATCTCTGCCTTTCATCAGGGAGTCTGGTTTCACTGTGCGAGGCCATGTCAACCCTATACCTGGCCAGTTCTTTTGCAACAAGTGCTGTGCCTCTCAGGTTGGCTTATGGTAGGGGTGACACATAAAGTTCTAACATTCCACTAAATTACTGGAATTGATGTCATGAGCCGCCTACATGCAGATCTACAATTATGACCACCAGCATAACCACACCCATCATTTCCCCACTCGCCCCTCTCTGTAAAATTTTCCTCCATCATCAGAACACCATGCCTGGATTGGTTTAGCAATGATGGTTTGCATCACACCATCCACACTCTCTCGCCCATTCACCTGTGCTCCAGTGGCATGCGTTAACAAAACGACTGGCAAGTGTTAAGGTACATTCTGTGGCCATCAATGTGGAATCTCTCCATGCACCCTGTGTACTAGTATACCCTGTGTACTGGTACTAGTAGACAGCTGCATAGGTGCAGACTCTGTGGGTGCTCCGGGGCTGGAGCATCCATGGAAAAAAATAGTGGGTGCTCAATCCACAGGCAGCCCCTTGGATCAGCTCCTCCCTCTCCCCTCCAGTCCTTCCACCCACCAGAGGGCCCCCCCGAGTCAGTTCCTTCCCCTCCCTCCCAGCGCCTCCTGCCCGCCGCAATCAGCTGTTCAGCGGTGTTCAGGAGGCACGGAGGGGAGGGGGCAGAGCAAGGGTGGGATGTGTTTGGGGGAGGGGGTAGAACAGGGTGGGAAGAGTGGGGCAGAGCAGGGACAGGAAGAGACAGGATGGGGTAGGGCAGGGGTGTGAAGAGGCAGGGTGGAGCCAGGAAGAGGTGGGGTGGGGGTGAGGGTTTGGGGGAAGAGGTGGAATGGGGGCAGGGCATGGGGTGGCATAGGGGTCGAGCCCCCCCTCCAGAATTGGGGAAGTTGATGCCTCTGGGCAGCTACTATGCCTGCATTTGCTTGCCATGCTGTTGTAGAATGTAACACTCATGCCCACCATAGAAATTGTTAAGGTTTTCGCTACCGACCTGGCTGCTAGGGGTATGGGATAGTAAGCGTCAGTGTGTTTTTCCACACATCAGTGGACCTGTTCACTTTACCTCTGGGGCCCATGCTGCTCTGCAAGCCCTTGCAGAATTTGCCTGGGCATGCGAGGACTCAGTTACTGGTTGGTACCACTCAGGAGGCGCTGCAAGGGTCTTGCCTGTGGAAAGGCTAGGTGCCAGCAGGGAGGACGTATGCACTCGGCCTCCTTTTCACTTAAACGAGGGTAGCGGGCGGCCAGCAATGGTAGTAGTAGAATCAATATATTGATCACGTGCACTAGATGCTTCAAGCAGTTCTGTGCTACTCCCCATGCCGGTGGCACTAACCAACCAAAGTGGGACTATAATGTTAAATAGAAATGCATGTCTACAGTTTCTGAAGTTCCCACTGTGGTACCTAAGCAAGTGCTCAGCATACCAGAATGTCTGTTCTTATAGAAGAGGAAGAAGAGAGAGAAGGGGAAGGAAATCTAGAGGGAGGAAGGAAGATTGTGAGACTCTTTCACTCCCTCAGGCTTTTACATTTAAAAGCAAACATCCTACCTACCAAGCTTTGAACTCTAAGTTCTGCATTTTACTTGTAATGACTGACAATATCAGAACGACCTGATCCTGCAAGGTGCTCAACATGCCCAACTATCATTGAGCTGAGGGTGTTCAGGACCTCGAAGCATCAGGACGTAATACAGTATCTAAAGCAGAGTAGGGAGCTGAGTTCCTTAAAGTGCTTTAGGTGTTAGTGATGTTATCAACTGTTGCAAAGAAAATATTGAACCCTGAACTCAGGTCTTGGCAGGTAAATAAAGGGAGAAATGATTTTCAGTTGTTTTGTTCCACAGTATATTTATTGAAGTCTGCCCATATTCTGTTAATGATCCAGCAACTGAACTTTGTAATTTAATAAATTATTGAACTCCAGTTCACCTTTAGGAAATTCTTCTTGTTCAAAAGAATACACATTGTTTTCAAAGTAGCAGCCGTGTTAGTCTGTATTCGCAAAAAGAAAAGGAGGACTTGTGGCACCTTAGAGACTAACCAATTTATTTGAGCATAAGCTTTCGTGAGCTGCAGCTCACTTCATCGGATGCATCATGAAAGCTTATGCTCAAATAAATTTGTTAGTCTCTAAGGTGCCACAAATAGTCCTTTTATTGTTTTCAAAGAGCTCCAGAAACAGTTTTTGTTTGATGACAATCACACTAATATCTGCCTGGTGGCTGTTTAAATATTTAAATTCCATTCATTGCGCCAGACTCTGGGGACTTCTGGATTCACAATCCAAAAAGGCCAGTCTGCAAATACCAACTTTGTGTATCACTACACATTCCATGACATAATAGAAGCACTTTTATGCCCTTAACAATGCACAGTGTGTGGTTATTCCAAACTAATAATTACTTTTAGATACATTATTTACCAAGATTCTTTTGAAGCCTGAAAATAGCAAGTATTACATTTATGACCAGATGAAAAACCTATAGATTCTGTTTGACTAAAGTAGGCCAAGTTTTGCTCTGTAACGCTTCTGTAAAGCTGCATTAACTTTATTGGTTTCAGCGGCTTTAAACCCTGATTCTCTACCATGCCCAAGCACAAGTGGCACCCACAGGGAGCCAGTTGTAGCTCCCTGATCCTCCGTTGCTCAGCCATGGTGGAAGCTAGAGTAGTAAGGGGCCTATTCTAACTTCCCCCAGTGGGGTAGGCTCCATAATGGACAAAGTACCATTTTAATTTGATGGAATTTCATGAGAACTTCACAACTTTTTTTTGCACAGGATTTTGTGACACTGACCCCACTGCAAATTTTGCTTTCTGTGAAGCTTTGACAAAATGGCTTTTTGCACAATAAGGACAATTTGTGCATTTTGGGGTGTGTGATTGGATGTGCTCTACACACTAGCCCTGGAAGAGCTGAGTTGGGCCCAATCAGCTATTTAGGCGGGAGGCTGCTAATTAGAGAGAGGCTCACCTGTGCAGGAACAGGCACGACCTATAAAGCCAGGTAGCGGGCTACAGACTGGGCTGCTGGGAAAGGCTGCAGGAAGGCAGGCAGCAGTCACTTCCTGGGAAGGGGAAGGAGGGTTCTTGGAGCTGGTACATCCAGAGAGAGAAGGGAAATCAGAGTGGTGGGAAGGAGCAGTGAGGGCAGAGAGAAGAAAGTCCAGAACTGCTAAGCTGAGGGTCCCTGGAAACTGGAGAAGAGGATGGGCCCGGGGTTCCCCTACCAGCCACCAAGGGCGTAGTATAGAACTGAGGCAGTGAATGGGAAGATAGACTCTACCCCTGAAGGGGGAACGCTGAGTGATCTAGCTCGAAGGCTAAATCATGAAGAAGTCCTGGAGTGAAAGGAGCTGCAGACCAGAAAGAATCGGAGTGATGGTGTGCAAACCGCAGATGGGGGCATCGGCCTTGAGAGCTAACCCCGAGAGTGACAGGAGAAGGCGCTAGCCTAGGAGTACCCTGTATCAGGGTGTAAAAGGCTGCTGCTTTCATTTTCTACACAGAGCCATTTTCACTTGAAAAAATGTACATTCTTTATACTTGTCTTGGAGATGAGCCCTTTTTACATGAAAATTTGATTCAACTCTTCACTCTTTATCTTTACTGTTGTATGCCTGGCCAATAAAAGAGAAATGGTACTGTTTCTTTTCCCTGACTGAATCATAGAAACATAGAAGATTAGGGTTGGAAGAGACCTCTGGAGAACATCTAGGCCAACCCCATGCTCAAAGCAGGACTAACCCCAACTGAATCATCCCAGCCAGGGCTTTGTCAAGACGGGCCTTAAAAACCTCTAAGGATGGAGATTCCGCCACCTCCCTAGGTAACACATTCCAGTGTTTTACCACCCTCCCAGTGAAATAGTTTTTCCTAATATCCAACCTAGACCTCCCTCACTGCAACTGGAGACCATTGCTCCTTGTTCTGTCATCTGCCACCACCGAGAACAGCCTAGTTCCATCCTCTTTGAAACCCCCGTTCAGGTAGTTAAAGGCTGCTATCAAATCCCCCCTCACTCTTTTCTTCTGCAGACTAAATAAGTCCAGTTCCCTCAGCCTCTCCTCATAAGTCATGTGCCCCAGCCCCCTAATCATTTTCGTTGCCCTCCGCTGGACTCTCTCCAATTTGTCTTTCTGTAGTGGGGGGCCCAAAATTGGACACAGTATTCCAGATGTGGCTTCATCAGTGCCGAATAGAGGGGAATAATCATTTCCCTCGATCTGCTGGCAATGCTCCTACTAATGCAGCCCAATATGCCATTGGGCTTTTTGGCAACAAGGACACACTGTTGACTCGTAGCCAGCTTCTTGTCCACTGTAATCCCCAGGTCCTTTTCTACAGGACTGCTGCCTAGCCATTCGGTCCATAGTCTGTAGCGGTGCATGGGATTCTTCCATCCTAAGTGCAGGACTCTACACTTGTCCTTGTTGAACCTCATCAGATTTCTTTTGGCCCAACATTCCAATTTGTCTAGGTCACTCTGGACTCTTTCCCTACCCTCCAGCATATCTACCTCTCCTCCCAGCTTAGTGTCATCCACAAATTTGCTGAGGGTGCAATCCATCCCATCATCAAAATCATTAATGAAGATGTTGAACAAAACTGGCCCCAGGACTGACCCCTGGGGCACTCCTTCTGGTACCAGCTGCCAACTAGACATGGAGCTGTTGATCACTACTGGTTGAGCCCGACGATCTAGCCCGTTTTCTATCCACCTTATAGTCCATTCATCCAATCCATATTTTTATAACTTGCTGGCAAGAATATTGCTGGGAGACCATATCAAAAGCTTTGCTAAAGTCAAGGTATATCATGTCCACTGCTTTCCCTGTATCTACAGAGCCAGTTATCTTATCATAGAAGGTAATCAGGTTAGTCAGGCATGACTTGCTCTTGGTGAATCCATGTTTGCTGTTCCTGATCACCTTCCTCTCCTCCAAGTGCTTCAAAATGGATTCCTTGAGGACCTGCTCCATGATTTTTCCGGGGACTGAAGTGTGGCTGACCGGTCTGTAGTTCCCTGGCTTCTCCTTTTTCCCTTTTTTAAAATATGGGCACTATATTTGCCTTTTTCCAATCATCAGGGACATCCCCTGATCACCACGAGTTTTCAAAGATAATGGCCAATGGCTCTGCAATCACATCATCCAACTCCCTCAGCACACGGAGATGCATTGCATCTGGCCTCATGGGCTGTTAGAATATGCCCAGCTTTTTAAATAGTGCTTAACCTGTTATTTGACCACTGAGGGCTGCTCACCTCCTCCCCATACTGTGCTGCCCAGTGCAGCAGTCTGGGACCTGACCTTGTCTGTGAAGACCGAGGCAAAAAAAGCATTGAATACTTCAGCTTTTTCCACATCTTCTGTCACTAGGTTGCTTCCCCCATTCAGTAAGGGTCCCACACTTTCCCTGACCTTCTTCTTGTTGCTAACATACCTGTAGAAACTCCTCATGTTACCCTTCACATCCCTTGCTAGTTGCAACTCCAGTTGTGCTTTGGCCTTCCTGCATTACACCCCTGCATGCTCGAGCAATATTTTAATAGTCCTCCCTAGTCATCTGTCCAAGTTTCCACTTCTTGTAAGCTTCCTTTATGTGTTTAAGCTCAACGAAGATTTCTCTGTTAAGACAAGCTGGCCACCTCTGCCATATTTGCTATTCTTTCTGCACATCAGGATGGTTTGTTCCTGTGCCCTCAATAAGGCTTCTTTAAAATACAGCCCGCTCTCCTGCATGCCTTTCCCCCTCATATTAGCCTCCCAGGGGATCCTGCCCATCAGCTCCCTGAGGGAGTCAAAGTCTGCTTTTCTGAAGTCCAGGTTCTGTATTCCGCTTCTCTCCTTTCTTCCTTTTGTCAGGATCCTGAACTCGACCATCTCATGATCACTGCTGTCCAGGTGCCATCCACTTCTATTTTCCCTACCAATTCTTCCCTGTTTGTAAGCAGCAGGTCAAGAGGAGCATGGCCCCTAGTTGGTTCCTCCAGCACTTGCACCAGGAAGTTGTCCCCAACACTCTCCAAAAGCTTCCTGGATTGTCTGTGCACTGCTGTATTGCTTTCTCAGCAGATGTCAGGGTGATTGAAGTCCCCCATGAGAACCAGGGCCTGTGATCTGGAAATTTCTCTTAGCTGTCCAAAGAAAGCCTCATCTACCTCATCCTCCTGGTCTGTTGGTCTATAGCAGACCCCCACCACAACACCACCCTTGTTGCTCTCGTCTCTAAACTTAACCCATAGACTCCATCATGCTAAAAGTTGTGAAACATCTGTAGTTTGTGAACATTTTTGCCAATATTTAGTGGCTATTGGAATACCTATGAATATTAATATTATTATTTGTTTTACCGTACCGCCAAAAGCCCCAAGTCATCATTGTGCTAGCCTCTGTACAAACACACGACAAAAAGATGATCCTTGCCCCAACGGGCTTTCAGTCTAAGACGAGATGGTACACGGATAGAGACAGATAGATGGGGTGTACAAGGGAACAATGAAACAATATTTGTCAGCAGTATAGACAGTGGTCTCTGCGCCCCAGCAGCATAGCCATTGTCAAGTTATTCACAGGCATCATGGAAAAGGAGAATTTTATAGAGGGTTTTGAAGGTGGATAATGAGGTAGCTTTGTGGCTGTTTACTGGGAACTCCTCCCAACCGTCAGGGGCAGCCTGGAAGAAAGCATAAAGGTTCTTGTTTGAAAATTTAACAGGTGGGCAATGGAGGCTTCCATCATGGGCTGACTGGAGGAGGGAGTCAACATCTCAATATTGAATGAGGGAGGGAATCTCTCAAATCGCACAGTCAGGGTGAGATTCTCCAAAGCACTCAGCATTGGCCTAATTCTGCTCCAAAAGTCACTCATCCAATCTTAAGCACAACTTCCTCTCCACTAAATAAATAAACTTCCAAGATTAGAGGGTATAAATCAGTAGCAGAATGTCCTATTTGCCATTCATCCCTTCATCATAAGTATATTTGCCATGTGTTAAGCAAAGCATCACACTGAGTCTACCAGAGAGTCAGATATTCCTAATCTTTCAAGGAAATTATGATAAAAATTAAATCAAGCCAGATGTGATTGTTCTGGAAATTGTTTGTTTGTATTGTTATCCTGCTTAACATCATCATTTGGCTGGATTCATCCCTGGTGTATCTTCATTGGAGTGAACAAATGGATGATTTGGAAGCAGGGTGTTTTAGGATTAGTTGAAATGAGTTTCTAAAAGTTTTAGAGTAATGTTTAATGACTCAGACGTATGGTAAGAACATGAAGATTAATCCTCAGATTAGATTAATTTTAAAACAGGATACTGGAAATAATAGCTATGATCATGATTGGATTGGGGTTTGTTGGGGGAAGGGCACAGAGAAGGCATAGTATTCACATGTGACAAATCATTCTACCTACTGTGTGGGCCGAGAGGGTCCTGGCCGTTGAACTGGTGCAGTTCTATTTAACATGGAGATCAGCATTCAGAGAACTCAGCCCTGGGGGGCCTCTCTGCATCTCACTATGCAGCAAGGATTTGGGGATGCGACAGAGGAGGGACAAGAATGGAGCCTGTAGATCAGCTGCTCCATAGATTCCCTGGTGATGGGTTCAATATAAAAACCTAGACAGACAGCTATACTGACCAGTTCTTCAGTGAAAGGGGAGCAAGTGCTGCAAAGGCTACTTCAGCACTGAGGCTGGAATGTAGGTGTGGAACTGTAGGAATCTTCTCTGCTCGTGGAGATGGATTCCTTTTCCCAGCTGCCAGCACAGTCCAAGATTTGGAACACCAAGTACAAAAGCCTAATTCATCCGTGCCTTATGACCCATTTGTTGGATTTCCATTACACTGATGGCATTGATGGTATTAACACTGTCATAGACACAACTGGGATTTAATTAATGAACAAGGCACAAGTTAGTCAAGCACATACTCATAACTTCTACTTAGAGGGATAACCTACTGTACAGTACGTGGCAGCTTATTGAGATAGTTAAAACATTTCTTGTCAGTGAGGTCTACTAGCTTCCAAATAAAAGGGCAGCACCTCAATCACTGGAGACATTAATCCTGCTCAGCCCTTCATAGGCCCAGGCCTAAATAAATAATATTTTTAAATGAAATTAAACAAAAAATACTCCCATGATACTGCCTGCTTCAGCAACACTGGTGGATAATCCACGTACTGAAACAGATGGACAAGTTTAATGTAATGACAAAAAACAGCATCTCCATTCATGCTAAGAGAGATCTACATCTCTCGCCTATCACAAATACACTTTTCATGTCTTAATTTCTTTCTGCTTAGATTGTAAGCTCTTTGGGACAGAGTCCATCTTTTTTTCTGTGTTTGTACAGCGCCTAGCACAATGGGGTCCTGATCAATGATTGGGATCAATACTACTCCTACTACTACTACTAAATAATAATATCTAAATGAAGTTCTGGAATAGCCTTCCAAGGGAAGCAGTGGGGGCAAAAGACCTATCTGGCTTAAGATTAAACTCTATAAGTTTATGGAGGAGATGGTATGATGGGATAACATGATTTTGGCAATTAATTGATTTTTAAATATTCATGGTAAATAGGCCCAATGGCCTGTGATGGGATGTTAGATGGGGTGGGATCTGAGTTACTACAGAGAATTCTTTCCTGGGTATCTTGCTGGTGAATCTTGCCCACATGCTCAGGGCAGCTGATCGCTATATTTGGGGTTGGGAAGAAATTTTCCTCCAGGGTAGATTGGAAGAGGCCCTGGAGGTTTTTCGCCTTCCTCTGTATCATGGGGCATGGGTCACTTGCTGGAGGATTCTCTGCATCTTGAAGTCTTTAAACTATGATTTGAGGACTTGAATAGCTCAGACATAGGTGAGAGGTTTATCGCAGGAGTGGGTGGGTGAGATTCTGTGGCCTGCATTGTGCAGGAGGTCAGACTAGATGATCATAATGGTCCCTTCTGACCTTAATATTTATGAATCTATGAATCTAAATTCTTGTGTAAATAAAGGGGCTGTCACTAACTTTAGGAGCTGGAGAAAATTCTTTGCTAGGCTTGTTCCTTCATCTTCCTCTGTCTTTCCTGGGACAAATATATCAGTTGTCTCCAGCACAAATAAAATTCCAGAGCATTTTGAAGGGGCCAACTCTTAATCTATCTGGCCGTCTTTCTCATCTACCAGATTAGCCTTCAAGACTGTAGTGCTTTAATGTAACCTGTATCTTTATGACTGTCTGTACCAATAGTTCTGTCATGGGCCCTTGCCTTCCTCTGAGCTTGCATAAAACCAGATGGTGTGTCTTTGTCTTGGTTTGCCTTTTAGAATCAGAAGCAGAGAGTGGAGAGGCAGAAGTTTCTTTTTAGGCAATGGAAAGTAGGGGCAGTCACTTATATTTATGTAAAATTTATCACAAGTCTGTGTAGTAGCCTTTAATCGTTTGCCTGCTCTATCTTAATTTCCCATGTTCTCACACACTTTCATTTAAAAATTACTCTGCAGTTACATTTTTTGCAAACACTTTTGCCAACATTTTGCCCCTATTTTTCAACCAGCTCTATTGTTCTATTTTACATTTTCCCCCAGCAAACATTCATCCTTTCTAGAGCATTCACGATCTCAGATTAGCCTCCCAAACCTACAACAGCAGAAAAAGTGGTTTAGGTGAAGGAATAGCACATGCTGTAACAGATCATCAATCAAAGAAATGTTATAACACATGCATAATATTCAGTGATTCACAGCTATTCATAAAGGTACTGGGTATACCTTGGTACACTGCCTTTGAAAATCACTTTACATGTCTATTGGCCCAGTCCCACAACTCTGACTCACAGGGTAACCCTTATATACGTGAATAGTCCCATTGAGCTCAATGGGATTCTTAATGTGACTCGGATTACCCCCTGGGTTTATAAATCTGCTCTCTTGGGGAAAAAGTTTAAAATATTGCAAAAGAAATCCATTTTTTTCTGATCTTCTTCTTAGCGTATGTGCAACGTGCCTCAGGTGGCATGTGACCAGGATTCATCACCAAATTTGGTCCACTGATTGGATCATTAGCTTCCCTGGCTTGGGCTGGGTAGTGGCGGGGACCGTGACGTGAACACTGATCAATGCCCTGCAGTTTTTGCTGATGGTTAACTATGCATATGCAGAGATGATGCTGACTGTATGTACATTTATTTTTCATATATTCCATATTTTATGCGTTCCTTTAAAATTAATTGCTGATCGCTATTATGAGATAATTCAGAATCTTCCGTTATTTCAGGATATTACAAGGAATTCTTATCAACATCTAATACCTCCATTATTATATGACTGACATATCTTTATTCAATGTACCATACTTACACTGTGTACATGAGAAGATAGTCTTTTGCAGTGTGTGCTACAACCAGTGTTGTCAGGTCTCACAGTTCTATTGTCTCATGATATTTGGTGTTCTTCTTAAAGCCCCAACTCCTGAAATCTTGTGATTAAATGAGAATCTCAGCCTTCACTTTCCTTTTAAAAAAAAGGTGATTTCTAGTACTCATGGTTGCAGAGAAAAACTGGAAAGCATGATCTGAGTACACCAGAAACTAAAACACAGATAAAAAGAATGCCTAATTTATTAATTTTTGAAACATCTTGTTATTTGTGAGCCAATCTCATGATTTCCTGGGGTCTGAGACACAAATTTGGGACACCTGGGATTGGCAATACTGTGACTTCTAAATTCAGGGGCCCAGTCATGCCGCTCATATTCAGGCAAAACTCCCTACTATCTGGTGTAATAGGTCTGTAGCCAGTACACTTGGCATGTGTCATGTGAGAAGGATAAATAATCACAGGAGGAATTGCTCACTTTTAACACTTTATTAGAATAAGAAAAACGGATATTGTGCCTAACATTGCACTCTCTGTTTCACTGCAGAGCTTCTGCCTAGAACTTTCCCCAGCCTCCTCCCTGCCTCATTTCCTGCTTCAGATATAAAGAAACAGTACACATTTCCTTCCAATTTGCCTGCAATTTTGGGATAGGATTTTGTAGTCCCAAGGTATAATCAGGACAGTTTTTAAAACTGAATCTGGCCCTGCTTTTAAATGTTCTTAATCTGAAACAGCATCATGGAAAAACAAAAGGATCTTTCCAGGTCTCAAACTTGCTAAATATTGTTACTAGATTTCATTCTCCTGTTTTTTGTTTATAATACCACTGGCATGTTGGTGCTTTTTAAACCACGCTGTGTCCTCTAGGATAAGATAGCAACCTGCTTTTCTTTGGCTTCTGGGCTCCAAGAAGACTGGATTTGGTTTACTGTTCTAAATATAAGAATTCTCTGCAACAAGTCTCTGTATCATCTAAACATAAATTCCTGTTTATTCAGGTTAAGAGTTCTGTTAGTAGTACAGTATTAAACTAACAACTTCACCTTTGAACAAAATGCACCTATCAGTTAAAATCACTGCATGAATGTAGCAGCAACCACACAGTTATTTGTGATTAGGTCACTTGACCCTCCTTAATTCTCACTCAGACAAACATGAGCATGATGTGAGAATGTTTAATGATTTATGGCAAAGTATGTTTTGATCCAGGTTTTCTTTTTTCTCCACCCGCTGTGGTCCAGATCCTGCACCACTGAAGTTATGGGGAGTTTTGCCATTCAGGTCAGTGACAGCAGGAGCAGAACAGAAAAGCCCAGTCCCATATTCCTTATGAGCCAGATGCAGCCTGGACCTTACTGGGTGTGTATATTTGGGAGAGAAACTAAGGCGGCTCCCCTGCCACCTTGTGCAGTCTGCATAATGGCTGAGTTGAATTACATTCCTCGCGCTCAGATGAGCACAAGGACTGCTCCCTAGCTATTTCACTGGACGCTCATCATGACCCCTCAAAATAGGCAAAGGCAGACCATAGGTGGCTGCTTGGGTGGGGTGTCTCTGCATCGCTTGCTATGCCTAAATGGTACAGTCTAGCCCTATTCAGGTCTGGAGAAACATGAACTCTGATCTTGCCCCATCTGCCGCTAGCAGAGAAGAAAGTGCCAGTGTTGAACTTAGGAGTTAGCTGGAAGAGACTGTTTCTATGAAAGATAGATTTGCTGTCAAGTAATACTACTCGTGAAGCTAAAGTTAAAGCCAAGACCAGGGTGTCCTCACAAGACGGAGTTTGGTACAGGCAGGTCAATGCACAGACACATTAATCTAATACATTTAAAGATCATCTTTCCTGAGCATGTTCTCCATTTTCACAATGGGGAGCTTGCTGGTAGAGAGAGTATTGTATCAGATCTTTAGAAGACTAAATAGCTAAATACAGCCACCAACAATCCTTCTGGAAGAGCCCTGAGTGAACCAAGATATACAGTTAAGTGACAGGCTTTGGTGTTGAAATATTGAACTGATGGGCACCAGAGCAGAGCATGATGAGCTGCACCAAATGAAGTTACTCGTGATAAAATGGAAGTGATTTATTTGGGGTTTTGAATTTTGTGTGGGTGAGTGAAACACAAGTTTTTGCAGACTTCTGGAGAATGGTGGAAGGGACCACCTCACTTATGTCCCCTACAATCATATCTTTATCTCAGTCTTTTAACTAGAAAAATATTAATTATTGAGTGCTGACAGTATTTTAGCATTATTAATAAATATGTATCTATGATAATTTTTGTAATGGCTTGTCAGAAATAGTTTTAGGCTGGGAAATTCAGTGGGAGTTGGGTGTTTAACTTCCTTAGGCTCTTTCGAAAGCCCAGTCTTAAATTCTGCTTTCATCTGGAATTTCTCCTTTGCCTCAGTGAGCGACAGAAATTGACTTGCTTCATTGCTGAACATCTGCAGTACCTTTGGTACAGATTTATTTACTAACAGCATGTCCTTGAAAGACAGTTGGTCAACAGATTGCTCAGTCTCTAATCAAAAAGTGTCTCCAAGTTTTGGATTGCACAAAGTCTTGAGAAAGTTCCTCTTGGGCATATATATATTTTGTACTGCTGTCCTGCCAGCAAAATTTTGATGTATTTCTTTGATCTCAAGTGATGTTGCTAAGACCCTGTGGTGTCTCATGGTTTTTATGCATCACCTAGGCAACAGCTCTACTGTGCAGTGGGAAAATCTGTTTGCATAAATTAATATGATTATATAAAGTATCTGATATTGACGCATGGCTGCATAAGATTGCCTATACCACTTATGCATTCACAAGGGGGGCATAAGGCAGTATTACCATACTCAGACATTATCCACTAGTTAAGACAAATATTTCATTTTCAGTAATTGTGCATTTCTGAACACACTTCCCTGGGCCCAATTCAGTCAGTAGCAAAAAGATATGACACTTTGATACTTACAATGTAATCTTTATTTCCCAGTGCTATACTGCAGCACTTTCCAGCCTTACATTGTTCATACATGGTCATATCCCAGCTTGACTGTTCCAATTCCCTCTTTTATGATCCCCCTAAAGCCCTACTCTCTCAGCTTTTAAGTGTCCAAAGTACACGGGCTAAATCACTTTCCTACTCAAGGAAACGGAAACTTCCCACTCTCATCCTCAGTCACTTTCACTGGCCTTCTGGCCAGCCCTAAATCTAATTCAGAATTGCCCGTCTATCTTCCAAACTTTCCCTAAATATCTTCACCCTCCCCTGCTAATACACATATACTCATTTTCATTATCATGACAGGTTTCAGAATAGCAGCCATGTTAGTCTGTATTCGCAAAAAGAAAAGGAGTACTTGTGGCACCTTAGAGACTAACAAATTTATTTGAGCATAAGCATCCGACGAAGTGAGCTGTAGCTCACGAAAGCTTATGCTCAAATAAATTTGTTGGTCTCTAAGGTGCCACAAGTACTCCTTTTCTTTTTATTATCATGACAGTAATCAAGAGCAGGTTATAATTCAGCAACTCAGAATTTCCATCTTATTCGAGCACTATAGACCAAATGACCACTACATTTCATTTCTATCATTTTGAGTGGGGATATTGGAATAAAAAATCTCATTAGAGACAAATATTGAGTGATGTGTCTCTGAGGTGGATTCCACTCACATGTCTCTGGATAAAGACACTGTCTTCTGGGCAGCAGTTCTCAGGGTGCACAAAACAGTGACAAGTCAAGATCTTATAGATCTCCTGAATCTGATTTTCAGAGGTGATGAGGCCCTTCGGGGCAAAACAATTTCAATGGTTACATATATTTAGAAATAGCTGATAGAGTGAAAACATGGTCCCACTGAATTTGGTAGCAAAGCTCTCACTGGTGATCCATGTGATTTTTCACAGAGCACCAATTACTTCACCAGAGCTCCATGTGGTCACTACGAGGCAACTTTGAAGCCCTGTAGACAGACCTTCCTAGGCTTTAAATTTTAGCTATATAAACCTTTTGTGACAGATATGGCAATTTCCTGCAATATCCTGGACAAATCTCATTCAATTAAGTTAAACCTTATTTGAATTAAGTTTAAATATCATTGTAGTACAAATGCAAATGTGTTTGTATTATTGTGGGATTGTATGTAATGTCTCAGGGAGGGGGAGAACATGACTTATGTAAATTGTGGTGTTTTGAGCTTCAAAGGACTATTTGAACCATTGCACCTCCTTAAGGTATGCAAGGACTCAGCTTTTCGAAGCTTTGTCTGCTGGTCACCTGTTACAAGAGGACACGATCAGAGATCCAAACTGTATAAAGGAGTGACTTGAACATTCATGGGGATGTTTGTTTGGAACTAACTGCTGTTATGAACGCATAGGTGGGATTTGAAGGACTGACTCCTACGAGAGCCCTTGTTGGAATTGGGGTGATCTCTGGTAAGTTTATTAGCATGTGTGTATGTTCTTTATTGTTTTTAATATGTTTTTTCTGTTATGCTTTTGTCTTAAGAATAAATCTGCTGGCTTAGAAAGAGCTGTGTGGTAACTTGTTACATTGTTTATAGCCTCTAAGAAGGCAAAGCAGGCCAGCCGAGGCAATCTGAGGAATTCAAAGTATAGGAAGGGAATGGAGCAGTCTGAGCTTGGAAACACCCCAGTCAAGAGGGAGAGAGACATATGATGACCGACGAGCCAGAAGCCTAGAGTGGGTGGACCCCAGAGGGAGAATATTGTTGCAGTGGCCCTGAACTGGGACACCTTTGACAGGGAGTGTTTATATAATGGAATCTGTTAAATGCTTATTTCACTGAAATTCTAAGTGTACTGCAGAATTCTCTCAGGTTTAACTGAATTTCAATAGATTATGGTGATATATTACAATTTATTCTTTGGCACAGGGTCTTTTGGGGTTTCCTTTGCATTCAATCTTCTGTTGCCATTTTTGGTTGGTTATTTCTTCCCTTACATTCTTTCAACAGGGTATCCTATAACAGATTGGCAAGGCAAAGAAAAATGTGGATGTGATCAATGTAAAAAGCATAATATCTATCCAGTCATGATAGATTATAGAATCAATCTAATCACAGGGATTTACTGGATTCCAAAAGAGAAGCAAATATGAATGTAGAAATTTTTACCTGTTTCCAACACCTTATGTTCATTAGTTATTCTTTGCTTCCTATTGTTCATCCTTACACAACAGGAAAGGAATCAACTGGGATAACCATGGAATTCTGAACCACTGAACTATATTTAGGTTACAAAAGCAGCAAAACATAATGATGAACATCACAGGCTGAAGGAACAATGCCTTTAGAAACAAGCACGTAGATTTCCTTTGATTCTGGAAGGAGCTCTTTGAAATAAACAGTGTGGTAAATTATTTAGCTTCATTTTTTGGAGGTTCAGATGGCTAATGTTCCAGATGTAAGAGAACAGGAAGTGCTATCATTTCCTCAGTGTATGTAATGTAGAGTCATTTTTCACTGTAGCTTTGATATAGTAATATGAAAATAAAACAACTGTTGACCTGATTCCATTAAAATAATTCGATTTCCTTATAGAAATACATTATGACATGAATGTAGCTTGGGCTGCCATTGCTTCTGATAATTGGGTTCTCAGAGATGTGTTTTGTGTACTTCCACTCTTTAAATTGATGAGGTAGGAGAAGTGAACCTTTCACAGAGACATCATTTGCCCAAAATGTTCATTGAACATTGAAGTTAAACAGGTATCAATAAAAACAAGCAAAAAAACCAAAGCATTTTAAACAGACTGATTATAAATCTATTCCTCTGTCAATTGGTCTACTTTTATTCTTTGGATTTTTGCCATCTCATAATTTTACTAGTTCTCCAGTCACCATAGGGTCTTCCAGGGTAGATAAAACCTGAATATCTAATATAGAAACAAATAATTAATTTTTTCTGGTTTCCAGAATAAAAAATAGCAACCCCATTCTTCTTTCCTGATCATCTTTAATTTACATTCTCTCTTTAAAAATATTACCTACTAATAGAGCACTTTATTTGGCCTTAATTGATCTACATTCCAGGGAAAATGTTAACCTATTTCATAGACAAACTGTTTTGAATGGTTTTTAGACAAAAGGCAACTGTCAGTGTTCCAAACAAAACAACCAAGCAAAGCTACCGGTAAGGCTCACAGGAAAGAGACTTATCCAGTTTTGATGAGACTAGAATCTGACTTACCATTATTAATCTTTTATTGTTTAATTTAACCTGCTTCACTGTTTACTGCAATTTTGAAAGTGTGGAAGGGATAGTAAATGGTAGCAAGACACTGCTGTTGTTTGTGGTTCCAATGAATTTTGGAAGATCTGAAGCTAATGAATATTTGGCCAGAACCCACACTATATAAATTTAAAATTTACCTTCCAAAACAGCAGGTTTTGATTAGATTATTAGATGAAGTAAACAACTCCAGCAACCAATAAGTCTCCATTTTCTCAATATTCGGAGTGCTGGAATAAGAAATATACAGTGTCATGCCCCAGTATACTTTTTGGGGCACGGACCATCTTTTGATTAATTGTTCAGACAGTGCCTAACACAATGGGGTCCTGGCCATGACTGGGCTTCAAAGTGCTACTGAAGTATAAATAAATAATAATTACTAATAATTACTAATTTAATTTAATTAATAGAACATGGAGAGGATGAAGTACAGATGAGTGATTTTTGCTCAGATTTAAGGAAGATATATCCATAAAACAAGATATATCCATAAAATACAAAGGACTCTGAGTCACATTGGTGTAAATCAGGAGTAACTTCATTGGGAGTTATTCCCAGTTCAGTGTAACTGAAAGCTGAATTTGGTCACCCAAGGTCTGCTTTTGAGAACTGTCTGAAAAACAGGAAACTTTATAGTCCATAATCCTGAAAACACCTTGTCTCATACGAAGGAAATTAATAGCTCCTTTCAACTCCCACTTCTTGGCTGTGCTAATGTATTGTTTTTTAGCCAGGTAACAGCTGTGAAAAGAGGAATACTTTCCAATCACAAATATAAAAGTGCCCCTAGCATGCAGACATTTTATCAGAGATCACTCATTGGGAACAATTCATTCTATTTTATTTATTAAAAATTCAATGTTCTGTACACAATTCATGCCTCGTCACTAAATCAGTAAAGGCCGTTGACTTAAACAAAACTTTATGGTAAGGATAAAGGACAAAAAGTCTTACTGGGAGCTATATGGCTTCAGAGCATGAACAAATGGATTTCACAGATGTACGTTCCAACGTACTCAACTTGATCCCAGTCCTGCTCTCAGTGAAATCAGTAGCAAAACACCCAACAACTTCATTGGTGCAGGATTAAGTCCTTTGTTTCTAGCACATTCTCTCGGAAACTCCCTGTCCTAACACATTAAGACATGTTTTATTACATTACAGAGGGAAATAGACCAGCAACAGTGAGTCAGTGCTCTACATGTCTAATCACTTGCTTGTTATGAAATATGGCAATCTATAAAGCCCAGTGCAATAAGATATAAGATATATATTTTTAAGGTCAGGCTTGACAAAGCCCTGTCTGGGATGATTTAGTTGAGGATTGGTCCTGCTTTGAGCAGGGGGTTGGACTAGATGACCTCCTGAGGTCCCTTCCAACCCTGATATTCTATGATTCTATGATAACAATCTTTAGAAGAGTTTGCATGCTTCTAGGTTATAACACTGGAAAAGGAAACTACTGGTAATAATTATTTCATTTTCACTGACCTTGTAAATTTAATATCAAATGAGATTTAATACTACTTTTAAAAAAAGGCAATAACCATTAAAGGCCAATTAGCTTTTGAATGTCTTGCCCGATGATCTTTTTTGTTCTTATGCAACTAAGAGTAGTCTTTAATCTAGAATGTTGGTAAACTCCAGGTTAAACTCCATGCTAAACTCCCCACCTACTTTTAGTCAGATAAAAAAAAAAATCTATGGGAAGGTCAGAATTTAAGTGATTATCAGTAAATAAAGCACTTGAGTCTTAACTCCTTCGCACTGGTTTTACACAGGTGTAATTTAAAAGTTACACCATCCTAAAACTAGTGCATGAGACGGGAGATTGTGTCCCAAGGTGCCTTCCTGGATTGAAAAGATCCAGGACAGGGATAATCATTATTTTTTTGTCAAATTTCTTGGTCAAGGTCAAGGTCCAGATTCCATAGAAAATAACAGAAAAAAACCCAACAATAATAATGATACTAATAAGTAAATAAAAAGACAGAACCGAGAGTAAAATCTGCACAAACTCATGGGGGGTGGGTTCCAGTATTACTCCTATTAACCAATGAAACAATATATGTTAGTGTGGTGTGAATGCATTTTTAGGCCCTAATTCTGCACATGCTTAACTATATGCGTGTGAATAGTTCAAATTTCGTTCATTGGGATGAATACTATGGACATGGTTAAACATATGATTAAACATTTGCAAAATCATGCCCACAGTTGCCTTTTTATTGACATTTTTTGTAGAATTCTAAAAACACTTCAGTTTCCTATGCAGCTAGGTAATTTTATACCTTGTCAAAGTTACAAGACCAGACAATGCTACGTAGACATAACGTATTAGTGCATCATCACAGATTTACAACCTATCCTGAAAAATGATCCCTCATTCTCACAGATCTTGGGAGACAGACCAGTCCTTACTTACAGACAGCCCCCCAACCTGAAGCAAATACTCTCCAGCAACCACACACCACACAACAAAAACAGTAACCCAGGAACCTATCCTTTCAATAAAGCCCGATGCCAACTCTGTCCACATATTTATTCAAGTGACACCATCATGGGACCTAATCACATCAGCCAAGCCATCAAGGGCTCATTCACCTGCACATCTACCAATGTGATATATGCCATCATGTGCCAGCAATGTCCCTCTGACATGTACACTGGCCAAACTGGACAGTCTCTACGCAAAAGAATAAATGGACACAAATCTGACATAAGGAATCATAACATTAAAAAACCAGTAGGAGAACACTTCAACCTCTCTGGCCACTCATTAAAAGATTTAAGGGTGGAAATTTTGCAACAGAAAAGCTTCAAAAACAGACTCCAATGAGAAACTGCTGAGCTTGAATTAATATGCAAACTAGTTACCATTAACTTGGGTCTGAACAGAGACTGGGAGTGGCTGGGTCATTACACATATTGAATCTATTTCCCTAAGTTAAGTATTCTCACACCTTCTTGTCAACTGTCTAAATGGGCCATCTTGATTATCACGACAAAAGTTTTTTTCTCCTGCTGATAATAGCTCATCTTAATTAATTAGCCTCTTACAGTTTGTATGGCAACTTCCACATTCTCTGTATGTGTATATATATTTTCTTAGTATATGTTCCATTCTATGCACCGGATGAAGTGGGCTGTAGCTCACGAAAGCTTATGCTCAAATAAGTGTGTTAGTCTCTAAGGTGCCACAAGTACTCCTGTTCTTTTTGCGGATACAGACTAACACGGCTGCTACTCTGAAACCAGCAATAAAATAGGAGAAGACATACATGAATAGGGAGAGGAGGGAAGCAAGAGACCAGAAGGGAGGGAAAAAGAGGAAGGAGTAAATGGAATGGAGATCTGGCATCCTTTGAGCCCTCTCAACATTATTTATCCAAATGTATATGTTACCTTTATTTTGATCTTATTTTTCAGTCATACTTGTATTTTGTCAATTATTTATCAATAATGAATCATTCTTGTAATAGCTTCTAAAATATAAATTATATGTTTAAAATAGTCAAAGAGAAGTTGGTTGTGTGAGATGCCCCCTTTACTCCTCAACCAGTAGAGCAAGGAACATCTTCTGTATTTGATTTAATTAGCGGAATTTTGCTTTAGGCTATGTCTACACTGGCACTTTTGTCTGTACAATTTATGTTGCTCAGAGGTGTGAAAAAACCCACACCCCTGAGCAACATAAGTTACTCTGACAGAAGGGCCGGTGTGAACAGCGCTATGTCCGCAGGAGATGCTCTCCCACTGACATAGCTACAGCCACTTGTTGGGGATGGTTTAATTATGCTGGCAGGAGAGCTCTCTCCCGTCGGCATAGAGCGGCCACACAGGAGATCTTATAATGGCTGTGCTCCTGTAAGGTCTCTAGTATAAACATAGCAATGAGAAGCTTATACATTCCAAATATGAGTATAGTGCACACAAGCAACTCATTGATGAATATGATTAATGTAGGCAGATTTGTCAGCTTCCATTTGCATGGCAGAATTTTGAACATTTTGTTTCAGAGATGTCTTCAAGTATCTATTCCTGCTCAAGGTCCAGTTGGGCTGGACTCTACCATCAACCTTTTTCTGTTTGTAGAACAAAACCATAAAAAACAAACAAAATCTGCCCCCCAGAAGGAGGCGGGGAAAGGACGGTATAGGTGGAATGGAGGTCTGGCATTCTTTGAGCCATCTGAACATGAAAAAGTTTAGCCGTCTCCCAAGAGAACACCATGTTTACATAAAGATAATTAACAGAATCTAAAACCTATTTCTGCTACTCATGTGGGTGTCCTTAAACAGGCTATTCTGAAACAACAGGGTGCACAGCGAGGTGGGGAAGAACCCGGCGTCAGCAAAGGTACCTATAAAACACATAGAACTTCGCAAAATAGTCTTTAAACAGAATAACCCAAATATTTACAGTAAAAACACTAAACTGGTACTGTAAAATCAGAGTAAGTATGTAAACAAGTATGATGAATGTTAGATAAATATGTCCTTTTCAGATGGGCATGGTAGTCATGGGCAATGGCTGTTTAGAACACAATACTGCAACTGCTATAATGACTTCCCAGATTCACTTGAATCCAGAGCAAAAACAAAATTAAAACCGCCTCATTGTAGCACAAAAATTAGTCTCCTGAAACCAAAGCAAAATTCATGTAAAAAAGACAATAAGGCAAATCTTGCTCACTTAAAATCTGAGAATATGGTTTGTGATTTCCAGTGAAGAATAACCAAAACATCAGTGTCAGAAACAGAAGGTGTAAGTATGAAAGGGAAGATCTTTGTGTACAGAAATTGGTACTGTAGCTGAGAGATAAGGGCTCACACCTCTTCTCATTGAGGTCAATAGCAAAACTCTCCTTGACTTTAATAGTGCAGGATCACTCCTAAATTAAAAAAGACAAAAATGCAGTTGAGTCAATCATGTTTGAACTTCCAGTTCTCTCGGCTGGTGATACACGCCTCCTGCAAACAAGAGATTTATATGTGAATGTATAAATTAGCATTATTTGTTTCCCGAGTATATAGTCTGCATGCCTCCCATATTCTGAGACATTATATTCAGAGTATTGGCCGTACCAATTACAAAAATGGAGCAGCCAGGCAGCCTAGCACTTCAGTTTAAGTTTCAACCATTGCCTGAGCAAAAAATGGCAGTTCAGCTGGAGAAACTCAGGGCAAATGTTGAAGGTTAGAGATAACAACATAACCCCATCTGCAATCACTTTCAGTATCATCTGGAGGTGCAGATCTAAGGACTTGGTCAACATGAAGCTAAAATCACTGGGATGTTGGGACTGTCTGAGCTTCTGACATGTGGCTCTATCTTGCAGACATGAGGAGTAAGAACTCAATGCTTTCTGCTTTGTAACACTAAAGTTTGCTACTTAATTCTGAATGTTCCAACCAACACCTTCAAGGAAATAACACATTTTAAAGAAGAAAATCAGAGAGAGCTTTTCAAAACTGAGGTGCTCCATACCCTGCCAGCGGTCCTTTCCTCCCTTGCCTTCTAAAGCCTCACCTCTTTCTTCAAAGCAGCAGCCAGCTCCAGCCTCTTGCAGCCTCCTTGCAGCTGTGCACAGCTAGAAGAATGATTTTGGAGTGTCTCTGTTATAGGGAGCTGCATGGGATAGAGAGGTCAGTCCCTGAGAAGAAGCAAGGAGTGAAGTAGTCCTGATGGGAGGAAGAAAAGGGGACAGGAAGGGGAAGCAGCTTTGAGTGGGAGAGAGAAGTAAGCAGAAGCAGTAATGAGGAGGAAGAGATGGGGAAGCCTATAGGGATAGGGAAAGCCCTGAGGCAGAAGGGGATTCCGGGAACAACACTTTTCAAAGGATGATTTTTTCCAGTGACCTCAGACAGTCTCAAAGGCCACTGGAGGTACTTCTACATACTGCACACATTTTAGGTTATTTTCTATTTGGGAATTCTCTGATCTTCCTCACCACAGTATCTGAGGTCATCACCAGCTTTAACGTAACACCCCTATGAGGCAGGGAAATATCCCAGAGGGAGAATGGAGGCACAGAGAAATTAAGAGACATGTCATATGTCACACAAGTCTCCAGAAGAACAAGGAACTGGACCCTGATTTCCTTAACCCCAGTCCAGTCCCTTAATTAATAGCTCGTCCTTCCTTACCCCTTTTTCTTCTAAGATGGAAATAATCTAAAATTCTCCAGAATGAAAACATGACCTTCTGGTAGCCCTCAACCCCAAGTGTATTTAGAGAATTATCCCTGTCAAATGTCTTCACACTATGACCCTCCCCAACTTGCTGAATAAGGCCTTCATTATTTTAGTTCCAGTCCTTCACTACATCAAATGAACCCAATATCTGCATTGTAAATATTGATGCTTACAAAAAAGTTCATAAAGAGTAGGAAGGATTGAATGGTAAACTCAGTGAAGTTGAATGTTGAGCCCATCATGCAGAGGCATATAAATCCATTCCGGTTAAGGGACCCTTGTTTAAACTGCTGGAATGTATAACTTGGAGCCTTTTCAAATAAAATTGTTTTGGAAGACCTCTTTTTCCTCTTCACTGGTTTCATGAGCAATGCTTGCTTGGCTGTCACAGATAAACACATATTTTACAGAGAACAACTTATAACAGACTTATTCTAATCTTATTTATAGAAGTTTTACATTGGTGTTGACTTTAGTGGAGTCACTGCTGATTTACATCATTGTCAGTGAGATCAAAATCAGGCCTTGAATAACTACAGTATTTTGTGATATTTACTAAGAGGGAAAAAAGATCAAAGCATCTGTGATTTTACTTTAATATCTATACAACACTAGATGTTCATATTTAAAGTGAACATTTCATGAAGTAAAACATCTATGCAAGCAACAACACTCATCTGTTTCAGAAGATCACTTTTTAATAGTGGGGCTCACCTAACAAGGGCCTTGTTCTACATGGGTTGGGCATCCAAAACTGTCGTTGACTGTTAGGCTGCTCAGCATTATGCTGGACATCAAATTGGTACCAGCTGGTCTCATGATCAGATAAGCATAAAAGAGGTTTAAAACCACCTTTGCTCCCAAAACCAGGTATTGTGCCGAGTGCAATTCAGCCAGATTAGAAGATCAAGCCCCTTGTCTTTTTCAGCTCTTCTACTTTCCAAACATTTCTCCTCCCTTGGATAATTTCACCCTCATTATACTAGTTTATATTATTCCACACTGAATCATTTCCTGCCCACTTTCCTTTCTAGGTCCCTGTGCTCATAGCACACCCAGTTTAGTATCATCTGCAAATTCAATTAACATTCTGTTGACCTGTGTTATTCCAGATTATTATAAGTATGACCACAGTGAACAGAGTTTAAAGGGTAATATTTTTACAAAATGTTATTTTTAATGGGATGCTCATTCCAATCAAAGCCTGTACTGTTGACTTTACATTTATTTCTTTGTATCCAAAGAAGAAAAATTAAACACACCCACCACCTTTTGCCTGTTTGACCTATTTCATGTCATTACAGTCTCATTCTCATTTCTGGGATTTCCTCTTGACTTTTGCAGTAATAATCCCCTGTGCTGAATCAACAGTTTGTTTTTCAGGAATAGTTACCTTATTCTTTTGAACAAACCACAGAATGTTATTTGTAAATCTGTACTAAATTTCAGGTTGGGAGGAGCTGGGTTGTTTACAGTTAATGAAATGAAGTTGCTAAGCTCTTCCTGCATCTGATTCAAATATAAATAAAAAATGTTTGCTTTGTAAGGAGTCCAGATAGGAATCCCTTCTGTAATATCAAGCCACAGCCATGACTCATTCTAAATGAAAAGCTTAGCAATAACATCAATGTCTTTAAAGAGTATGGGGAAAAAAATCTGTGTAAATAAATATTAACCTTCCCATTCTCAGCCCACATTAAGAGCTGCTTTCAAGTGAAGGTCTATCCCCTCTGCTAAATGAATAAAATTGCTTTGCTATGGACATGAATGATTTGAAAATACATATTATCTGGGGTTTAACAGAAATACCGTGATGATTGCAGCAACTATGTGTTACACAATACGAGGATCAATGGCAGACACTGATTGTATAACAAGCACTGTAGAACAAAGATGCAAAATAGGCCACACAGAACGACAGGGAAGAGTAAGAATTTGAAGAACGGCCAGGCTCTTATGTTGATAGACATTAGCGAAAAATTCTATTGATCTTATTATGCTTTGAAAATGAACAAAGCTCTATCACAGGCACTGTGCCTTCTAAACTATTTACAGATGGGATCCCTTCCCATGGCAATGTTATTTACTGAGTCAATTAATCTTCTCTTCTTGTGGCAAACTCACCTCCCTCAAGTTTAGATTCCCTCCCCCATGCTTATTAATTGTTCTACTGTGTGCTCTCACTGTTGGAATTACACAAAATGTTGCAGTGCTATGCAACATTCCACTACAGGAGGCATTGCTGTTAGGGGCACCCTAACCTCTGGATGGCTATGAAGAGCCAGCAAATTTATTTGGGCCTGATGATGAGCAGCACAGCTCACTGAATGATTTTTCTCTGAAGTCAGTTTCTTCTAAATAGGCTGGTGTTGTGTCTACCCTGCTGGTTGGCATTTGTATAGGACTGTATCTGGTAGTAGTAATTAGATGGCTATTTCTATGCATGCACCACAGTTGGGTAGTTGGCTGGGCATTCTGTGATGATCACTTGTACAACACACACTGCATTGGCAGCTGGTATTTTTGAACCTCTCTACGTCTGGAGAAGACTGCAGTGATTGTGTACATATTGACTGTGTCACATAGTTGCATTTACAAGGGGAAGCAGAAAGAGAAGGTATTTCCCAACTTTTTATTGTCCTGTCTTCCTCAGCATGGTAGCAGGGCTAATGTATTTTCCTCTTGCTCGCACATGGTGTTTTGTACGTGTTCCCATTACTGCTGTATTAGTGAATGCACATATATATGTAGTGACTGTGTCTGGAAGCTTCATGGTCAGAGAGCCATAAAACCTTAGTGATAAGGCCAGAATGGAACCACCAGATCATCAGGTCTGACCTCCTCCATATCACACGCCTCCAACACCATTCAGCACTTGCACACTAAACCCAACAACTGAAATCAGACTAAAGTATTACAGCCCGCAGGAGACTAGACTATTATGTGCCACAGGCAGAGACTGAGAGACTCAATTCTTTAGTATCTAATATATTTATCACACTTGAAAGGATGCACTTGCCCTTAAGGCACTTTTAAGAGTGTTATCCCTGCTACTTGAATGGATTGGTCCCAAAGGGACAAGTTTAGAATATCAAAATCAATTGCTTAAACTTATTTTAAATCTCTCTTAGGCCAGTTTTCTACGACTTACGAAGGAGAGCATGCATTAGCTAAAATCTAAAATATGGCTACCTGATGTCTGACTAGAGCGTGGAGACTTAATCAAGAGAACCTTTGGTTAGTTATGTTAAAAAACAGAAGCGGAAATACGATCTTTGAAATGAAATTCCACCACTTCTCATCCACTTAACCCTCGATTGTGTGGAGAGTCCTTTCGACATGGCTGGTCCAGGTCTCTGTTACACTAGGGATTCTGCAGTTTCTTTGTGGGTTCAGTGGTGCGTGAGTCTGTAACTGAATGCTGGTTTCAGTCTGGGTTTGTGTAAGTATTCCAGCTTTCTGTTGTGTGTATGATCAGTGAGGGTGAACTCACCACACCAACATCTGCCTACAAAGTTCCTTCCTTCTTTTATATCTAACATCACTTTTAATGCCACCCTCTCTTTCTCTTTCTAGTTAGTGTGTGGTGCTCGCAATAAATCAGAAGAACCTTAAATCAGAAGGGCAGTGTTCCCTGGGTTTCATCTTCAACTGTAACTGTGGGACTAGTTATATGAAAAAGCATTTGTACTGTGGATTCTTCTCTATTCTTGTGATGCACCATTGCTCACTGGACTAGCAGAAAGTCTGTCCACAAATCATGGCCATAGGTTCACAGCCGCTGCAGCCTGGATACTGATATTTGATTGTTCTCCCCCTGTCCAGGTTTACTTGGACCACTCTAATTCAAGCCATTTTGTGACTTTCTCAGTACCCTCCCTTTGCCTATATTTGGTAGTAGACTGCTCCACTTGCCTCCACCCACTGCCTTCTGTATTCTGGGCTTGAGTCTCTCGGGTGGTTGTTTACAGTCTGAACTTTTATTTTTAATGCATTTTTTTGTCCCTTGCAACAGCTTGCAGACTTTTACATTCACTAGGCAAAGGAAATAATTTGGAGTGGACTATGACCATGTATCTCACATTGTCCATATTTCTGTCATACTAGAACGATTACATTAACTTGAGCAAAGCTGAGTACTGCCATTACCAACGCAGGCTGTAACAATAATTGGAGAGAGACATTCACTTATAAAAATCAGGCAAAAAATAGTTTTTAACAACCCAGTCTTCATAATAATCGGTTTTCTCTTAATTTCATCTGCTGCCAGCCAATTTGTTTTCTAATTTTATTTTTTTTAGCATCATTAAGGTAAAGGTACAAATATTAAACTCCATCAAGAAATACCATCCATGCACTGCAGTGTGTCAATATAAAGCATTAGATCTCAGTGCCTATTCAGGAAAGTAGTGTTTTAAAGAACCAAACCTCTGCCTGCGGCTTTAGTGGCAACTGGGAATATTGTGTACCTGAGAACCCCAACTTCGCATCATTTGCTTCTACCTCATTTTATTAAACTCTTTATTTTAGAACAACTTGAAAGCCTCAATGGGCCAAAATATAAGGTCTTCTTTTTTTTTTACTCAGTCTCTACTCAGAAAACTCTCCATGGGATTGTCTTCATTGTGAATAAAGATATCTAAATTTGGCAGGATAAATGTATGTCGAATTTGTTCTTCCATATTTGGGCCTAATCCAAAGTCCACTCAAGTCAAGGGAAAGACTTCCATTGACTTCAGTGGGATTTGAATCCAGTCTTTAGATTGCAGTGTTTTCTCTGCAGTAAAAGAAGGTAAAAAGTTTGTGCAGCAGGAGTTGTGATACCTTTTCAGTCATTCGGTCAAATGTTGTTGTACCTGTTAACTGACTTCATAAATAACCGTAAGTAATCATAAGAACGTAAGAATGGCCATACTGGGTCAGACGAATGGGTCCATCTAGCCCAGCATCCTGTCTTACAACAATGGCTGGTGCCAGATGCTTCAGAAGGAATGAACATAATAGGGCAATTATTGAGTGATCCATCCCCGATGTCCAGTCTCAGCTTCTGGAAGTCAGAGGCTTAGGGACCCGCAGAGCATGGGGGTTACATCCTTGACCATCTTGGTTAATAGCCAATCCTGGACCTATCCTCCATGAACTTTTCTAATTCTTTTTTTAACCCAGTTATACTTTTGGCCTTCGCAACATCCCCTGCATTTGTTATAACTGTATGTCAATTTACAGTAATAAATGCAAAATTAAGATAGATCATTAAATATCAGACAAAATGGGTGCAAACCTCCTGCCTCCCCAGTAAATTCAGCAAGAAATCCACAGGAGCTCTGCTCTTGCTGCCATTTAATTAACAGACCAACCTGCACTTTTTATACCCCTCTGCAATCCCTTCACTTCAGTGGAATTGAAACATCATAGAATTTGACTCATTGCTTTCTCTAGATGGAAGAAAATAGAAAATAAGGGACAGAAAAGGATGCTCCAATCCTAGCTTAATCCTCTTGTCTGTCAAAATATCTGAACGTTTTGGTAATGATTTGACCTAGATACTGACACTGTTAAAAAAAAGGTTCTTCCCAAATTTTCCTAAGATCAAATCAAAATAATGAGTGATTTATAGGTTTTAACTATAACATGTTTTTCTTGATAATGTTTTACTGACAGCATATCTTCAGGCATATTATCCAATATCTTAATGAACAAAGGCTAAACAAAGCTGATATTTTTTATTTGTTCCCTGTCTGAGTAATGCTCTAGTTGTAGAAAGAAGTAATCCTAGAGTTCTGGCCAGGACTCTATTTTGAACTGAAGTGAACAGCGAGCAAATACTTGTGGCCAAGAACCCAGCTTTGTAGATGACGATTGTGAAATCAGATTGACCTTGAAAAACAAATAAGGCTCGTTTAAAGGCTTGTGCCCTTATTTGTAACAGAGTCTTCAAGCTCCTCCTACAGATTGCATAGTTTTATCTTTACTCTGATCTTTGTGATTTTGCCAAGAGCAGAACTTAGAAAGCTGTGCTCTCAACTATTTATAACTACTAATTTTTTTCAAGTTATACTCAAAGAAGCAACAGGATAAATTCAGACCCTTAGAATAACAAAGAACTTTAATCTGAAGTCAGTGGAGCTTCATCAGGAATTAACTTGACCTGAAGTATTTAATATTTCTGGCCTAACTTTCAAGAGATCAGGATGCTGGAAGTCTTTTTTATTGTGATCACCCATTTTAGATTCTATATTATCTTGCATTGGTCTTTCTCATGAAGCTACATTCTGCTTCAGGGCTTTGTTTACCAGCTGTTTACTAAATGTTCTACAAGTTACTAACTTTGTCGCTCTCCGTTCTGTGGCTAAATTATGATATGATCAATAATATTTTGTCCAAAAGAATGAAAAATGTAGTCAACACATTGGTCAGTGGCAGTTTTAACATTCAGGACTCTTAGAGAGTGCACACTTCATGATTGCAACAACCTAGATCAATTAAAAAATAGTAGATGTATCAGTGGGATACAACACTGTAGGGGCAAATCTCCTGTGTGGTTGATGAGAGTACTCTGTCTTGAAGAATCCCAGAAGGGTTGCACTGAATATTATGGAATAAGATGCTATGAACTAACTGAATCTAGAAGGGAAACTCAGATTTCAAGCCAGGGCAGACAGGGCTCACTTAGCCTCTTTAGGCAAGTCTGTTTAGGAGAAAGAGAACACTAATTTCAAGTCCAACCAGTGCAAACTCATTTGCCTTAGAAGGCAAGTGGACTAGGGTGGAACTGCTGATACCTGTTCCTAGCAGCCTAGTATGTTATGAGCTGCATTGGGTAGATTGGCCTAATGAGTCATTATATCCAAAACTTGATATAGAAACAATACAGCAAACCAGACTGACTTATGTGGATTTAGCCCTATCAAGCCTAGCAAATGGAATTGGTCATGCTTTTCAGATAACGGCTGAACATATTACACGTGTTGCGAGCTGCAATACGTGTAAACTCTATTTACTCCAGGTCAGACTGAGCTAGTAGCGGAGGAGTTAAGGAAATTACAAGTTTCCTTTGCTGCTATACAGGAGACACATTGGCTGAGTATAGAAGAGTTCACAGTTGAAAATTATACTTTCCTTCATTCCAGATATTAAAATGGACAAGTGAGGCATAGAGATGGGGTTGCTTTAGCTGTGGACAAGAGAACAGTTATTTCAATGAAGAGCTTGAAGCCAATGTCTGAGCAGATTGTCATAGCAAGATTTACTACTGCCTACAATAAATTATGCATAGCTGTGATCTGCTATTATGCACCAACAGAAGCAGCAAAAGAGGAAGAGAAGGATGGATTTTATCAACAGCTGGATAGCATTGTAGACAGAGTTCCTTATCATGATATGATTTTGATAATTGGAAATATGAATGCAAAGGTGGGTAGCGGATATGGTAGGCAAATGAATAGAGCTGGACCACACTGTACTGGGGCAGCAAACGACAATGAGGTAAAGTTCAGAACTTGCTGTGAGATGTACAATCTGATTATTGGTGGTACTTGGTTTCCTCACAAACATATGCATAAAGTTACTTGAAGTTCACCAGTGTGTCAAACCAAAGACCAGATTCACCATATTATTATCAGTAAAAGGCACAGAAGGTCACTGTTGGATGTTCAAGTCTATAGAAGTGCCGTGTGTGGCATTGGTCATGAACTACTAATCGGGAAGATTAAGATTAAGTTAAGGTCCATGACAACGATGGGTGCAACTGGAGCCAAATTTCATCTCGGTAAAGGATAGCTCTGTGATGGAGGCATACAAAGTGATTCTTGGCAGGCATTTCAGGCCATTAATTTGCAATGATGAAGAAATCTCAATACAGACTGGCTGAGAAATATTCAAAGAAATAATACACAATACAGTGAAGAAAGTTATTCGAAGGCATAAGCAAACAAGGAAAAGCTGGACAAAGAAAGAAACAAGAACTTTTCTTGTAAAGTGTAAACAAGCCAAGACTGCTGGGAAAGCTGAAAAAGTAAAAGTATTGCACAAAGCACTGAAGAGATCACAAAGACTGGCCAAGAAAAAGTTCTGGATAGAAGAGGTTGAACAACTAGAAGAGGCATCAAGAAAACAAGATATTAAAACAAAACACAAAAAGATTAAGTTGTATGGCACATTCAGAATAACAATGTAAGCAGCAAGAAAGGCTACAGATTAACCAGCAACAAATGCCAAAGAAGGGCTGTAAGTATGAAAAGAGCATTTTGACAAAATGCTGGAACCTGTAGTTTATCCAAATGCAAACACTCTAAATGTGCAGATGGACAGGGCAGCCTGTAAGGCAGAATGAGGTATCAGCACTGAACCACCATCAGAAGAAGAAAGAGAAAGAGTGGTGAAGTAGTTAAAATGGAAAAGCTGCAGGAACAGACAATATATAACAGCTGAGCTGCGAAAAGCTGGCAAGGTAAGTGCTATCATAGCATTAGGAAAGATATATAAGAAGATATGGGGTCAAGATGAGGTACAAGGTGATTGGCTAAAGGCAACAGTTGTACCAATCCTGAAGAAAGGAGATTTTGCCAATCTGAATAATTATAGAGATATAGCGTGTTATCAGTACTGGGGAAAAATCATGATGAAAGTAATTGTCAACAGATTTAGAGGAAGTAGTGGGTGAGGGAAAGTGCGGCTTCAGACCAGGCCAAAGTTGCACTGGTTAGATATTCACCTCCAACAGCTGATGGAAAAAAGCAAGAATCGGGATTAAATATGTTTGCTGTTTTCATCAACTTCATGAAGGCATTTGATTCAGTTTGGAGGGAATCATTATGGAAAGTAATAAAATCCTATGGAGTTCCAGATAACTGCAATTATAAAACTTATTTACAAAGACTCCTGGAGTGCCGTAAAAATTGGTGGAAAATTAAGCAACTGGTTCAAGTCAAAATCTGGTGTAAGACAAAGGGGCATGGAATCACCATAGCTTTTCATCATGTTTTTAAATTGGACTTTAAGAATGGTAGATTGAGTTGGAGAGTGTGACATTGGGTGATCTAAAGTTAAGCTCTTTAGCTGATGTAGATGGCATTGTACAACTGGCAGACAAGTTTGAATTAATGATGGTACTCTTCATGATCTTGGAAAATTGGTGTAGTCGACTTGAACTTACAATAAATGTCAAGAAGAAAAAGTGGTTGCATCTTTGAAAAGGGACAACAGATAAAGTGTTGAAATGCAACAATGGTGAACTTGTAGAAGAAGTAAAATCTTATGTGTACGTAGGAAGATTGATGGTTCCATCAAGGATAAGGTTAAAAGGAGCTGTACTTTAGCTACTAGTGTTGCACTGAAATTATCACTTTTTTCCGGCTTGTCCTTGTCCATCCCTCCATGAACGCAAGTTGATGCCCACCATTCTGTTTTGTTGGAAGCATGTTCTTTCCATTTCTGTCCAAAGAGTTTTGTCATGGGATCAGCCCATTGCATTTTCGGTCTGCCCAGCGGTCGCTTGTGGTCTCTGGGGATCCAGTCACTGATGCGGGTTGTCCACCTATTTTCTTGCCTGCGGACTAGATGGCCTGCCCATATCTGCGTCGTACATTGCCTGCACTACATCTGTCACCTCTGTATGCCTTCTGATATTCTCATTCAGTATATGATCACTGGGTGATATCTTGCACATTCACCTTTCCATTGCTCTCTGGGTGACAGTGAATTTTTCTTCTTCCACTTTCATTGTTGACCAGCTTTCCACTCCATATATCATTTCTGGCAGAACAGTGGAGTTAAAAAGTTTTTTCCTTTTCTTCATGGGCAGTTCATCATCCATTAGAGATGTCTTTATTTTGCTGAAACTTGCCCATCCTGCCTTTCTCCTCCTACTGCATTCCCCTTCAAATAAGTTGTCTCTGTTCAGCTGCTGACCCAAATAAATATATTTGTCAACCTCCTTGGTTACTTTCACATTTACAGTGATGATTTCTGCTGCACAATGCTCATTCCGCATCCACTTAGTCTTCAACATGTTCACTTCCAACCCGATATCATGCAAAAGTGTTTGCAGTTGCTGCAATTTGTTCTCCAGTTCTGCTATGTCCTTTGCCAATATTACACAGTCATCAGCGAAGAGAATATGCATTAACTGTTCTCCGCAAATTCTGATTCCCTCTTCCCAGTTCAATTTCTTGAAAACAGTGACTCCAGTACTGCTGCAAACAGCTTCAGTGAGATTGTGTCGCCTTGTCTGACTCCTCTATGTATAGTATTAATGCACAGGACATTGAATAATGTTATCACTGTTGAACAATTGCAGTTAATTTCTTCCAGCAGGTCAGCGTACCTCGGGTCGATTCCGATTTTGTTGAGTGCATGGAGTACAGCATTAATCTCCACCAAGTTGAATGCCTTTTTTGTAGTCAACAAATGAAATACACAATAGTACTTTGTATTCCTTGCATTTTTCCATGAGCTGCCGAACTGAGTGGATGTGGTCAATTGTCGAATGAAATTATGGGCTGATTAAAAACATTATGTTTGGTGCCAATGTGAAAATTTATCAAACCAGTGTACTAACAGTATTACTCTATGGTCTGGAAACAGCTGTATCAAATGAAATTGACATGAGAAGGCTGGAAGCAGTAGAGATGAGAGTTCTTCAGAAGACAGCGGATGTAAAGCAGAATGATTTTAAGACAAATGAAGAAATTAGAAGGAGAGTAGTATGCAATATCAGGGTATGGATTGGCTGCAATCGAAATATTACAATGGTGGGGACACTCTAGAAGACAGATGATAGGTTGCCAAAGAAAATAATGCAAACAGAAGGAAGGTCAGTCGGACCTAGAGGCTGACCACAAACTGGATGGCGGGACAGTGTATGCTGGAACATGACCAGGCTGGGTTTAATGGACGAACAACCCATGGACAAGCCATGGAATAAATGGTGATGCTGCATTTCTCCCCATGTCTGTAAAGATGCTTTGAGAAGAAGGAAAAGAAGAAGAAGTTGTATCAGTCCAAAAAAGTCCTTGACTGTCCTCAGACTTGGTCATCTCTTTTCTTGTTATGGTAATCAGAATCTCACAGACCAGAAAATTATTATGAACTCGAGCCACTTCTAAGTGAGATAAAATGTGGGACAACTTTCTTCTTTCAGCTTTAGCATTAACAAAAATATATAAGTCCACTATTTGGATTTTTGGCTCATAACGTATATTAGGGTATCTGAAATCATCTTAACATATAGATCCAAATCAATACACAACAGATGGCTATTTCCTTTTCCTGAGGGCCCACATTTAAAGTTATTTTTAATAGTTGAGTTACTATGTGTAATCACATCATCCAAGTTTTCAGGATTAAGTCTATGGCATAAGACTTCAGAAAGAAAACTCAAAACCAGCAATATTCCAAGATAGTGTGTTTATCTGGTAATGAAATGCAACATATAATTGAATTTAGAACCCTGATAAGTAGACCCATCTAGCCAATTTGACAAAACAGAAGGAAAAATGTTAACGTGTTTTGCCTACTCAAAAGTTCCTGATTTATTGTTTCTGACATTGTAGACAGCCTCCAATTCCTGATTTTGTATTGTAAAATATGAAAAACATTTATATGCATAGGGCCATAATGTTAGCTGATGTAGGTGAACAGAAATGAATGGAGCTATGCAGATTTACACTTGGTGGGGATCTGCCCCATAATCTGTCCTCTGCCTTAATTCTGACAAAATGTTCTTGGAGACCATTATCCCTGTTTAACTAAGTAACATCCTCAAGCACCATAGCTGTCAGACAACCGGGATGAGGGCGATCTAGCCTAGTGGTTGGAGTGGGCAGCAGGCCTAATGGCCGGAGTCAGAGCTGTAGTCAGTTGCCAAAGCCAGGGGTCAAAACTGGAGGTCAGGAACTGGATGCTAGAGCCAGGCAGTCGAGCCAGAGTTTGTAGTCAGGAGCCAAAGCCAGAGCCACAGGTCAAAGCCAGAGGTCAGGAACTTGAGTGAGCAGGATATCAGGGAAAGAGGAGCTCAAGGCAGGAAACAGACAGAGGCACGAGTGGGTGCAAGGCAGGAGCAGCAGGAACAAGGTAATGCAGGAGCAGGCACAGTGGTGGGCATGAGCACTGAGAAGCCAACTTGCTGCTGCTGTTGCTGGCTTAAGAGCCAGCCTGCTTGCCTCAGCAGCCAAGCAGGTTGCGTGGCTAATCAGGCAGCTGTTGCAGGCCAGCTGTACTGATGAGACTAGCTTTGCTGCAGGCTGTGATTCCTGGCAAGAGTAGAATAATCATCCTCTTAAATATGAATATTCTCAATATTTGCCCAGCCCAGTTTTTATCCCATATACTGTGCATACATCTGCAATGCCAACCTACAGACCTGGAAGCCCACAGTTAGGGGAAAACCATTCACAGAAATAAAACAGTGGGGCTAATTAACCATTGGCACAATTTACACAGAGATGTGGTCAATTTTTTTATCACTTGGAAGTCTTTAAATCAAGACTCGTCTTTTTTTGAAACCTATGCGCAGTTCAACCACAAATTGATGGATTCAGTGTGGGAATTATGGATGAAATTCTATGGCCTGTGTTATGCAGGAGGTCAGGCTAGGTTATCCTGGTGGTTCCGTCTGGCCTTAACACCTCTGAAACACCTGAGTCTTTCCGACAAAGCAAATGCTCCTCATTAAAGAGATGAGTAAAACCTTTTCTTTCAAAGATGTCCTGATAAATAACTTGTTCAAATTATAAGTTTAGTTCCTTTTACACTGAAGTCTATCCCTAATACTTCTGTTATTTAGCCTAGTAACTGGTTGGAAAGGCATTTTTATTATACAGTAGGTGCTGATTGCTTAGTGGCAGCATTACAAGCATTCCTCACAGGAACTAAATAACAATTTAGCTTTCTCTAAACTTATTGACTTCATAGAATGGTCCATATTAGAGTGATAGTCAAGAGGCTTCAAATTTTGTACAACTGCAGACACCTCTCTGGTGACTTGGGTATCTAATGCCATGTCTACACTACCACTTATGTTGGCAAAACTTACGTCACCCAGGGATGTGAAAAAACCACACCCCTGGATGACATAAGTTTCGCCGGGATAAGTGGTAGTGTGCACAGTGCTTTCTCTTCAGGAGAGCATCTCCCACCGACATAGGTACTACCGCTTGTTGGGCGTGGTTTAATTATGTCAATGTGAGAGCTCTCTCCGACTGTAAGGTCTCCAGTGTAGACATAGCCTAAGTTAGAAGTGCATTTGAAAACCAAAACATTTTCTTCCATTCAGACAGGGGAATACTATTATGATGAGTTCCTTCTCCAATTCAATAAATTTCCCTTTAATCTCTGAGTCTAAGTTAATTGAACATGACTTTTACAATCACTGTCTAGAGTTCCTCTACTCCAGTTCCATCTTAGTCCCTCTTCTATTGACTTCTGCCCCTTGCATTCATCTGAAAACACTCTTGCCAAAATCTCCAATGACTACTTCTTACCTAAACCTCAGAACAAGTAATCCATCCTCATCCTCCTTTACTTGTCAGCTGTCTTTGGCACAGCTGACCATGCGCCTCTTCTTGAAATCTTTTCCTCACCTTGCCTTCTGTGACTCTGTCCTCCCCTGGTTGTCCTATCTCGCTAATCACTCCTTTAGCGTGTCCTTCTGAGGATCCTTCTGTTCCCCCCTCCAGCTTTTTGTGGGTATTCCACAGACTTGTGTCACTGGTCCTCTTCTCTTGTTCTTACTCTGTCTCCTTCTGCCAAACTAAAATCTCAGCCGGTCTCTCTGACATCTCCTTGTGGATGTTTAGCTGTTGGGGTCAAGTTCAATGTGGCTAAAACATGGCTCTTAGTCTTTCTTCCAAACATTCCTCACACCTCCCTTCTTGATCACTGTGGCCAACAGCACCATTCTACCTGCCATTTCTCTCCACAGACTGCTCTTCCATTGTTATTACATTCACCACTGAATCTGGACCCTGTTCTGACTCCCAGCAGAAGTACTCTCTGGTAGACATCATGAAACAGCACGTTCATGAGAAGCATAATTAAGAGCATGGAAAACACTCTCAAGAAGCAGTTGCAACAGCATCAGTGAAAGTGTCCTGGGGAGGAAGGATATACTGTATAGCTGCAGAGGTGAATCAAACTTTGATTTCTAATAATAATTTGAAAATACTGCGGTAACAGAGTCCCCTGCGGTTCCTCCCTCAAAGGGTGGGAGAACCTGACCATGCCCAATTATCGACACTGGAGGGTTCCAGCACAGGCCCCACTTCCTTACTACTTGCAAGGAGGCCCTGCGCTTTGTGGGCCTTCTTAAATCTCTCTGGATTGGGATTTGAAATGAAAGTCACAAACCCCAATGCGTTTGAGAACATTCCCTCCCTGTGGCCCCTGAAAGGGGAGGAGGCGATGAATCTACAGGATGCCAATAGTCTAGTGTCAGCATAGTGAGTCAGGCTCTGTCTGTCCCTCTTACCCTGGGAGTCAGCTGTACTCTCCTCAGGATTGGGGTGAAAGTCCTGGCTGGGATTTCCCTCCGCAGCTTCAGGAGTCACTCCTGCAGTCTGCTTCTTAGGGCAATCCTGCTCATCTGCCCCGACTATAGCTTCCTCCCTTTTAAAGGCCTCCTTCATCATACATGACTGACAGGCTCGGAAGGGTCTGGCACTTCCTCATCTGTGGGGGTCTATACACCCCATCACAACTGTCCATAGGTTCTAGTACGGGATTTAGTTCTTTAATGCCCAATTACTGAAGTTTATTGTAAACTGTTCTCTGAAGTCTCCAGTTTCCTAGATAACAGTGTGTTAATGTAGATTAAATCAGTGTGAAAGCAACCATTTCAGCTTTTAATTCCTCTTGTGAATTACTCACAGGTTAGAAATTCTCCTCTACTGAGTGCGTGAATGTCTCCAGTTTCAAAACCTGGCTGCTTGTAGGCATCAAAATTGGCCTTCAGCTTTTTTTCCATAGCAGTTATGGCCAGTAAAATTGTTTTTAATGAGACTTCTTCAGAACATGCTACAGCACCTGACTCCTCTGAGGTTATTTCAGAGCACAAAGAAAATGCACAGCTGTTGTGGGAGTCTTGCTACTTACAGCTGCCTCCCGCTGTTCGTTAGGCCTGGACTTCAGGCTCTCTCTGGATGGATTTCTTAGGAGGTTTTTATTTAGGTGTCATATCACCAATGAACTTCAAACAAAAAGAACAAACAAAAAGAACTTCAGGCAAAGAAACCCAGCAGATCAGTGCTGAGAAAAGAGAAGACATTCCAAAACCGAAGAATGGCTAGCTGCCATCAGGTTTCATGACCAGCTCCCAGGCAGAGATGCAAGCAGAATATGGGTGTGTGTTAAGCAGGGCCCCTTCCCTATAAAATAAATGTATAGAGTCCAAGTCTATGTTAATAAGTAACTATTAACTGTTACTAAATCAGGACTAATTCCAGGAGAGTCAAGGGGCCAAATTCAGTGGAGATATGCTGATTTACACCAGCCGAGGATGTGGTCCAATGCAGTTAAAATGGGTGTAAATTAGATCAGAATCAAGTTCATAACCTGCAACAAGAACCCTAATCCATGTTTATACCTATGCTAATCATGGATTATGCCTTTTTATGCCACTTTACAGGCATGTCCATTACAAATGTAAAATGACATAGTTATATAATTCAAAATAATGTAAAAAAGCTGTTATGGATGAGCATTTTGTCTCCTGCTGAGCTCTACAAATTTCAATCAAATGAGGAGGGAACCCAAAGTTATTTTTAAATATTAAATATCATGTTTTAATCCGCATGCAAGGATGGGGAGTGAACATTTTCAAACAGTGCAACTGGTCAAAAAAAGTATGTCAATATTATTTAGTCCAGTAATGAATGGAGAGCAGTTTAAACACATCCCCCTATATTTTCTTTTGTGGGCACAGTTTCTTTCATGCTGCACTCACTTGGAAAGTATGGTCAGGGTTTCCTCACCTGGGTTTAATAGTTGGTGAGATCTGAGCTGTATTTTTCTTCAAAGGGAAGGGTTTCTCAGAAGCCTTTACAATTGTTCTAACAATGTACTCTTTGTTCCAGTACTAGTGTCTTTGCTCCAGCAGGACATATGTGCGTGAGTACACATGTGTACTTTTAAATTGCTCCTTGGCTGGTATGATTCACTGTCACAGTAGCATGGTTTCGTAGCTTTCATAGCAGGGAGAGCTGAGCTTGGAACATTGAGTCTTAACTTGAATCACACATTTTTAGACACTCCCATGTGAGCAAATGGGAAGATTTCTTTTCCCCTAAGGGAGATTGGGATTACTAGCCTTTTCATTACCATTTAAATATATAAAAAATATATGTCTCAAAAATTATATCAAGTAGCATTTCACAAATAAGATCTGTCTTTCTTAGGTACTCACTGTGCTAATCGCCATCATAGCTTGACTCCAAAAATACCACAATAAGATGAGCAAAAATTAATAAAAATACATGAAAATCTTCAGTCCATTTGATGCTGGCAGTCCAAATAGATACAAAAATGTGCAGAACTTTTCCTGCATTATATTTGTTTGCTGACATTTTTAATGACATTCAAGTTATTCACTCTTGAGTGCTGTCACTGACTAAAACATCAGTTCAAAGTAATCCTGGTGTCGATTATATGTGTCTGACCCAAACAAGCCACTGTGGCTTGGCGTATGGCCCTGTCTTGATGTGCTCAAGTTCTAGCTGATATTGACATTCCCTGATTGTACCACAGGATCTGGCTATATTTCACAGTGGTGCACTGACAGCTTGGAAAATGATGAAACCATCAGTTTGGGGGTGTAATCCTTTTATCGATGTGGCTGCAAGGAAGGCTTTCATTTTAAATTTTCTATGTGGGGTAGGGGCAGCTATTCTTTTGCATACAGATTTTTTTAAAAAATATATCTCCCAAGACAATTTCCCAAATATTTCTGAATTAAAAAAAAAGGAATGAAATGTTCCTGCCTATCATTTAGCAATACATTTATTTTGCCAGGTGGTTAACATCTTCCATTCTCTGCTCTGCAGAGGGATACTGGAAAGGCACCAGGGCTGTCCTGCAGACTGCTGAATGAAGCACAACAGGTTTTAAAAGTGATACTTCAGGAGAGGCATTGTAAACAAGAGACTATATTTTCTTGTCTGAAATACATGGCTACCGTGACTTTAGGCATGGGGGCCAGCTACGTTGAAGAGGATGTTTTCGTGACCTAGGTTCTTCGGAGAACGTCATAAATCATAAGCTGTTTGTGATCAACTATTTGCTGTTTAAATGAAGGCAGATGAAGGCAAATCATGGAGCAGGTCCTCAAGGAATCAATTCTGAAGCACTTAGAGGAGAGGAAAGTGATCAGGAACAGTCAGCATGGATTCACCAAGGGCAAGTCATGCCTGACTAATCTAATTGCCTTCTGTGATGAGATAACTGGCTCTGTGGATGAGGGGAAAGCAGTGGACGTGTTGTTCCTTGACTTTAGCAAAGCTTTTGACACAGTCTCCCACAGTATTCTTGCCAGCAAGTTAAAGAAGTATGGGCTGGATGAATGGACAATAAGGTGGATAGAAAGCTGGCTAGATCGTCGGGCTCAACGGGTAGTGATCAATGGCTCCATGTCTAGTTGGCAGCCGGTATCAAGCGGAGTGCCCCAAGGGTCAGTCCTGGGGCTGGTTTTGTTCAATATCTTCATTTAATGATGTAGAGAATGACATTGACTGCACCCTCAGCAAGTTTGCAGATGACACTAAACTGGGAGGAGAGGTAGATATGCTGGAGGGTAGGGATAGGATACAGAGGGACCTAGACAAATTGGAGGATTGGGCCAAAAGAAATCTGATGAGTTTCAACAAGGACAAGTGCAGGGTCCTGCACTTAGGACAGAAGGATCCCATGCACTGCTATAGACTAGGGACCGAATGGCTAGACAGCAGTTCTGCAGAAAAGGACCTAGGGGTTACAGTGGACGAGAAGCTGGATATGAGTCAACAGTGTGCCCTTGTTGCCAAGAAGGCTAACGGCATTTTGGGCTGTATAGGTAGGGGCATTGCCAACGGATCAAGGGATGTGATCGTTCCCCTCTATTCGACATTGGTGAGGCCTCATCTGGAGTACTGTGTCCAATTTTGGGCCCCACACTACAAGAAGGATGTGTAAAAATTGGAAAGAGTCCAGCGGAGAGCAACAAAAATGATTAGGGGCCTGGAACACATGACTTATGAGGAGAGGCTGAGGGAACAGGGACTGTTTGGTCTGCGGAAGAGAAGAATGAGGGGGGATTTGATAGCTGCTTTCAACTACTGGAAAGGGGGTTCCAAAGAGGATGGATCTAGACTGTTCTCAGTGGTATCAGATGACAGAACAAGGAGTAATGGTCTCAAGTTGCAGTGGGGGAGGTTTAGGTTGGATATTAGGAAAAACTTTTTCACTAGGAGGGTGGTGAAGCACTGGAATGCGTTACCTAGGGAGGTGGTGGAATCTCTTTCCTTTGTGGTTTTTATGGTCAGGCTTGACAAAGCCCTGGCTGGGATGATTTAGTTGGGGTTGGTCCTGCTTTGAGCAGGGGGTTGGACTAGATGACCTTCTGAGGTCCCTTTCAACCCTGATATTCTATGATTCTATGAAATGGAAGACTAGTCCTATCCCTGAATGAGTCAGGGATTTCAACATCACTCACTGCCAGCAGGAGCCACAATTAAATGAATGATTTCTTTGTTTTGTATTTCCTTTTAACTTTGTTGTAGCCACAGAGAATTTATTTTTGGGGAAAAGGGGTTAAATGAAAATCTGAGAGATTCTCTTAATCTTTTCAGCAAGCATCCCTTAGCCTCAGATGATCCCCAGTTTTATTGGTGGGCCATCGCCAGCTCTCTGCTTTGCAGAGATTGGAATGTGCAGCAATATGAGGCAAACAGATGGTGTGGATCAGAGATTTTCCACTTTTGTACTCAGAAATTAGGAAGGATGGAAAAAATTAGAGCTAGACTCTAGAGGAGTGCTGCTTCATGTGTTCAATGCATGTACGTGCTCACACACTACATGAAGCAAACACTGTTCTATAGTTTAGGAAACTGTATTACAGTTTTGAAACACTTCTTCACATCACTCCCTTTAAAGACATCTCATAGAGGATATGTCATAAGGACATGCGGCATGTGAAACAGATGCACTTCTGTGGAGTATTACATTTTCCGTTCATTACTCATCTTTAATCATGTTTTACAAACAACTGTGTCACATGAGAACACGAAATTTATTAAAAAGATACTGATTTGAGGATACTAAACTTCTGTAACTAGCAATGTCACATGAATAAAGACCTTGAATTATGCATTCTAAACACATGCATACAATTAAACACAGACCTCCTGAGAAAATCCTATAGACTCGGCAAATGTTATTTCATTCAGAATGTGAATCCGTGAGTTGTTGGGTTGGTTTTTTTTGTCAATATTCCTTTGTGATTATATGGGTAACAAGGACATTGACAACTTTGGAGGCTTTATTAGTGATTTTACTTCAGGTACCATATCGATTGCAGAAATCTAGAGTCATCTACAATATCAGCCCTGCAAAGTTCACACTGATCATTGTGAAGTCCACAGTCTCCTCCACTGCCCCTTGTTCACTGTTCTGTACTCATTTACTAACTTCTCACTGTAAGCAAAAGCTATTCCATTAAAAGAGTTATCATGATATAAGAACTAGAGAAGAGCATGAGCTGCAACTTTTGGATCTGGAACTGAACTTTTCCCAAGGTCCCAATGAGGATTCAAGACATGGCTCCATAGGTGCCAACTCCATGGGTGCTTCAGGGCTGAAGCACCCACTGAAAAAAATCGGGTGTGCTCAGCAGCCAGAGGGCTGGATTAATCTCTGGTGGGCCCCAGTGCCCAGATTGTGGCCCCGCCCCCTGCTCCACCTGCTGCTCTGCCCCGAGGCTCCAACCCCACTTGGCCTCTTCCCATGAGGCCCTGCCCACCGCTCACACAAGGGGGAACGAGGCAGAGAGGAGTATCCACCAACAAAAACAAAAGTCAATGCCTGTGCCTGGCCCATTATAAATATGGGGACTAACATGAAGCTTGGACTTGGATCCAAGCTTTCCAAAAGTTTTGGGAGTGTTCAGAGTAGGGAATAAGCAATTTTTGGTCAACTATTTGCTGTTTAAATGAAGACAAATGGAAGACTAGTCCTATCCCTGCAAGAGTCAGGGATTTCAACATCACTCACTTGCTGAAAAGTACTGGAAATCGTTCGAGCATGTAGCTTTCAACTGGTCATTTGGGGGAGCAAGGGGCTATGAAGTGCTTTCTTTACGTTTAGGGGTTTTTATAGTGTCAATTTATTGTCGTGTTTGAGCACTTAAATCAACTTCTTTCACTACCAGCTAGAAGCAGTTGCTCGAGAACAACACAAAGAGCTCCTTTTCCCCAAGCACTGAGGATATAATAGTCCCTCCTCAGGATTCCCATTCCTTGCCACCCTAGGAAGCTTGGTAGCAAACTCAGAATCCAAGCTTGGGTCCTCCCATCCCCCCTGTATGGCAGCACATTCTGCTACCACTTGATTGCCAGACTGGCCTGATGTATTTTCAACATTCCTTGTCATTCTCACTGATATTTTTACTATCTTTAGCTTTTGCTGTCATTTATAGCTGGGTGAATTCCTCCCTAGCTGCTACAGTTGTTCCCCTGGCTTGTTTAAATAGATTCTGAGTAAGTTCCTGCATAAAAATGGAACTCTCTGCTCCAAAGGAGAAGGGAAAGAAGCCATTCTCTCTCTCTCTCTGAGACTCCCAGACCCCTGAAGCTTGGCTAAGGAGAACCATTAGGAAAATCATCACTACTATAAACAGGGGTTTAAGCTTCTGAAGACCCATGCTAGCAAAAGTATAATAAGCTCTTCAGAACTGTGTTTGTTTGGGTTATGTTAAACTGAAGTAACAATTATATCTAATTCTTAAATGGGTTTTAAAGGTCAGACAGCCAAGATAATGTAACAAGGTTTTAAAGACAAGTGATTGTCCAAAAAGAGACCCCCAACATGGTGTAAGAATCTTAATCATATTCTCTCTCCTTGGTACAAACACCAATTGCCTCATCTCATTCTCTTTTCTTGCCTGAGAGAAGGCAATTACAGCTGGTTATCCTTAGAGGCAGAACACCATTAAGTAAGAGGAAAAGTTCACTGCACATGCTGAGTAGTCCTATCTTAAAAGAGGGCGAAGAAGATTGTTCTTTGGGTTTTTTCTCACTGCCAAAGGAGGGAGGGGAAAAAAGAGGGACTAGTCTAAAGCAAGGGCCTGTCAGCCAACACTATCCAATTGTGTGTGCTAGGTGTTGTATGTGCAGAAGGCATTAAAAACATAATACTGCTTTTCAAAGCGGTGCTGGCAGGTTACCCATATGAGAACTGGACAGGGGACAAGCCTCCAAGAGATTGCATTAAATTATCAGCAATGATTTGTTGTTGGTGGGGGAAATAAGAATCTGAAGTATGCACACAGCAGAGCACCCCAGAAGTAGAATCAAATGGAACTCCTGGGCCAGAATCCCCTTTAAAACAGAAAGCTATCCACTGCAACTAAAGGGGAAACAGACAGACTCTGTACATCCGGGCTCTCAAAGAGTTTTCAGCTGCATAACAAAGCTTCCATCCCTAAATTTTCCCTATCAGACCACATATGATGTCTAAAGAGGGCCAGCTTTAATGAGCCATCTAATTCTCCCACACCTCCCTTCGCCAGTCACATTCCTCACGCTTTTAGCCTGCCTCCCAGAGATTCCCATCTCACCTGGGAAAGATGATCAAATGCGTCCGCAGGTGTCTCCCATCAGGCTTGCTCACACCCACGCAAACCACACACAGAGAAAAGAGAAAAACACTCTTGGGGGGAAAAGAGTTTAACCCGCCATCAATTGAGAGAATGTGCTCCTACAAGTTCCCGTATTAGCATTGCTACCAGATGCTTACATCAGCAGGCTATATCTAGGATGATCTCCCAGTTTAGCTTATCTGAACCTGATGAAACTAAGATAAAGGAGACAGGACAAAAATGGAATAAAATAAACAAAAGGAACTAGGCAGCAAGAAAAGCATATACATCCTCCATTGGTTATCTCCTCAAACTACTCATCCACCCATGGGAGCTAAACAGGCCTGGTAGCAGCCCCCTTGCTACTGATAGACTAGAATAGATCTGTCACTGAACATGGATTTGGCCATAGAAAGCTATCTCCTGTCATACTGATGCTGATCGTGGGAGGGACAATAAGCCTCAAGTCAAAGTGGACATTCCAGGATAGATGTAAATATTAATATATTTGCATTTTGAGTTAGCCGGCAGTTCTAGACACTGCTGTTGAATTTGTATTTGTTCACGTTATTTCTGTTTGACATGGTGGCTATTTTTCATGTCTGTGTATAGTAAACCAAGAATTTGTACATATTTAAAATTATTCATGGAGGAGAATAGCTTGAGCTGTAGGAAAGCTAAAGGTGTTTTTAAATCCAAAATTGGTACACAAATGCAGATTCAGTTAACTAATTTAAATCAGGGGTGTGCATAGGAATTTAACTCTGATTGCTTTTGAAGGGGCACGTTACACACACCCCAATGAAAGGTTTGTGGGACACCCCCTACCCTAATTTCTCAGGACGCCCCTGGCAGGGATACCCAGCAGCAAGGAGGCAATGGCTCCTCCTGGCAGCAGAACTCTCCTTGTCCCTGCAGCCCAGGGAGGGAAGAAGCAGCAGGGCAGCTGGCTGCCAGCTGCTCCTCCTCCCCTCAACCCCTACAGCTGCTGCTTCTCCTTCCCTGCTGCCGAAGACCCAGCACTGCTACCTGCTTTGCAGACTGCTTGCCGAGGTGAAGGCACACTCTGAACCGCCCTGCCCCAGCCCGGATCCCCTGCACGCACCCTGAAACCCTCATTTCTGGCCCCACCCTGGAGCACACGCCCAGCCCAGAGCTCCTACCCCCTCCCATATCCCAACCCCCTCCCTCAGCCCGGAGCCCCCTCCTGCACTCCGAACCCCTCAGCCCCAGCCCAGAGCCTCCTCCTCCACCCCAAGCCCCTCATCCCCGGCCCCAGCCCAGAGCCCGCATCCCCAGCCCAGAGCCTGCATCCCCAGCCACACCCCAATTTCTTGCCTCAGCCTGGAGCCCCCTCCCACCCTCCAAACCCCTTGCCCCCAGCCTGGAGCCCCTCCTGCACCCTAAACCCCTCATCCCCGGCCCCACCCCAGAGCCCCCACCCCCAGCTGACGCCCTCACCCCCTCCTGCACCCCAACCCCCTGTCCCAGCCCAGTGAAAATGAGCAAGTGAGGGTGGGGGAGAGCGAGCGATAGGGGGAGGGGGATGGAGTGAGCAGGAGCGGAGCTTCTCAGAAGGGGCGGGGCAGGGGGCAGGGCCTTGGGGAAGGGATGGGGGAGGGGGCAGCAAGGGTGTTTGGTTTTGTGCAATTAGAAAGTTGGCAGCCCTCTGAGGTGAGTCAGGGGGTGGAGGCAGAGACAATCCCTGGGACTCCAGCAGCAGGGAAGAAGCAGCAGCAGCTGTAGGGCTGGGAGGAGGAGGAGGAGGAGGAGGAGGAGTTCAGCTGGCAGCCAGCTGCCCTGCTGCTTCCTCCCTCCCTGGGCTGCATGGACACACAGATATTTGCGGGGGGGTACACCCCTGCTTGCCACCCTTTGTGCATGCCCATGTTTTAAACATAAGTCTTCAGAGCAGGGACTATGCTTCTTCTTTGTTTATACAGCACTCAATAAACTGGGCACTACTGGAAATGAATGTATAATTTAAAAAAACTGATAACAGGAGAAGATTCAAAATTTACAATGCAAAAATGCAAAATATCCTTGAGAAAATACATCTTACCGGAGGAAAGGAAAAGAAAAAGAATCCCTAACCATTTTCGACAGGGAAAAATATTCTTCATATTACTATGCCAACAACGGGAAAGTCAGGCTCACACCTGGTTATGAGGTCAGCAGCCTACACATGGGCAGATGCGTGTCAAAGCTGTGTAAAAATGATCCAGACCTCATTGAACGTGAAGTGTGCTTTCCAGGCCAGGAACAGGGTAGATGTGGAACCGTACACTTTCAAATGCCATGTAGAAGACACATGGGCAAATCTCTGAAGTAAATGCATGCAATGCATGTCTTGTAGTAGGGTTCACATTTCCAGTTGGTCCATAGCGGAAAGTATAGTGAGAGTGGGTTATATTTTGTGCAGCTTCCTATTTCCTTTAAACTACTTGTCATAAGAGTGAATGATGTTGTGCCATCCGGGAAAGTATGTCAAACAGGCAGGCAGAAGTGGGAGTGTGAACAGACAGGCTAGATCAGAGGTGGTGCATTTGGGATTGACTGGTGTAAAGACAGTAACAGGAGCTGTGGAACTAGCTGAGATTTCCCTGGTGTAAATTGTAGAGGGAGAAGAGGAGAGGACCAAAGACAGAATCCTGCAGAATTTGACCTGGGAGGGGAAGGATTAAGGAGGAGAGGTTGTAGGGAAAGAAAAGGGGAGGAGCAAACAAGTGGGAGGGAGGGAGAGGAAGTGGTGGTAACATATGGGATAATGCATCTGTTAAGGCTGATGCAATTAGAGAACAGCTACTAAGCGGGATTTTATAGCTGCTGGCTGACTGCGGGTCCATAAAAGGGAGATACTCCCCTCCCCCTTCATTTATCACAGCATCAAATTTCTCTGAAGAAATTAGCAAGATGCTGGCAGGTTGCAAGAGCAGGATTCATTTGGGGAGAATTAAAAGGAAAGAAGGCAGCACAGCTGAAGGAGGTGAGGACAAAGATGTGCTGGAGGTGGTCTGCATCGTTCCTCCATTTTGTCCAGGTGCATTCACTTGTGTAATGTGAGGAGAGGAGGAATCAGATGTGAGGAATGAACCAGGGTGGTGGGGAGAAGGAAGCAAAAGAGAAAAGTATGGAGGTTGGAGCCGTAGGTGGGCCTGGCAGGATGCTGGTAAAGGAAGGGGTGGATGACTGGTTTGTGTGGAGCGAGCAGCAGAGGCAGTAATGGCCTGGAATGCAGCAAAGGAGCACTACTGACCATTCCAGTTCCCCTCTTTCATAATCTCAGACATGAGGAATGGACCAGAGCAGTAGCACGTTTCTGTCTCCTACACAGTACAGGCTGGATTCTTTATTCCTGGTGTACTCAAAACTCCAGTTGACTTAAGTGTGAGTTTGGGATGTTCAAGGAATGCAGGATCTGGACATATTACTGGGAATTCAAATTTTGGCATGCCGATTTTTATGACAAAGTTTGCTTGAAGGAGAATTAGCCAAGGCACAACATTAATCCAGCCTGACAACCATATTTAAACTTTGAATGGAAATGCTTTCAATGTAATACTCTTTATTGCAATGTTTCAGAAATGAAGTTTTAACAGTGTAAATAATAGGTTCCCACATGATAGGAAAGCATGAACAAAATGTGAGGAAAAAATAAAGAAAATACAAGTAGAGCTGACTCAGTACTGAATTTGATGTGGTCCAAAGGGCATAGGACCAAACTCTTCCTTGGTGTAACTAAATAAACATCAATAGAGTTATACCAGGGGAAAATTGAGTGCATTTCCTCTTATTATCATTAGTTATTATTAGTATTGTTGTATTAGTGCCTAGCGGATCCAACCAAGGTCAGGTTCCCATTGCACTGTGCACTGCACAAAAATATAGTGACAGTAAATGCCCCAGAGAGTTAGTCTACATACAGAAGACAAAGGCTGAAAGAAAGGAATTACTATTATCCCCATTATACAGTTGAGGAACTGAGTCACAGAGAAATGAAGATTGATATCCTGGCTCCATCAAAGTCAATGAGAGTTTTGCCATTGACTTCAAAGGCACAAGAATGGCACCCTAATTGATTTGCGCAAGGACCAGTCTGCATTGGAGAATGGAATTGAATCCAGATCTCCTGAGTCCTAGTCAGATGCTTTAGGCACAAGATCATCCTTCCTCTCAAGTCCACCAATTTCTTATTGGCTGGAAGGAAGGTGACTGTGATATGGAAGAGAAAGAAAATGTAAAGTGGAAGAAAAACTGAAGGCTTCTCAGAACTTTGAAAAGGATATGGAAGACCAAGGACCCCAGGATAAAACAAAATACAGTGGTGTACCAGCAGCGTAGGCTGTACTAGGCAGAAACAATAAATGGGCTTCCATGCCTAAGCATGCATCAAACCTGTAAATTTTCAGTCAAGTTTCTAGTGGCCCTGTGGCCGCATTACAAAAATTATCATCACAATCGGTTGTAATTGGCACTCTTGTGAGAAGTCTCAGCAGGAAGGCCTGAGATTGAAGAAGCATAGAAAATGAGCTTCTATCTGATTAGCTACCACTATCCCAGTGACTAACAGCTCAGAGTTGTGGCACATAAGCAGTACAGTATACAAGTATGTGCACTGCTGCTGCCTGTTCTGTACTCCTATGGATAAAGAAAGGAATTCAGTACCCAGTGATGCCAAGCAGGTACCTCTCTCAAGCACTAAATTACATTTAAAAATTCAGGTCTGGCTTCTGCATTCAGTTGAGCTGTTCAACAGAACACGCAGCCACACAGCAATATTATTTGTATCTCCACATAGAATCATAGAAGATTAGGGTTGGAAGAGACCTCATGAGGTCATCTAGTCCAGCCCCTTGCTCAAAGCAGGACCAACCCCAACTAAATCATCCCAGCCAGGGCTTTGTCAAGCCGGGCCTTAAAAACCTCTAAGGATGGAGATTCCACCACCGCCTTAGGTAACCCATTCCAGTGCTTCACCACCATCTTAGTGAAATAGTTTTTCCTAATATCCAACTTAGACCTACCCCAATGCAACTTGAGACCATTGTTCCTTGTTCTGTCATCTGCCACCACTGAGAACAGCCTAGCTCCATCCTCTTTGGAACCCCTCTTCAGGTAGTTGAAGGCTGCTATCAAATCCCCCCTCACTCTTCTCTTCTGCAGACTAAACAAGCCCAGTTCCCTCAGCCTCTCCTCATAAGTCATATGTCTCAGACCCCTGATCATTTTCATTGCTGGAAATGATTCAGCACTCCACTGGACTCTCTCCAATTTGTCCACATCCTTTCTGTAGTGAGGGACCCAAAACTGGACACAATACTCCAGATGTGGCCTCACCAGTGCCAAATAGAGGGAAATAATCACTTTCCTCAATCTGCTGGCAGTGCTCCTTCTAATGCAGTTCAATATGCCATTAGCTTTCTTGGCAACAAGGGCACACTGTTGACTCATATACAGCTTCTCGTCCACTGTAATCCCCAGGTCCTTTTCTGCAGAACTGCCGCTTAGCCCGTCAGTCCCCAGCCTGTAGCGGTGCATGGGATTCTTCCATCCTAAGTGCAGGATTCTGAACTTGTCCTTGTTGAACCTCATCAGATTTGTTTTGGCCCAATCCTCCAATTTGTCTAGCTCACTCTGGACTCTATCCCTATCCTCCAGCGTATCTACCTCTCCCCGCAGCTTAGTGTCATCTGCGAACTTGCTGAGGGTACAATCCATCGTATCATCCAGCTCATTAATGAAGAGGTTGAACAAAACCGTCCCCAGGGCCGACCCCTGGGGCACTCTGCTTGATACCGGCTGCCAAGTAGACAGTGAGCGGTTGATCACTACCCATTGAGCCCAACAATCTAGCCAGCTTTCTAGCCAGCTTACAGTTCATTCATCCAATCCATACTTCTTTAACTTGCTGGCAAGAATACTGTGGGACACCGTATCAAAAGCTTTGCTAAAGTCAAGGTATATCACGCCCACTGCTTTCCTCATATCCACAGAGCCAGTTGTCTCATCATAGAAGGCAATCAGGTTGGTCAGTTAAGAAACTCATTACACTGCTCTTCTCTTCTATGATTATATTCTATGATTCTATGAATATAACAGTAATCCTGATTCAGCAGAGCCAAAATATCACTCTACATGGCAGCAAAAGCTCGTTTGTATTTTGAAAGAAAATAGAGCTTCAAGCTTGAATAACAATGCTATATTCCCTTGTTCCTGTATGTGATAGTGTTGCACAGACAATCATTGTGTCATTGTTAAATGTGAATGGTGCCTCTAGCATAAAGATTATGCATATTATACAGTGCAAATTCTCTCACATACCCATATTCATGAGCATCTGTTAGAGTATCCTTGATTCATTGCGTTATATAAGTGAAATACTGGAAAATATTGCCCCCTTGGTGGACAGCAACATTCAGAAAACAGTACTAAATCTATTTAGAAATACAGCCCTAAAGATAGATAATCCAGAATTAGGAATGCATGAATCCACACAAAGCACCAGAAATGTCTACACTTGTATTTTGCTGATAGTCACTAAACTCTCACTAACTATCTTTGTATCTACTTTTCCTAATCTATATTGGAAATATATGAATCATTCTCCCTCCAGCTCAGTTACCTTAGCTTTCTTTTTCTCCCTTTCCTTAAACAGATTCTGAAAGGACTCTGCTATGAGTCTGTTGTGGATGGTGAAGATTATGAGAGCGTTTGTTATTCCTTTGTTACTCAAGTTTACAAATTTGGGGTTTTATTGTCTCCATGGCTGTCTCTGGATCTCCAGATAATAGCAATGTCTCTAATGGGACTAATCACATGCTTAAAATTAGTCAGTTGTCAATATTTTCATTTTTTAAAACCAGTTATAATGCCTATAGTGTATATGGACAACTACAGGACTGGTATATAGTACCACCATGCGTCCATATCAAGAGCTGTGGGGTTTTATTTAATATGTCCTACCACACTCACCTGATTAGAAACATAACATGGAAAAATATATGAGATAGGAGTTATGGCAGTTTACACCTTAACAGCTGTCTCCTCAGTTTTCTTTGAGCAAGATATCTTCATATAGCAAAAGCAGCTTAAAGTTTTATTTTACATTTTTTTTAACCAGTAGGCAAAATATTCCCAGTTCTAGTAATATTCCCCATTAGGTTCCCAATCTTGCAAAAATTTAAGTGGGTGCTTACCTTTGTAACCTGAGGATTTCATCTAGTCACAGTGGAGTTAAGCATCTACTTATGTGTTTGCAGGACCACAGCCTATATGTATAAGGAGTACTTGCTCAAAGAGATAATATCTTACCTATGAGTAGAAAGGTTAATTTTGACTGAATCTACATACACATTACATGCCAAATATTAGCTTAAAAAGTCATTTAGTAGACCTGTGTGGTGTTTAGATGCTGCTTGCAATTATTAGAACTGGGAGCACTGGCTGTTGGGAGCCTGTGAAGACAGGAAACAGGAAGGAGGGGGCGGGGAAGTTGAGGAGGCAGAGTGAGAGCTACCGAGGGTGCAGCAGCAGCAGCTTGGTAAAGAGGTTTCCACTTTAAAAATAAATTCCTGTTGATGTTTGTTAGTACCTTGCCTGGTTGCTACAACATTTTGGCGATGAGGATGGATCTTCTGCCTCTGAACCCACCCGCACCCTTTCTGCAAAGCCCAGGTGAGCCTCCAATTGCTTTTACTGCCTGGATCCATATGTTTGAAACTTATCTGCTTGCAATCACTGCTACAGAGATTTCTGAAGTAAGAAAGTGTGCTCTGCTAATCCACTGCCTTGGAGCAGAAGGGCAGCGTATATTTTACACTTTTCCCCTTGCAGATGATAAATGTGAGACTGCACTCACTGCATTAAAGAACTTTTTTGTGCCAAAAGTGAATGTAGTAGCTAATTGCTACAGATTTCGCAAGCGTGAGCAGAAACCAGGAGGGACTATAATGCAGTATATTGCTTCCCTGAGGAGTCTGATTGTAACTTGTGACTTTGGGAATATGGCAGATGAGATGATTAGAGACCAGCTCATTGAGAAAACAACCATGCTTCGTGTAAGAGAATGCTTACTTCTAGAACCACAACTTACACTAGAAAAAGCAATAACCATTGCTACTCAGATTGAGTCAGCTACAGCTGAAGCCAAAATAATGAGCATGGATACAGAGGGCACAGTCCAGGCTGTGACTCCTTTGCAGAAAAGTTCACTATCGCTGCAGACAAACAATTAGAAGAGGAAAACTAATGGAAAACCACTGAATCAGCAAATTCAAAATACAGTGAAAGCATGCTTTCGCTGTGGATCCCCACAACACCTTGCAAGCTACACAGGATGTCCGGCAAAAGTAGCTCAGTGCAATCATTGCAAAAAGATTGGGCATTTTGCTAAAGTATGTCTCAGCAGCCAGTTCAATCAACAGGTGCATGCAGTTACAATACTAGAAGTTACTGTGCTGAGCATGGACAAAATCACGACTGCACATATTCCAGAACAAATAAAGTGCACTGTAAACATTTCCGCTGTACCTTCAGGCAAATCACATTCTATTTAGCTAATGTTGGACACTGGCTCAGCAGTATCTATACTACCTGATTCCATCTATTTGCATTACTTTAAAGATGTGCTTCTTACTGAACCCAAACTTCACGTGGTGTGCTATTTGAAAAACCATATTCCAGTACATGGCTGCCTGCCGGCAATAATTACTTTTGGTGATTGCTGGGTAACTGCAGAGTTCTACATTGTCAACAAAGGCACACCTATCCTTGGCAGAGATTTATTGGCTGCTTTAAATCTCAGGGTAGTTAATGGACGAATTGATCTTCCTCAGCAAAGCACTCTTGCGGTACACACACCAGTTTCAGCTGGGACCCAACACCAGGTTGAGGAGAAACTTGGCTGTGCTTATGGGTTTCTGCATAAAGTTAAAATGCGGAATAATGTGATGCCTGTATGACAGAAGTTACGGCGCACACCATTTTCAGTCAGGGAAGCTGTTTCAGAGGAACTTAGAAAACTTGTTCAAAAGGACAGTATTGAAGAGATTGACTCCTTGGAATGGGTTTCACCTATAGTAGTGACGCAGAAGAAGGGTGGAGGCATTCGCCTTTGTGTGGACTTAAGGGAGCCAAATAAAGCTATTGTGATTGACAGACATCCTCACCCTCACATAGAAGAAGTATTTGCAGAACTCTGGAGCAAAAATGTTTTCTACTCTTGATTTGCAGAGCGCATATCACCAGGTTATGTTGAATGAAGATAGCAGAGACCTCACAGCATTTATTACACATGAGGGACTATTTCATTTTAAATGTGTTCCATATGGTCTCGCATCTGCCCCAAGTGCCTTCCAAAAAATGATGTCATTGATTCTGAAGAATCAACGTGGAGTTCAGTGCTATCTGGATGATATTATTGTGTTTGGAAATACTTCAGAGGAGCATGACAATAACCTGCAGTCTGTACTAAACTGCATCAGCACAGCAGGCCTCCAGCTCAATCAGTCCAAATGCAAATTTATACAAACTGAATTCTCCTTTCTGGGGCATACAATTTCACGGGCTGGACTAAAACCTGATCCAGATCATATCCTGGCAATTTCAAATGCTCCTCCTCCAACAGATTTGCAAACCTTACATTCCTTCTTGGGTCTTACCTTCTGGTATGCAAAATTCATTCCTAATTATGCTTCTGTCATTGAACCGTTACGAGAATTACTACAGAGAAGTTCAATCTTAGTGTGGACAATGGATGCACAAGCTAGTTTCGAAACGGTGAAAGACTTGATTGTACATAGTCCAGTACTTGCACTATTCACTCCTGAATTGCCCACAATTGTAAATACTGTTGCTTTTGATTATGGACTTGGGGCTGTCTTCACACAACTTCATGAGGACAACATGGAGAGGACTGTTGCATTTGCTTCAAGGACACTAAGTAATGCTGAGAGGAAGTATTCTACAGTCGAAAAAGAAGCACTTGCTTGTGTCTGGGCTACTGAAAAATGGAGAACTTACCTGTGGGGCCGCACATTCAAGTTGCGCACAGACCACAGCCCTTTGACGACGTTGCTCACCACGAAAGGACTGGGAAGAGCAGGATATCATATTGCTAGATGGTCTGCAAGACTACTCTCTTTCAATTATGAACTGGAATATAAGCCTGGAAACCAAAATGTGGTAGCTGATTGCCTTTCTCACCTGCCTTTGCCTTCACCAGATGGTCCACCGGAGGATGAGGATGTAGTAGTTGCACTTACTACAAGCACTCTTACTGCAGTTACAAAAGAATAATTTCAAACTGCTTGTTCAGCATGTCCAATTCAACAAAATATATGGGAATTTCTGACAAAGTAACCCTAAAAACCTTGACCCAGTTTTGCTGACTTATTTTAGAGTTTAGGATGAACTTTCTTTGCTTGATGGCTGTGTGCTACGAGGTACACACCAGCTACTTGTGACAGAAGAATTACAGTCAAAACTCATACACCTGGCACACGATACTCATCAAGGAATTGTCAGAACCAAACAATGACTACGGGATCTGTATTGGTGGCCAGGGATGGACTCTCAGACTGAAAGCACTCATAAAATCCTGTGTCACTTGCCAAATGCATGATAAGACAGCAGTGACATGTACCCCTCCATTACAGCCTGTTCCTCTTCCTGAATCTGCATGGGAAAAAGTGGCGATTGACATTGTAGGACCCTTTGATACTGATCCAAGTGACTGCCGTTATGCCATCATTTTAATAAACTATTTCAGTAAATGGCCTGAGGTAGCGTTTACATCGCAAATCTCTTCTGCTACAGTAATTTAGTTCCTCTCTTCAGTTTTTAGCATGGAAGGTAACCCCAAAGAACTGGTTTCAGATAATGGTAGTCAATTTACTTTCCTGGAGTTTGAAACTTTTCTAGCAGAGAGGAACATTTTACACAGAAGATCATCCCTATCTTACCCTCAAGCCAATAGGGAAATCGAACAGAAGTTTGAAAGAGAGTTTGCAAACAGCTAAACTGGAAGGGCGATTGTGGATAACCTTCACTACTGATTTCTTGCAAGCATACCAGGCTACACGACATGCCACAATGCAAAGATCACCCGCAGAGTTACCGCATGGGAAACAGATGAATACTAAACTGAACATTGCTGGATTGTTAAAGACACAACCTGATGCCCCAACTGAGGATGACGTGAGAAAAGCAGTTGAACAGAACTAAGCAAAGTATAAGGTTTTCACAGACAAGCGGCGGGATGCTAAGGAACCAAAGTTTGAGTGTGGTTCCTTCGTTGAAATACGAAAACCTGGAATTTTATGCAAAGGGGACCATAAATTCACAGCTCCTCTTAAAATCATAGAGAAGAAGGGACCTTACACCTATCAACTTTCTGATGGGTGGGTATGGAATGCTTCTTATCTTGCCCCTGCCTATGCACCAAGAGGCGATTATGCCAACACCCAGTCTGTATTGGATGACTTCACCATAGAATCAACACAACAAGACATTGCACTGGAACCGGGGCTTGAGAGACAGCCTGTCAGACTCAGACGACGATCTGTCTGGACTAGAGACTGTTATGTAGTATCTACAGTGTTTTCACTGTAATATTTCTGCCAACAGTATAGTGTCTTGTTTCATATTTGTTCCTATGGTTAGAACAACAATGTTTATTTTAACTGGGAGAGTTTCTTAAGAGAGGAGGGAACGTGGTGTTTAGATGCTGCTTGTAATTATTAGAACTGGGAGCACTGGCTGTTGGTAATCTGAAAGGACAGGAAACGGGGGGGGGGGGGCGGGAATTTGAGGAGGCAGAGTGAGAGCTACCGAGGGTGCAGCAGCAGTTTGGTAAAGAGGTTCCCACTTAAAAATAAAGTCCTGTTGAAGTTTGTTAGTATGTCGCCTGGTTGCTACAACAACCTGTTTGACATTTTTAAACCAAAAACTTTCCTACTGAAAAATGGGATTTCAATGTGAACGTTTTTCATGATAAAAATGTCATTTTTGACATAATATAAAAACTCCAACAGCAAATTTCTAGACAACAAAATTCTTTATTTCAAATTTGAATTTTGTTTGAGTTTTCAAAACTGATTTTTTTCAAAATTTCAAATTTTTGCATTCTTCTTTTTCCACCACTGAATGCAACAGACTGAATGGTGTCTGAGCTTTGGGTTTTCCCCCATTTTTTCTTTTTCCCCACTCTGTAATTTTTCAAAATATCATGCTATCTGTGAGGTAAAGTGGTATTACTAACCCCATTTTACAGATGAGAAAATTGAGACAAAGTGATTTCCCGGAGGCCGCATAACGAATCAGTGGCAGAGTCAGGACTTCCTGACTTTAGTTGCAGATGTGAGTTTTGAGCACTTTTGAAAATCAAGCCCCACTGTCTCAAGATGGACACCCAGAAAATGAGTGGTCACCTGTGAAAAGTTTAGTTTAAGGAACTCTGTGGCAGAGACAGGGATAGAATACAGTCCTCCAGAGTGACACTCAACCACCTTGACTATGAGACTATCTTTTTTTCCCTCCACTCCCCCTACCTCATTCACTACACACCTGGAAAAAATTAAGACAGGTGTCCTATTGATGACAGCTGCATTCATTATACAGCCCCGATCCTTCTCCTAAAAACTGTCCATCCTGTGCAGGGTTTCAATGAAAAAAAATAAAGTGTGATCATGTAAATAAAGACTGTATCCTAATTAGAGCTGGTTGAAAATTTTCTGATGAAACATTTTTCCATCAGAAAATGTTGATTCACCAAAATCAAAACCTTGTGCGGGAGTGTGTCGATTTTGACAAAATTTCATTAAAAAAATCAAAATGAAGCATTTGGATAAGGTTTTGATCTTAGTGGAATGAAATGTTTCAATTTTTTTGTTTTGTTTTAAATGACTTTTCCTGGAGAAATAGGCATTAGGCAGAAACGTTTGGTTTCAACCAAGTTCTGCAAAAACATAGGCAGAGTTCAGATGGAACCTAGCCTGGTTTGCTGCCCGTTCACCTGGTGGGTGGAGGAGGAGGCCACGTTTCCAGGTCTTGGCTTCGGCTCAGCCCCACCATGCAGGGCGCCATCTCAGGGCTGCTAGGCTTCTTGCTCCATGTTGGGAACTTCCCCCACTCCCTGGCACTCCATGGGCTGCTCCTGATACCAGGGACTCCATGGGTTGCCTCTGAGTCCCTGGGAGCAACCTGGGGAGTCCCCCAGAGTCAGGGCAGCTGGCTGCTCCATTTCATTTAGAACAAAAATCCAACAAGAATTATTTGAGTTTTCAAAAAATAATTATTGGAAATTTCTTTCTGTTGGAAATTTTTTACATTTTTAGTTTTCATTCTGAATCAAAATGAAATGTCAGAATTTTCCACAGAATGCCCAGCACTGGTGAGCCAGGACTTGATAATAAAGATTGTGAAGGGTTCAGAATTATGAACATCAGTAAGTAGAAGAGGTGAGACCAGAACTTGTGATCTCCTGGTTCCCAGTTATTAATATTTGTAGCCTGATAGCCCCTAACAGGGATCAGGACCCTATTTCCTGCCTTTAGGTAAGGAGGAGGCTCCTTCTCCCTGTGGTGCCCCAGAGAAGGGGACTGAATTTGCTGGATCCAGGATGTTTGAATTGGTGGGAACCTGGTCTAGTCCAGCTCTCTCTCCCAATTACAATGGTTCCAGCAGCTGCCAGCCTGAATTGCTTCTCAAGGTTTCTAATCTGGCCCACGGGAAGTGGGGGAGCCCCTTTCCTATGTGGTGCAAGGTCCACAAATTAGGTCAGGATGGGGAGGAGCCTGACTTGTCCAAGCCCATCTTGGCTTTCTCTTGTCCATAACCCTGCTATGGTTGCTCCCAGGTTGAGTGCCTGCTCCTAGGGGAAGGGGGTTCAAGGTGCCATGTAGCAGTGGTGAGGGTCATGTACAGGCCTTTAAAATGTTCAGGTTATTTGGCATAGAATTTCACAGAACAGCTAAAAGCAAATCCCTGGCTTTCAGGCTCTCCCTCTGCTGAATTTTAAGGGCTTGCTGCAAACAAGGTGTGAGAGCATCATAAAAAAAAATCACAGGAATTTTATACCATAAATAGTGTAGGCAACTTAAAAATTGGGGTCACTGTCAGCTCCCCTTATAAAAGTAAATGAAATGGGTATAAAAACACTAAATATTGGACAGTAAGGATTGGATTAATCTGCGTTGGGGTTAAGTGTCCAATGAGCCAGTAAAAGTGAATGTTGAATTTATTGGACTGAGTAGCTAATATTTATGAGAATTCAGATATATGATTGTGCATGTAATCTTTCCTCTGCCATCTGGACAAGATTAAGAGTAATTCATTTAGTTAATTCATGTTCAAGATTATGTCAAAGTATGTGTGAAAGTAAACACTTGGTGAAGGATTTTATGATTGAGAAACCCAAGGGGCCTGTTATAGCATTGACAGATATGAACTGACAAGCAGTGTAGCTGCATGTCATTCTCTTTAAACCCTCAGTACATTTTTCTTTCATGGCACGCTCAGTCCAGGCCTTAACACAGCTACATAATTGAGCCATACAGGGGCATAGGAGGAGGCAGTCCCACAGCTATCTCCTGGGTGTAACCACAGACATGGAAAACGCATTTGCTGCTGTGCAAGATGCAAAACGGGTTTTGTTGTCTCCTCAGTCAATATGAGGCTGCACAGGGTCTGTCTGCGAGGACTACAAATGCTTTCCAAGGCTACAGATGCACTCCGATATCATGGTGATGAGCATGGTATAAATTCTTAGACAGGTTCCAAAATAGTCTTAATGGTGTCTTAAAACAGAAATATTCCAACCATGCAAGCATTGTGAAATGTCTGACAATACATGGTATTATTGGGTCTATTAGTTTGAATAAATTTATACCAGTGACCTGAAATGTGTCTATGTTAAATATGTTGCCACTAACAACAGTTGCCTATGGAACTTTCTGCTGTAGAAGTTAGAGTTAATAGCGTGAAAATTGAATGACTTGGCAGGGTACTTTCTTGTTAAGCACCATTTAAAGTGTCCCCTTCCTTGCTGTGGTTAAACTTTATTGTTTTAACCCTGATTTAATCTGAAGGGTTTCCTGAGACCCAGTATTCCCCCATGTACTTTGCTCTGTAAATGGTGGATCACGTGGTTTGAGAGCTGAACTGAGCTGAGATGACAAATCTAATTTCTCCATATTACCAACAGAGGGATTTTCATCTAAAATTATAAACTAGGAATTAGGGTGTCAATTAATCGCAGTTAACTCATGCGATTAACTAAAAAAAATTAATCATGATTAAAAAAATTAATCGCGATTAATCGCAGTTTTAATCGCACTGTTAAACAATAGAATCCCAATTGAAATTTATTAAATATTTTGGATGTTTTTCTACATTTTAATATATATTGTATTCTGTGTTCTAATTCAAATCAAAGTGTATATTATTTTTATTATAAATATTTGCAATGTAAAAATGATAAACAAAAGAAATAGTATTTTTCAATTCACCTCATATGAGTACTATAGTGCAATCTCTTTGTCGTGAAAGTGCAATTTACAAATGTAGATTTTTTTGGTGACATAACTGCACTCAAAAACAAAACAATGTAAAACTTCAGAGCCTACCAGTCCGCTCAGCCCTACTTCTTGTTCAGCCAATCACTCAGACAAACAAGTTTATTTACATTTACAGGAGATAATGCTGCCCTCTTCTTATTTACACAAATTGAGAAGAGGCATTTGCATGGAACTTTTCTAGCTGGCATTGCAAGGTATTTACGTGTCAGATATGCTAAACATTTGTATGCCCCTTCATGCTTCAACCACCATTCCAGAGGACATGCTTCCATGCTGATGTGTTAATTAAATTTATGACTGAACTCCTTGGGGGAGAATTGTATGTCCCCTGCTCTGTTTTACCCGCATTCTGCCATATATTTCATGTTATAGCAGTCTTGGATGATGACCCAGCACATGTTGTTCATTTTAAGAACACTTTCACTGCAGATTTCACAAAACGCAAAGAAGGTACCAATGTGAGATTTCTAAAGATAGCTACAGCACTCGACCCAAGGTTTAAGAACCTGAAGTGCCTTCCAAAATCTGAGAGGGATGAGGTGTGGAGCATGCTTTCAGAAGTCCTAAATGAGCAACACTCCTATGCGGAAACTACAGAACCCAAACACCAAAAAAGAAAATCAACCTGCTGCTGGTGGCATCTGACTCAGATAATGAAAATGAACATGTGTAGGTCCACGCTGCTTTGGATTGTTATCGAGCAGAACCCGTCATCAGTATGGATGCATGTGCCCTGGAATGGTGGTTGAAGCATGAAGGGACATATGAAGGGGCATATGAATCTTTAGCGTATCTGGCACATAAATATCTTGCGACACTGGCTACAACAGTGCCACGAGAACGCATGTTCTCACTTTCAGGTGACATTGTAAATAAGAAGCAGACATCATTATCTCCTGCAAATGTAAACAAACTTGTTTGTCCAAGTGATTGGCTGAACAAGAAGTAGGACTGAGTGGACTTTCAGGCTCTAAAATTTTACATTGTTTTATTTTTGAATGCAGGTTTTTTTGTACATAATTTTACATTTATAAGTTCAACTTTTATGATAAAAAGATTGCGCTACAGTACTTGTATTAGGTGAATTGAAAAATACTATTTCTTTTGTTTTTTTACAGTGCAAATACTTGTAATAAAAATAAATATAAAGTAAGCACTGTGCACTTTGTATTCTGTGTTCTAATTGAAATCAATATATTTGAAAATGTAGAAAACATCCAAAAATATTTAAATAAATGGTATTCTATTATTGTTTAACAGTGTGATTAATCACAATTAATTTTTTTAATCACGATTAATTTTTTTAATTGTTTGGCAACCCTACTAGGAATCTTAAAAGCAGTGTTGACAGTTATTTTTGGCAAAAGTCCTGTCTGATGTGGCTGCCTGATTTATGAAATCACAAACAATAGGATCTCTGACTCTCTTCCTCCTGCTCTTCTTCCTAGGCAGTATGGCACGAAATTCACACATTTCAGTTTATAGGTCCCTGAGGTTTTATTACCTTAAGTGTTTCTAATAAACAAGATAAGGAATGTGCTCACCTACTATAAAGTGAATGGAGCACTTTTGCTTCACTGCTGCCAATGAAACCCACAAGTGTGCCTGGAGGGGGGCAAGAAGCTCTCAACATCCCTCCCTCTGTCAGAGAAAACGGAGCTGTCTGGCACAGCCCAGAAATTGGGTGGGTCCTTCAGGGAAGAAGTTTGACCTGAGAAATATGCTGATTTCGCTCCTATGGAATGAGGCCCACAAATTAAACCTGTGTTCCCCCAGTGAAGCCTCTGGGAAAGGTATTTTGCCTTTTTCTGGATACGAATCCCCCCTATGGCACAGCATCTATCATAGATGCAGGAGATGCAGATTATATCCTTGTACCTATGGGCATGAATCAAATCCAGCAATTCAGTTTCCTAAATGCTTTAGGTAATATATAAAGTCTAAGGAAAGAGGTAATCTGCAAAAGGAGGAGAGATTATAATAGTTCTTGTAAAAATATTTTTATCCCTTCTGTCACTCAGCACATTTAGATTTTGATTATGGCAACTAAATGGGTTGGGAGCTGAGTTTATAGTTCCCCATTTGTCAGCACTAGATTAATTGTCAACAGAGTATTTCAATACAATGAGGTAAAATTTGCAGTGAATCTTTACACAGTCTAACTGATTTGAATTTTCTAAATTCATTACAAAGGTTGCATTTTAAATGTAGTATAAAATTGAGCACTTAATATTGTTTGCAATGTCTGCAGTTCAAAATATGATTTAGGCACAGTTACAATTTTCCCATGCAAAAGACTGTTAATATCTGCTTTACAAATCATAGAACTGTGGTATGTGGCAGGTTTTATCCTGTGTCAGTTTATGACCATTCGTTACAATCAAGCTTTGCTACCCCTTGGAGATAGTGACTGACCTGATCTCATCATTTTGGCTTGTAAATATTCTAAGTTGTCTCCCACAATAGGGTAAGAGTAATTTGTATCTTTCCTAGTGGAGAATGATTTGGACTAATTAAGGCAATGCAGGACATTGCTGACATCTGGGTTCAATAAAAATAAGTGAACAAAGCAAATAAACATGCAAATAAAAAAAATCTGGTACAACATGGTATAAAGTTTAATCCAAATAAGGCGAAAAGCAGCCCTTTCTGATGCCTCATTGACATATAAAAAAGTAGCTTGGCTGGGAAACGTGTAACAGCTGGCAAGAGTTTTTGCCAAGTCTTATTTTAGATTTTTCAGGGACCTGCAGCTCAGTATACTGTTGCTCTGATTCCCAAGGCACACTTAGCTGGGGCTTCTGGAATTTCAGATGTTTCTGAGCCTATTGAATTAATAAATTTCATTATGGAACTGCTGTCCTGAGAGGGAAAGAATACATAGTAGTTACTGAGCTGATGAAAACAGAGCAAATATAGATAAACCTGAGAAAGGCAAGTCGCAGGTCGCACTCAGTGAACTTAAAATAACTAATAGAGAGGTGTAAGGAAAACAGGCATGCAAGTCTTTCAGTGATAAGTGGCTTGTCATCTCTTATATAAATGGGAGAGTTTGAAAGTTGATTTAATATCCCCTAAATGGTTTTACTGTTTTCTGCTTTGAAATTCTATTTATATGTCTGCTTGGGAATGGGATCAATTTTAGAAAAGTTAGTCATAGATTTTAAAGCCTATAAACTGTAATAGGATCTTTCTTAAAAAAGCAATTTACTCTCAAAACTGTGCCCTGCAGAGGAAAGCAGCATATAACATTTGTTTCTGATGAGTCAGAAGTTTATTTCTTCTTGCCGTGAACTACTAGTTATTCCTTTTTCACCTAAGGGGAAGATTTTTTTTAAAATGATCTCATTTAGTTTAGATCTGTACTTTCAGAAAGTACTGGATAAAGTGTGTCAAGAAACATTTCTTGGAAATTCATTTAAATTGCTTTGTATATGAGCACCATAGTATAGACTGAAAACTGACAGAAGGAAATAAACACAGGGTGCTAGTAAAATGAAATGTATCAGATTGTGGTGAGGTTTCTACAGGGATCACTTATTACATTCATTTGCACCCAGCTTCCTTATTAATGACCTGAAGGAAGTGGTTAGTGCGTATTGATTTAACCCAAAAATGACAGTGTTACCCTGAGTGACTTGAGCGGTCAGCCAAATGTGGGGCCCTGCAGCTTTTTTCCATTAGAAGGAGAAATTGATTATATGAGTCAGATAGGTTTGTTGCAATCCTGTTTATTGACAAAGAATGTACCAAGTCTTGTTTCCAGGAATCAAATGAGATGGCTTCTTTGTTCATGGCTTCGAGTCCCCTTTTCAGCTAGCACTCAGCCCAAAAGCTCTCTTCAGGCTTTTTCTCAGGCTCAAGTTCTCAGTGCTTGTTCAGGCTGTGTCTGGTGCTTCCTTGCAGCCTTCTCTGCCTGTTTCTGGGAGTTTTTCTTGCTTCTTTCTCTCATGTACAGCCTTCTACTAAAATTGCTCTCTGTCTCATGACCTCTAAAACAATACCCAGCCATGCCCATCTCCCATATGGTTCAAATTTCTGAGTGCTCTGCATGTGGCTTTGTTTTGGGCAGTGGCATGTGCCTGTGTTTGGCCTGAAGGCCACTGCTGTTTCGTAAAGGGGCTGAACTGTCATTAAAGGAAGGGCCAGGGAGTCCCCCACACCAAAGGCAGTGAGTCCACCCATCAGCTTCAGTGACATTTTGCCCAACCCACAACTACAATAAATTGTGAGGTACTGCCAACAGAAATGAGGTCACTTCCTGTTTTACTCTTCATTATGAATTAAATTAATCTGTGTGCAGAAGGCTCACACAAGGGGTGAAATCCTGGCCCCACTGAAGTCAATGGCAAAACTTGTGTTGACTTCAGTGGGGCCAGAACTTCACCCAAGCTCTATGCTTCATTTAAGGGCTACTTAAACTCCACTTCGAAGGCTTAAGTGGGATTATGTGGTTATAGCCGGTGCTGGCTGTCTGCACAGGGGTGAATTTTGTTTTATAAGAGAGCGTGGTAAAGAGCATTTTCTATGAAGCGTCACTGACCTTAAAGCTCTTCATGCCTTGGGCTGACAGAACCTAAATGTATGAAGCTGTTTTGCAAACATACTACCAGGCATATCTTTCCCCCCACACCCCGAGTTTTTGGTGTGGGTGTGGGTTGTAAATGAAGGGATGACTGGACAAATAGTATTGATTATTATTTTGGAATCGCATCAACTTTTTTTTTTTTTAAATTGAAGTGGCCAGACTGTCTGCATAAGGTGGGATTTTTGTTACTATTCCCTGTTTAAATGTTTTTAAAATGCTTTAAGCTTGGCCTTTGAGGTATTTTAGAAAAAGCTGAATTATAAACAAATGATGTAACCTTGTCTGTATATTATTTCCCCCCCTTTTCTCTCTGTTACAAAGCAATAAAAAAAACCTTTAAACTGTGCAGATATGGACAGGAAATAACAAAATAAGATTAAATCTGGAAAAATGTAAGCTGACACATCTGATGACAAAATAAGTCAAAACAGAGATATTCAATAGCAGGGAGGTAATTGGAAAGCAGTAATACCAGAAGAGACCTAAAGGTAGCAACATGCATAAAATTAGAAAGGCATTTCCAATGCAATATAATAACTTATGTTGAATAATGATATCTTATAGCTCACCCTGGAGGATCCCAAAAAGCTTTGTAGACCCCATATGCAGCAGTCACATTAGCCACCAATAGGGAGCAGTCATCTTGGGGATGTTGTTAAGGAAGTTGCAGGGCAAGTGCTGTGTATTTTGGTGCCCTGAGCCACTACTGCTGGGTGGTGCTGGGGGCAAGGGGTGCCCTTAAAGGGTCAGCTCTCTGCACCCCAGACTCCCGGGAGGCCTGATGAATTCTGTTGAACAGCCATAATAGCTCCCTGGCCTATTAGGAAGCTTAGGGTGCTCTGCCTCCCACAGCACTCCACAGTATACAAAACCATAGCCTCATTCTAGTCCTATGTTAATTATAGGGAGCATCCTGCTGCCCACATAAACTAGCAGCATCGCACATTAATGCAAAGATAGGATAACTCCTGAATCGAGCTGATCAAAGAGCATGGATAATTATTTGCAAACACATTATTCACTGATTGACAGGAAAAAACCTGGAAAGTAATTTGACAAATTATCTTTGGCTATTGATGGAGGCAGCCAAATAGCGGAAAATCTTATTGGGGAATAAATTATTCAACAATGAATGAAAAACACGATCCATGAATTAGTCATGATTATTATTTAACTACCTTTACTGATGAAATATTTTTACTAAATGGAGGAAGAACAGGTGTTTCCAGGGAGGCCACTGTATCACAATAACAAACTAAATTTAGGTCAGAAATTAGGGTTGTTTCTCACAATGAGGGATGCAGAGAAGTAGCTGACTAATCAGCCTGGGTTCCCTTTCAGAGAACTTGTATATGTGGCTTTTGATATAGACTGAATATCTGCTCCCTTCTTTAGCTGATGGACATACCAACATTATTTTCCCCTGTGTTCTGCAAGTTTTGGATCCTTTCAGTGGGTTTACTCCGCTCCCTTTGTAATCTGCTAGTTTTGCTGATCGTGGACTCAAGGCACAGTGTGGGGGAATTTCATACACAACAAATCACTTTCTGATTTTATATGTTAAGATATAACTGTGGCACTAAAATTTTCCAAAGCCATTTTTGCTCCCCTGACTTCTTCCCCAGTTTAGATTATCCAATCCACTTACCCCAATTTCTCTCAAAAGACATAGGCTACATGTACACTACAGCCCTTACAAACTATCTCCTGGGACTAGATAGCTCAGGGGATTAATAATGTGCTATAGGGTTTGATTCTAAGCAGCACTCAGTTTTGTATGCTGAGTGCAGCAAAACAGAGATCTCCCTGATTCTCTGCCCCAGCCATGTCCCTGGCTCAGGCTAGAGCTTGCTCTAACTTGTACCAGCTGTCAGTTGTCTCCAACAGACCATTTGTGAATAGCAAGAGTGCCTGGCAATCTGGCCACTCCTCCTTCTGACCTCAACATACCACCCACCATCTCTGGCACAAACCCCTAGACCTGAGTCTTTGCAAAGGGAGGCTATGCTCCATTCCTCTTAGCTGCCTGAGTGTCACAAAAGGAGCAGGCCAGAAAATCTGGCCTCTAGAACCTTTTACTTCCAAATTGTTGATTCAAATGTAGCCCTGGTCTCTATGCTACTCTATGCCCACACAGCAACTAAATACTCCCATCTGGTCCGTGCTGCTGACTTGGTCTCCCGGGGCTTGTGCTACGGGGCTGTTTCTTTGCTGTGTAGACTGCCAGGCTTGGACTGAAGACTGAGCTCTGGGACTCTGTGAGGTGGGAGGGTCCAGAGCTTGGGCTATTGCCCAAGCCCTGAAGTCTACACAGCAATGAAACAACATTGCAGCCTGAACCCCACAAGCCTGAGTTGGCTGGCACAGGCCAGCCATGGGTGTCTAGTTGCTGTGAAGACACAGCCCCAGTGATCAAAAGTTATTACCCACTGATGTCTATTCACTAGCCTATCTCAATTCCATTTTCCACTCTCAGTCCAGGCCCCAGTAGATGGGTGTCCACATCACAAAAAATAGCAGCAGCAGCAGAATTGCCATCCTGTAGGCAGGCTCAACAGACTAAAAGGGCAGGAGAAACTGAACCAAGCCGGTCCCTCCATAAGGCTTATTGGCAGAGTACTGTGGGAAGCTTGCCCATGTGGTAATTAGAAGCACTGAGGCTCCAGGCATGTCAATTTAGCACCTTATGATTACTGAATTTAACTACATGTAACCAAGCCCTCACTTGCAAAGCTGAGAGACCCCAGCTGTCGGCGAGCGAGATCGAACATGGGACCTCTGGAACTTAGTGGATGAGCTTCTACCGCATGAGCTAAAAGCCAACTGCCTGTTAGCAAAGGCTATAGAGCATACTCGTTTTATCTTTCTTTCTCTCTAAGTGGTCTCGGTGCCACTAGATGGGACAGAACACCACACCCAGGAGGTGTGTGGGTTACATACAAAAGGGTAAAAAGAAATAAAATGATGAAAGTGTCATCTCAAAGGAAAATGATAGAGTGCCTGGAAATGGTCTTTGAAGCTTAATTCTGTGTGGCCAGACCATTTCTATGTTCACAGCTGTGGAAAAACCACTCACTTATACCCTGGTGGGGAATAACCACAGGGGGAAAAATGATTTCAGAAAATGAATTTGACAACATTATCTCTTATGTCTTTATCCTTTCATTGGTGCATTTTTCATGTAGGCCACAAGTCTTCCTTTAATAAATCATATATCTTGACCCTGGGTTCTTTTCCTGTCAATTAACTTCTGTCTTTGAAAACAACCGTTTACACAGAGCTTCTCCTCATTGAATTTGGCTGGTTACTTTACTTTTAGTGTAATTTAGAAAGTGGATGCCCATTTCTTGTATCACATTTATTCACATTAGCTATTTTTACCTGTTCCTTTCCGATTCTTTGTTTACATGGTTTAGTGTCTCTTACCTCCCTGATGTCTATAACTGGCACAAATGCAGAAGCATGACTCATTTGAACATCTGATCTTAAGTGAAAATATTTGATCCATGTTGACAATTATGCCCCTCAGGCGATGAAGTTTTTTTAGACTGCAAAACAGAGACACTGTTTGTATGCTCCAATTCCCCTATTCTGTTGTATTTAATCAGGGAATATGTAGAACCTCTTTGTTCTGTGAATCCTCATAGATAGAACTTCCTTTAAAAGTGGCTGGGATTGATAGATGAGCTGCCACTATTTTGATATTTCAACAAGGCCTAAATATTTTCTTAAAGGGCTTGTAAAGATGGTAAATGGAATGGAAATAACTAAATTCACCCCTTCAGGTATTTTGAATCAAGTCTGTATTGCCACTTTTATTAGAAAATAGCATAAACATTTATGAAAAAAGAACTTTAAGGCTGCCAAGTCAAGCACTCAGAAATTAGGAAATATCAAAATTAAGATTACAGTCTTTATTAATAATACAGACATTAATGGTAGTCTTTAATTACATGATCACACACTCTTTTTTCCTACAGCACTGCTGCCTCATTTGGTGCACTAAATAAACCACGCTCACTGAATGGGTAGTAATTCAATATTTCTTTTTTTCCACATCATTTAGTGAGTAGCCACAAGCCTTATTTACTGTACACCAGCCAAACCCTGCACTGAATGCAGACTTATTTATTTCATCATGGGCTTTTCTATGGTGCTCTCACCACAGTAACAGAATGTTTCAGAAACATTAATTTATCTTCAGAACACCCCTGTAAAGGGGGAGGGGTACTCTATTTCCCCCCTTTTTACAAATGGGAAACTGAGACACTGAGGCCCAGATTCTCAGAGTTATTTAGGGATCTAACTCCCACTGATTTCTATGGGAGTTAGGCACTTCAATATCTTTGAGGATCTGGGCCTGAGTGATTAAGGTAAAAATTGTCACATGTGCCCACTAACTTTGGGTACCTGATTTAGGAAATCTAGGGCCTAATTTTTTCAAAGTGCTTAGCATTTTTATAGCACAGCACCAGCTGACTTCAGATGCAGCTGTGAATGCTCAGCATTTCTGCTAATCTGGTCACAAGTGTCTCAAGTTAAGCACACAGATGAGTTAGAGACCACTTGTGAAAAATGTTGCTTTGTGACTTGCCCAGCATCACACAGAAACAGGGGCCCTATATCATGTATTTAAACACTGGATTGTGATGTATATGCACAAGGAATTGAATCAAGGTTTCACAGGCAACCTGAATTCTGGCATCTCCTAACGTTTGAGTCCTTGACTTTGCAATCAATGTTCGTTTAAGGTAATTTTTTGGACTGTCAATTTCTAAAAAACTATAAAAGCACAGTGAAAAACACAGAAATTCCATCATGTGGCAGTATATTAAACTCCACATGGATCATCAGCAGGGTTCGGACCTTTAGATTCACAGCATAGACCTCTGCCACTTGAGCTAATAGTAGTTGTTATCCTCAGTTTGGAACACCCAGCAGAGGGTGATGAGACACACATTTGGTAGTGTGGTTTGTTGTCTCTTAGAGAAAGGTTGAGACTCAGGAATTCTGGATTCAAGTCTAGGTCCTAGAGAAGAACGTGCACTAACAGTTATACATGCTTCTGCCCCTGTATCCTCCTCTACTCTGATCCCCTTTGCTCTTCCCTTGGCTGTCCTGCCTGACTCCTTCCCTGGCCCTCCCTACTCTGCTCCTATTTCCCCCTCCCCGCAATTTGCTGCCTTTACTCCTTCCATCTCCTCAACTCCTCCCCATGCTCCTCACTTCCTCTCCCTACAACTCGTTCCCTGAACCCCCTGGCTTCTGCCTCTATCTCCTTCCATGCCATTGTCCCCCACAACTCTTTCTGTGTAGAGCCTTTCTGTGCACCCCCCCCGACACACACACCTATCCCTCCCACGCCTCCTCCCTCTTCATTTAAGTCAAGCTGCTTCCCCCTTCTCCTCCACACTACCTATGCACCTGCAATGGGCAGATGTGACAGTGTAGGAGAGAGAGTTTCAGTTGTGGAGCCCAGTGCTGCGTCTCCAGGATGAAACATGTTCAGTCACTCTGTGGGGATGGTGCATGTCCAGTCATGCAGAAGAGCTGTGGGGGTATGGAGCATGCTCAGTGCAGATGGAATTTTTGAGACTTTAACTGCTAAACGCTACAAGTCTCTACTGAGCATGTGCAAATAGAGATTTTCAGAGGCTTTTTAACTTGGCCAAATTTGGACAGATTCTCATGGAGACAGCAAAAGGCACTTTCCTGACATCAGGTCAACCCTTGCTGCCAACTTTCAAGTCCCTGATACATAGCATGGAAGTATTAAACTTCTCAGTGAAACAGCTGGAAGGAATTTATCACGTGCAAAAACAATGTTTTTTCTCTTAACCTCATTTGGGGAAAACAGCTGGATTATTTTAGCGGAAACTAAAAAAATTTGGTAAATTTGGCCACTTATATTTTACTCAAAGAAATTTCGACATGGTAATACCTTTTAAGTGCTTTTCTTAATGCATAGTGAAAAAGAGTGCCACAGCCATAATTACTACTTATGCACTGTAATACAGCATTAGATATTACAACATTTTCTGTGGAAAACAACAAATATGAAATGATTTTGCTGAAAATCTGTTTGAAAACCTTACCCGTCAATCAAACCTTTTTTCCTTTCTGTGTTTTCCTCCTCGGGGCTGTGCTGGACTATCTCAGATCTCACATTGCAAGTGTCACATTCCCATGTTTTACTATAAACAATGTGAGTGGGGCAGGGCAGGGCAGTTCAGTGTGTGTGCAACATCAGAGCAGTAGGTGACTGGATAAGATCACCCCTTCTTGGATTAAATGGAAATTGGGGAAACTAAGGCCATGGAAAGAGTGTGTGTCCACAGTGCTAGTAACTTTGTACAATGGCCCCACACAGTCACTGATAATCTTTAAAGAAGATTTAAAACATGTATTATTCACTAAAATAAAGAAAATATTAATCACCAGGCTACCAAGTCATTCTCTTGGTTAGGACACTCCCCTAGGATGTGAGAGACCTACGGTCAAGTCCCTGGTCCTTCTGATCTCAAAGGATATTACAGACAGGGGGAGCAGTACAGTCTTCATTCATTCCTATCCATGGCTTGTTCCTCCACTAAGCTCAGCTGGTTGTGTGCCTGTGTATGATGTCCTGCCATCTAGCTGGTGGTCAACCTCTAAATCCAACTGAACATTATTTCTTTTCAGCATGTCTTCTACATCATCTTAATCCACATCCCATCCTTTTAATCTTTTCGACTGCAGCCAGTCCTGTTCCCTGACTTCACATCCAACCCTCCTTCTAACTTCTTCATTTGTCTTAATATCATTTCACTTCACACCTACCATCTTTTGAAGAACTCCTCTCTACTGCCTCCAGCCTTCAGGGAGGATAGGTCCATCAATGCCTATGAACCAAGATGATAAGCGATGCAATCCCATACTCTGAGTGTCCCTAAACCTCCAACTGCCAGAAGCTGGGACTGAATAACAGGGGATGGATCACTTGATAATTGCCTAGTTCTGTTCATTCCCTCTGAAGCCTCTGGCACTGGGCACTGCAGGAAGACAGGATAATGGGCAGGATGGATCACTGGTCTGATCCACTCTGGATATTCTTATGTTCTTATGTTTATGTTCTTCTGATAGCTGTTTCACTTAATGCAGCTGCTTCTAATTCATAGAATAATACTGTTAGAACACTGGGTTGATAAATTTTCACTTTGGTACCAAACGTAATGTTTTTATTAGTCCATAATTTCATTACCTGCTGGGAAGCTCTTGTAGCTAAAGCACAAAGTCCCAGCTCCAATGACTACTGAATTATTTATACACAGTGGAACGCTTCAGCGGGAGAGCTTGAGAGAGACTCACCCCAGAATATCCAATAAGCAAGTGACTAGGGCAATCTCCTGCAATGTGGGAGACCCAAGTTTCAATCCCTTCTCCATATCAGACAGAGGAGGGAATTGAACCCAGGCTCCCCACCTCCCAGATGAGTGACCTAACCACAGGGCTAACAGTTATAAGGGAGGTGGTCACCATCACCCAGAAAAATCCATTTTGGATTTTTGGGTGAATTTGTTCTTCCTGAAATGTATTCTTTTGATTCACCAAAATTTATCATGTTTTTTGAATTTGGTTTGACTCAAACTTTTTTGTTTAAATTCAGAACTATCAGCAGACCAAGAAATCACTCATTTGCCCAGTTTTAGTATATGTGCTGGTCTGTCCTCTAGGGGTTAGCAGCAATGGGACAGGTGTTTTACTCCTATGGAGTGTCAGTGAAACACTGGTCTTATGCTATATTAAATATATTAAAAAGAGAGGGTTCATGGGGGCAGAGATAGAGGCTCTAGTGAAATCCAGCCAGATTGATCTCTCCCTTACACTCACACACATGCTCTGCCATGAGCCTACAATTTTGACTCTGAAAATTTGGTGCAGTGTGTTCAGCAAAGAAGGACTTTCCCAGCTGTAGGAAGTCAGATGGCACACTCTTATGATCTGCTTGAATGACCAGGCTAGGTGTGGACCCAGAATACAAGCTAAGTGTCACTCTCATGGGGTTAACAGACATGCTGCAGCATCTCCTTTGCAGGCCCCCAAAAGACAAACAAATCATAGATAAGTTCAACAGCACTCAGAACACAGACTCCTTGTGAAGAAAAGTCCTTCCTTAAACCACGTGGCTGTAGGAAAATATTTGGTGGGATTTCTGCTATCTAGCTGGCCTTTTGGTGGAGTCAGTTTTGTTTAAAATTGAGGATTTTACAAAGAAAGCATTGAAGAGAGAAGGAACGCTGTTCAGAGCGCTCGTGGCATGAGATGTATGTTTGGTGTCACGGATACTAAATGGAGATGAAAACACAGTAATTCTGCTGTGTGTTTGGAGCCCCAGGCATGTTGCTGTGTTTCCTTTATTTGTTTTACTACTTCCCCTCAAAACTTTTTGCATCATTCTGGAGCTTTTCCCAAGGTGTGGTTTGTGTCTCCTGTTTGCTCGCTGGAGGCCTTGCATTCTCTTCAGTGGATGGCATTAAGTTGTGTTGCCATGGCAGAGGTTATTTGTTAAAAAGAAAGAAGGCAAAGAAACAAATACCATTGCCCTCGTGTTTGAAGGATGGTGAGGAAAATATGTAACATCTTAATCAAAAACTATTTGACTAGTGCATGAACTTTAGTTATCTACACATTGAAAACATGGCAGAATTTGGCTCCTTCAAAGGTACTTGAACTGGGCAGAGCCCATTCCACAGCTCTGACTAATCCACTTGTCATGACTGGAATATTTAGGGTTGTTTTTTATGTCCAGGTAAATCAAAGCACAATAATGAAGGCTCTGAAAGTAAAAATACTTTAAAAGCCCAGGGTGCTGAATTGGGTGGCTCCATAGTGGTAAAAAATCCACGCACTTGACAAATGTCTCTGTTTATTGTTAGGATTTTTTCCAAGTGACTGAAAACCTAGTTGAAACCTGACAACTCTTTCTCCCCCTCACATTCCAGCTAAGGAACCAGTATGTGGTAAGATAACAGCCTAGTGCAGAGACTCTGATTATGCTGAAATTTTACATGGAAGTTGACTTCATCCAATTAATAAGAGCAGGAAATAGGTTTTGTTTTCTCTTTGGAGGGAAACATTAAGTAATGGCTTTATCTTAATTGGGCAGGCATTGCCCAAGGGACCAAAATTAAGTGGCTGGGGGCCAGAGGAGTGCTCAATAACTGTAGAATTAATACCCTGATAAAAAAAGAATTCAAATTGGTTTTCCAGCTTAAAAATAATAAAGTTCTACATGCCAAAAAATGTAATACAATAATGGAAACCCCGGAGATTATACAATGGGACCTGATTGTGATCTCAGTGCTCCATTTGTATTCATTTGCAGTGTGAAACAAAGGAAGGTGTTTGGATCCTCTGTCTTTATATAAAGCCTCTGCTACAGCACTCAGGCAGGTCTTGAACCAGGCTTCCCACAGTCTCGCTGCCAAATCTACAAAAATTTTCCTGGCTGACAGTCAGGAAAGTACAGCTCGGGTGGTAGGATGGAAAGTTAAAACACTCTGCCTGGATACACTGAAACATATACAAACACTGCTTGACGTATGGCATTGATTCACTCTGCACAAGCTGTCCTAGGGGGAGAGAATTGTGAAGCTCTTTAAAGTCATTTCAGTTAAGAGCTTTAGATGTTAGCAAGAAGAGTAACCTAAACACTCATCAAGGCAGTTTCACTCAGGGAATTAGCACTGTCCAGTCAGACTGTTAACAATCTTCAAACTAAGGGTGGGTTTGATCCTTGAATGTACAGCAGCGGGTTTATTTTAAAAAAACCAGTGATTGAAGTTAGTATTATTCACTGTGCGATTAAAAGATTTCCCTGAACATTAAGGACGCTTAAGGTTACTCTTCCAGACCAAGGTTAGATATTCTAATAGCATAGCCTGAGGCACAAGCTTGATTTTATTTACAGTAGTGCCATCCAGTTAGCACCAGTTACCACAGAAAACCTCTGCTCATGGGACAGGAAATGTCTCACTGCCATGGGGAGCATAACAGAAAGTTGCCTTGTTTATAAAATATCACTGACCATGAGAACCGTATTAACTAAGGGGCAAACGCTGCTCTCTGCCTCCCTGGATTCTGCAGAGGATCCCCTGGCAGCAGAATGTGTGGTTCCACTGTGCAAGAGGAGGAGGATCTTGATCTGGGGGGCTGTCGCAGAGCGGGCCCTGCTCCATGTGAGTTCCATGCACAGCACCATGCAGGAGAAGATCTATTGCTGCACACAGCTGCAATCTTCTGACCTGTAAGGGATTGTATTCAGGCTAGAATGCACTACTTCAGCTGCAGGACTGAAGCAACCTCTGCAGAGCAGATCCACAGCAACTCTGGGCGCCCGAGGGGGGAGCATTGGCCTACCCCTACCTCTGTACATAGCCCAGCTCTGGGCTGAAGATATGTCCTTAAGCACAAAATCCTGCAAGCTGCTATGTCAGAATGTCAGCAGGAGAAAAGAGTGGAGGGCTATTTCTGCTGCCCTCTGTGACACACCAGGGTACAGTCCAGACCAGTGGTGGGCTGTGTCACTTCTGCCATGCAATCTTGGGTGCTTTACAAAGCCTTGCTGAAGTAGCTCCCAGCTGGGCTGGTGACAAACAGCCTTCCAACACGCAAGCCATGCCCTGAGTATTTATGAGTAACTGCAGCCTGCCAGCCGCAGTTCAATTACACTCTGACACTCACCAGCCTTGGTTATACTGAAGGATGACCCTAACACATCTCCAGTCTCAGATTTCCCCCAGAAATGCCCAGCTCTTACCCAGCTCTTACCTGGACAGTACAAATATTTTAAGTCCGTTATTCCTTTAAGGGAATAATATGTCATTTAATTATCTCAAAAAGTTATTCAGAGACTTCAGTTCGAACACACTGGATTAGATAAAAGAGTAAAACAAGTTTATTAACTACAAAGAGAGTACAATGAGGCATAAAAGTGAGAAATGGTTGCAAGAAAAATAAAAATAAAATGCTCAGTAATGCCTATCTTAATAAACTATATCAGTGTGATGCACTGTACCTCAAAGAAGCACCCTTTAACTCCCATATTCGTCATTTGTATATGGTTGTGATATTTTATTCAAAGCATGCCTTGTAAGGAACCATATGAAAGGTCATGATTTGCCAAAACTCATTGTTCTGTCAAAATATGAATATAATTATTGTGTATTATGAGATTTTTCTATATGGTTGTTATTGAAATTTGTGGTAAGATACCCACAGCTAGCTCTCCAGTGGCAACAAAGGAGGTGATCCACACCCAGGTGGGTTTTAAATGACCATCACCAGCATTGACCAGCAGGAGAGATACAATTTAGTAAGAGACAGTTGCGCAAGGACCACACCCTGGGGATTGCTCAACTCTGTGACTCAGCAAGGCCCACCAGGACATGTCTGGGCCAGTACTTTTCCAGCGACAGGAATTGAAAGTGTAAAATAAGGGACAGTGGCATCATGAGTCCACCTCTCTCCTCCCCCACCTACTCTGAAGACAACAAGAACACAGGGAAGACAAAGGTTTTGAACTGGGGAGATTGGTTTTAGGCTGAGAAGGGCATTCAGCCTGTGTATTAAGAACTGTAACCTGCCTGCATCATCCAGTGGAGTAAAAAAAAGCTGTTTGATTCAAATCTTACTGAATCTGATAAAGTTTAGGATTTAGAATGTGTGTTTATTTTTTATTTCTTATGTAACTATCTCTGACCTTTATGCCTAGCACTTATCACTTAAAATTTATCTTTCTGTAGTTAATAAACTTATTTTGTTTTATGATTACCAGTGAGTTTGTCTAAAATTCTTGAGGAATCTGCTCAGATTACAAAGGCTGATGCATGTCCACTATCCTTTGACAAAGTGGTGAACTAATTAATGAGCTTGCGTTGTTCAAGAGAAGGTTTTGAGCCGTGTAAAATGGTACATTTCTGGGGGTGCAAGGCTGGAGGCTGGAGGGATTTGCTGGTGTCTCCCTCTGTTTAGTTCATGAATGGTTTAGAGAGCATTCATGCAACTTAGCTGGGTGTGTCCCTGCATGTTATGGACTGAGTGATCACAGCACCTGGAGGGGTTTGCTACTTGTCACTAGCAAAGCATCGTGAGAGACAGCCCAGGCTGGTGAGTTAAGAGGACACAGCAGTCCCAGAGCTCCAGGTTGTACCCCAGGGATCTGCCGCAATCAGATTTAAGCAAAGTTTCTCATCACGTGCTTTCAGCAGTCTTAACTGACCATACTGTGTAGATCAGGGACCTTTTCTTCTAGAGTCTAACAAATGCTTTTTATAGCTTCAGCCCCCCTTTTGAAAAACATTTCTAGCTGAGAACCAGGAGTCAAAAAGTCTATGTGGAAGGATATTCCCTGATTGTTTTTTCTCCTGTTTGAACGTCCTTTGTCTTTGCTTCCTGCCTGATGACTCTGTTTACCACTTAAATGTAAATTAAGCAGTGCACACAATCCTTTGTTTAGGCCAGACCTGTTTGCCAACTTCTGTTTGGGCATGGCTGTGGGGTTTGGAACACATGTTAATAACACCATGCAAAGGAATATTATAACTTCTCATACAATGTTGCCACACATACTTTATCAGTATACTGTGTACTGACTCGCAAATTATGAGTTTTCAAATGATAGCTTACAAGACATGCCTCATACAAAAATTATTTCAGTAGTATGTAGGGTGTGAACACAGGGGTGTATTCAGTCGCACTCTCCCCTTACAAAATTGCAATAAGGTTAGCCACTGGCTGACCTGGAGGCAGCAGGTGAGGCTTTGTCTTTGTATGTAGATCTGTGTTTGCAGATACAATGTCACTGAACCCCCACACAAACCTTCTGTAATCGTTTACTAGACGTATGAAAGACTGTACCTGTTTCTTTGGTTTGGGCTACAGGCCAGTTTACAATGACTTCAACTTTCAAGTGATGAGGGGATACTAGACCTCCCCCTACCCAGTGTCCCAAATAAGGAACTCTGGCTCCTCTAGTTTTACACTCAGAGGCTTTTATGGTTAGGCCTGATTCTTTGACCTTTGACAACACAATCTTTAAGTGTTTTGGGTTTTTTTGTTTTGTTTTTTGTGATCAGCTCAAGTGGGAACTACTTCAGCAAGGCATTGTAAGGCACCCAAGGTTGCAGGGCAGGGGTGACACAACCCCACCCTGGTCTGGCCTGTACCCTGGCATGTCACAACCTCCCATCCAGATTCCTCCACAGATGTGCATATATTTAGGAGAGCAACATTGCAGTTTAATACTCAGGTGAGTCTCTCAAGTCAGGCAGCATGACCTCCAAGGGGCATGGTCACTGGTTTGGGGATGTGATCAGGCCCACAATCCATGCCAGCATACACGTTATGACCTGCATCAGGTACTAGGTAGGAATGCTATCTGGTAATTTTTAAGAGTATCGACCTGCACAACACCATGCATTTGCACCCCAGCCCTCAGGATGGGTTTGGTCCCCTCCACACAGCTAACACTTGTTTGCTCCCAGCCCTGAAAGCAGCTCCAAGGAGTAAGCAGAAGCATTGTGATTAGTGTTATGATTTTCCCTCCACAAAGAGTAACCATACCCTTCCCAGTGAGGATGACTTTTATTTTATGTCAACAGTCCAAGTAAACAAAGTTAATAAATTATGAGCCCACTAGAAAGCATAATGTGTACAGGAATGCCAACGCTTAGGGTTCGAAAAGCACAACCAGCTAAAGTTAGGCAGCAAAGGACAAATTCATTCCTTGAAGTTAGGTACTAAAGTGAATAGTCTTATGCCAGAGATTAGGTTCTATGTATTTTCCATATTATATTATATTTTCCATTTCAAAGGCCCAGGAAAGCATAAAGTAGATCAACAACTCCATTGAATATATGAAAGGAGGAATTAGTTTATTGCTTTATTCCATCTGACTGGGATGCTTCATTTATTGTATAATGCTGAGTGTAGTTTTAAGTGATGTTGGGACACCCAATGTTTTGGATAAGCACCTTTTAGAGGTAGAAATCAACATACACAAAGAATAAATTTATAGATTTTAAGACCAGAAGGGAGCAGTAGATTGCCTCACCTGACTGCCTGCATAACACAGGCCATAGAATTTCATCCAGTTACTCCTGTAACGAGCTCAACAAGTTGCCTTTGACTAAAGCGTATCTTTTGGAAAGGCACCCAGTTGTGATCTGAAAATAGCAAGAGAGAGAGAATCTACCATTCCCCTTGGTAGTTTGTTACAATAGTTAATCACCCTCAATGTTACAAAATTGTACCTTATTTTAAGTTTGAATTTATCTGGCTTCAGCTTCCAGACACTAGTTCTTGCTATACATTTCTTGGCTATTTCTGTACAGGTGTAATCACATGCCCTTTCCTGGTTACTTTGTGAGGCCAGTCTGCAGCCAAATCTGGTAAAGTTCAAATAGAACATCCAAACCTAGCTAAAAGTATTTAATAAACTATCTAAAAACAATAAAAAATGAATAAAAACTGGATGGGAATAGAAATAGCAATGAAGACAATAGTACAAAGAACTAAAGCTCCATTGATTAAAAAGATTTAAAAACCAGATAAAATGTGGAGGGAAAAAATAAGGAAGTGTAAGAATAGTAGAATCAATGGAATGAGGATCCGTGATGTATACTTAATAGCTATCATGTCAGCCATGGAATATGAAGCAATTCTGCATAGATTTTCTTTAGACTGCTTACTTCTTTCCATACCCAGGAGCTTAAGTAGTTCCGTATTACATTCGCTCCATTTCCCACAAGCCCCAAGTACAAAGCCATGAAAGGAGACAATGTTACACCCAGAGATCTTTTTGATCTCCTCCTCCAGCTCAGAGTAGTTGTCCACCTTCTCTCCCTGGACTGCCTCCACACTAAAGGAATTATCCTCCCAATGGTCTGTAACCTCAACCACAACATCTTCACAGTCTCGTACAAATACAGTATCTGTGTTGTTGTAGCCATGTTGGTCCCAGGATAGTAGAGAGACGAGGTGAGTGAGGTAATATCTTTTATTGGATCAACTTCTGTTGGTGAGAGAGACACGCTTTTGAGCTTGTCTCTCTCACCGACAGAAGTTGGACCAATAATAGATATTACCTTGCCCATTTTATCCCTCTAAACACAATATCAGGCTTTCTTAAGTTACCATCCTTATTCCCGACGTGTGGTTCAACAACTGCCTTTCAGCCCAATTTGATCAATTGACCAGGCATAAATTATCCTATTGTTTCTTATAATCCAGGCCTCTTTAGTTTTAAAACACTGCCCAGAAATATGGGGAATTGTCTCCTTGACCAAACCACACCATCTACACATAGTATTAACAATTGGCCAACCTCTGGCCAGTGCGTCCCTCATAGGGTACAAGTTAGTTCTTAATTGAACTGTAGCTATGAGAGCAGATTTATCTAAAAAAGGAATTTTTTAGAAAGCACTACTTGTAAGATAGTTCTTAAAATAGTGAATACCAATTCCTTTAAAATTCTTTAAAATTCTCCTCTTATTAAATTCCTCTACTCTCCATGTTTTGGGGTTGGGAATGGAGGCACTAACATTTAAAATCTTTTCCACTAGGTCTTTAACAACATAAATAGATGACAAGTCTACCCAGCTGTCTTTGGAAGCCATTTGTCTTCTCCATTTCTGAATTAACATATTAGGAATTTATACCAAAAATTTAGTAAGTGCAAGGCCACAATCCCTAATGCTTGAATAAAACAGCCCATCAGTAGTACATTATGAGAGATGAAAAATATTTGTGATTGTCTTTCTAACCAATATATCTAAATTATTTAAAACATTTAGCAGGCCCACTCAATAATAAATTATAAAATAATCTGCACGAAATATAAACTTTTAAATTATCAATTTTCAACTGATTTAAGAGGACCCCTGTAGAAATTGTTACACCAGTCCACCAGTTTAATTTCATATGATGCATCAACAATCCCAGCCCAAGGTGACCTTGGCACCCAATTATTTTTCAGATTGTCCGGGCTCCACATATTCTATCAATTCAGTCTAATCTCCAGTTATAATTTGGGTTGACAATATAAATTTTACAATGTGTACAATGTGGAATCCCATGGTCTTCTTGATATTAATTTTAAACCGGTACGGGTAAAAAATTGATTTAAGATTTCTAAATTTTCCTTCATATCCCTATAGCATCCACTAAGGATAGCTGCATCATCAGCAAATGCCAAAGTTGTGATTTTTTCCCACTGACATAAAATCCACCTCTGTCAAAAGGGGATCCAAAGCAATATAAAATAATATTGGAGATAAGGGATCTCTTGTTTCACCCCACTGCGAATTGGGATAGATTCAGAGTATTCCTTACCTACATACATTTTTATAGAGCAATTAATATAGAGATCTTTGATCATTTCTATACGTCTTTCACTAATGCTGAATTTCTTAAAACAATAAATAATATGTCCACGGCCTATACAATCAGAGGCTTTGGCCGAATTTACAAAAACTATAGCAATTTCATCCCTTCTATGTTTAGCTCCTCTAATTAAATTATTTAAAATAGATATAATTTCCCCACATCCCAGAACTGAAATAAAACCTTTTTGTCTCTCACATATTTGAATTGCGCAAGTTAGTTGGGTCACTAACATTTAGAATGTATCCTGAGCCAAACTAAACCAATAGTTATTGGTTTCCATGAAGAGAGATGAGCAAATTTGTCAGGCTCTTCAGATTTGGGGATTAAACATTTCTTATTTTCCTTCAAATAATCTCGGATTTGTAAATTGTATATATATACAATTATATATACACACACAATTTACAAATCTAAGATTATTTGATTTATATATATAATTGTTGTAATTATGGTAGAATTTAAATTAAAAATATCCCAATGATCATTAAGTGTAACTTGACTGGGACCAGGGGCACTAGCTTTACAAATAGCTTCAAATCCCTCTTGAACTACATCAGCCGATATTGTCCTCATAAGGAGGTTGCTATCTGTCCGCTCGTCTGCATGGGGCCATCCTACCATCTACCATTCCCATCTTGTCCAAAATCTCTAAATAATGTTGTTTAATCTTATTCATAGAAATACAGCGTTTAGCCCTATCAGGCTCACTCATAATAATATGTGCTAATCTCTATCAGGGCCAGACAATGGGCAGCCTGTGTGCACCGATCAGCTACTAAGTTGTGGTCAGGAGTTGAGTAGCAAGGTCGGGTCGAGCCAGGTCAGTATACAAGGAAGCTGGGGTCAGGCACCAAGTTGCAGACAAATAGCAGAGATGAGGTCAAGCCAGGTCAAGATATCAGGAAGTCAGGGTTAGGCACCAGGTTATAGACAGCAAACGAACAGCAGAGTCAGGGACAAACCAGGGTCAGAAGCCAGAGTCTAGGGTCTGTAGCAAAGCAACGTTGGTGCAGAAGGAAGCAGACAGCCTGCATTATTGCTCAGAGTGCTCCCCATGATGGCTTCCTGGTTTAAATACCAGCATAAGCCAATCAATGGGCTGTGCAGGGCCACCACTCAGGCCCTGCTGGGTGGTACTTCCTGCAGAGCCTAGTGTCACGGGGTTTTCCATCAGAAACCCAGCCAAAGCTTCCAATGACAATGCAGAAGCAAAAGCGACTCAGAACCCTCATCATTGTTGGTTCTTACACTCTCTTCCCTTTGCACCTATTCTTATTTCCATTAGTATTATTTCTAGCCCTAATGGGATGCTCGATTAGGTGAATGAACAGTTCTCGGAATTTTCAGCAAGGATTTACACAGCTCTTCCATCATTCCCCAACCAACTGAAGTCATCTGCAATCTCCAAAGGCTTTCTTTTATCTCTTTCAATAGATTTAAGATCTGTTCTACATTGCTGTCATTATTAAGAGCCTTAAGCATGTTGATCTTAGGATGTTCCTTTAATAATTTAATGCTTTCATGTAGCGATGGGACTTCCCAATATGCTCCCAACAAGTTCATTCTCAGGAACTTGAACCACACTCATTGATGCTTCTTTAACCCTCTTTAAAGCTAAATTCCTCCTCTAATCTGCTATCTGTTTATTGGTTTTGGTGTTCAATTGTCTGTCGATACATCTATTAATATTCCTCACACTAGCATATTTTATTTTTGGATTAAAAACTCAATTTCTTCCTGTGACCAGACCCTAGAACAGTGGTTGGCAACCTGCAGCCCGTGGACTGCATGCGTCCTGTCAGGGTAATCCACAGGCGGGCCGCCAGACCATTCGGCATCTGGAATATTGTATCCAGTTTTGGGCCCCCCACTACAGAAAGGATGTGGGCAAATTCGAGAGTCTAGCGGAGGACAACAAAAATGTTTAGGGGCCTGGGGCACATGACTTACGAGGAGAAGCTGAGGGACCTGGGCTTCTTTAGACTCCAGAAAAGAAGAGTGAGTGGGGATTTGATAGCAGCCTTCAACTACCTGAAGGGGGGGTTCCAAAGAGGATGGAGCTAGGCTGTTCTCAGTGATGGCAGATGACAGAACAAGGAGCAATGGTCTCAAGTTCCAGTAGGGGAGGTCTAGGATGCAGGGGTGGCAGGTTTGTAGAAATTTTGGTGGTGCCCAAACTTTGCCCCCCCAAACTCCGCCCCCCACCTGCCCAAGGCTCTGGGAGGGAGTTTGGGTGGGGGAGGAGGTCTGGGGTGCAGGCCCTAGGCTGGGGCAGGGGATTGGGGTGCAGGGTGCAGGCTCTGGGAGGGAGTTTGGGGATGGGAGGGGATGCGGAGGGAGAGGGTGCAGGGGTGAGGGCTGTGGGGTGTGGCTGCAGATGAGGGGTTTGGGGTATGGGAGGGGCAAGAGTAGGGGTATAGGGGGGTGAGGGCTCTGTCTGGGGCTGGGAATGAGGGGTTTGGGGTGTTGGAGGGGGCTCAGGGCTGGAGCAGAGGGTTGGGGTGCGGGGGGCATGAGGGCTCTGGCTGGGACTGGGGATAAGGTGTTTGGGGTGTTGAAGGGGCTCAGAGCTAGGGTAGAGGGTTGAGGGTGCAGTGGGGGGGTGAAAGCTCTGGCTGGGGGTGTGGGCTCTGGGGTGGGGCAGGGCTGGAGATGAGTTTGGGGTGCAGACAGGCTGCTCCGGGATAGGGGCCAGAGAGGAGGACTCCCCCCAGCCCTTTCCCTGCCAGCAGCAGCGAGCTCTGGGGGAGGAGCCCCCCTTTCCCACCCCCCAGCAGCTCACTCAGCCCCAGCACTGTCACTGCATGTACTCCTAGGGCTCCTCTCAGGTCCAGGAATCTCCCTCGCCTCCCCCGTAGTGGGTGCCGGGGGTGCTGCGTGTGCCTCCTCCTTTGCTGTTGCCCCTGACTGTAGCCTCACTGGGGCTGAGGGATGGGGCTGCCTCCTTGCCTAGCCTGGGGCAGGAGCGGTGACTGTGGGTGCAGGGGGGCCCCTGTGCTGGTGGAGCATCCCGCCAGAAAAGGGAAGGGTCTGAGGTGAAAGGGCAAGCTCAGAGGCAGTGTGCCCTGGCAGAGATGGGAGCACTAGGGCACTGCGGCAGCAGTTGCTGCAGGGAGGCAACATGGAGGTGCACAGAAGAGGCAGAAGCAGGGATGCTTTGCTCTTGGGCCCAGGGAGGCGTGCGGGGGACCGGGGGCAGCAAGAGGGGGCCGGGGGACACTCAGGGGAGGTGCAAGGGGGGGCAGCAGGTGTAGTCGGGGGGGGACACTCGGCCCCAAATACCGGTGGAGCTGGGCCCCTGGGCTCTGCATATCGCTGGTGCTAAGGCACCCTGTGGAGATATAACTTGCCGCCCCTGCTAAGTTGGATATTAGGCAAAAGTATTTCACTAGGAGGGTGGTGAAGCACTGGAATGGGTTACCTATCTAGGGAGGTAGTGGAATCTCCATCTTTAGAGGTTTTTAAGGCCCTGCTTGACAAAGCCCTGGCTGGGATGATTTTTGGGGTTGGTCCAGCTTTGAGCAGGGGATTGGACTAGATGACCTCCTGAGGTCTCTTCCAGCACTAATCTTCTATGATTCTATGGTGTGATTTTTGGTTTGAGTGACCTTTTATCATAAAGTTCTGGATGGCAAGATAAGCTGGAGAGTCTAAGGGGACTGCCTGTGACTATATGGTAAGACTAGTATAGTGATCCAGGAGTTCACATTTGTTACTGACTTGGTGAAATCTCAGTATAGAACACTCCACCAGCTTGGGTTATCTGCCCTGTTTCTGACAATCTGCCCTGAGGTAGGCACTCACAGTTGTGAGCCATTCCAGACAGTGTGACAAAGATCTTCATGAATAGGAACTGTAACCTCTATCATTCCCCTAACATACTTGTTGGTTAGAGCATCAAAGCTGGCAGTGGGGACATTGTTAATCTGATCCAGTGCAAAACTGCTATAAATAAAAATATTAATTAAAATCTCCGTAGTTTTTAAAGGTATAACCCTTACCACAGGGAGGATACCCTTTCCAGGGAGGCAGATGTACATGGGGCTGCCCCCCCCCAAACCCCAACCCCCCAACCTAAGGGGAAGGTCACCCTCTGAACTCAGCCCAGCGACTGGCACTGGTTTCCCACTCTCACCATGAGAAGGGTTGTGGTAGGACATGCCACTCAGGGTCTTTCCTGATCGCAGGGTCCTTGAAAGCTATCTGCCGAGTCCTAATGGGAGGGTGAAAGAGGGGTTGGATCTTCAGAGTGGTGCCTCTACTTGGTCAGACTTGCACCTCACCTTCCCTCCCCAATTACCCAATCCACCTCTCCCTCTCCAGGCAATTTGGGGGTGGGGGTCCCTCAATCTCCCAATCATCGAGACTTGACAACTGCAAAAAATCCAAAACATCTATTAAAAAAATCTGATGACAGCCATAATCAGAAACAAAAACAAAATGTGGAAACAACTGCAACTACTGCAACTCCATAACCCACCGAACACCAGTTCTGGGAGAAATCATGGCACCAATACCTACCACATGGACTCTACATGACACTCAAACATCCTCAGTTTGTCAAGACTACCCCTAACTGGAGCTGAAGTATCTGTTTGCTCTAAGGGACTGAACTTCTGCGCAATCAAAGAACCTGATACCATACTAACATGGAGAACTAGAAGAATTCTTCACTGACTCTGCCTCAAAGAATTCTTTCACAACAATGACAACGCCACTCACAATTATCACATCCCATTGACAGTCATAAATCTGTTCTCTACAGCCAGGCACTCAGATATCATAGAATAAGCTTGAGGAGAAGGTCTGGGATATACAGCTTAACACATTCAAAATTCCCTTTTTCTGGCCTTCAGACAACCCTCCGGCCCTCCAAGCTCATCATCAGAAGCAAGCTCTCCACACACCAGGACACACCATTTCAAAGTGGTACCAGACCCTGCCAGAACAACAGAAGCAAAACCTTCAGACATATCTCCCCTGCTACAATGATCCACGCACCACAACGCACCTTTCAGGCTCCGTGGTTCCTACACATGCTTATCACAACATATCATCCTGTGCACTAAATGCCCCAATAACAAACATGTGGGGGAAACCAGACAACCACTAGGCTCTCGAATGAACTCACACAGGAAAATAAAAAAAGAGAAAAACACCCTGCCACCTGTGGGTCAATACTTTTCATAAAGCAATCACTTGATATCTGACCTATCAGTCCCCACCCTCAAAGGAAACCTGCACATAGGGTGACCAGATGTCCTGAATTTGTAGGGACAGTCCCGATTTTTGGGTCTTTTTCTTATATAGGCTCCTATTACCTCCCATCCCCTATCCCGATTATTCACATTTGCTGTCTGGTCACCCTACCTGCACAACACTTTCAAAAGATGAGCCTTGGAGCTTAAATTCATAACTTTGCTAGATACTAAAAACCATGGACTGAAAAAAGACACTGGATTTATGGCTTATTACTACACTCTGTAACCCATTAACCCCTTTTTGTCCTGTGACTGCAGAAGAGTTAATGGGCCACTTCACCTTGAATGGTCCCTTTAGAATATGTGCTAACCACCTAGGCTAAACTATCTGTTCCATGTTGTATTGAGCTGTGGCACACTAAAGGTATGTCTACATTACCCATGTTACAGTGTGGCCGCGGCAGCGCTGTGACATGGGCAGTGTAGACACGCTTTATTGCTGGGGGAGAGCTCTCCCAGCAGTAAAAAAACCCCACCCTGAATGAGTGGTGGTAGCTTTATCAAGCGCTGTCTATACTGGCGCTTTTCAGCGCTAAAACGTTTGTTGCTCGGGGGGGGGGGGGGGCTGTTTTTTCACACCCTTGAATGACAAAAGTTTTAGTGCTGAAACTGGCAGTGTAGACACAGCCTTAGTACCTTTCCCAGACCTCAGGAAGATCTTTGTATAGCTTGAAAGCTTGTCTCTCTCAGCAACAGAATTTGGTCCAATAAAAGATATTACCTCATCCATCTTCTCTCTCTATTGAAAAGACACTCAACAACTCATGGTTCAACTAGAATGTTTGATGCAGAGATCACTGGGTGAAATTTTGTGACTTGTTCTGTTCTATTATATACTGATTCTATACTGCACTTATCACTACATGCAGGAGGTCAGACTCAGACTAGATATTCATAGTGGTCCCCTTTGCCCTTACAGTCTATAAATAAATGAGATTAAGATTTAGGCACCAGTGTTGAAAATGTTGGCCTGTGTGAACTGCCCAAGATTGTACAGTGACTATATGGCTGAGCTGGGAATAAAATCCAGGAATCATGACCTACAGCGCTCTGCTCTAACTCCTAGACATCACTGCCTCATGGCTATTATGGAAGTGGCATGCCCTGAAAATGTTACATCAATAAAATAAAAACCAGCAGGATCTTATTAAAGGGGAAAAGGCAAAATGCCACATTTATTGTGAATACAGAAAGAATCATAGTAAGCAGTTAGTTATAGCTATAACATTCCATTCAACGTCATATTTATTCACACATTCATTCACACACACACACAGGTTCTGCAAGGTTGTTATCATAGTTACCAGCCTTAGAGTTGCTCATGCCAAGCCACTGGCCAGGTGGCCTGGACATGAGGAGGGAGCAGGGCCTTGTCAGATGCACATCTGATGCTCCTGGAAGTTGGTTTGCAGAATCAGACCCCAAAGTTCTCACTTTCTAGAGTCCAATTTTATAGGAATTTCTTCCTATGCCAGTCTGTGGGAATTGCTTCATCATGCTGTTGCTGAATCAATCAGCAGATGGCACATTCCTGACGGCTCCGTGCTGCCAGATGTTATCTTGTTCTTTGGTTCTCCTATTCTTGAGGCTGTTGGGTGGATTCCAGTCTGCCCTCCGGGGGTCCTCTGGTTATTTCCACTTGACGTCTTCTTCAGCCGATGGACACTGGATTCCTAGGCTGGCACCTCCCTGATCATTCAGTTATTATCCACACCAAGCATCCATCCACATACATCCTCTAGCTCTATTTTAATCACAATTGTTAACAAAGCGAGATGAATACAACAAAAGGGTGGGGAGTCTCTGGGTGCTGTTTCTGTTGTTACAGAGTATTGCTTTGAGTCTCTCTCTGTGTGAGTAGTTGTTGTTACAAAGAATTGCTTTGAGAACAGACTCTGTCTTAGAATGTACTAACACAATTAGCAGCTTGCAAGTTTCACACAGAGAGGGAGAGAAACAGTACCAAAAACCAAGAGACCTCTTAATTAGTAATACCCTGGAATTTAAACTATGGGGAATCAAACTCATTTGTGATTTTAATACAGAACTTCTTTAATATGATCCAACATTTGAAAATACCAATGAGGTTGGAAGATATGAAATTCAGAGAAGTTTCAGTAATACCACAAGGAAGAGGTGGTATCAGCACTAAAGAGATTACAGGACCTTATTCTGAGGCTTCAGACTGTAAATCAACAACTTCACTGGAATCAAGGAGCCCTCCTTTTAATATTTTGGTGGCCAGAAGGAGCACGTGGTGTGGTATTACACTAGATCAGCTTTTCTTTGAAGGATTGTTATTGTCTTGCCAATCAGCCTGCCCTCCAAAAACTAAACTTTTAGCTCTACCATCAGAATCATAATAAATAATAAACTATACCTACAATTTCCTCATTTTCCCCTCCTCAAAATATAAAGGTAAATTTGCAGAGCTAGGATTAAAATGCTTTATTCATTACTGCCTTTGCAAGAAAATAATAATTTTTTAAAAAAGAATAAAAAGGCAGAAAAAAAAGTATAAAACACATTTGTAGAAAGGAAAAAGGAGCTGTCAAAAACAGGAAGTCCCTGCAAATACTTCAACTTCTTAACCCTAAAGTATTATTCAAGACTAACAATATAATCTTTAAGAATAATGTGTCCCATGGAATAGCCACTAGAAGGCGAAACAAAAAGGAATAGTTGTAAATCAGAGGGGAAAATGCCCAAGCAAATAAAATGCCCCTTAATCTCTGAATGTTACATAGAATTTACCTCAACATCCGATCCTGATTTCCTTGTTTGCTGTCTAGAAGAGTCATTAGTCATCTTTTGGTCTTACAAATAAGGGGCCTGAGTCTCCTATACTTACACTTGTGTAAAACAAGAGTCATTCCGTCAAAGTCAGGAGGCGAATCAAGTCCAATATGGTGGTAGTTGTAAGCAGAGCATGATGATAGCATAAGGGTTGGGTTAAGGCTTAGTGCCCTTATGGTCTGCTTGACATTTGGGAAGCTCTTACGCTATAAGTTTTTAAACAGCAGATCCTTTTGGATAGGGACTTTTAATAATTGTATGTTTGTACAGTGTCTGAAAACAATTGGGTCCTGAACTAGTTGAGGTCACCGCACACCACTGCAACATGAATAATAAATAATAGCAAAAATAATGGTGTATGTGGTTTAGAAAGGTTGATTGATTTTAGGTCATGTTTTTTAACTTTGGGATTGGGATTCAGGACGCCTGGGTTTTATGCCTGGGTCAGCCACTATTTTCAATGCTATCTTAGGCTCTTAACTTCACACTGCCTCACTTTCCCCAACTGTGAAATGGACACAGTACATTTCGTGAGCTGTCATTCATTAAAATTTTTAAGCAATGTGAGAGTGTTGGGTGAAAAGTGCTATAGAAGTACAGATTAAGATTAATTACTATTATGAAGCAGGCATCTGACATAATGTGAAATGATGTGGCTGATAAAATCCAGGAAGCTTGACTTCTTTGGTTTGGACATATACAGAGGATGAATGAAGAGGGCCTGATGAAGATAGCATGCCAGGAGAGGGAGGTAGGAAAAAGACCCTGGGGAAAGCCCAAGGAAGTGATGGATGGATTACCTCATAGAAGATGATAAGCAGGTGGACTTTAGTGCTGTTTTAGAGAGACGACAGAGGTGACACTTGGAGGAAGGGGGATGTGGGGTCATGTTCCTCCCTCCCCCGCAGATTTCTGCCAGGGTTTATATTTTTATTTCTTTTTTGTGGGAAATGGGTTCAAAATTCATGCCCCCACATTATCAACAGTTTCTTTCTCCTCTGGCATTGATGGAGGATCCTTGCCTGGGGACCCGACCCCAGTTGATGGGATAAGGGAAAGAAGAAGAAATTTGCCATGAGTGTGGCTTACATTGTATCTGGGCATTATAAGTAAAGCTGTGTGGAGGAGAGAAATTTTGTCCTCCTGGAGGATTTTGAGATTTCAAAATTTGTCTTTGTACCAAATCAGTACAAAGAGCAAAATTTCCAAATTCTCCATGAAAGAACATTCCATTTGTTTTTGTTTTGGCTCAACTGAAATATTTTATTTAAACTTAGACAGTTTTATTTTATATGATAATATAAATTATAATACACCATTTAAAAAAACGAAACAAAAAGTCATTTCAAAATGAAAAATCAAAACATTTCATTCCAAAAATGTCAAAATGGGACATTTCAACATTGTCAAAACTTGTTTTTCAAGTTTTCTCCAAAATATTTTTTTGTGTAAAATTGACACAATTTTTCAAAGTGTTTCAATTTTGGCAGGACTGTATTTTCCAATGGAAAAAATGGTCCCACTTAAGTTTTTCCAGCCAGCTCTAATTATAAGAGCTTATAAGATAAGATAAGATATAAGATATAAGATAAGATATAAGAGCTTAATTATAAGAACTTGTCAGCAAGTTAAGGAAGTATGGGCTGGATGAATGCACTATACGGTGGGTAGAAAGCTGGCTAGATTGTCGGGCTCAACGGGTAGTGATCAATGGCTCCATGTCTAGTTGGCAGCCGGTGTCAAGTGGAGTGCCCCAGGGGTCGGTCCTGGGGCCGGTTTTGTTCAATATCTTTATAAATGATCTGGAGGATGGTGTGGATTGCACTCTCAGCAAATTTGCGGATGATACTAAACTGGGAGGAGTGGTAGATACGCTGGAGGGGAGGGATAGGATACAGAAGGACCTAGACAAATTGGAGGATTGGGCCAAAAGAAATCTGATGAGGTTTAATAAGGATAAGTGCAGGGTCCTGCACTTAGGATGGAAGAATCCAATGCACCGCTACAGACTAGGGACCGAATGGCTAGGCAGCAGTTCTGCGGAAAAGGACCTAGGGGTGACAGTGGACGAGAAGCTGGATATGAGTCAGCAGTGTGCCCTTGTTGCCAAGAAGGCCAATGGCATTTTGGGATGTATAAGTAGGGGCATTGCCAGCAGATCGAGGGACGTGATCGTTCCCCTCTATTCGACACTGGTGAGGCCTCATCTGGAGTACTGTGTCCAGTTTTGGGCCCCACACTACAAGAAGGATGTGGATAAATTGGAGAGAGTCCAGCGAAGGGCAACAAAAATGATTAGGGGTCTAGAGCACATGACTTATGAGGAGAGGCTGAGGGAGCTGGGATTGTTTAGTCTGCAGAAGAGAAGAATGAGGGGGGATTTGATAGCTGCTTTCAACTACCTGAAAGGGGGTTCCAAAGAGGATGGCTCTAGACTGTTCTCAATGGTAGCAGATGACAGAACGAGGAGTAATGGTCTCAAGTTGCAATGGGGGAGGTTTAGATTGGATATTAGGAAAAACTTTTTCACTAAGAGGGTGGTGAAACACTGGAATGCGTTACCTAGGGAGGTGGTAGAATCTCCTTCCTTAGAGGTTTTTAAGGTCAGGCTTGACACAGCCCTGGCTGGGATGATTTAACTGGGACTTGGTCCTGCTTTGAGCAGGGGGTTGGACTAGATGACCTTCTGGGGTCCCTTCCAACCCTGATATTCTATGATTCTATGATTCTATGATAAGACTGCACCCAGTGCAAAAATGAACTACTGGATATGGAACTCTAAACCTTGGTGTTCATCCCCCAATGTCATCAATATGTTACTGAAACCATTTGAACAAACTCATCCCTACTGTAACTCCATTGAAGGGAAGGGCTTTAAGCTAAACCAAAAAATGCCGCTCTCATACCAGAATAAGAGTGTCCATACACTGAATTGTTATAACTGGTAAAACTTTCCTCTGTTGACAAGGCCCTATACAATCAGCTCTGAAGTGGCTTGCATGATCACTGTTGACTGACACAAAGATCTTCTCGAGGAAGTGAGTTTGCTGCCTCTACAAGTCTCCTTGTCTTTGCAAGGCTTAGTTGTTTTGGTTAGCTGTTTTGATCTGATCTGGAGGTGATGGACACATTTCTCTGGGTCTAGAGTTTACCCTGTGTTATAGGGTGCTTATGCTTCCTCCCACTCTTGGGAGCTGGAATAATGCAGAGTAACTTCAACAGGGTTTGGAGAAGAGAACATGCTGCAAACGGTATGGCTAATTTCCTCTCTCCTCAGAAACAGCCTCCTCTCAACATGTGGGCACAAAGGGTAACATGGGGCCCAATTAAGGGTTGTAGGGGTTAGCATATGTTATCAGCACTTAGTCTCTGTCCCAGTTCACAGCTACCCGTGCATTAACAATGCAATAACCAATATAATGGTAGCTTTTTTCCATTGTTTTTGTATAAGAAATGCAGTATTTTGTGTATTTAACTATGTATATTACTATGAACAAAAATTAATTGCTGTATATGTTTAGGAAAGGTTGAGAGGATAAAGATGAAATACGCAAGTAAAACTGTAACAGCGAAGAATGGAAAAATGGAAAGAAGTCAAATCAAGATTAGTTTCCAAAGTACACAGTACATATATCTATCACTAGTTGCTAAGGTAAATGCTTCTGCTCCTAAATATTTTCCCTGTATCTGCAATTAGGGAACCATTAATTTAGTCACTGAAGTTATTAAATGTACCCCTTACAGCTTTTTTCCTGATAAACTCGACTGGAATTTTAATATGTGTGATAAGATTGTGCTGCATGTCATGGCAAATTGCAGTATCTGAAAACGGATCATAGACATCCATCCTCCTTCTTAAATAACAACTTCTACCAATATGGCTCTTGAGATGCACTCTCCTCATTTATGGGGTTTTCATTACTTCATGGAAAACTTACTGATTTCCAAAGATGAAATTAAATGGACAAAACTCTGCCTGTAGCAATAGTTATAGCTTATATATTAGGCCCAGATCTGCAGTTGGTACAAATTGGCATAGCTCCTTTGATTTCTGTGGAACTAAACCAGCAGACGATCTGATTGTAGAAGTTTACATTTTGTCCAAAAAATCATGGCCAGACTTGAGGTTTAGGAATGCAAGACAACCTGGGGCTCATGTATTTGGGGGACCCCCTCTGTGACTGTGATTGCTTGGGCAATCTCACCTTCTGGCAGCAGAACCAGAGCTGGAGGAAATTCACGGTCTGATCTCCCCCTCTGGAAGAAGAAATGAAGGGAACAACTCATGACGACTCAACCACACCACTGGCACGTTGGGGCCTCACAAAGCACCAGACCAGCTCTGCCAGATACTACTATTGTAGCCTACAAAGTGATTAAAATAATAGAATCTTTCTTCCTTTCACCCTCCTTCTCTCATTCATCAAGACTACATCAATCCCCACATTCACATATTCTTATCACAGCTATGACGGAGACTGTTGGCTTTTCTAATATCTGTTCAGGTTTGGTAATTACTTTTTTATCTCATGAAGTCTGGTTAATGAATTGTACAGGCTGGTAGGCCGGAATTCCTATGACATCATTTAAATTAGAAAGTGAATAAATTAGAAGATGATGTTAGGCATACACATTTTCCTTTCCCTGCAGTTTCTGCTTGATCTCTCCTAGATGTGCATTCTAGTCAGTGCTCAGATCTTCATTCCAACAAGTCCTCCTGGTGTTTGGATCATTAACTCACACCCACAAGCTGACGTATCAATGGTTGGTGAAGAATGCGAAATAGAATATTTGGGAAAATGCTTGTGGTTTGAGTTTTACAACAAATGGCAGAGGATTTCAGCTCAATATGCCAACTTTATGTCCCAGTTAGTAGTTCTTGCCATCAGTTAATAGTTTTCCTCTTATTCTTAACTATTGTGGTTTTCTTTTATATTCTCATTTGTCAGAACCTGTATCAGTATTGTTCTGAAACATGTTTGAATTGGGTGAGCACATGCTTAGTGTGGAAGACTTAATGAGTGTTAAATATTTAAAAAAACAAAATGGAGGTAAAGGGGCAGGAGAAGAATTACTGCTCCAATTCTCCATTCCCCATCTTCCCTTATCTGCAGTTGAGAGCTACTGCCACTTTTTTGACTCCCATGGATCTGCACCTGCAATGCCTCTCTTTGATCAGCTGTCTGCTTTCCATGTTGCCTGATACAGTATAAAGCAGAGTGGATTGTGCAGCACCAGACAGCGGAGGTGCAGGATCAGGTGTTGTACAGAAAATGTTGTACAGAAAACACTGTTTGCCATAATCCTTCATGGGCCTACTCATCTCCCATGTTATGAGAATGGATCATCCCTTTGAGGCCCAATGAGGGCCAATGTATGTTGAGAGCAGGAAGTTCTTGAATTCCTCTAGGAAAAGACAAGGTTTAACACATAGGACTGGGAAACAGCTGAAAGCAGTTAGCCAGCCTGCAGCTTACTTTAAGAAGAGGAAGTCAGCTGGGAGTAGAGAGCATAGACCTGGAAAGGTACTTTGCTCCAGAAACTAGTTTGTATGAAAGATGTTTTACCAACTGCAAGTTTAATACCTGTTAGAGAGGATGGATAGTCAAGCTGTGTTTGAGTCTTTGCTCTGCCATGGACTTCCTGCTTAACCGAGGGCTAAATCCACACTGTGACTTCAGTGTTGCAGCACCTAACGTTTAGCCCCCTTGCCACCTGGTGGAATCCACAGCCTCAAGTTAGGCGCCCATGCTCCCTGTTCAATGCATAGAGAGAGAGAGGTGCCTAAGGGCAGGTCTACGTTATGGTGGTGGGCAGAGCACATACACTGCATGAGTAGCTAGTGCAGATATAAATAGCCAGGTAGATGGTGAGACACTACTTAGGCAGTAGAGTAGAGCAGAGTGCCCTAAACACCTGAACCGTAGCATATGTACCCTGCACTACTCTTCAGACCTAAGTTGTGCCTCTGACATCTATACTGCTATGGTTAGCAGTGTAGAGTCCCACTGCCTCCCTACTGACCACTGGACCCTTTCCCCACTGCTGTGAAAGACTCTGGCAGCAGGAGAGGCAGTGGGGAAAATCTCCCTCATCTCCTCACTGCTGGAACCTTTCACTGTGGCTGGGAAAGGATCTGGCAGCTCCCCCCGGCCAGAGCCTTTCCTTGTTACAGTGAAAGGCTCAGGTAACAGGAGGCTTTCCCGCTCTACCCCCCCACCAGAACTTTTCGCGGCCGAGTATAGCTATACACTGCAGTGAGTGTGGATACAGGCTGCCTTTTACTGCGGTATGTAGCTACATATACCCTACACACTGTCACAAGTGTAGCCAATGTAGACAAGGTCCAAGAACGGGATCCACAAAAGCCTGCATGCCTAGGATGGAGCTGCCTGTGCTAGCCAATAGGAAATGCCAAGAAAAAGGGTGTGGCCTAAGTCCTACCCCTCAGAGGGAGCCAGCCATCTATCTCCACATGTGATTCACAGCCATGAACCTTCTTCTGGAGATAGGCACATTAGCTGTTTTTTTCTGGAAGAAATGCAGTGGCATCAGCAGAGGAAGAGGCCTTTCTTAATAATCTTAACCCCACTGGTTAGGGCACTTGCACAAATTCAATTCCCCCCACTCCTGATGTGGAAAAGGGCTTTCAGCTTGGGTTTCCCTACCTCTGAAGTAAATGCCCTAGCCACTGGACTATAGAGTCAGTCGTGCTTTCCTGGTGGCCCAGTGCATATTTAATTATTTATACAATGGGACAGCTTCATCAGGAGAGACTGAGAATAACCCATGCCAGACTGTTCCCTAACTCAATGGATAAGGCACTCACCTGAGGTGGTGGGAGGTGAAACCCAAGTGCAAATCCTTTCACTGTATCAGGCAGCAGGGGAAATTGAACCCAGGTCACTTATTTTCAGGGTGAGGGCTGTAACCACTGGACTAAAGGTTATTGAGACCTTTTCTGGCCATTTTGTGTGGGTTTGGCATGCTCAGAGGATGCCTACTGTGTCAGGTCCCACAGGCAAGATAGGCAGAGGAACACTTAGCTCCAATAGGATTCTCAAACTAAGATATGAGATAGGCACCTGTACCGAGACAGCTGTACTCATTGGTAGAAACTGAGGCACTGAGGGGACTTATTGGTAGAAATTTAGGCTCTCAGGGACTTTGGGTGCCTACAGCATTATGCAGCAGCTGAGCAGGGGCTTTGAAGAACTCAGTGATGCCTGAATCACTTAGATGCCTAATTTCAGAGTAACAGCCGTGTTAGTCTGTATTCGTAAAAAGAAAAGGAGTACTTGTGGCACCTTAGAGACTAACCAGTTTATTTGAGCATGAGCTTTCGTGAGCTACAGCTCACTTCATCGGATGCATCCGATGAAGTGAGCTGTAGCTCACGAAAGCTCATGCTCAAATAAACTGGTTAGTCTCTAAGGTGCCACAAGTACTCCTTTTCTTTTTAGATGCCTAACTCCTTTTGTGGATCTAGACCTTATTCTCTCTGTACCTCAGTTTTCCATCTGTTAAATGGGGATAAAAGTACTTCTTTACCTCACAGATATGTTGTGAGGATAAATACATTAAAGGTTATGAGGTGCTCAGTTATTATGATAATGGATACCTTAAATAGGTCTGCTGGTCATACACTCTTCTTTCCAGGACCTTTCTAAATCTGAAGCTCTTTAGAGTTCTCTGTGGACATTCCTTATTCCTTTGACTAGGAATTTCTTATGCAAATATATTAATCTTAGCAAACACAAAGGGAATGAGCGACAGGGGGTGGATCACTTGATGATTACCTGTTCTGTTCATTCCCTCTGAAACACCTGGCACTGGTCACTATCAGAAGACAGGATACTGGGCTAGATGGACCTTTGGTCTGACCCAGTATGGCTGTCTTATGTTCTTATATGTTCTAAAGTATGTTTAGTGACAGCTAAGTTATGACATGACACATCCTATCTGCCTAAAAATATTCAAAGCACGGTAATAAGAAGGGGAAGGACTTGTGCATTCCCTTCTTCTTTCTGATAGCCTCTAACACTCAATAACACTCCAATGCTCGATAAAGCTCTCAATTCCAACTCCAACAGATACCCGAAAGCAATACATATCCCAACTTCATCAAACTTGCACTTTAACATAAAACCTTAACAGTGACAATGAGAAATGATTGAAATGTGAATCTGTTTTGGTGATTCATACCATAATTTATAGATTATCATAGTTTTTAAGTATAAAACCTGTTTTAAAGTGATCTTTTCACTGTTAGAAACATCCCATATCCCCACATAGATAAGCAGCCAGCATTAAACCCCTTGACCTTCAGATCCCTACTGTAGGCCCTTCCTAATGGATTAATTGCTAACCTCTTTGTAGACAAGCCACAGGAGTAGGACTTGACACAAACGTTCACAGAGGTTACACAACTATTTACTAGTCAGCAGTAGAATACTGGTAAGCAGGAATCCTAGATTCTTTCCCCAGCTCTGGAAAAGAATTATATTAGCGAGACATAGGCTAATAAAAACTGGTTTGATCTGTCTGACAGGGTAGTGTGGTTCAGTAGCTAAGACGGAGGTATGCCCTGATAGAAACCCGGGTTTACGGTCTGCCATGACCTTGCATAAACTCTCTACTAACTTATTTTAAAAAACGCAGGAGTCTTCAGCAGCTCTTCCCTTCCTGTGTTCTAGATTGGGGTTCATGGCTGTTTCTATCTCTGGACAAATGGGCATTTATTTGCTCCCTCATTTTGCCTGAATGAAAGGTGGCTAGCATGCCTATCAGCTTCAGTAAGGTCTGTGATTGGCCATAGATCAAAGACACGTTTGCTGATAGCCACCATATCAGTCAAACCCTCTCGGATGCTACTCTTGCATTCAAAATGTTTGACAAATCCTTGTTAATTTATAGCAACAGCATTTGATTTTTTACTTTTCCATTAACTTTCTATTGAAGTGTTTTGTTTTATTCATATCATTCTAAGTATTTCACCTGCTTCCTCCTGTGAACAATAAAAGATAGATAAGGGCCCAAGCTGCAGAATTCACATCCAGATTTTGATCCTTCCAAATTGAGAAGGCAATTGGATCTGGATTTTGGATCAGGCCCTTCCTAATAAAAACATTCTTTTGCCTGCTGCTTTTATTTTCCAATTTTATGTCCACCAGTTTTTTCATGAAGCCAGTGATAGCATGAAACTTACATATCAAGATGGTAGACACCTCAGAAATACCTACAATGGATAGATTAGATAGAACAAACCTTAAGCATTTGAGTTTAAACAGGACTGAAACTGAAAATGATATGCACTTTACATTAATTAGAGAGATTAGGTAATATAGATTAGAATGAACAAAACTCAAGGTAGGTGAGGTAATATCTTTTATTACACTAACGTCTGGTGGTGGAATGTATAAGCTTTCAAGCCACAAATACTCCTGGGGGACTTCTGTGCCAAAAAATTAAAAAGTCTGCTCACAATTCTGCAAAATTCTGCATATTTTATTTGTCAAAATAACACAATATAATCACACCAGTTTCAGTTATTTTGGTAGTTTATTTCAAATTATCTGTCAGCAAGTATTTCTGTAACAATATAGACAAAAAAATAAAGGAAATTGTTTTTTGACAAATAGATTCCTTACTAGCCACATTAATACAGACATTGAGTAATAATTAATTTAAATTAAAATACAGAAACTTTTTTTCTGCACCCCTCAGAAGCAGTGCAAAGGCTTGGGGGAGTCAGGGGAAATGGAGGAGCTCAGGCAGTGGAAAGGAACCTGGAAGTGTACCTGGAGAGTTGTTTGGTGTGGGTGGGAGAAGTATGGAACAGGATTTTGAGGGGAGGGATTGTAGGGAGTTGGGAGCTTCCCCCATGCAGACCCTGGCCCCATCTTTTCCCATTCAGTCAGGCACATCTTCCCCTGTTCCCATATGTCCCTGCACCCCCTACCCCCATCCCCGTATGGCCTTGCAGCCCCCCTCCCATTCAGCCCCTGGCTCAATGATGTCATCCCACTAGCTCCTGAGCCCGCGCCTCAGTCTTTTCCCCTGCTAGCCCTTCTGAACCCCAGTCTATGACAGCCCAATAGCCCCGTGTGGCCCGCTCTATCCAGTGCCTCCTCACCTGGCCCCACTGTGAAGAAAACAGCCTCTCCTCTGGCTGGCTGCCCTCTCTTCTAACACCAAAGCAGCACCTGGTGGTGAAAGATGTAACTGCAGTGCCTCGCCAGCAGAATCTATATTCTGCAGAGAAAAAAATCTGCAGGGGACATGAATTCTGTGCATGCGCAGTGGCCCAGAATTCCCGCAGGAGTATACACAAAGCTCTTCTTCAGGTCTGGGGATGGAAATCAGAGTGTCTTAGCTAAATACAAGTTGGGACAGATTGCTAAGTGTAAGGGGTAACGTTGTAGGCCACTTGAAATGGAGTGGGCAATAGGAGTTAGATTGTTATGCAAAAAGATATGAAATGGGCCATTAAGGATTAGTATGAAGATCTGTGTTACAAATTGTCATAATGAGCCAGGAAACCAGTGTCCCTCTTGAGTCCATGATATTTAGTGTCTAGGATTGGTCTATGCCGAAAAGTTACATCAGTGTACCTACATTGCTCAGGGGAAAAATCTAATCTATCCCCTGGCGTAGACAGCCTTAGGTCAACGGATGAATTCATCCATTGAACTAGCTACTGCCTCTCACAGAGGTGGATTACTTACAGCGATGGGAGACCCCCCCATCCTGTCTCTGTAGGTAGTGTCTACACTGAAGTGCTACAGCAGAGCAACTGTAGCTGAGCCACTGCAATATTTTAAGTGTAGATAAGCTCATAGCCATGCAACATTATGAATTTATGTTCCCAAGCTTGCCTTTTGAGGGTATTGTGCAGATTTCATTTGAAGATGAATATTGAAAGATCAGATATGGATTGATCATTTTGTGCAAAGGGTTCTCCCATTGGTGATACAGTGTTTTGGTCTTTTGTCATTTTTCAATGTGAGTTCATTTGCGAGCATAGTTTTTGTTTGGTTTCACTCACATAGCTGTTGGGGCCTTTGATGCACTGGATGAGGTACACCACCTGTTGTCATAGGCATATGTAGGACCCATGCATTTTGGAAGGTGTGTTGTGAAGTGTATTGATCATCATAGCAGTGCAGATATGTCTTCAAGTTTCACATCTGTTGTTCTGGCAGGGTCTGAGGCCGAATTGAGTTGGTGTGCCTTGGTCTTCAGGGAGCTTCCTTCTGATGATGAGCTTTGTGAGGTTGGGGTGTTTGAAGGCCAGAAGAGGAGGGTTCAGGAAAGATATCTGTTAGGAAATCAAATACTGGCTGAAACTGTTTGATATAGGATGATAAGTGACACCTAGGCACTTATGCTCAAATGGCTGTGCAATCCAGGTTTTCCTGAATCCATTGGAGGGAGGGAGTGCTATTGATATGACTTGGCCTTATTGACACTTTGTGGGGAGGTACAGGTAGGAGAGAGGATGAACAGTAAAAATTCTGGAACGTGATATCTCTCAGTACCTTTGAAAGCTTATGGCAGTGGTGGGCAAGCTGTGCCTCGCAGGCCGCATGCGGCCCATCCGGGTAAGCTGATTTTGGGCCACAAGACATTTTGAGGACATTGACCATCCACAGGCATGGCCCCCCCGCAACTCCCAGTGGCTGCGGTTCGCTATTCCCGGCCAATGGGAGCTGTGGGAAGTGGCGGGCCACAGGTTGCCTACCACTGGCTTATGGCCTAGTTTGTATGTGCATGAATAAACAAACATGAGGAAAGAACCTCATGTGAATGCAGGTCAAGGAGGACAGAACTAAGAGTAGAAGAATGGGGGTTTTCTTTGTGTGAGAATAACAAGAGAGAGCCAAGACAGTGAAACATTCAGACTATATTACTTCCTCTACATATACTGTCATCCTCCTCAAGCATTTCCTGGAAGTAAAGTTGTCCAAGTTCCTATACATAACCACACTATAACGCCCCCTATTGGGAAGTTATTTATCATTACATCCCTTTTGCTAATGGATACCATAATCTGCTTATGCATTTAGCATTCCCACATAGAGTCTATCTTATCCTATGTATAGCTCAACATCAACTTAGTGCTGCTAACATGGGACATAGAATTGGAATTCTTTGCATATGAGTCACAACTTACACATATTGCTCACAGCTTTGGTAGCCAGTGAACAGATTGCAGTTTATAACCTCCTCAGGGATTTCTACTGACTTTCTCTGATGGGATCTCTAGCAAAAAATAAGAATAAAGCCTAGGTATCCAAACGAATGTTGGGTAGGTGGGTGATCTTTCCATCCTTCTAAGACTATGTCGACACTAGAGAACTTACAGCGGCGCAGCTGTACCGATGCAGCTGTACTGCTGTAAACTGTGTCGTGTAGCTGCTCTATGCTGATGGGAGAGAGCTCTCCTGTTGACATAATTAATCCACCCCCAATGAGTGGCGGTAGGTATGTCCATGAGAGAAGCTCTCCCGCTAACATAGTGCTGTCCACACTAGCACTTATGCCGGCGTAATTTGTGTCATTCAGGGAGGTGGAATATTCACACCCCTGAGCGACTTAAGTTTTGCCGACGTAAGTGGTAGTGTAGATGTAGCCTTACTGTATAAGCTATATATCTTATGACACTTCACAGAGTACTACTTTAGGCCAGGTCTTACAGACCTATATTGGTATAGTTACGTCGCTCAGGGCTGTGAAAAATCCATACCCCTCAGCAACATAGTTATATCAACCTAACCGCCTCCATCCCCCAGACAGCACTATGTTGATGGGAGAGCTTCTCCTGCCAACATAGCTGTCAGGGAGGTGGATTAATTCTGCCAATGGGAGAAGCTCTCCTGTCAGTGTAGGAACGTCTTCACTAAAGTGCTGCAGCAGCTGCTGTAGTGCTGAACAAGTGTTATAATTCCTATGCCGCATGTTGTGAAATGCAGTTTGTCATAGTAAATGTGATGACCCACTTTCTAACAGAATTCCTTGTACAGTCGATGGCGTTTTGAAAAATAAAGTAGTTTTAATATGGAACTTCATAGCTCTGGTGATTTATTTTTAGAAGAAAAACAAACAAAAAAATCCCCCCCACAAATAAAGAAAAGCGGGGGACTGAATAAGAGAGAAGGGTGGGAAGAGGATGGTAGAAAAAGAAGATTGCAGGTCATACACTCAGCTGGTGTAAATCAGCCTAGGTCCAAGTTAGAAGGGTACTGTCAACTCTGATGTTCTGTGTGATCAGAATGATCTACCTGTGCGAGGAGCATTACAGAATGGGGATTTTAGACCATTTTTATGGGGGTCTTTCATACAGCAACAAGGAAGGGGAACACGTGTTTTTAAAAATAGCAGTATAAGATTGTAAAAAACACAAACATTATCTGAGGATTTAAAGGTAGGTATGGTACCTAAAAGCTGTTTTAACATTTCTTTACACTATGTTTTAGGTTGATGATATCTTTTTAAGATTGGCTGAGGAGGGCATGAGAAGAAGGATAGTCCATTTGTTAGGATCCTGGATATCAATTCTCTCCTCCACTATTGACTCTCTCCAGAATGCAGGGAGTTAGGCTGTGTGACCTTCAATAAGCTCTGGTCTGTACTACAGAGTTAGGTTGATATAAGCGTCTACATTAAAATTTCTTTTCCACCAATACAACAAAGAGTCCGATGGCACCTTAATACAACAAGGAGTCCGATGGCACCTTAAACCTTTTTTAAGGTGCCATCAGACTCCTTGTTGTTTTTTTGGATACAGACTAACACGGCTACCCCCGATACTTTACCACCAATGTAACTCGCCCACTACATCAACTTAATAACGCTGCCACCACGAGAGGTGTAGTGGTTAAATCAATGTAGTTAGGTCAACATAGTGTCAGCATAGACACAGCATTGCTTATATTGACTGTGGCTGCCTTTCGAAAACTGTCCCACAGTGCCCCACACTGACAGTTAAAGCGGTGCAGTGCTCCTGCTGAGGACACACACTGACGACACAAGAAGTGATTTAATTACAGTGGTGGCTGTATGTTGACTTAACTTAGGTCTACTTAATTTTGTAGTGCCCAAAGTCACTTAGGCCCAGATACTCAAAGGTACTTGCTCTGCTCAATGTTGCAATGCCTAATGCCTAGGTGGCCTGCCCCCTAGTGGAATCCTCTGCCCTGAGTTAGATAGCCAGTTTCCTCTATGCAATGCGTGGAGAGAGTTAGATGCCTAAGGAAAGCATCCTCAGAAGCCAGGAAGCTAACTAGGTAGTTGTCTGGGCTAGCCAGGAGTGAAATGAAGAGTAAAGGGGTGGGGAAAGGAGAAGGTTTTAGGTGCCCTTGCTGATAGGCTAGAGATAGGTACCTCCTTCCTCAGCGGATCCTCTCCCCAAGTAAGGTGCCTAACCCAGGTGACCTGCTTAGGTAGCCTGTGCCCTAGCATCTGAAACCCATTTGGAAATGACTGAGATCTTTAACAAGAGAGAGCACCCAGAATAGCCAATAGCCTGGTGGCTAGGAATTCAGAGCACGGACTTGAACCCACATCTTCCACATTCCACTTGAGTACCCTAACTAGGCTCCAGGCTATTCTAGGGTATATCTTTTGCAAGCTTTCCTGGTGAAGCTGTTCCACTTTGTATAAATAATTAAATATTCCAGGAAGCCAGGACTTGACTACGGGTCTCTCACATCTGAAGTGAGGGCTCTACAGACACACTAAACTTAATTTCCCCAATACTAATTTCTTCCTACTGTTACTCACACCTTCTTGTCAACTGTCTGTAATGGGCAACTCTCTTACCACTTCAAAAGTTATTTCTCCTCCCTTGGTATCCTGCTGTTAATTGATTTATCTCGTTAGACTGACCTAACGCTTGGTAAAGCAACCCATCCTTTGATGTATTTATACCTGCTCCTGTATCTTTTACTTCATACATCTGATGAAGTGGGTTCTAGCCCATGAAAGCTTATGCCCAAATAAATTTGTTAGTCTCTAAGGTGCCACAAGGACTCCTCGTTTTTTCATAAAAATGTCCAACTTGCTCAACCCTGGCTGGCTTTGGTGGCAGGTATCAAGTCTTAGCTGTGCTCTGAGCATGCATACAGGATTGGGCTACACTGGTGACATAGGTGTTCCCCCACCTAGTTAGAGAAACCCGCTCCAGGGCTTTGGCTTGAGCTAGGACTCTGAGCTGGAGAGCAGCATCAGCACTTAGGAGGTTTTGTGAATGTCGACCTGTGGAAAACTAGGTGCCTATGGAATTAGGGAGCAGCTGAGTGGTGGTTCTGAAAATGTCAGTGGTGCCTAAATGGTGGACTTAGGCAAATAGTCACCGAAGTGCATTTGAGGAGCTGTATATCATGTTCAGTGGAACTAGAGTCGGAAGGCCTGTGTTCCCTGGAGGGACTGTTATTGAAAGGATACCAGAAAAACAGGGATGCAGGGAGTTAGGCAGGAAGCAATGCAGCCACATGGATGTAGCAGTGCACATGGCTTAATAAAGTCCCACTTATTCAACTTAACTTGTGTTCAACTTCACTCTTTGGAAATGAAACAATCTGGGCCTTAGTCTCTCTATGCCTCAGTTTCCTATCTGTAAAATAGGAATAATAGGACTTTCCAACCTCACTGAAGATAAACATCTTAAAGATTGTGAGGTACTATGGTGATGGGGACTATAGATAGACTGATTTACAACTGTGGTGATTGAATAAAAAATATGAATACAGCTGGTGAAATCCTGGCTCCTTTGGAGCCAATGGGAGCTTTATCATTGACTTCAATAGGGACAGCAATTCAGCTGTTTTTTATAAAACAACAGAGCAAAAGAAATGAATTAACAACTTTGTATCTTATTTATCCTAACTCATTTAAAAAATTTAAAAAAATATTAAGTAACCATTTCATTTTATACTACTTTTATTGGCCTTAATGCATATGCTTTCCCAATTAGATTAATCTTCAGATAGTTCTTTAACTCAAAACCCCCTTGTTATCTGAATGAGCCTTCTCAGGTTTTTCTGATTAAAACCCTCTTATCTTCCAAATGCAATTCATTAGGGTTGCAGACACTAACTTAAAGTTACAGTATGTTCTAAAGCGAGCTGGAGTTGGGGAAGGAAGCTTGAAAGGAGGGCGTTGTACTTTCATAGGTTCTAATTTTCCAGACTAAGAATCTAATTAGCCAACTCCTCCACTGCTCTTACAAATGTGTGTACAGTAAATGTGTGTCAGTAGCTTGTACATGATTGAAGTAGAATAAGCCATTGGTTCTAATTAGCAGCAGCTGGGATGGTTTAGTTTTCCCCAGCAACACCTGTTTGATTGGGGTCCTACACGGAGTGAACTATTTTAGCAGTACAAAAGGAGGTTATATTATTTGGTACATTTTAATATTTGTGGGTATTAGTCACAGCTGCAGTGACTCATCAATCTGGCTCAAAAAGTGAAAGCAGATTTGCCCTTTATTGGGTTTGACAGTTGGCAAATAATTGTTTCCCCTCCCTGAATCAGACTTTTATTTACTTAGAGTAATCAAGAAGGAACTGCCTGTTTTGTGACCTTCTAGGCTGGTGAAAGGGAACAAATGATTTTTTTTGGCATCAGAAAGTTAACAGAACAATGCAAAACAATACACAAATGGCTGTGCTTCATTTGGCTGACTGGCCTGGGCATATCTGCACCTCACATTATTCCACTTGGTCTGTAGAAATTATTTTCCATTAGCAAAACCAACCATTTGTATATAAATAACAGGGATTCCATACCTCATAAAACAGTGTCAGACTTATTCCCCTTCTCTGGTAACTTGGATTGCCTTTTCATATATAAGGCATTGATGTTTCCCCAAATGTCGGCCATTGAGTTTTTGTTGGAGAGCCAATAATAAGGAAACTTTACAGCACATATGGCGATTAGACAGCAATGCTGCTGCCAGATTACGAATACTTCTCATGCAAATTATAGAGAAGAAAATTGGATGACAATAAAGGAAAGTTGAAACCAGTTCATGGACAGTAGTACTGTGGCCAAGAAGCAATGTGGGTAACAGACTTAAAATGTGTACAGAGATTGCTTAAGGACATTGGAGGTGAAAGAATTTAGAAGAGGCTAAGAATAAACTATCCAGAAATAATTAACTGCTCAGCGCTTTTTTAACCAGATGAGGAAAATTTGAGGAACTAATATTAGAAAATTATATGAAGCTCCAAAAAATATTTTTTTTAAAAGAATAACTTAGCCAGAATGAAGTACACAAATCCACTTCTGAATGCTGGAATCTTGTAAGCATTTTACTGAGATCGATCAACGAGCTGCAATAAGTTTGGTGAAATCCAGCTAACATTTTTTTCATTGCTTCAGATGTGTTTATTGCGTGGCCTTTTCTTTCTCCAGTTTGAACTGGAGAATGCTTTAAAATGCAATTAAAATATTGGTACTTAGTGAAACTAACAAGATGAACAATATGAAAATGAGCTGAATGTGAAATCTTGGCTCCATTGAGGTCAACAGGAGTTTTACCATTGATTACACTGGGGCCAGAATTAAAGTTAAGCACTTGGGCCCAGAGTTTTAAAGGTATTTAGATGTAGCTGTGCTCAGCAGTTGATGGGAACTGACAGTTGATGGGATGTAAGCTCTTATGAACCTAAATCACTTTTGAAAATGAGATTTAGGCTTCTAAATCAGTTAGGCCTTACAACACTGAGCACAGAATGCCAGATTCACAAAGGTACTTTGGCACCTAACGTCCACTGAAATCAATGGGAGTTTGTGAATCTGGGCCTTGCTTAAGTGCTTTCCCAAATTAGGGACTAATTAGAGTTGCCAACTTTGTAATATTTAACAACTGGACACTCTAGCAGGAGTGCTGGGAACTCCCCTGTCCCTCCTCTTCCCCTGAGGCCTCACCCTGCTCACCTCTTCCGCTGTCCCTCACCTCTTCCGCTGAGGCTCTGCCCGCGTTCACTCCTCTTACCTCCCCCCCCCCCCCCCGCACCTTCCCAGCACTCGCTACTTTTCCCTGCTCCCCCTTCCCTCTACCGGGGTCGGGAGGATCTCACTTGCACAGCTGGGGCTGGGAGCTGCAGCCACCCGACGCAGGTAGGAGGCAGCCCTGGCTGAGTAAGGCTGGCTCAGATGATGACCTGGTGCCTCCGCTGCCTGCAGTAACTGGACTTCAGGTGTCCAGTCAGTAGATCTGACTGGATACTGTCAGATCCCCTTTTTGACAAGACATTCTGGTTGGAAACTGGGCACCTGGCCACCCTAAGGGCGATGTCAATCAATGTTATCCACAAGGTGTTGGACTTTGTAGCCCTTTCCCAGGTACTAAAGTTAAGTTGTCTCCTAACAGCATCCTCAGATCAAGTTTTCATTCCCTTGTGTCGATAAACTAAATCTTTAATAAAAATGGAGACTCTTGAATCCCTCAGTCTATCCCCATGTTCACATGGACCCCAGCAGGTCTACATAATAGTAAAATGAGCAGGATGTGTCCTATTGGATTCATTAGGAACAGGATTAAACCCAGAATGACAATTGTTTGTGATGGATGGTGTACAATGGTGTACTATGTAGCTGCTGTTTTTCTGTGTGCCCCAGAGCCATTGGGCATATTGGTCATTTGATCAGCAGAATCACAGACTTTCCGACAACATGACAGTACATATAATATATGGCACTTAAGAACAAACAACAAGGAAAAATGCTTGCAAAATAGTTAAGATTTCTAAGGGCCTGTCTGTGATAATTCCTAAAGGAATTTGGTAAGGGGGAAAAAGGCCACACTGTTTTTGTTTTGTTGTGTTTCGTTGACAATCTCTACTAAAGCTCCGTTGTCTTTAAGGAAGCAGTATGAAATGCTATATAATAACTGATTTTCATTTTCTTTCCTAGGGTTGGATTACCTATAAATAGAATGAGTAACAGGGCCAACCACATAAGTCATCTCAAAACAAGGTTTCAGGTATTTGTTGTGTAATATCTTGGAGGATGTTAACTGTGCATTAAGATTTAGATCATCATTTGAAGCATTCAGTCTTTTAAAGAAAGAACTCTTTTTTCCTGATCACCACAGTAAGTGACTAAGTAACTGAGAGACACGATGCATGCAGAGAAATTCTTATGCAAGAACATACTGTATACCACATAGATATTTAGACTAAATTTGAAAGTGCATGCCTAGGTTGCACTTTCAGAGCATGTTCCAGGTTTCCGATGATGGTTAAGGTCCCATCTACACTAAGTGATCTGTGTTATAGCCAAGCAAGCAGACAACTGTATTATCTAATGACTTGGTTTTAACTGTAGTGCAGACAGACGCTATATATGGGTCACTATTTATGCTTTTCTAGCCCACACTTTTCCATTAAGCAACCACATAAGGAACTGTCTAGGCCTCATCCCATGCCAAACAGAACACAAACCTATATTCCCTTCTACACCTTTTTCTATCCATCTAGACATTTTAGGTGCTTTACATGACCCTCGTTACCGTGGTTTCTGGCACTTCACACTCTAATTTATTTGTCCTCATGGCACCCCAGTGAGGTAGGAAAGTATTATCATTTACAGATGGAGAACTGCGGCACAGAGAGATTTAACCTCCAACCCTGCAAACACTTACCCATATGGTTAAGGTCAGGGCCTAAGCAACTTGCCTAAGGTCTTATAGGAACAGCTGTTCTACACTACAAAGTTAGGTCAGCATCGCTCAACAAAGTACAATGTAATTAAACCAACCTAAGCCTTGATGTAGATGCTGCTACTTCCATTGACCTAGGTATGGCCTCTTGGAGAGTTGCTTTTACTACAGAGACAGAAAAATCCCTCCAGTTGCTGTAGTAAGTGTCTGCACGACAGAGGGAGCAGAGGCGGAGCTGTGCTGCTGTAGTGGTTCTAGTGTAGACATACCCTCAAATCTGTGGCAGAGCCAGGAATTGAACCCAGCCTTCTGAGTGATGGGAGACTATCTGCAAGGTGTTAGTGGAGCTGTCCCTAAATCCCCTACTCTGCTTAGAAAATCACTTGCAGAATTCTTAGATAATTCTTCTGGATGAAGATCTACTACTGTCATCTTTACATTTGTTAATTGACCGGACACTGTCAGGTCCCCTTTTTCTTCTGCAGTGCACTGTACATAGTGCTATATCTTAAAACCCATCCAGTAATTGAATCTCGTGCAAAATTTGGCAGCTCCCTGGCTAAGTAGTATGATTCATCATGAGCATATTACACAGCTATTCTATGTGCTTCACTAACTGCCAGTTAGGACCTGTGGCCTATCTCCCTGAACGGCCACCCTGAACATGCATCCACAGTTGCAAGCCATTGAGACATTCAAGTTGGAGCTCCCTTGGTGTGCAGAGAAAGAGGGGTTGTTGGCAGGATTGTCCCTAAAACAGCTTCTCAACTTTGAAACTTGCTTTTCCCCACCTTAATCCAAAACAGCTCAAATCTAGTGACCATTAAGGCATGCTGCAAAGCCCACCTATTCTCCCTGTTTTTGGGAGAGAGGAGAGAAATCTGAGGATGAGCACCGGTGGGAAGAGAGATTTTTCATTGCCTCTTTTTGGCTGTGCTATTTTTGTTCAGGTTGGAGAGGAGAGGGTGAAATGGATGGCATTGTAAATTAAAATAATATTTGTATTTGCAAATATTGCAAGGGCACGTAGGGCCATGAAGAAATACTGTTATCCTTTTTTGTAGAGATCAGAATAAATTAATCAAAGGAGGCTTGTAGTCATTTTGATTTTGTCTTTCAGAAGAGTTTTTTATTCTTACAATTAGGAGAAAACATGGGGCCAGATTCTCAGCTGGTGTAGTTCCACTGAAGTCAATGGCTCTATGCCAACTTATATCAGCTAAGGATCTGACCCATAGGCTATTGGGAGTCTACTCATATGCCAAGTAGCTGCTGCAGCTGCAAAGAAGTTCCCAACGATTCTCCCTTCCCAGTATCTGTCAGCTTTACAACCAAACCAAGGCTGCGTGCTTTCACCCATATCTGGCTATGGTATCTCTGAATCACTTTTCTGGAATGTAGCATAGGGAAGCTGGCGCTGTCATAGATAGGGCCAAGTGCTTCATTAGCAAGGGAAGACTGCACCACACTGGAAAATCTTTTCCCCCAGTATACACTTGATGGTACTCAGAATCTAAGATTGTAGAAACTAGTTTTAGATCCTAATAAAAACCATCCGTATATTATCAGCATTGTTCGTCATCAGTGTGGAACATATTCATTTGGGTAGAGAGCCTGAAAGCACTCCAATGACATTCTGAACCCACTTCTAGGCAAACAAGTAAAGACCCAGATCCTCAAAGGTTAGGCGCCTAACTTTCATTGATTTGAAATCAGTGGAAGTTACAAGCTTAGTACCTTTCAGGATCTGAGCTTAGGCCCCAATCATGCAGTGAGCTTTATGTGGGCTGATCCCTGCACCTATGGATATGTCTACACTGCAATTAGACACCCCTAGCTGTCTGATTATGGTGTATAATCAGGAGTATTATTACATCTATACTTGTATTTTGATCGTATTTCATAAATACCTGTTTTTCCCCTATCCTGCCTACTAAAAAGTATGACATTTAAGAAGGACTAAAACAAAGTTGCTAAATTAGTGATCAATGGCTCCATGTTTAGTTGGCAGCTGGTATCAAGTGGAGTGCCCCAAGGGTCGGTCCTGGGGCCGGTTTTGTTCAATATCTTCATAAATGATCTGGAGGATGGTGTGGATTGCACTCTCAGCAAATTTGCGGATGATACTAAACTAGGAGGAGTGGTAGATACGGTGGCAGGTAGGGATAGGATACAGAGGGACCTAGACAAATTGGAGGATTGGGCCAAAAGAAATCTGATGAGGTTCAACAAGGATAAGTGCAGGGTCCTGCACTTAGGACGGAAGAATCCAACGCACCGCTACAGACTAGGGACCGAATGGCTAGGCAGCAGTTCTGCGGAAAAGAACCTAGGGGTGACAGTGGACGAGAAGCTGGATATGAGTCAGCAGTGTGCCCTTGTTGCCAAGAAGGCCAATGGCATTTTGGGATGTATAAGTAGGGGCATAGCGAGCAGATCGAGGGATGTGATCATTCCCCTCTATTCGACATTGGTGAGGCCTCATCTGGAGTACTGTGTCCAGTTTTGGGCCCCACACTACAAGAAGGATGTGGATAAATTGGAGAGAGTCCAGCGAAGGGCAACAAAAATGATGAGGGGTCTGGAACACATGACTTATGAGGAGAGGCTCAGGGAACTGGGATTGTTTAGTCTGCAGAAGAGAAGAATGAGGGGGGATTTGATAGCTGCTTTCAACTACCTGAGAGGTGGTTCCAGAGAGGATGGTTCTAGACTATTCTCAGTGGTAGCAGATGACAGGACAAGGAGTAATGCTCTCAAGTTGCATTGGGGGAGGTGCATCTCTTGGGATTTGGCCCTAAACTAATGAATAGCTGAATATTAAACAACCAAATAGTATTTTCAGTTAGGTTTTGATTAAAATCTACAGAGACAAGAATATTTAGAGCAGAGACATAATCTCCATCATTAGCTCACCTGATGTTCACCAGTAGTACCGATGCATATTTGTCTTATGAGTTGTGTAGTGGGGTAGTTACCCACTCCTGCCCTGTCGGGCTTAAAAGCCAGCCCTGGGAGAGAGCCAGGACTGAGAGCAAGAAAAGCTAGACTGATTGGGGAAATGGGCCACGCCCCAATCAGGCCGCAGCTGGGCCTATAAAGGGGCTGCTAGGCTGATGCTTAGCCAGTCTCTCTCTCTCTCTCTGTTCAGAGAGGGAAGGGCTTGGCTGCAGGGACCTGAGGGAATACCTAGATTGGGGCAGGGCTGAGGGGGAAAGGCCAGGGGAGCTCCGGCCTGGAAACCCTCAGCTGCGAGGCCTAGATTAGGGCCTATTAGGTACTGGGGTTTACTGCCAGGGGGCAGCACCCCAGTGGGAGGAGGCACTGGGTCCTGGGAGGGACTGGGGCCGGCGGTAAGGCGGATCACCAGACAGCATAGGGTGCTCCAGAGGCTGATGAGCTAATTCCCAAGACAACCAGCAGGAGGCGCCGCCAGGTAAGTCTGGCTCTATTACAAGCTGGTATAAAGTGCAAGTGGGCAAAAATAGATATCTGAACAATGTGGAGGACACACACTTTCCCATTCCACTACTCTGTGAGGTGATGAGCCCCCATAACTTCCATTTAAGTCCTCCCACTGGATGAGGCTGCTAAGAAGCACAAAATTATCTGTCACTAGGTGTTTTCCATACTTTTGATTTTAGCACGTCGACTTACAATCACAGTCTCATCCTCGAGGCTTTTTGTTACATAGCAATCTGGATAAGTGTTATGCAGAAAATATGTTGCACTTTGACCTTGAAAAGTTAAAAGGTATTTATACACAGTAGACAGATGATAACATTGTTCACTTGCTCACTTGTACGTCTGGGTTTTGAACATGGTTAAAGTGGCACAAACATTATTGTTGTGCTACAGCAAGTACACTGCATTTGTGACAAAGCTCTAGAAAACATGACTTTGATTTATTTAAGCTGCCTGGTTTAGTTTTCAAAATGGCATGAAAGAGTAAAATACATCTTTTCCAACAACATCCTTGTTTTAAGGAAGAGGAGGACTGAATAAGCAACACTGCCTTGCCTTTTATTGTATTGTTTGAGTTGTTACAGATATAATCAAAACAAAGTGGAGAAAACACTTCAGATTTTGAAGATCATGTTACATGCTAACGTATTTACATCTTAGGTAAAACACCGTTTTACAATCTGCAGGCTACAGTGCCACAGTAACTGTATATCAGTCAAATCAATGGGTTCTGCCTATAGGGAGAAGTGGGCTGAAGGAGGAATAAAGAAACTGTCTTAGGGTATGTCTACACTGCAATGTAAGCCCAGGGTTAGCAGAACTTGAGCCAACCAACCCTGTGTTTCAGAGTCTACACTGATTGCTGAGTCCCCGTTGAGAATTTTTGACCCTGATCCCCCAACCTGGGGCACCAGTGTCCACACTGCAGTACACAGGCCTGCATCCAACCAACCATATCCCAGACTTCCTGGTGCCCTCCAGATATGTGGCCACCATAGGAGCCAACTCCATGGAGCACCCATGGAAAAAAATTAGTCCCTTCCCCCAGCACCTCCCGCCCGCTGAACAACTCCTCCCCCTTGCTCCCAGCACCTCCTGCACGCTGCAGAACAGCTGTTCAGCGGCATGCAGGAGGCGTTGGGAGCGAGGGGAAGGAAGGGGGATGGGGCGTACTCGGGGAAGGAGGCAGGGAAGAGGCAGGGCAGGGTTTGGAGGAAGGGATGGAGTTGGAGCAGTGCTGGGGCAGGGGGTGGGGGGTAGGCTGAGAGGAAGTCGGCACCTATGGTGGCCACTCTAGGTTTTTAAGATGACAAGAAAATTGGACAAAAATTTAAATGAATTTCACTTTCATTTTCTCTACGATTTTGTCTTGCACAGGTGAACGCAACTTTGTTGTTGCCTGACTTTTGAGCACGTCACTCTTAATTTAGGTTTGTGTGTGGAATTTCCTAGGTTTTTAAAAAAACAAACAACAAAATGAAGACAGATTCCATGATGTGCAGTTATTTTCTAGAAAACAGAAGATCCCTCTGCCCTATACAAGATCATATGCATACTAAGTGAGGGAAGGATTTTCTATTCCTTCTTTATGCACCTTTAAATATTTGATAGGAGGAGGTAGCACACTTTCTTAGACCTTTGTATCCACCCTACATATTGTGTGTAGTGAAGCAGAGTTTCTTCTCACCCCTGCCTCCATCCATATACATGCATTGATTGAAAGAAGGTAGGATCGGGTGGAGGCCTGCTACCTTCCACATGCAGCGTCATTTAGAAAAAGGCTGTTTTCCTTTTGACATCTTCACCCTCCCACAGACCCCTCTATATCACAAGCACACGTACAAATCTGGTGAAATACTGAGAGATCTTATTCATCTGAAGTTTCCATTCCACTGATCTATGCGCACATGTGCTGTGCCAGTGGAATATTGGTATATCCTTAGGTTATTGTAAAACAAATATAGTTGACATGCATGAAGTACATTTTTAACCCTTCATAACTCAGCTAAATCTCAGTACTGAATCCTCTCAGAGCACTAAAAGGCACATAGGGATATCTCTGAACTTACAGCATCAGTCCCTGACAGTGAGGCACTAGATCCTTTTTAAAAAATCCTCTTAATGGCAACAGGGTTTCTCTCACTCTTTGCTTGCAAAAACTGCCGAACTTTTTGTTCAAATTCACACCTGTTCTGACAGCAAATTTTATCTAGAAAGATAAAAGCATGAAGAGTTAAAACATCTGAAAATGATCCTCCATAATGAAAATGTTTGGGCAGCTTTAATGATAGGTATTAGTACACACTCTGCCGATATGAAAAAATGAAATAATACCCAACGCTTCATCTTTAAAGCATTTTACAAATGTCAGTTAATTCCAGAAGATTCCATTAAGTGTTGTCATCCCTATTTTTAAAATGGGGACGCTAAGGCAGAAAGGTTTTCTAAGGTGGGTAGTGGTGAAAGGGGTTAATGACAGAGCCAAAGAGTATCTGGTTCCCAGTCCTGTGCTCACACCACTAATTCTTTAAGTGACCAATTAGCCTGTTATGCCAACATAAGCACGTCTGATATAACTCGAAGTTTATTGCTGTAGTCGCTCACAATATAAGTATGCCTGAGGTTTTTTTAAAAAAAATCCTATCCTTTCTATACCTCATGCACTACCACTGAACTTACTTTTTGGTTGATGACCAAACTTAGGCCTTCAAAGAATATTAGGGTTGGAAGAAACCTCAGGACGTCATCTAGTCCAAGCCCCTGCTCAAAGCAGGACCAACACCAACTAAATCATCCCAGCCAAGGCTTTGTCAAGCCATGCCTTAAAAACCTGTAAGGATGGAGATTCCTTGCTTCACCACCCTCCTACTGAAATAGTTTTTCCTAATATCTAACCTAGACCTCCTCCACTGCAACTTGAGACCATTGCACCTTGTTCTGTCATCTGCCACCACTGAGAACAGCCTAGCTCCATCCTCTTTGGAACTCCCCCTTCAGGTAATTGAAGGCTGCTTTCAAGTCCCCTCTCGCTCTTCTCTTCTGCAGACTAAATAACCCCAGTTCCCTCAGCCTGTCCTTGTCAGTCATGTGCACCAGCCCCCTAATAATTTTAGTTGCCCTCCGCTGGACTCTCTCCAATTTGTCCACATCCCTTCTGTAGTGGGGGGCCCAAACCGGACGCAATACTCCAGGTGTGGCCTCACTAGTGCCGAATAGAAGGGAATAATCACTTCCCTCGATTTGCTGGCAGTGCTCCTACTAATGCAGCCCAGTATGCTGTTGGCCTTCTTGGCAACAAGGGCACACTGCTGACTCATATCCAGCTTCTTGTCCTCTGTAATCCCCAGGTCGGGGGATTTTCTGCAGAACCACTGCTTAGCCAGTCGGTCCCCAGCCTGTAGCAGTGCATGGGATTCTTCCTTCCTAAGTGCAGAACTTTGCACTTGTCCTTGTTTAATCTCATCAGGTTTCTTTTGGCCCAATCCTCCAATTTGTCTAGGTCACTAGTCTACACTACAGGGGAAATTCGATCTAAGTTACGGAATTTGAGTTACGTGAATAGCGTAACTCAAACTGACGTAGCTTAGATCTACTTACCACGGGGTCCACACTACGTGATGTCGACGGAAGACGCTCTCCTATCGACTCCCCCTACTCTTCTCGATCTGTTGGAGTACAGGGGTTGACAGGAGAGCGATATGCGGTCGATTTAGCGGGTCTGCACTAGACCCGCTAAATTGACCACTGATGCATCGATTGCCGCTCGTCAATCCCTCGAGTAAGTGTAGACAAGCTTCTAGTAAAAGCATTATTAGGCTATATGCTACAGCAATGGTTCCCAGACTTTTGCAGTGGTTCATCAGCTGCATTTTTGGTTTTTTGGGGATGGGCCTACCTCCCTGCTCCAGGAGTTGCCGCCTAGACATGACAAAGGGGAGGCCAGCCTAAATGTGAGCAAAGGGCATTACAACCTAGCACACAGGGTCACAGTTCCACTCAGGTTTGGCCTGGCTGACCCTCCATCACCCCATGCACAGGTCACAACTCCTGGACCAGGAAGCCAGGCCTAGCCCTGCAGGACTGGAGCCACCACTGTGGGTTGAGTGTAGGGTGTGCTTGCTCTCCAACCCCCACCCCCCTCTGGGACCTCCCCTCTACATTGGGCCATCGATCTATCTAGAGTCTGGTCAGGACCCTCTGTTTGGGAAACACTGCTCTACAAGAATTTTTTCCTCCCCCCTCCACTATAAGCAGAATCCAGTTAAAAAAGTAATTCCACCAACACACTCACAATGCGATTACTATAGAAACCCTCCTTGCTGAGTGGTAATAAATCACCAGCTGTTTAGGATACCAGTTTTGGAAAGGTTTGCACGTGGCGTGACCCTGTACCACTCTGGAACACAGTGTGCATTCCAAGTTTGTTCAAGTGCACATTTTATAATTGTGCATGAAGGCACGTTTAAAATGCTTACATTAAGAGCAGAACTGAGCTTAGGGCAGTGAATTCTACAACTATCAGAACAAAATAAGCTTTCCTTCTTTCTCCTTCCCCAGACTCCACCCGGTTCCTCAAAATTGCTGGCCTATTTACAGATGTTTAAGAGAACCTCTGTGTTGTTAGAATGTTTACACCACAGAGCATTTCAAATGCAGTCTGAGCTACACAATCAGGGCCACCCCAAAGACAAGAGTTGTACTGTACTATTGAAGAATGTACTGGTTCTATGCTCTACCACCATACAAGGCAGCTCTGCATTCCTGCTGGTAACCTTTCATTACCTCTTAAGTTTCCAGATCACTGCCAAACTTCTTTAACTCCACGGAATGATTACAAGGCTTTACAAATATAAACCTCAGATTCTGTTTTGCGGTTCTGTACGGGAATGCCAAAATGAAGGTAATAACATATAAAAGAGGACTGAGGCCCTATTTAATAATAGTAATAATCCTTTGTACTTCTACAATGTTGTATATTTCTAAAAAGCTTTACAGGTTTTAGTGAATCAAGCCTCAAATCATTACAATGAGGTAATGTATTTATCATGCCCATTTTACACAGGGCTAAACTGAGGAACAGGGAGTTTAAGGGATTTAGCACAGGAAGTGAAGGGGGGTGTGGGATTAGAGTTCTGGTTTCCAGTCACACTGCTTAGTCTAGTGGTTCTCAACCTTTCCAGATTACTGTACCCCTTTCAGGAGTCTGATCTGTCTTGCATACCCCAACTTTCATCTCACTTAAAAACTACTTGCTTTCAAAATCGGACATAAAAATACAAGTGTGTCACAGCACACTATTACTGAAAAACTGCTTGCTTTCTAATTTTGTCTGTATAAAATTTTAGTTTGTACTGACTTTACTAGTGCTTTTTATGTAGCCAGTTATAAAACTAGGCAAATATCTAGATGAGTTGATGTACCCCCTGGAAGACCTCTGCATGGCCCCAAGGATATGTGGGCCCCTGGTTGAGAACCACTGGCTTAATCTACTAAAACCATGCTGCCACCTCATTCCTTAGCTCTTAAAAAAAGTACTCCACCATAATGATCCAAAGGCTTCAGTTTACGGTAATGCTGCTGTAGTGTTCTGGAAGATTGAGTTGGAACAGGCTAGGATTTTCATTTTGTTTTTAAATAAGGGATTTAAGATACAAATACTGGGATCTAGAACTAAGTTCCCTGTAAGGTGTGCTCTTGCGCAGGAAGCCACCAAGTGGTACACACTTAACTCCCCCACCCATGGGGCTGCTCATGTAATTACTTATGACTGTGGGGTGAGGATGGCAAAATCAAGGTCAGAGTGATGTGGCTTTGTTAACTAGTAAACCAGATGGCTTCGTTACTTAAAACAGTTATTTGATAGCATGTGTCTTAACCTAGCCTTGGATGTATTTTATTGGGTTGCTATCAAACTCACTGCTCTGAGGGCCCCACCACTATCATCACAGTGGAGAACTCTGCATGGAGCCCTCATTGGTGCCACACCAGCATGACTCAGCTGGGGTAGTATCTGCAGGGACAATCGCATACAGGGAGCTGGACTGAGCCCAAATCTTCTGTCTTCCAGGACAGATCCCAGGTTGCCTAAACATGCTGGTTCGAGAAAGGGAGAGGCCACCCTGTCTCTACCAACCCAGCAGATGGCTCTCTGCAGGTGACTCCTGATACTGCCTTGTATTCTTACATAGGTTTTTGCACCACACATCACTGTAGTCTCTGAGCCCCTTCATAACTGCATTAAGCACTGTGACTACACATCTGTCACGTGTTGTTTGTTCTCTCATCCTCTCCCCCAAGGGAGAAGCATGCGCAGTGAAGTGTTTTGTTATCAGGGGTTTGTTTATTTTTTAAATGCATTAGATAGATATACCTGGTGCTATGTGTTTATAAACAGAGAAGGTAAGGTCAAAGAACTGTGCCTTGCATTTGGAGCAGAAAGTGGCAAGGTTTGTGATGGCCCTTAGGTTCTGGGTGAGTTCATTCCAGTCTCAGACCACTCCTGAGAAGGTTCTAGCTCCTGCACAGACAAACTTGACTCTTATGGTTGAGAGTTCCATTGTGGCTGAGGAGTGAAGTTGTTGACCGTGGTCTTCATCCCAGAGCTTGACAGTGTTTTTGGTATCCTAGACCCAGGCCATGGAGTGCCTTGAAGATAAAGACCAAGACCTTGAACTTGATTTCAAAAGTCTATCGGAAGTCAATGCAAAGTGTGGTGGGACAGGTGTGATGTGCTCATGGTAGCCTGTGTTGCTGAGGGGATAAACTGCAATATTTTCTACTAGTTGGAGTTTCCTAAGTGCTGGAAGTTTCATGCCCAGGTGTATCAAATTGCTGTAGTCCAGCTGAGAGGCAAGGAAGGTACAAACAACTAGGCTAGGGTCTTTGTCCCTGGGGATGGGGCGGTGGTTGGGTCACAGTGCATGGGTGCATAGCTATAGTGAAGGGGAAGGGTCCCAATGCAGGAGTGGAGCCTCAGCTTGGCTTAAGTCAGCCCTGAATACAACAAAAGGTATGCCTACACAGCATAGCTTGTGGGGTTCATGCTATGGGGCTCTTTTCATTGCTGTGTAGACTTCTGAGCTCAAGCTGGAGCCTGAGCTCTGGGACCCTCCCACCCTGCAGGGTTCTAAAGCCTGGGCTCCAGGCCGAGCCTGGAAGTCTACAAAGCAAAGAAAACAGCCCTGCAGCCTGAGCCCGAGTCAGCTGGCACAGGCCCGCTGTGGGTTTTTCTTGGCTGCGCAGACACATCCAAACTGTTAACAGGTAGGTAGATCAACTCTTGCTTTGGAAGCACCTGGGACCCAGGCGGGCATGGGCATCCCAGGAGCATGAAGCAGAGAGAGGAAGTAGATTAGTCAGAGAGCAGCATGTCTTTAGGCTAGCTGGAGAAGAGAGCCAGGCTGGCATGCTTGAGAAAGCAGTGAGCTCGTTACTACAAAACACTGGGCTTCAGCTTGACCAATTTCATTAACAACTGTTAGTCACTCATGAAGATGAATGTGCATTGCCTCAGTTTGGCAGTTTTGTCTAAAACCCACACACACTGCCATCTATAAGCCTCAAGGTCTGAAACCGTATCACTCAATCACTACATCCAGCCCCTCTGGGACGTCTGAATGTTGCCATTAATCTGGGAACAGCAAAATCACATGACAGCTGAAGGACAGAAAGTGAACATCTTGGTCAATTAAAGGATCGTTTAGGGAGATCACATGCTATTACTAGAATGGAATTTGGTCAGACATCACGCAGATTCACCCACCACTTGCCAAAAAAGCAGCAGTTACATCATTAGAAGTGATTGGGACCTTGTTTTATTCTCATTCAACAGATGGCACCTCCAGCAGCATGACAGGTCTTTGGTTAAGTACTAATTCAAAGAGTTGTTCATGGAATCACCTTCACCACTTCCTATAGCACATTTGTTTTCCTTGGATGTCTCCCATCTAGCTACTGACAGCCTGAACCTGTTTAGCTTACAAGATCACACACCCCATGGTGGTACAGGTTCAGGGACATGCACTTTAGGTATGTCCTCCTGGCCATTCGGGTGTCTCAAGCCCAAGAAGGTGGTACAATTTTCCATAATAAAGGGTCCAGGGAACATATGTTTGTGTCCTGCTAGACTTGTAATACTAAACTGGTTATTGTTCACGTAGTTTCAATGGTATTATTTTGCAGCACACTCATAGGCTCTCAAAGCACTTTACAAAGGCCTCAATGCTTTTGTGCTGTTCTAGCATATCATTCTCATTCAGCAGACAAGCTGAGAGAAGTCCTATCCCACAGGGCTCCCACTCCTGTGCTTTAAACACAAGACCTTTGATACAAAATTGGAATTAGTGGTATTTGAACAAAATTGTGTAAATTCATATTAAGCTCATGATCACTACAGAGTTTGAACAGACCTTTCCCTTCTGTATTCTACAGTGCATACAAAGACAACACCAACAAGTATTGTCTTCAGAACAGCGTGAAGCTTAATAGTTACCCAAAGACTATTTTTTGTCCTTGATGTTAACTCCCCCTACTGCAGTAAAGGCATATTTACATCAATTAAAAGAGTGGAATAAAAATTATGCAACTTAAGTTGAGCAAAGCTTTTTTTATTTGTGAGCATTAAGGTACATACATAGACGTGTAATTCTTAAAGAGCTGAATTTGAAATTTGCATGGTTCTTTACAAAGCCAACATCTCTCTCATTCATGTTTGGCACCTGTATTACACAGATTAAGACATTTCAGCATACAACTGTTACTTAGAAAATAAACAAATTTAAATTTCAGTCCCCCTCCCCTCAGAATCAGATCTCTCCCCAAAATAATCACAATATTTAAATCCATTTTGAGTTCTAGAGTAAGAGAAGTTAGTATACAACTGTAAAGTTTTTGTTCAAATACAAATACTGAAAGGGTCTTGTGAGAACTATCCATTTTGTTTCTGCTTCTGCTAAGAACTTACAACATATGCCACTAACTTTTAGATAAAAATTCAGATCACTTAAAATGTAAAGTCCTTCACCTTTCGTAGAATGCCAGATTCTCAGAATGAAATAGATGTGTCATTCTGTGCCATGCCCCTTGATAAACTGCACAAGTTTGGAAAAGGGCATTCATAAATACCGGAAAAGCCAGTTTAAAATTCTTTATTGGAGGAGGAGAAAGGATATGCCCAAAATCAGACTGGCCTAATCTTTTTGAACTAGCAGAATGAAGCCTCACTCATATATTCCAGCTTGACAAGTTTTCTTTAATTTTCATGTACACCTACTAAAAAGTTAAGTTGTTTTCAGGGAAAGTAAATTAAGCTTAAGTGACACATTGCATTCCACTTTTATTGAGTTCTATAAATCTGGGTGCATTTTTGTTTTAGACAAAATGTGTGGCTTTAGCAAAGTGCTTGATGAAAGCAGGAATGCTTTTAAAACTGTTAATTTACTGCCCTAACTGAAGTGAGAAACCTGTATGTATCATTCACAAAGACAGCCACACCCAGGAAATATGATCTGTTAGTTCTAAGCTTGTTTTCTATCCTGCAATTTTACAAGAGGAGGAAAGTCTTCTTGGTGAAGACAGCTGTTAAGGTATGTAGCTCACATCACATTTTTCTACATATCTGGGATATGAAAAAGTTAGCATTAAGTGCTCAAAAGCAATACCATAGAGAATAGAGAAATATGAAACTTTCACAAAGTATTACTTATAGTTAAAGAAAGCAAGTTACAGAGCAAGTTTCTTGGTTATTCATTCAGAGTCTTTGGGAATAGGCCAATTTTTAAATGCCCAGATATTGCATTTTACAGTAGAAATGCAATGACTTTGAAACATGGTGATACTTAGTTTCATGTACACATACCACTCTTAAGACATCATTTTTTTCTTACATTCTACTGAGCAGAAGACCATTCCTTCTATTGGCATGAATTTCTGGCCAATTAGACTCTTGCTACAACAGGAACACAGGAAGCACTCTGTTGTGGCATGCCAGTTGAAGTTGTTGTAGGTCACACGCTGAACTTCTGGATCAATAGCATTATGGCAGCCTTGGCAGACCTGATGAGTGAAAACAGCAATCAAATTATAAAACACATTCTCTCTCCAATTTGTGGAAAGGGTAGAACTCACGGAAGGCAATAGGAATTACTTGTGCATCCGTCATTCGCAGCTAAAGGGAATAAATACTGTAAGAACTCTTCTGGGCCAAAAGGAAGCTTTAAAGCCTAATTCAGCTATCAGATGGTTTCAAGTAGTCAGCGTACATATTAAAAAATAAGCAAATGAGCAGGCACTAGTGTTTAAAAATTAAAACAAAACAATAAATCAAAGAACCCATTGCGATAGAGCCTAACCTTAAAACATTTATATAGCGATGGTGACTTGAGGCGCCAACCAGGACAAGTCCTCATTGTGCTACATGTTTTTATACAGCACCATATTAAATGCCATGTCCAGGGTCAGTGTCATTTTTTTGGAACAGCTTGCCACTGACAACACAGCATTGACGGACCTGATGAATTGCATAGCCACCGTAGGGGAAGTTACCTCACACCATCACTGACCTCTGCAATTACTTGCATTTTTCACCCACTGATTTCTGTAACACAATTCAGTATGGTCAGTAGCTCCTGTTGTGACAGATATGGCAATTTCCTGAAGTATTCTGGACAAACCTTACTGAATTAAGTTTAAGTATCTTAGGAGTTCATTGTATTACAAATGCAAATGTGTTTGTATTATTGTGGAATTTTATGTAAGGTCTGTGGAGGGAGACCTGACTAATGTTAACTCTGGAAAGTGTTATGAGCTTCAGAGGACTGTCTGAAACAATGTATCCTCTCCAGTTATACAAGAACTCAGCCTTTGGAAACCCTGCCCTGAGGAGGGGGCCTTTGTCAGCTGATCACCTGTTACACGAGAACAAATCAGAATCCCAAACTGTATAAAGGACTTTTAGATTCATGAACATGCTTGGTCAGAGCAAAAAGGTGTTATGAACTTGTGACCACAGAACACCCCCTGTATGGGGTTTAAGGACGTTTCATCTGCCAGACCCCTTGTTGGGATTGGAATGAGCTTTGGTAAGCTTATTAGCATGTGTAGGTTCTTTCACCTTAAGAATAAAGGTGCTTGCTTAGAAAGGGCTGTGCAGTAACTTAACTGGGGGCAATTATGCTGTTTATAACCTCCGAGGAGAAGGCAAAGCAGGGCTGCCTAGGCAATCTGACCTGCTGGGGAACTCATACAATGAAGGCAGGACCCAGCAGCCTGGAAATACCCAGGTCAGTAGGGAGAGAGACATGTGTCTCGGCCCAAGAGAGGTGACGGCTGGGGAGCTGGAAACCTGAGAGCAGATGCCCTTGATGGACCACAGAGGAGGAATATGGTTGCAGTTGCCCTCAACTGTCACACTTGCGAGCAACCTAATATTTGTCTTACTACCACACCCCTCTTCCCTACTGGGATTATGGCACTAAGTTTCTTGCGCAATTCCACACCTCCTCATCCCTCTGGTGGCATTGTGCAGCCTTTAAAGTAATAGGAACTGCAAAGACTACTTTGGAGTAGATTAATTTGCTTTTCACCATAATACACTATAACTCTTTGGCCTGTATCACAAACCAGTCCTGAAATCCTTATTCTGGTAAGACTCCCATTATAACCACGTATTATGGTAACATTTCCAAAAGATAAGGTCCAGGTTTGGATGGTCAGTTACGGTCTTAAAGCCACACCATGACTAACAGGTTTTCAGAATTTAAAGGGATATTTTATTTTCATTGTATACACTGGATTTAAAATGCCCATTAAAAATATTCTCTCAAAATATTTTAGTTGTATTCTTAAATGAGCATTTTCACTCCAGTACGCACAATGAAGATGTGTGTTTTTAAAATTCTATTACACACATACTCACACTCTCACCATATGGAATCCTCAAGTGGAATGTCTGTCTTAACTATTGTTATTGGACATACAACAGTCCATAGAATAAGATTCCCTGTGATGCTAATTCTAAATATCTGGATCTATGTAACATTGCAAAATATAAGACAGAAGCAGGCTGAAATAAAAACTTTGCTAATTTGGCCAGCCCAAAAAAAGAGGAGAGAGAGAGAGAGAGAGTCAGGTCAACATTTGACAAATCAACGTGCACAAACTAGCTGGAAAAGGCAAAAGTTTCTGGGTAGATAATTTAAATGTTGAAGTTAAAAAAAATGGTAGCAAAACTCTTGAGTAACTAACATACACAAGCTCAGGCCCCCACCCCTACTTTTTTGATTAGGCCCTCTAGTGCTAGGTTTTTTTAACATCACAAAACTACTCCAACATTATCCACCCTCTAATCTGTTTTAAACCACTTTCGGGTGGATGAAATCTGAGGCGTGGATTGAATCTGCAGATTCATGAAGATCTTAGGGTATGTCTACACTGCTTTTTAAAACCCACAGCAGCGACTCTCAGAGCCCGGGTTTACAGACTTGGGCTTGTGCTATGGCACTAATGACAACTGTTTAGATCTTCAGGCTCGGGCTGGAGCTCGGACTCCGATACCCACCCTCCTCCCTCGGCTTCAGAGCCAGAGAGTGTCCACACAGCTGTTTTTAGCATGTAGCAGAAGCTGTTGTGGGTTTTAAAAATGTAGTGTAGACACACCCTTTAGGGGCCTGTATGCAGGGAGTTGTACAGTTGCAGTTGAGGCGACAGTCTGACCAAGGAGATTCAAGCTCAAAAGTCTTCTTTGAAGAGCTTGCTTCAGTTTACGGTTATATTGTGCCCTGTGCCCAGACCTGGCCTGCAGGCATTGCTGTTGTTGCAAAGTTAGTTAAGACTATTCAAGGACCAAAATGCTGAATGTTGTTGGCACCGTTCCAAAGGAAGAACAGCACTCTGATTTTATATTTCCTTTCCCAAGTGATGCAACAGCTATGGATGCACCACCAGAGGAAGCCGGACTCTTATCAGTCAAAGTGTTTTGTAGTTTATTTCTACGATATATTGTTTCCAAGAATCTTAGTGATTTACAGTCAGCCATTCATGAACTGAGCCTCACACCACCACACCATAATGGCTGTGCTTTAGCTATTAAACTATGCATTCTCCTCAGACTTAACCGTTAAGTAACCAAGCCTGAAGTACAGGCCTTTTGGAGTTATGCAACATTCAATTAAAACAATGTTATGAAAATGGAAAGACATGTTTCAGGTCAGTTCATTTAAGCTACAAGGACAATGGTCAGACTGAGAAGAAGAAGGACATGCTCTTTCCAACAGTGTGTTTTGAAGGAAGCATCTCAAATAGCAGGAGAAACACCACAAATTAAAAAATCTGAACTGAGAAGTACTGGGATTATATTATACAAACTTCTGAAGTAGCACACACGTCACATCCATAAAAATCGTTTCCCAGAGCTGTAACTGCCATTGTGTTCTTACTTTTACATACAGTAGAACCTCAGAGTTATGAACTGACCTGTCAGTCAACCACACATCTCGTTTGGAACCGGAAGTACACAATCAGGCAGCAGCAGACAGAGACACAGACACAAAAGGGTGGGGAAGGGGGGAATACAGTGCAGTACTGTGTTAAATGTAATCTGCTAACAAAATTAAAGGGAAAGTTTAAAAAAAGATTTGACAAGGTAAGGAAACTGTGCTTGTTTCATTTAAATTAAGATGGTTAAAAGCAGCATTTTTCTTCGGCATAGTAAAGTTTCAAAGCTGTATTAAGTCAATGTTCAGTTGTAAACTTTTGAAAGAAGAACTATAACGTTTTGTTCAGAGTTACAAACATTTCAGTTATGAACAACCTCCATTCCCAAGGTGTTTGTAACTCTGAGGTTCTGCTGTAGTACTATACACACACACATGATCGTATTATGCCTAGACACTGTATTCAAGGAGCTGAAAGTAAATCCTTAAACTCCAAGGCAATTTAGAAACGATGTAGAAAAGAGATTTTAAATTCTTGGTACTATATAGAGAAATCTTGTAACTTTTTTTGCCCATACATAAATTTAGGGGCTGTTCTTGCCCTCAACAGAAACTGTCATTCACTTCAGTGATTGCAGGACTAGGTCTATAGCAGAGGCAAAAGTAGGCCGATACGGGCCGGTAAGGAGTGTCCACTGGTACCGGCCCGTACACAGCCGATGTTTAAGCGCTGTGTCGCTGCCCCCCGCCCCCAGAGCCGCCAAAGGGGTTGGGGGGCAAAAGGAGCATCTGCCCCAGGGCCTGGTGATTTAAAAGGGCCTGGGGCTCCTGGCCACTGCTACCGTGGCAGCAGCCAGAGCCCTGGGCCCTTTAAAATCGCCACTGGAGCCCCAGGCGGCGTAGGCCGGGCAGCACGGAAGGGCTGGCTGGGGGAGGCTGACCCCCCAGTCCCGCCCCTTCCGCCCAAGGCCGGGCCCCCATACTGGTAAGTAATTTATCTTACTTTCACCCCTGGAAAAAAAAGCCAAGAAGAAAACATGGATGAAGAGCATTATTAATGCTTATAGCTTTTCCTGTGTGGATTTCATCAATCAATCATCAACATACCTACAAGAGATGTTCTAGTCATTTAATAGATGGGTACACAGAGGTTAACTAACATGCAACATTACAGTTACTGACAGAATTAGAAAGTGGGAGTCAAAATCCCAACCCCAACTCTCTTGTTCTTCCCACCAGACCACACTCACTTCCTACTTTATGATAATCTGCACTATTACTTTGTGAGTAATTAGTAATACTTGAAATGTAGTGGTGACATCTGAGATAAAACAAACCACTGATGGCGTGGTGATGAAAACTGACAGTGTGAAAATGGTGGTAGTCGTGGTTTATGTTAGCAAAATGACTTAATGTCTCCTATATCTTAAAACCATCCTGCTAGCCTGGTAAGTTACACAAGTTGTCATTATTGTATACAGTGTTGTTGTAGCTGTGTTGGTCCTAGGATATTAGAGAGACAAGGTGGGGAGGTAATATGTTTTACTGGACCAACTTCTGTTGGTGAGAGAGACACAAGCTTCTGAGCTTACAAAGAGCTCTTCTTCAGATCTGGGAAATGTACTCAGAGTGTCAAAGTTAAATACATTTCCCAGACCTGAAGAAGAGCTCTTTGTAAGCTTGAAAGCTTTTGTCTCTCACTGAAAGAAACTGGTCCAGTAAAAGATATTACCTCACCCACAAAATCATCATTAACTCATTTTCATATCTTTCAGTTTCTAGGAAGTCTTAGTTCAAGTTTACATACTAAATGCTCTGTAAGTTGTCTAGTTGGTTAACAGATTGCATTCTTTTAAACTGCTTCTATATATACACACATGAATTAGAAAATTATTTCGGTATCAAGTGAAAGTAGAAGACAACTGAGGGACTTTGACCCAAATTGAAACAATTCATACCTTAGATAGTATGGATGAGAATGTGATTGTATACTGCACCATCAAAAGTTGTCACTCTCATTTCTACAAATCAAGATAACTTCAAGTATCTTACCACAGCATGGTTCTTCACGTAGCATGGTTTGCAGACAGGCTTGTCATTTACCATGACATAGATTTCCCCAGCCAAGACGCAGTCACAATCAAAGCAGCAAAAGTGTTTCAGGTGCCAGTTTTGACCCTCTGCCTGGGTATATTCATTGCTGAATATCAGCTATGGGGGAAAAAGCACAACACAAATGTATGATTTGAACAGTATTTCTGTCTAGGAAATTTTATACCACTAACAAGGCATGTTGCCAGGTTTTCAAAAATTGGACATTTGATTGCACTGTTTCTGAATCCAGATTGTTCATGTACATTTAAAGTTACATTTGCTTGGCTTTGTTTCAGATACCCTCTAATGACTGTTAATGCAGTAGATTCCAATGGCATTAATATGTCTGCTCTCTGCATTTTGCATTAAGATATTTGTGTAATTTAGCAAGGCACTCCACCTAGCGTCCTTAGCAAGAAAGACAAACAAGACCAAGCTAACTGCATTATATTCCACATAAGTCAGCTCTCATTTAATTGATGATTAAAATGTATCACTCATCCCTTTGTATAGGACTGTTTTGTTAATATTCAATTACTTTCAGAAGGAAAGACTGGTTCGCAGTAAAACACCTATATTCTAAATATGTACATGGGGGGGGCTGGGGGCTTTGCCTACCTCATCACATCCAGCACATCGGGGTTTCTCACTGTCACAGTAGTGTCTTCCACAATATAGGTTTCCATTCTTCCAGAAGTAGATCATGTCCACCAGAAGTTCATTACAGGTGCAGCAGACAAAGCAAGCGGGGTGCCACAGTTTGTCATATCCAGCACGCTCAGCATAAACAGCTGGATCACCTTCTTTCATGTTTAATTTGCAGCGGTAGCAGGACTACAATGAAGCCATCCAAATTAAGTCAAGTTAGATATAAAATGAGGATATATAAAATATCTATAAAAAAATTCCACAATTTGTATTTCAGTAAATCCTAACTTCCTAGCTTAAAATTAAGGAGGTGGAGTTACTCCCAAGGTCAACGTTAGTAAGTTTTATCCCAGATCAAATAATAGGTTTAATTAAGCAATAATACAAGAAGATCAGTGCTGTGCCAGCATAGCACCAATGCTGATTAACTGGATGGTGGTTTTTGCAATGTGTATATTTATCCACTGGAACTGAACTGAGACCACCGGAAAATTTCACATGGTTCATGGAACAGTATGAAAGTAAATTAGTACATGTTACTACAGGAGTTCTATGGGCTGTATCATATAGGAGGTTAGACTAAATGATCACAGTGGTCCTTTCTGGCCTTGAAATCTATGAATCTGTGCAGAGTCAAGAACAGCACCCAAGAGGTGAGTGACCATTATCCTATTAGCTAATCTAGTATTCTGTGGACCAACTCTTCATGAGAATGAGGAATAACTAGTGAAACCAATAGTTGCTGGAGTAAAATTGGATCACATGAAATAAGAATAAGGTCATATACTTTTAAGTATTGAAAAGATTATAAAATAGTGGCTGTATCTGCCAAACACAGAAGGCACATATTGTTCCTATTTCAAAAATCTTTGTGTTAAGCCTACACTCCTCTGCTGCTGAGCCACTCATGGCTGTTGTCCAATTATCTATCTTTGGGCAGGCGGAAGGAAAAGAAAAGTATAAACACAATCATACTACAGATAGGTTCCAAGAAGTCTAGGCATATTGTTTTACTAATATTTATATTCTATACTGAAGTGGTTTTGTCCGCCAGTTGGAGTGTAGAGATGGTGTATGCTATACAGTTTATCACTTACGCACTTCCTGCACGAATTGGTTTTGTTTCATTGTGTGCCTCTTTTCCTCTCTCTAATAGCTATACTGTGAATATGAAACTCTCCACTGACTAGCTACTGTGATCCCTCTATTCTGATTGGCTCCTTTCATTCCCCCCTCCCCCCCAACTGAAGTCAATAAAATATTCTATTCTGCTTTTCGCTCCTTTCAAATAAAATATTTCCAGGAAGTGTACATAAAAGGGAGAGTCCAAATAACCTAAATAAATAAATAAAAAAGGGGGTAAGTACTAGAAGTAATAAATATTCTTTTGGCGAATATCTTTACGTCAGGCCTGCTTCTGTTCCCATAGGAAAACTTCCCACTGGCTCCAGTTAGTTTCAATGTGAGCCAGAGTAGGATCTCCATGTACTCTATCTCCCCTGCAACCCACTAGCCTTGTGGGAAAAAGAGGGGTATTATTCACACAAGATTTTTTTCCCCTCCACCAGATAGATAAAGTTTGACTCACTGAACCCTGACTATCCAATCTCCCTGCTCTACAAGGCTTCTTATTTAGAGCAAAAGAAAAAGTTCATTTTAATGAATATGTATTTGAGTGTGCCCTGATACCTTGATAAAACCAATTTTTTACCTGCATTGGGAGAGTCCCAACCACCCCCTTTTAAATTCAGTTTGGAAACACACAAATATATATGGGTCACAATGTCCCTATTTGCCCCCTTCTTACCTGGGCAAATCATGCTACACTGAGGTGCTTTAGGTTACACACTCCTAGGAGATTTAAATGGGAGAGAACTGGCAACAGGGCATTTTCTGTAAATGCTCCTCCACAGGGGGTTCTGAGCTATGTTTCCCTTGATCCAGTGTAATCCAGAGCAGTTTATCATCACACTTTGCACAAGCAAGTGGGTGCTTCTAAGAAAATATTGGTTTATTTCGTAACAGGAAAGATATTGATGCTGCAGTATCACAAGAAGAAGGTTCTGACTGCATGACACATCTTGTTGTATTATAGCTTAATTTCACCATGGCCTGTTAATAGGGGATTTGCTACACATGGGCACGCTATTTTAACATGTGGTAGTAGCAGCTCTTATTGCAATGGGAGTCTTGTTATTTATTTCAAAAAGTAGTTTCCAATATTTAGTTTGCTGCAGCAGTTGAATAAGAATTGCAGAGATGGTCAGATAGAGTTCCTTAACTGCATCAGTCCACACTTAGTTTAAAAGCTTTGAATATACTAGACAAAATGCTACAGAATCTAGCCCTATGTTAGGAATAACTCCTATGATACACTTACAGGGAATGAACTCTAAAGTTAGATTCCTCCGCCACACAGCCCCATACAATCCATGCATTATTCCATGTTTCTTTTCTGAGATATTCCAAAGTTACTAAAAACACTCATTCAGTTGTAGCAGTTCCTTGTAAATAGCTCATGTGAATAATATGAATTCCAGTAATTTCACTATCTGCTCTTTGAACCCCAATAGCAAGGCTAGAAGGGGCAATCAGTAAGAAGTCCTAAATTCTGCTAACAAGTCACCTGTGGTTCAGTCTAACCCCCAGTTAAACTGCATTGCTTATACACAGGTATCCAAGATATACACAGCTAGAGTTTGCAATCTCTAATCCTAACAAAGCAAGTATGGTTAAAACATACTTGTATAAGAATATAAAGGAACACAAGAGGTAGTACTTATTTGCTTCATTTTTGTGGGACTGTCAACTAAGATCTTATTCAGATCCTTCTTGAGACAATAAAAATTTACTCCAATACTGGGAATTAATGGCTTCCCTTCAACACTGCATAGAACTGAAGACCATACTAGAGAAAGAAAATGTAGTTCTCAACATGAAAATCTGACTAGTCAAAATATCAATCAATTACACCGTCTGGTGAGGAAACTTACTTTATTAGGAATATATAATCTTTTGCTCTTCTTTAGTTTTAGGTAAAAATCAGCAAGTTAAGTTACCTCAGAAAATCTTCCCTTCCCAGCAAGAGGAGAGAGAGAGAGAGAGAGAGAGAGCGCGCGCGCGCGAACAGACTACTAAGAGCATTCCTTCCCCTTAGGGGATTAGTTTATAGCATAAAGAAAGAACACTATTCTCATCCATGATCACTTCATTAAGAACCACACTGTTATATTACTTATGAGAATAAGGTAGGATAGTCTACATAGTTAGGAAGCTTAGAGGTATTTGCTATATACTTTTTTTTTTTTTTAATACTGCCAAGAGTCATGTATTTCAATTAAAGGATATTTCAAATACATTCAATGTACAAGCTCAGTAGGTTAAAATAGTAGTTTGCATGGTATCTGACAGCAGTCTACTTGTAGCCTTTGATATTGCCTGCTGCTATCTTTATACTTACATACTGGGATCCTTTTTGACCTGACGACTTGTCCTCCATTGCTCCTACAGGTGCTGAGGTGCTTCTGTCACCATTAGCATTATTCTTGTCAGTAGCTTTAGCTTCCACTTCACTAGGGAACTTGACATCACCCACACCAAGTGCCTCATTCTTGTATTTCTTCACAAACTGTTCCATCTGCTTCACCTCATTAGGAGATAACTCATGGCATTTCGAAGGATCCTGATCATGAGCAGGCAGCTGCTTAGCCAACTGTTTCTTCCTGTACTGAGCACCTTCTGAGCCAGCCACAGGCTGTTTCTCCTTTGGAAGCATCTGCATATACTGTCTAGCCTAAACCAGAAGAATTAGATATCAGATGCCAATTATGGAATCTAGCTTTTTAAACAAGTGGCTAAAACCAACAACAGTTGAATTAATCACTAGCAAAATCTTCTATATAAACATTAAGCTCCCAAATTTCAGTAGATCAAGATGAATGCAGTAGATTAACTGACTTCTGCCCAACATGAAAAACATGCTTGATTCCAAGCCTATAACTATGTTAAAAAAATAGTATTTACTCCTGTAAATAATATCCAACAATGCTTAATATTTATACAGCACTCTACATACATGTTGACAATGTTTTCAAAGTAGTTAAGTATTTTACAGATGGAGAAACTGAACCAAAAAGCATTGGGCAGCTTGCCCAGGACACAGAACCAGTTACAAATAATTGTGACAAAGAGGAAGATAGTTTCAGGAAAGCAAGTATAAAACTAAAAATACAAATCGATAAATGAATGTTAAGTACTGAAGGGTTTAGCATATGTAATTTTAAGAAAGTCACTGAAAAAAAGATACCGCATCCTATCATAGTTAGGAGCAGGCCACAAAGGGAGCATCTCCAGCTATGGATCACATTGCACTCCAGTACATAAAGTCAACAATTCAAGTTAAAAAGTAAAATAAAAATCCCCAGAAGGCTATCCAAGTGTTTCATCTGGTTGAGCTGCTAACAAACTAAAAGGAGCTTTTCTTTTAGAGGTCAACACTGAGCTCGTTCTTACCATATACAGTAACAGAAACGTGCAGCATTGAGTGTTTCCCTTTACTTTAAACAATGACATAAATTGTATTTTTTTTTTTAAAACAGTACATCCCATTTCTTTCAGTCCTTCTAGAAAAGACAGATTTGGGCATTTATAAATTCTCTTAAGTGCCATTACTAAAGGCATATGCCTAATGCAATGTTTAATTGTAACTATTAGATAAGAACATGGCCTCTTCCCCACCACTTCCAAAGTAAAAGCCTCAGACAGACAGACAGCATGCAGTAAACTATAACATACTGAAATCCATATGAAGACATCGGGGCCACAGGCTGAATACCAGCACACTTATTTGAGAGGTGGAGGGGGAAAAGAGGAGGAGAGAATCAGGTTTTGAAGCAACTGGTAATTTTAAAAGCTATGAAACAAGGATCAGAAATACAATCAAATCAAAAACAAGGACTTGATCCTATACAAGATCCACAAAAGCTGACCCTTATTGTGGATTCCCTCTGCCTCCCCTTCAACCACCAAAATAGAAAAAAGAAAAAAAAAACCCAAAGCCCCACACCCCAGTTAAATGTTATCACTAAGCAGAAAGTAAGTCCTGCATTTCTTACCAGTGTCTGATTCTGAACAGGAGGAGCCCATTCATATGTCACAGTATTGATGGATATATTCTTCTTGGCAGACACTGGATTAGTCAGTATCATTACGTTGCGTTTATACATGGGAATTCCATCAGTTTTCAGCTTTGCAATAAGGGTTGTGTATTTTGTGTCTTCAAAGAGCTTCCCCACTTTACGATCTTCCTCGTTGCTTGTGAGGACATCATGTTCTTCCTGGCCGCATTTGCAGTTTCGACATATTTTTCTATAATTTTGGAGGAATATAGGCAGTTAGCACCCTAACTGCAGGCTGCATCTCACATTAGTTACATGCATCAAAGTGAACCACTAAGAAAGCAGATCTGCTGCCTTCCAAAAATGTAGATCTACCCCTATAATAATTCAGTGTTTTTAAAAAAGGAATAGAGCAGAAACTAGGTGACCCTTCTGAAATTAAAGAGGTTTTCCATCATTCCTGTAGTAATCTTCTTTGCCCTTAAAAGACCCTATCTTTATAAACCTCAAGTGGTAATTTCTTTACCAGTTTCGACACTTCCCTTTTATTGCACATGCCCACAGTGGTTTAAAACAAGGTCAGATATTGCAATATTCACTCAAGAGGACAAATGCAAATCTATATCTGAAGTGGCTACCACAAGAACAGAACATAAGAATCGACATACTGGATTAGACCAATGGTCCATCTAGCCCAGCATCCTGTCTTCTGACCGTGGCCAGTGCCAGATGCTTCAGAGGGAACGACCGAAACGGGGCAATTTATTGAGTGATCCCTCCCCTGTCATCCAGTCACAGCTTCTGGCAGTCAGAGGTTTAGGGACACCCAGTGGGAGCTGCGATCGGCCGAACCTGCGGCTCCCACTGGGCGTCTCTAAACAAACCAGTCCGGCCCTCCAGGGGGCTTACCCTGGCAGGCTGCGTGCCAAAGGTTGCCAATCCCTGCCATATAGGATTTTTGAAGACTATCCACCTTCAAGATCCCCATCATTTTCTACAGTTTCAGAGTTATCTGCCAATGATAGTGTTTCAGTCACATCATGTATGTCACATAGCACAGTATATCACCTGTAGCAAAAAGAAAAAGAAAAATCTTCATCATCCAGAAACAACCATAGATAAATTTGTGATAAGAACCAGCAGATTACAGAAAGAGGTAATTGATGAAAAAATTGCCTGTTTTGTTTATGCAACAAACTCTTTCTGTATGATTGAGAACCCACACTTCATTAACATGATTCAGTCATTAAGACCAGGATACAGTCCACCCAACAGAGCAGATGTTGCAGGCAAATTGCTGGATAAAGTGTATGAAAGAGAAATTGAGCAGTGTGCAAAAGGCCTGGAGGGTGAAATTGTTAACCTGAGTCTTGATGGGTGGAGCAATGTCTACAATGATCCTGTTGTGTGTGCTGGTGTGACAACAGAAGAAGGGAATGTCTTTCTTACAGAAACAATTGATACATCAGGAAATGCACACACAGCAGAATACTTATAAGAAGTAGCAGTAAAAACTATAACAAACTGAAAAAAATTTCAAATGTCTAGTACGCAGCTTGGTCACAGACAAAGCTGCAAATGTATCCAAGATGAGAAGAAATTTAGAAGAGAGTCCCAAGCTAACAACATGTGATTGCAGTGCTCATTTGCTGTACTTCCTAGCCAAAGACCTCAGTGTTTCAGAAATACAGTAACTCCTCACTTCACATTGTAGTTATCTTCCTGAAAATGCTACTTTAAGCGAAACGATGTTAAGCAAATCCAATCTCCCCATAAGAATTAATGTAAATATGTGTGGGGGGTTAGGTTCCAGGGAAATTTTTTTTGCCAGACAAAAGACTGTGTGTGTGTGTGTGTGTGTGTGTGTGTGTGTCTCTCGCATTGCCCCTTTAAGTACACTGACCCCACTCTAAGTACACTGCCTTTTTAAGTAGATCAGCAAGTTGAGACAACAGCTGCTGCTAGCAAGCTCCTTCTGTCCTGAGCCCTTCGTGTCCCGTCCCCCCTGCGCTGTGGAGATGGGGGTACAGGAGTGGGGGGCAGGAGCAGGGAGAGGAGGACACCCTGACATTAGCATCCCTCTTCCCCGTCCCGCCCTGCACAGCAAGCAGGAAGCTCCCAGGAGCAGCTCCAAGGCAGAGGGCAGGAGCAGCACAGGGCAGTGGGGGGAGGGACAGCTGACCTGCCAGGCAGTGGATATCCTGCTGAGTGGCTGCTGAACAGGGAACTTAGGGGAGCGGGGAGCTGATAGCTAGCTAGGAACCAGGGTGGATTGGCAGCCCCCTATCAGCTAGCTCCAACAGGCTGCTCTCTCTGCAAGCAGTGGACAAAGCAGGGGGCTGCCAAACAACGTTATAAAGGGAGCATTGTGCAACTTTAAACGAGCATGTTCTCTGACTGATCGGCACCATAACAACAAAACAACGTTAACCGGGATGACTAAGTGAGGAGTTTCTGTAAAGGCGAATGTTATTGAAATTGCAAAATACTTCCGTAACAACCACTTTGCAGCAGCTGCTCTGAAAAAGGTGGGAGGAACCAAGCTAATGCTCCCACAAGATGTGTGATGGAACTCACGACTGGACTGTTTTGAGCACTATACCAAGAACTGGCCTAATCTGATGATAGTCTGAACAAAATCGTGAAAAAATAGATGGCACTGTCACAGCCAAAGTTCTCAACATTGGGCTTAAGAGAAATGTTGAGCACATGCTGAATACCCTGAAGCCTATTTCTGTAGCCTTGAACAAAATGCAGGGAAACAGCTGTTTTATTGCTGATGCTGTTGAAATTGGGAAGGAACTGAGTGAGAGCTTAAAAAGAGAAATATGCGATGACAGAGTTTAAATTACAAGCATTAAAAAAACCAAATGGAACAAGCACTATCTCCAGCTCATTTCTTGCAAATATTCTCAATACTCGGTTCCAGGGTCAAACCTTAACTGCTGAAGAAGAGGAGTTGGCTCTGACACGGATATCCATCAATCATCCCTCCATAATGCCAACTATAATAAACTTCAGAGCTAAGGGTGAACCACTCAAGAAATATACGTTTGCTGATGTTTTAAAGAAAGTCACACCAGTGAACTAGTGGAAGTCACATAAGCACTTGGATTCAGAGACTGTTGAAGTGATAATCTCACTTTTAATAGCAGTAGCTTCTTCTGCTGGTGTAGAAAGAATATTTTCTTCCTTTCGAATAATTCATTCCAAATTGAGAAATCATTTGGGACCTGAAAAAAGCAGGAAAGCTTGTTTTTCTTTTTCAGATTATGAACAAAACAGGAAACTGAAGGTGAAGACGACCGAGTTAGCTGTAGAAGCCAATATTTTAAGTTTCTCATGTTGACCTGGCCGACAGTTGATTTAATTTTTATTTTTCTAAAAAAAAAAAAAAAAAAATTTAAACTATTTTAAAACAATTTTAACGAAAAGAAACCTGATTTTAAAAATCTTGAATGTTTAACTAAAGTCAAATGCTTGTTTTGTTAAAATATTATGTTTGCTGTTGAAGAAGAAAAAAAATCCAGAATATACAACGTTGTTGTTTTAGTTAAATAAAACAATTTAAACGTCCGTCTGGTGATATTCTCCTCCTAATACAGCATGGCAAGAAAATCTTCCAAATATTAATGATTAACCTGTTGAATTGGAGATAGTTGGATATAGTTCACCTCCCAATGACTTCATAAATATCTACTTCAATTACCTTTGGTAAATGAAATAACCAAAACAGTTCATTTTCTGATTTAGCTGTAAAACTAATCTGAAAAGTTTTCAAAATAGATCACTTTAAAAACGTATAGTGTGTACCTTCTAAAAATGAAACCTATATCTCTGAGTTGTGAAGAATATGTACTAAGGTTATAACAACCAACAAGAACGCATTTATGTAGAAATCCATGATTAAATCGAATCTTCATGACTAGTGATTTAAATCATGATTTAAAAATCAAAATTTAAATCAAATGCACCCTGTTGCAGAGCCACTGGCCATTATTTTTGAAAACTTGTGGTGATCAGGGGAGGTCCTGGATGACTGGAAAAAGGCAAATATAACACCCATCTTTAAAAAAGGGAAGAAGGAGAATCTGGGGAACTACAGACTCACCTCAGTCCCTGGAAAAATCATGGAGCAGGTCCTCAAGGAATCCATTTTGAAGTACTTGGAGGAGAGAAAGATGATCAGGAACAGTCAACATGGATTCACCAATGGCAAGTCATGCCTGACCAACCTGATTGCCTTCTATGATGAGATAACTGGCTCTGTGGATATGGGGAAAGCAGTGGACGTGATATACCTTGATTTTAGCAAAGCTTTGATACGGTCTCCCACAGTATTCTTGCTGACAAGTTAAAGTATGGATTGGATGAATGGACTATAAGGTGGATAGAAAGCTGGCTAGATCGTTGGGCTCAATGGGTAGTGACAAGGGCTCAGTGTCTACTTGGCAGCCGATATCAAGCAGAGTGCCCCAGGGGTTGGTCCTGGGGCCGGTTTTGTTCAACATCTTAATTAATGATCTGGATGATGGGATGGATTGTACCCTCAGCAAGTTTGCGGATGACACTAAGCTAGCGGGGAGAGATAGATACTCTGGAGGGTAGGGATCGGGTCCAGAGTGACCTAGACAAATTGGAGGATTGGGCCAAAAGAAATCTGATGAGGTTCAACAAGGACAAGTGCAGAGTCCTGCACTTAGGACGGAAGAATCCCATGCACAGCTACAGGCTGGGGACCAACTGACTAAGCGGCAGTTCTTCAGAAAAGGACCTGGGGATTACAGTGGACGAGAAGCTGGATATGAGTCAACACTGTGCCCTTGTTGCCAAGAAGGCTAACGGCATATTGGGCTGCATTAGGAGAAGCACTGCCAGCAGAGTGAGAGAAGGGATTATTCCCCTCTATTCGGCATGGGTGAGGCCACATCTGGAGTATTGTGCCCAGTTTTAGGCCCCCCCATTACAGAAAGGATGTGGACAAATGGGAGAGAATCCAGTGGAGGGCAATGAAAATCATTAGGGTGCTGTTGTACATTACTTATGAGGAAAGGCTGAGGGAACTGGGCTTATTTAGTCTGCAGAAGAAGAGTGAGGGGGCATTTGATAGCAGCCTTCAACTATTTGAAGGGGGGTTCCAAAGAGGATGGAGCTAGGCTGTTCTCAGTGGTGGCAGATGACAGAACAAGGTGCAATGGTCTCAAGTTGCAGAGGGGGAGGTCTAGGTTGGATATTAGGAAACACTATTTCACTAGGAGGGTGGTGAAGCACTGGAATGGTTTATATAGTGAGGTGGTGGAAACTCCATCCTCAGAGGTTTTTAAGGCCGGGCTTGACAAAGCCCTGGCTGGGGTGATTTAGTTGGGGTTGGTCCTGCCTTGAGCATGGGTTGGCCTAGATGACCTCCTGAGGTCTCTTCCAACCCTACGATTCTGATTCTTGAGCTGGCAGCAGCACTTACAGTGTGTATGTTTGGGGGTGGAGGCGTGGGGAATGAAAATCAGCTTCTTTCCTATACTTCCCACCAGATCTACAGGTTGTGGAAAGCGGTTTCCCCTCTCTTCTACTCTCAGGGGATGGGTTTATTAACTCAGAACAAATTAAAAGTTCATGGAGGTCAGGTTCAGCGCCTTTGCCCTCACCTTCCCCCTGCCTGGATGTGTGTGTTAGGATGAGGTGGAGGGAAAGGGGGGATTGAAGAAGTTGAGACAGCCAACCTATTAATACAACTCTGGGCCACATCCTGGTCTTTACCACATCCCCTTTGTGCTGGCTCCTGGCACAGAGCAAACATAAAGCTGGCAGATTCAGCTGCCCAAGAAGAGTTCCATATCCACTGTACTACATAGGAGCAATAAATGTGTTGAGTAAGGGGAAAAGAGTTCCGTAGCATGCCCTCCCCTTCCCCTCACTAGCACATGTTTGGTTTAACAGCCCTAAATCTCAGGGTCCTGGCCCTCAGTATAAAGGGAATACAGGTACTCCACACCTCTTCCCCCTGTAGGTGTAGATCTTGCTGAGTAAATGAGTAAACTTGAGTGCAAGATTAGACTGTAAACAAGGGTGTGACAGGCTGTGTGCTAGAGATAGTGTTTTCAGGCTAGTTGAGATAAATGAGAACACCCTGAACTGATACGCTTGAAAGTAGATAAGGCAAGGACATAAGCAATTATCACACAATCTGCCCAGTGTCCAAACCACTTAGATTCAAGAATAGATGTTCGTAGCTAGGAAAAATATACATAAACGGTGCAGTGTGACACATGATTTGGTATTATGGCATCACCTTGTATGCAAGCCCCACGTCTGGACCCGTCCAATGTGGGCATAGAGCTGTTACATGCCTAATAAAGTAACCTGAGTTACCAGAAAACAAGATGAAATGTTCTCCTAGAACTGGATGAGGTGTTCTGGATAAGCAGAGTGGAAAAGGTCTCGAAGGAAATCCTAAAGTCCCCCTTCTACTGGTATAGCCCCTTGGAGCCAGTGCAATTTAAAGCATCCTCAGTGCCGCTGCAAGATGCGCCTAAGGACCTGCCTTTTGGCCCCAGAATGAGGGAAGATATGAAATGTGGCTTAAGCCACCATATTTCCCACCCAGGTGCTGAAGGGTTACATGACTTTGAGGAAAGTACTCGTCCCAAATAGTGTTTTTGTGAACGTGGCAGGCTATTAGCATCTTTTGGTAGTCACACAGCATTGTGAATTCTCAGACTGCATTTCAAAGGGCAAGTCAGAACATTCCCCGCTACTTGTAATAGGTTACGTTACATTACTCCAGTCTTACTTTCCCACTAGATGAGAGTGTATCTAATCATACTGTAAAGGCTACTCTACAGTACGGGGGTGGGGGTGGGGTTCCACACCCCTGAGCGAGAAAGTTGCAGCGCTGTAAATTGCCAGTGCAGACAAGCCTTAAGACAGTGGTTCTCAAACTTTTTTTACCCAGGGACTCCAAAAACATGAATAGACAAACCTGCAGACCCCCAACCAGAGGCAACACATGAGGGTGGGGCACGTGAGGCCAAATGCCCTCCTCCCGCCGATTTCTGCCTTCCATTTGGCCCTGCTCCCTGAAATGCTGATGTAACAGGACAGAGCAGTGGTGTGTCTCCTTGGCTAGTTGCTGCCTGCTCGTGGAGTCAATGGCTGTGAGGCAATCCCTTCTGATAGCAGGGGGAGATCTTTCTTCTGCAGTAATTTTGAAATTTTTGGTTGCACCCCTCCGCAAACCAAACAGGCTGGGTGGCCTCCTGGGGTGAGCTGGGGGTTGAGATAGTGCTTCCTCCCCAAATCTTCCCACCCGAGGCTGAAGCCCAAGCCTTGGCAGACCTCCTGAAACATGTTCATGACCCCACACCCCTGGTTGAGAAGCAGTGCTGTAGAAGATTAATATTAGACAATGCTGGTCAGTGTATAAAGTTTTTTCCCCCCCCTTACAGGGAGGTTTTGCCAAGTTTATAGAAGTCTGCATTTCAACACAGTTTCCTTGACTTCCAGTAGTAGCAAAACCCTGCAGGAATAAGTCTATGATCAATTCACCTCATACTTTAATTTGAACAGTAGATTCCATGCTGCCTTATTTTAACAGTTTTTAAGTCTTTATTTTACCTATGGTTTTTAATAGATCTCTTAAAAAGAAAAACCCTGACGGTGATAGTGGTTCAGAAATGCCACAACAAAAACAAAACAAACCCAAAACAATTAGCCTGATAATGCTAAACTGCTCAGAGAAAAATAAGTGTTGTGGACAATTCTGAAGTCTTAAGACTACAGTATTAATACCCCACCGAGAAGAAGTGGGTGCATCCCTGCCACTCAGTATTGTTGTAGGCTATTTGCAGACACCACTACATTGTAGACATTGACTTACACATAGTTATGACCTTGAAGCCTAGACAGTTTTTTTTAAAAAGCTTAGACTTTCAAATAGTTCTGTAGCAATTCAAAAATAACCTGTAGTTACATGACTTCATAATCACACCATACATGAGGCCCTATTTATGACAGATCCTTTCCACCTCTGTCTTCCAAGCCATCCTGTGCTTTGGATAGAAAGAGGCTTATAGTTTCCAAACCTGGTCTGTTCCAAAGAAGGGAAATGACCTGCCACCAGCTAGCCATACAACTCTCAATCTTGTTCTCCAGAAAAAGCCTATGAGGTCTTTCACAAAAACATAAGGAGAATCCCCAGCAGCTCTTTCAAGCGTGTTATATTGTTTTCAGGCCTGACACTACAGCAGGGGTTTCCAAACTGTGGTTGTACCATCAGCAGTTGGGGGTCGCTGCAATCCCTAGTGTGTGGATGATACCATTTTACTCTTCACAGCGTGACCTCTTATGTATGGTGCGCGTGAGGTCACGATGCATGGAGAACACCATTTTGCTCTACAAAATGGCATCCTCCACACAGCGTGACCTTGCACACACCACACATACAAGGTCACACTGTGAAAAAGATGCCATTTTGTAGAGCAATATGACATCATCCATGTGGCATGACCTCACAGTATGGGCATCCAAGGTCATGTGTGGAGGGATGCCATTTTGCTCTTCAAGAATGGTGTCCTCCATGGTGTCTGGGGTCCTGGGAGGAATTAATTAAAATGGGGTTACATAGCAAAAAGTTTGGGAACCCTTGTACAAGAAATGAAGGGAAGCCACTGAATGCATCCAATGAAGTGAGCTGTAGCTCACGAAAGCTTATGCTCAAATAAATTGGTTAGTCTCGAACGTGCCACAAGTCCTCCTTTTCTTTTTGCGGATCCAGACTAATACGGCTGCTACTCTGAAACCAATTAAAACTGAAACACTGGGAGAGCAGATTCAATTCCATCCAGTAGAGGGTAGTGCTACACTGGTATCATGCAGAATGTAATCAGACAGTAGAGCAGACAGATGTTAAAAACATCCAAGCAGAATAAAACAGAATGATTGAGTTTAGAGATCTCATTTAAGCCTCCCGACCTTAACAGCAACTCAGACTGCAATCCTCGCCACACCTGTTACCCACATTCTCTTGTCTCAGTGAAGAGAGAACCTTGAATTTACTAGTTAACATAAATGAAAAAGCTGATTGGGTTAAGGTTTTGTCCATTTGTGATTACATCCTATTTAAAATATGAGCATTTTTATTTCAAACTAGTATGATCAACTGAATCCATTTTCAGGTGCGTTACCTCCTCCTGACTGATGAACTGCTGCAACACATACTCATAGGTCTGCATTTCCTTTATCAGCAAAATCTGGACTTTATTTTTTTTTTTTCTTCGGTACCCATTTATACAACATGATTCCCTTTATAGACTACTCTTGAATGGTCTTAAAAGTGAAGCAAGAAGGATGGATCAGTAGTTCGGGGCAATACACTGAAATAGTTATACTGGTAAAATCCTAGTGTGGATCCAGAATCCAACAGATTGAGTTTACTCTCTGCTGCAGCAGAATGTGTCTACCCTAGAGAGTTTTGCTGCTTTAACTGTACTGGTATAGTCAGAGTTGCACACCTAACCCAGCATGATGCAGTTATATAGTATAAAAGTGCTTATACTAACATAGCTTATTTCAGTTCAAGAAGTAGACTAAACTATATTGATGCAAGACTGGTATTCTGTGTCCAAACTAGGGCTTTTACAGTATAACTATTTCAGTTAAGAAAAACCCACATTCCTAGCTGACAATGTTATACTAGTAAAATTGAAGTGTAGTCAGGCTTTAGCAGAACCCAGACTCTGGTGGGTGGGCGTGGATGGTGGAAATGACAATATGGGAGAAGTGAAAGTTCTCCTGCTCATTAAAAAACAAAACAAAACAAAAAAACCACTCACAACCTTACAGAATACTAATTCTATGCAAAGCCCCATAAAGCACTAACGAGCCGCTATCTGTTTATTACACAGAAGATAGAGGTCATAGCCAATCTTGGATTCAGGAACAGCATACCATCCGAGTTCAAGCAATATTTCAAATAAATTACTTTAATATAGCAAAAGTCAAGTTAGCAATTGTATAAGACTCCACAAACATTAACTCAATTTCAACGTAAATTAAAATCATTTTAACTACAGCTCAGACAAATGCTTATGTATTTTGTTGGAAGCAGGGGCACAACACATTTTGTTATCAAAACAAAGTGTTTTTTCCCCCCACATCTCATTGTATAAAATAGAGGAACGGAGTTCCTATTTATTGCCTTGATTCAGCAAGATTCTTAAGTATGCACCTAACTTTTAAACACAAAAAGTAATCCAATAATCCATGTTGAAGACAACTCAAGTACTTGAAGCTAGGCACTAGAGCGGAGTGAATTTTTTCATCCAAAATTCTTTCTTCCCCAGTGCAGTGGGGCAGTTACCCCACTCCTAGAGAAAAAAGGCTAGGCTGACTTGGGGAGCAGCCACAACTGGGGCCATGCCCCAATCAGGCCACAGCTGGCCCTATAAAAGGGCTGTGAGCTAGGAGCTAAGTGAGTCTCTCTCTAGTGATGGAAAGAGAAGGATCTAGCTGCCTGGGATCAGGGTACCAGAGGTAGAGAAGTACTAGGGAAAGGCAAGAGGAGCTAGGGAGCTCCAGGCCTTGTTCAAGGCCTAAAGAGAGGTGCTGGGCTGCAGGAAAAGGCAGCAGGTCCAAACCCCACTTGCTAGTGATGAGTGGTTCACAGACTGTAGTGTGCCCCAGTGAGCGGGGGCTAGATGATGACTAGCAGTAGCCACTGAGGCAAGGTGGGGATAGAGGGTTGGGGGTTCCCCTGGGAGGGGAGACCCAGATTGTGGGTTACTGCTGGGGGCAGCACCCCAAGGTAAAGGGCACCAGCGTCTGGGAGGGACACGGGGCCAGCGGCAGGTGAGACACTGGCCAGGAGGAGGCGCTCTGTATGCTGGAGAGCTAATTCCCAAGACAACCAGCAGGAGGTGCCGCACTAGTGAGTCTCGACTTCGCTACACCCAGTTAAAATGTTTTGCTTGACCTGAATTTTTGGTGAGTTTGTGCTGACTTTACCAAAAATTGTTCCAGCTGAGTTCTGGTTTTTCCATTCAAAAAGGCTTTCATTTCAAAATTTAATGAACAATTATTTGGTTTTAAAGAATAGCCAGCAGGGCCCCCCCCCCCCCCAAAAAAAAACCTATTATTTCACAGCTCTACTAGGTGCAGCTCAAGTACCTGCCAAATTGTGGCCCTAATCCTGTAAACACTTGAGCATATGCTTTAACAATGAAGCATTTGAGTAGTCTCACTGAAGACAACAGCATTACTTATACAGTAACTCCTCCCTTAACCTTGTAGTTATGTTCCTAAAAAATGCGACTAAGTGAAACAATGTTAAGCTAATCCAATTTCCCATAAGAATGAATGTAAATGGGGGAGTTAGGTTCCAGGGAAACTTTTTTTTGCCGTACAGTACTATAGTTGAGAGGTGGCCCTGCCTTATCCCACACAGGCACTGCCCACTGGTACTGGGGACAATGAGGCAGGCAAGGAGGCTGAAGGTGCCGTAGGCTAGGAGAAGCAGGTTGTGCAGTGGCAGCTTCCCCTACTCTGCAAGCACCAAGTTTGGGGGGGCTCAACCCTCAGCCTGCCCACTCCACCCCTTCCCCCAAGTCCCCACTCTTAACCTGCCTCTTCTTCCCTCCCCTCCTCCCTCTTTACTCTGCATGCTGTGTCTTCACTCCTCCCTCCCCCCCCCTCCTGAACGCTGCAAGCCAGCTGATTGCCATGGGCAGGAGGTGGGGGGAGGAGGAGGAGGAAGGCATTGATCCACAGGGTCTGCCAGCTGTGGACAAAGCAGGCAGCCAAAACAACATTATAGTGAAGCATTGCACAACTTTAAATGAAGCATGTTCTGTAATTGCGCAGGGAGGTAAGATCGAAACGTCCTGTCACTTAACGTTATTAAGTGGGGAGTTAATGTACCCCAGAAGTTAAGTATGTGCATGAGTGTTTTTAGGATCAAGCCTTACATTTTAGCCAAGTCACACTTGTACTCACCTCCAGAAGTGTAGTTCAAATCCTTCACATTTATCCTTGCATTTTAAGCATGGTGCACCAAATCCTTGTTCATGACCTAACCCCATCTGTTAGAAAGTAAAGTGAAAGCTTTTATGCAACTTAAAATTATTTTTCAAGAGATTATATTTTGCATCTCAGTTTCCATTTTTCCCTTACCTTTTATGATCGAGGTCTTAAGTGTCAAAGAACAAAAGTTTGAATAATCAAATGACAACTTATGGAGGATGACATTTTAGTGATTGAACCAAGAACAGAATCATAAAAGCTATTCATCTAGTTTTGAAAGGTAAATACAGAAAACACTGAAATTGTACATATGTTCAAATGAAGGATATAAGCTAGTCAAGAACTCCCTCAAGACATTTATATGCATTAACTTCAGTCAGAGGTCAGGACTAAAAGAATACAACATAACTAGGATAATGCAGGTTATTGCTTAGATGTTATTAGCCATTGGATAGCTGAAAGTGTGGCATATCCCATCCTCAACAGCGTAGCAATGAGTGTAGCATATTCTGTTCTCAATCATTACCATTGGCCCACCTTTCTACGACACAATAGAAACAGAATATATCTAGAGAAGGGCAATGAAAGTAAACAGTAGGGGAATGTTTTCATATGGAGAGAATAAAAGGGGCTTGTATTTAACTTGGATTGCAGAAGAACAGGAGAGAGTTTAATAAGTGGTATGATAAAGGCCAACAATTGAGTGATATTTGCTATTCACATAATACAGCAATGTAGCAGTGAAATTAAAAGGTTGAATATATTTTTTCAGCTAACAAAAAAGTTAAAGGGTGTATCAGGGTAATTCATGAAATCACCAACATAGATTACTGCTAAGGAGTTTAAGATTCCAAAAAAGGACGAGACACTTGAAGGAACAGAATTCTATTTACACTAGCTAGAACGACAATGACCATCAATTCTTATCCTCGTACAGTGCAAAAAAACCCACCTTCTCCACCCACTAGAATGCATGTGTGTACACACAATTCAGATAGTCAGCAGTATATTTGATGGGGAAAGAAAGAAAGCAGTGGTGTCAAATACCACTATACCAGATTAGACTAAATTATTGATTAGCTGTAATATGGTAATTCTTATGTCTCTAAAACAATGAAGCAAAGCAAATCTTTTTATAGTTTAGTCCAGGGTTTCTCAAACTTCATTGCACCGCAACCCCCTTCTGACAACAAAAATAACTACATGACCCCAGGAAGGGGGGACCAAAGCTTGAGCCCAGCTGCCCTGGGTGACTGGGCCAAAGCCCAAGCCCCAATGTCCTAGGTGGGGGGAGGGGCAAAGCAGAAGCCCAAGGGCTTCAGCCCCAGGCAGAGGGCCTGTAACCTGAGCCCTGCCACTCAGGGCTGAAGCCCTTGAGCTTTGGCTTCAGCCCTGGGCAGTGGGGTTCTGGCTCTGGCTTTGGTCCTGGGTGGTGGGGCTCAGGCTTTGGCCCTGGGTCCAGCCAAGTCTGTGCCAGCCCTGGCGACCCCATTAAAATGGGATCACGACTCTCGGTTTGAGCACTGCTGGTTTAGTTAATAGTTCCAATTAATTACTCAGCAGCTTATGTTGCAGTGTGCCATCTTAGATAGAGACAGTCGTTCTTACTGCAGTATTTGTGATGAGTAACGTATCTGGAATTGAGAAATCTGCACTTATGTTAGACTGATGAACAAGCCTTCCAGGAGGGAACTAAATAAACAAACTAGCTAGTGTCACAGGAAATGCCATTTCTGGCAGCTGAAAGATCAATCAAGTGTCTTGTCACCTTATGACCCTTGAACTCTTTTGATCGGTGGTCTTTGGGCTTTTCCCATGCATTCATAGTATAGGAGAGGACATATTTTGTCCTCTACCATTAGCTACTGCCCCATAACTTAACATCCCTATGCAAAGCTCTGAAGCTATTTCCCGTCCTACTTTTCCCAAAAACCTAGCATTTCAAAGGTGCATTCCTTTGATCATGGCTGCACCTTTGTCACCCTGAAGATTCAAGGTGATGGATCCTAGTTTGCACAGTCAGTTACCTCTTGCTGGATGTGCTAACCTGAACCCAGCTCAGCAAATGTTTAGAAGATGATGGATTAAGAGACAGGGCTTCTCTCAATCATATTCTACTCTATTAAATAAGAGTGTGACAAATTAACATCCAGCTGACTTGGCTAAAACAGGTCCCTGCAGGGGGCCTTCCAACTGGGGTTCAGGGATAAGACATGCTGATGGGGAAACTCACTGATCATTGTTATTTAATGGGCAAATCCTAGCCCCTGTCTGATGGGGAGGTAAGGTGACTCTACATCAGCCTAGCTTAAGTTTTAAATGGATTTCGCAAGCCAACCTGAGGGCAGGGAGATGTTTGGAAATACATGACTTTGCTGGGTGCCTTAGTATATTTCACAAAACCTCGGCTGCATTATGCATTTGTTTTATGGAAAATAAGATTGATAGGTTTTGTCAAACAAAGAACAGAATCAGAAGTTTGGTTGATAAAGGAAACTGTGTGGACTTAATATACCTAGACTTTTTGTAAGGCATTTGACTTAGTACTGCATGACATTCTGAAGAAATTAGCACTATGCATTATTAATAAAGCATATATTAAATTGATAAAGTGGCTAATGGATCTCAAAGCAAACAATTGGGAACCATCTAATCAGGGTGTTTCTAGTAGGGTAACAATCGCTGGGGTTACAATCTGCAGATGACAGATTGGTGGAATGATAAATAATTATTAGAACAGGGTAGTCATACAAAGCAATCTGGATCACTTGGGAAGATGGGCCCATTGAAACAGAAATATGAAAGTTCATACCTACACAATAGGGGACTGCATTCTGGAAAGCAGTGACTTGGAAAAGGATTTAGGGGTTAGTGAACAAGCAACTCAATAGGAACTCCCAGTGCACAGCTGTGGCAACAAGTGTTAATAAGATCTTTGGATATATAACCTGGGGAGTAGTGAGGCAATTTTATGGATAAAAATATGGAAAGAGTTAGATAGGGACAGCCTATGATCCTCATGAACTAGTTACTTTAGAGAGCTTGAGTTGTTTGATACTTAACCCCGTCTCCATTTCTGCCCCTGCCCCCCCCCAAAGAGGGAATTCCAAAGTTTCTGTAAAGAGGTTAAGCCTGTAAATTCATATAGATTCACAGGTTCCAAGGCCATAAGGGACTATTATGATCTACTCTAACCTCCTGTACAACACCGGCCATAGAATTTCCTCAAAATAGTTCCTAGAGCAGATACTTTAGAAAAAGATCCAATCCTAATTTAAAAATTGTCAGTGAGTAGCAAGTTGTTCCAATGGTTAATCACTCTCAATGTTAAAAATGTGTGCCTTATTTCCAGTCTGAATTGGTCTAGCTACAACTTCCATTCACGTTCAAAAATGCACTAGTCTCTACCCCACTATATGGTCATACTCAGTGCCTTTGTTGACAGTAGAACTACTCATTACATCTCCCAAAATAGTACTTAGCATCCATAAACAAAATTGTTGCAGAGTTTTGTCCTTCACATGTATACTCTGCACTTGCCAGCATGTGTCAGGTAATATAGTCAAAGAATATTTAGCAGATGTGTCTTTTGCTTCAGCAGTAAGGACTGACTATATACACAGAACTGTAGTCAATATTCGTTAGCTGACTAGAACAGACCACATTTGGTGCATTCAAACAGTCTCCAAATTCGAAAGTGAAGCTAATGAAATGCATTGCATTTTCTCCATTCCTCTTCTCAAAATGGCATGCTTCTGAATATGTTGGACTTGTGGTGCCATTACTCTATGCCAGACTAGTCTGTCAGTGTATCCAAAAATATAACAAAGTGGACTGAATATGTGCATAAATAGAGAATGAGAGTTTGAGAAGAGGATGGAATCAATTTCTCCATAAATGGAATTATGGAAGTAATTGGATAGATAGGTCAAATGAAATGCTGCCAGAGGAAGGCTTCTTCATGTCAACTGCTGTCAAAGAAAATGTTTAAGAAAGCTATCTAAAAATATTTGGAATTTCAAACAAGATTGCTGATTTAGGGACAGGTTGGGTATGGAAGATAGTATAAATATAATGAACATTTGTTTCATGCTCCTTTCATGACTCATGGGCAGTGTTTTAAATGGTTACAGCTAAGCAAGTGTTACCAGAAGTAGATAAGGAAGTGTTGTTTAATACTTCTCATAACAAAAGAACTAGGGGTCACCAAATGAAATTAATAGGCAGCAGGTTTAAAACAAAAGTATTTCTTCACACAACACAGTCAACTTGTGGAACTCCTTGCCAGAGGATGTTGTGAAGGCCAAGACCATAACAGGGTTAAAAAAAGAACTAGATAAATTCATGGAGGATAGGTCCATCAATGGCTATTAGCCAGGATGGGCAGAAATGGTGTCCCTAGCCTCTGTTTGCCAGAAGCTGGGCATGAGTGACCGGGGATAGATCACTTGATTACCTGTTCTGTTAATTCCCTCTGGGGCACCTGGCACTGGCCACTGTCGGAAGACAGGATACTGGGCTAGATGGACCTTTGGCCTGACCCAGGAGGGCCATTCTTATGTTCTTAAGAGACTACTTTACTCCATTCCAAGCTGAACCAACTGTTACAGCTGACAATCTATACATTTCAGAACTTTTAGCAACCCCAGTGGCTGTACAAAGCACTTAATAGTTTGTTCATGTGTGTGATATTATAGCAGCCCTGAATTTCTACTATTAACCTGGATTATCAGGAATTTATAACCAGACCACAAATATTAGTCCGAGGCTGAAATTTGGCATAAAAGACATCTTCAGAGTTTCCTACCGCCTTTTTATCAGATATGATTTTAAATCAGGCAGAAAGCATTTTTAAAGAGATTTTAGCACTTGCAAAAGGGCCACTACACTGAAAATAGAGGTGTGGTTTTTTTTGTTTTTGTTTGTTTGTTTTAAAAACAAAGTTAAGAGTATGGACAGTGGACACTTCCTCACATTGTTTCCCCAGTTCCTCAGCGTTGAGGTAGTAGTCCCTCCATAACAAGCAAAAGTGCAGTTTAGTCTCTGACCATTCAATCTGTAGCTTATAAGCCAAAGTCACTAATGAAAGGATGAAGTTAGAGTACAAAACATCCTGACCTTTCCAGATTCAGATTCATTCTAACATGCCTGCCTTGGTGATAACTTATTTCAGGTCTTAGCATGTTACCATCAAGTATCACTTTCAGTTGCCATTGCTGTTTGTGATTATTCCTACCTAGCACAATATGGATGACTAATGCTGCATAGTGCTAGAAACAAAGAAGTCATTTGTAACTACTATGAGGTTTTTTTTTTTTTTTTTTTTTTTTAAAACACATTTATGAAATACAAGCCCAAGAGTTATCACTTCTAACGTTAGGTACAAAAAGAGATGGAAGCCACATTATAAGAAAACAGATCATCCAGTGGTAACTCATCTGAGGAGATGTAGTCAAGATACCTAAAATCTGACTGAATTTCTATTACAAATAAAAATTCTAGAGTCCACCAGAATTCTAGCACAAGCTATTTGGAAGTCTCTTTAAAGAGGAGCATAGTCAGAGTCTCACCCTCTTCCCAACATAATACCCACATCTAAGGGTTAGCACTCGGAATTCTCACCTTTTCTTGGTTTTCCTTTATGCTTAACTGAAGAGAGCTAGGTGAATGAGGTAAAGGGCAGAAAAGACAACTTAAAATGTCATTTCTAGAGAATTTCTACTGCAAGGCCTCCTTTCTCACTCCTGAGTGCCTCTCTTCCTTTAAGAGCCACCTTCTATACTGGAACCAGTGAGGCCTATTTGATTTGGCTGCCTCATGAATCACAGAAACTAAACTAAACTAGCTCCATGAAAATGTCAACCTCCAGAATCTCCAGAAACAAAGGATACCTAAATACTTCCATTGTTTTCAGATCTTTCCAGAATTTAAGAAGTTGTACAAAACATTCTCCAAAGTTCTCAACCCAATGAAAACAGAGGTTTTTCCTCAACTCTTAAAGCATCTACACAAGGAGAAGTGTCACATTAAGGTACGCAATACTTCATGTTGGAAGAATCTTCAATATGCTGTATTCTTGGATACATTATTTTGCTCTTGAGAGAGAGAGAAGAATCATCCACATTATTCAAGTCTTCAATGCAAACACGAGGGAACATACTTTACCTTCATTCTTTTATACAGGTGTCCTTGGGAGCTTGGCAGAAAACTACAAGTTCTTCTGCTTCAAGCATCAACTATTCATCTATATGGATGTGGAAGAGTCAACAAAAAGGGGGAGGGGGGGGGGACGACTTTCCACAATACCCCACCACACTTTGGAAAAAGTCACACAAAACAAAACAGATTACTGACAGACCCTAATTTAGTTTAGGGAATGTCTAAAGTGTAAAAACATGGACAAAGGATAAAATCCACACAAGAGATTCAGCTGCTGGAAATACCATATTGATGCTATTTTGATTGGGTGATTATGTTTACCTTCATTGTTGAATTGGCTTTTACAATAGATAAACTTGATGAAATGGAATTTGAAATGAAATCCAGCAACAGATAAGAGTTGTTAGATTTCACATTCCATTTCTTATGATTGCAAGTTAACTACAATTTATAGAAATTGAAAGAGTTACTGTCTTGATGTAGAGCTTTTCTATGTAGGTGTAGGCTTCTGAGACAATGACTATGAAATTTAGTGGCAGCTATGTGTGTAACAAGGAGCATCATGTTACACCCTCCCCCAGTAGAATCATAAAACTGTGGCATGTAATCTATCTAAATAGGATAATGGTTTTATGAAGGTATGAAAAAAATAAAACACATACCAAAAAATTTGCCTAGGATTTAGATTGGGTCCAGTTCTGCCCAATATCTTCAGCTGAGGCCTTATCAGTGTAAAGTTGATGGAGTATTTTGTCCAGTTCTCGGCACCACATTTCAGAAAAGATGTGGAAAAACTGGAGAAAGTCCAGAGGGGAGCAACAAAATTGATCAAAGATCTAGAAACCTTAACCTACGAGGAAAGATTGGAAAAATGTGGGTTTTGTTTAGTCTGGAGAAAAGAAGACTGGGGGGGGTGGGGGAGAACATAACAGTTTTCAAGTACATAAAAGGTACTTTGCAAGGAAGAGGGAGAAAAATCGTTCTCCTTAACCTCTGAGGATAGGACAATAAGCAACGGATTTAAATTGCAGCAAGGGAGGTTTAGGTCAGATATAAGGGAAAACTTCCTGTCAGGCTGGTTAAGTGTTAGAACATACTGCCTAGAGAAGTTGTGGAATCTCAGTCATTGGAAGTTTTTAAGAACAGGTTAGACAAACACCTGTCAGGAATGGTCTAACTATTGCTGCCCTGAGTGCACTGGACTGGACTAAACCTACTGAGGTCCCTTCCAGTCCTACACTTCTATGATTTAGGAGCATCGTGGGGGGAAAAAAAATCCATTTAACAATATTAAGAGATGCCAGAAAAATGTTTGTATCTAAGGAGGAGAACATTAGCGAGGATGCTCATAGCAGCACAGACAACAGTATAAACCATGGAGATGGCTGCAGCCGTAAAATATTAGTACACAAGTAGTCAAATAATTCACTTGTTACAATTTTTAGCTAGAGAATGTTGTATGTAAGAGCCAGAATGTAAACATTAAGGCACTGGTACACGGCCTAGCGATAAAGTCTAAGGCTATTAAGGAGACTTACATAATCTTAAAATTGTCAAAGAATGCTAGTAGTGTTTATTCAAATTGTACAAGTATTTGCTGGCTATATACACATCCAGCTGTCAGATGTGGGAATTATAACCATGGTCATAACACAATACAAAACCATCATCCACCTTTCAATTCAATTCTAGTGATTTTTAGTCTGAGTACTTGTCTTTGAGAGGGTGGGGAGGGGGCATAGGAAAAAAACTAACTAGCCACAAACACAAAGCAGCACTGTCAGTTTATTTTAGTCTATTCCCACTTTAGTGAGTTCAGTAGCTTGCATCCTGCACAACAATCATTTTATACAATCAATTGAAATTGGACAATTGTGTCAGGAGAGACTTTTTAAATACAATCCTAAAGGAGGGGTGCTTGATGTAACAGAACTTTTAGTAAAGTAAGAAAAAAAATCAATATTTCCTTCAAGTTCCTCTCATGCTTTGTTCAATTTCAGTAACTGTATAAAAAAAATTATGACTCTGAGCTCCTCTCTTTATTACAGTCATAAACATAAAAGGAAGGCTAACCACTTTTAAATCCCTCCTGGCCAGAGGAAAAACCCTTTCACCTGTAAATGGTTAAGAAGCTAAAGGTAACCTCGCTGGCACCTGACCAAAATGACCAATAAGGAGACAAGATACTTTCAAAACTGTGAGTGGGGGCAGGAAGAAGGTCACCGCGTGGAGGGACACCGGAGCACAAGTGTTGGCTATCCATGCTACCTTAGTGGACCCCAATTTAATCGACCCAGAGATCCAAGTAACAACTCAACCCTTCAAGTCCAACTCTTTCAATTTGCCTACAGCCAAGTTGCCTGTCCAGTACAAGGGCTGGTCAGGAACGTGAACTTTTGCAGTCTATGATGATCATCCCATCCCCATGCTGTTGGGGGAACACTTGGCCAATCATGTGAAGCTAGCCAAGACGGTGGGAATGGTCACCCGCAGCCAGGCTAAGCAAGCCGTCACGCCTAGCTCTGTTCCAGAAACTTCTACCAGGACCCGGTCAGAGGTGATGGAACCGGACTCCATGCCAGCGTCTGTAACAGCAGTAGTGGATCCAGTCCCAGAGACCCAAACAGAGCCAGAACCAGAACTGGCGGAACAACCAGCACCAGACCCACTGCCAGCACTGAATCCAGTACTTGCAACCCCAACACCAGAGGGCCCCACCAAACCTGAAATGGCAGCAGCTGATAACCCTACACAAGAGGCTCAGCCGGAGCCTGAACCCCAACATAGTGCACCAGTGGAGAGCAGTCAACGGAAACAGCCCCATCCCCTACATCGCTTCCAGAGGGACCAAGCCTAGGTCCACAATCCAATGAGGAACTGATGTCTCCAGCATCAAGGGAAGAGTTCCAGACTGAACAGGAAGCAGATGAAAGCCTCCAGAGAGCTTGGACGGCGGCACAGAACAACCCACCGCCTCTCAGCTCTTCTAATCAATCCAGGTTTGTTGTAGAAAGAGGACTTTTATACAAGGAAACTCTTTCTGGTGGACACCAGGAAGACTGGAATCCTCAGAGACAGTTGGTAGTTCCAACTAAGTACCGGGTAAAGCTCTTGAGCTTAGCCCACGATCATCCTAGTGGCCATGCTGGGGTGAACAGGACCAAAGACCATTTGGGAAGGTCATTCCACTGGGAGGGAATGGGCAAGGATGTTTCTACCTATGTCCGGTCTTGTGAGGTATGCCAAAGAGTGGGAAAACCCCAAGACCAGGTCAAAGCCCCTCTCCAGCCACTCCCCATCACTGAAGTTCCATTTCAGTGAGTAGCTGTGGATATTCTGGGTCCATACGGACTTTCATGGATTTTGCCACCCAGATGGCCAGTTCTAAGTAACACCAGGGCTAAAAGTGTGTGCCAGGCACCAGCAGACATTTTTGCCAGGGTAGGTTGGCCCTCCAACATCCTCACAGATGCAGGAAACTAATTTCCTGGCAGGAACTATGGAAAGCCTTTGGGAAGCTCATGGGGTGAATCACTTGGTTGTCACCCCTTACCATCATCAAACAAATGGCCGGGTGGAGAAATTTAATGGGACTTTGGGGGCCATGATACATAAGTTTGTAAATGAGCACTCCAATGATTGGGACCTAGTGTTGCAGCAGTTGCTGTTTGCCACAAACCCCAGTTTAGGGTTTTCACCATTTGAACTTGTATATGGTTAAGAGGCAATTACAGTTGGCGAAGCAGCAATGGGAGGGGTTTACACCTTCCCCAGGAACTAACATTCTGGACTTTGTAACCAACCTACAAAACACCCTCCAAACCTCTCTAGCCCTTACTAAAGAAAACCTACAGGATGCTCAAAAAGAGCAAAAAGCCTGGTATGATAAACATGCCAAAGAGCGCTCCTTCAAAGTAGGGGACCAGGTCATGGTCTTAAAGGTGCTCCAGGCGCATAAATTGGAAGTGTCGTGGGAAGGGCCATTCACAGTCCAGGAGCGCCTGGGAGCTGTTAATTATCTCAAAGCATTCCCCACCTCCAACTGAAAGCCCAAGGTGTACCATATTAATTCTCTAAAGCCCTTTTATCCCAGAGAATTAAAGGTCTGTCAGTTTACAGCCCAGGGAGGAGATGACGCTGAGTGGCCTGAAGGGACTTCCCTACTACGAAGGGAAAAGCGATGGTGGCGTGGAAGAGGTGAACATCTCCATGACCCTTGGGCATATGCAGCGACAGCAGATCAAGGAGCTGTGCACTAGCTACGCGCCGACGTTCTCAACCACCCCAGGACTGACTGAACAAGCATACCACTCCATTGACATAGGTAATGCTCACCCAATTAAAGTCCAACCTTACTGGGTATCTCCTCAAGCTAAAACTGTTATAGAACGGGAGATTCAAGATATGCTAGAGATGGGGGTAATCCGCCCCTCTGGCAGTGCATGGACATCTCCAGTGGTTCTAGTTCCCAAACCAGATGGGGAGATATGTTTTTGTGTGGACTACCGTAAGCTAAATGCTGTAACTCACCCAGACAACTATCCAATGCCACGCACAGATAAACTGTTAGAGAAACTAGGACAGGCCCAGTTAATCTCTACCTTGGACTTAACCCAAGGGGTACTGGCAGGTACCGCTAGATGAATCCGCCAAGGAAAGGTCAGCCTTCACCTTCAGTCGGGCTGTATGAATTTAATGTACTCCCTTTTGGGCTGCGGAATGCACCCACCACCTTCCAAAGACTTGTAGATGGTCTCCTAGTGGGATCAGGAGAACATGCAGTCGCCTACCTTGACGATGTGGCCATATTTTTGGATTCCTGGGCAGAACACCTGGAACATCTACAAAGTCTTTGAGCGCATAAGGGAGGCAGGACTAACTGTTAAGGCTAAGAAGTGTCAAATAGGCCTAAACAGAGTGACTTTCCGTGGACACCAGGTGGGTCAAGGAACTATCAACCCCCTACAGGCCAAGAGCAGAGACCTGCATTTTCGAATGTTCAGATTCAGCCTGTGATTTACAGATTGAAAATTCAGATTGCAATTGTTACCAAAAACAAACAAAACAAAACACACATAATGGGAGTAGTTCAGAAACTAGGATACAGATTAAAAAACCCCCTACCATGTTTGTTCTGTTTTTAAATTATTATTAGGCAAACCTCATGAATTCTGGGGTGCTGATCAGTCTTTGAGCTCATGTGTTGGGAATATCATAGAATCTCACACACAAAGATTGAGTTAGTGATAGCCAAATGGGTTAAGGACAGCCAAAGAATTTTACAGTGCAACAGAGGGAGGTGAAATGAGTACTACAGAGCAGGCAGATTCATTATTAGGTTAAGGTGAAATAGCCAGCGCCTGATCCTGAATTGCTTGTGCCCCTAGATTCCTCACGGCCTCCACTGCAGCTCTCCTCAAAGAGGATTTTAAAATAACTGAACTACAGAACTGTTTTAAAAAAGAAGGGCGTGGCTCGAGAGCACAGCTTCCTGCTACTTTGTATCCTCCATCTCAGAGCTCTTGTTCTGGAGGGGAAGTAGAGTCTCTGGGTTTGTGTATATTAGGCTGTCTATACTGCACAGTTAACCCAAGTAATCACACCTGAATCTGAGCCTAGCTTGGATGTAATCTTTCCCCACTTCACAGATCTACCCACATGACTGCTTCCCCACCATTTGTGCACTTGCCTGTGTGTGTCTGGGGCACATCCCATGGCTCTTGTTCTGAGATGCACTAGGAACTTTCAATTGTGAGAACACTTGTCTATCCTGGGGGCGGGGGAGATGGGAAGGGAGAAACTGTGGGAAGTGCATAGGGCTCAGTGATTTTTTTTTTTTTTTTTGGGGGGGGGGGGAGGAAAGCCGGTATATCCTCTGCAAAGCGAGCAGGTACCAGCCCAACTTAAAGTGGAGCCCGGGCTCTCACCCATGGCCCCCACTCAGCCAGCTAGCTTAGGCTTAAAGCTCCTCCAAACCTGGATAGATGGTACAGGGGATAAGGCTTAAGCAGGGCTCTTACCCAGATTTTGTCCAGCATAGACATTCGTAAAAAAAAGCTGTGCCAGTGTACCTATTTTTAAAATGGATCCAGTTACATCAAAGCATATCCCTAAAATAGTGTATTTGAACCAGTTTAAAAAAAAATAATAAAACCCACACTTGAACCAATTTGGCAATTCAGTAAGCATTTGCTTTGATATTATTTTCAGCCTAAATTAAAGGCAGTGAAAGATTTCATAAAAAATGGCCATACTGAGTCAGACCAATGGTCTATCTAGCCCAGTATCTTGTCTGACGACAGTGGCCAATGCCAGGTGCTTCACAGGGAACGGACATAACAGGTAATCATCAAGTGATCCATCCCGTTACCCATTCCCAGCTTCCGGGAGCAAACAGAGGCTAGGGACACTTCAGAGCATAGTTTTGCGTCCCTGTCCATCCTGGTTAATTGTCCGTCTTGGCTGTCAATGGCTATGTGTGTGGGAGTAGGGAGGAAGAATTATAGGCTCTAATTTTGTTCATTAGAGCTTCAGGAGTCCTAGAAGTATCATGTTAGAAGCTCCATCACTTGATGTATTTAGTAGCAATGTAAACAAGATACTCAATGTATTATAGAAAAAACAATACTGAATGGTCAAGGGATGTCTCTTTTCCATTTCTAGATTCTATCAACACCATCTTTTGGAGTTTTCATGTCACACACTGCTCAGTGTATGCTCAGTCCATTGTCCCTTGTTCCTTTTTAGAACCTAAGTCTTTCAGGACAATGAACTACTGTTGTGCACCAACCACATTGTAGATTTAGGGCATCAGATACAACCACAATGACATCCATTTCTTACTTCTGACTAAACATCAGGCCAAGTTTCTCTTCTCCCGCCTGCTCCTGCCAAAAATGAATAGGTTCTTCAATCTGGACATAGTGATTACTCAGTTACCTTTCAGAGTGGTAGCTGTGTTAGTCTGTATCCGCAAAAACAACGAGGAGTCCTTGTGGCACCTTAAAGACTAACAAATTTATTTGGGCATAAGCTTTCATGGGCTAGAACCCATCAGATGCATGGAGTGTCAACTGTGGGGTGGCAAACCTGACTGGCAATTTGAGGTTAGTTTTGATTGTTTTACAGAGACAGTTGGAGAAAAGTGCGAACAAAATAAAGTGAAAAGGGGCTTGGAGAGAAATGGGAGAAAAGACAATGGGGCTCAACAAAGAGTAGAAAAGGCATGAGGAAGAAAGGAGACAGCAGGGATTCATTTGCTGTGTAATGTGGAAATTCAGGGCTGTGGCCTTTTGTAAATTCATGACAGTATAAAACAATTTTAATCAAAACATTTCACTCCCCCCTACCCCCATTAGGGAAAGAAAAGCAGTTGTACAACTAGGGCTGGTGATTTACTACTAAACACAGGATCACACAGTGAAGCTTTCAGTTCATCAGCAACAGGATCTGTCAGGGGGCCACTTTCTTTCATTTTGAGAAATGTAAATGTATTATTCTTTTGTTTAAAAAAAATTGAGGAGAGGTGATAAAAAGAACGATGGAGAGTTTATTAATGTATACATTTGGGAGGGCCAGGAGGAGTCCTCCATATCCCTGACTTCATCAGGTTAATTTATGAAAATGCAGCTATGCTGCTCTTTTTATTGTGTCCACTTCGAAGTTTGTAGGTCTCTCACCAAAGACTTTTCTGCTGATATCAAAGACTAGTTTTGGAGTCAGAGAGAAGTGAAAGTTGAGTAAAAACAAGACAGAAAAAACAGAAAAGCCCTTCGTGTAATATTATCATCTTTCACTATTTCCATTTCCTATTGTATGATTTAAAGCAGGTGTTCACCTATGACAATTTTGCTCAAGCCAAGACCAAACTATTAAGCAAAAGTAGAATCTGATACCACCTGTTTTCACAGCTGATATGCTAAACTATGAAAACACAGGTGTGAAATTTTAGATTTACTCTTTCCCCCAGCTCTTGATCTTATACAAAGAGGAAGTAATATTTCAGAAAGAGTGGGGAACCTGAGGTTCCCCAACATCTAAATATTGTACAGGGGCTTAGAGTACATTTCATAACTGCATTCAAAAAGTTTGGGCTTTTTTTACTAATTAAGGTTCCAGACATACAAGAGACTGTGCAGGCATCTCTCTGCCCTTCTGTACAGCCCCATGAAAATCAATGGATCTGTGTGTGGCTGCACCCACCCACAGTCAACTGCAGGATCAGGGCCTACGTAACGTTCTATGCAGATTCTATAAAGTCAATCAGGCTTTTCATACAGATTACATTCCCCACACACTAACTCAGTGAAAGGTTGAGAAGAGTTAGTCAAGTTGGTTATACTTGAATAGGAGTCACAAATGAGTTGTTAACCCACAGTCCCATGACACCCTTGTCATTTTGGTAAGTTTCTGGCTCATAAACCAACATTTCTTAAGTCTCTTATAAATGTCATTTCCACTTTTTTCTGAACAAAGGAACATTTTGGATGTCTGCACGTTGGGATAAAAGAGCAATAAAATCATTTATAAATCTCTGTACCTAGCCAAATACAGTACCGGAAAAATGTAAAAATTCACGTTTGAACACAACCTTTGTTCCTCAAGACAAGTTTTGACATAACTATTTAAGATGCTTCCAGGTTTATGTTTATCACACATGCAAGGTTTCTTCTGCATTTGTGATATTTATTACTAGATATGGGATTCTCAAACTTCGTTGTACCGCAACTCCCTTTTGATGACAACAAATTACTACATAACTCCAGAAGGAGGGGCCAAAGTCTGAGCTGCACCACCGTGAGCTGGGGGGGTCAAAGCCGAAGTGCAAAGGCTTCAGCCCAAGGCAGGTGGCCTGTAACCCAAGCCCCATCACCCGGGGTTCGAGCCCTCAGGCTTCAGCTTTAACCCCAAGCAGTGGAGTTCGGGCTTTAGCTGTGGGCCTCAGAAAGTCTAAGCCAGCCCTGGCGAACCCATTAAAATGGGGTCCCAACCCACAGTTTGAGAACCACTACACTAGATAAATGAAACAGCAAGGTTCCTTTTTAAATATGACATTAGTTTTAAGTTGAGACCACACTAGGAAAAAAAAAATCAATGATGATTCCTCAAATCTATTTAAGACATGTTACAGAATTCCACATATGATATTCCATCTGCCTTTCCAAAATTCATTATTGAAGAAATCTGCATTAAAGTAGAACTTTGACTCTCCATTAGCTTCTCTTACTTATCTCCAAATCAAATAATTGTGATGTCCCAAAGAAAAGTTTGCTATCAGGTAGCAAAGAGCCTGTTTTCCACATCAATAAAACAAGGTCATCAATGAAATCCATAACTGACTCGAAATGGAATATTCTCCCCAAAATGAGTCAGTTGGTCTTTAAAGTATCCTTAAACTGTACTTACTGAATTAGCTAAAGATTTAATTGAAGATGCCCTTTATAAAGGGTATATACATGAACACAGGTTAGCATGACAGGTATTTTTATTTTTTCAGGATTCAGTTCTTATATGGCACTAACTTTTCTGGTTTTCCTATCAGATAAAAAAAAATGTATGGGCTGCATGATCATAGGCCTTCAGTCAGGAGAGCAATTTTCTGTATTTAAACAATTGCCACTGCAAATGGAGAGAAACGTTCTTTGGCTGGGAGGCTAGGGAAGGACAGTGGATGATGGCAGTGAGTTGGTTAGTAAGCCAGTCATTCAGTGCCTCTTATTTTGTACGAGTTTATTCTGGTCATATTAAACAACCCTTCCTCTAACCTTCTACTTTAAAAAACAGAAACAAGTTACCCAACTTCCTCCCAGCCACCACGTTCACACACACCCTCCACCACTACCCACATTTACGAGTCTTTGAACGCGAACAAGAAAGCTAGTAAACCTGGCCGAGAACCAGGGAGGGGCCATGCATCCTGCTCTGTGGGTTTGGAGATCTTCACCTTGTATTCTAATCGGATCCAACTCGGAGCCCCAATTAACTGGCCCAACTCTCGCTCCCTTGAGAAGTTAGCAGCAGCTTGAGGGGGAAAGTCAACATAATTCAAGCAGATCCTGCACAACATAAGATTGGGGGGGGGGGGGTGTTTGTGTGTGTGTGTGGGGGGGGGGAGTTCCCACTCCGCCCCTCCCGCATTAGCTATGACTGAACCAGGAGGTGCATACTCCGTGTAGTGAGTTTATCTATCCCCTCCCGATCACACACTATAGACAGGACAGCGGCTGCAATGGATCTGGAGGAAGGAGGGAGAGGAGAGCAGCCAGGGCTGCTGCTATATAGGAAAAGCACAATGACCAGGAGCAGCAGCGGGGAGCTGGGGCGTTGCTCGCCCCAAGGAGCGCCCGGAGCAGGTAACCCAGCGGCCCGCCCTTACCTTTTTCACTTTGCTCTCCAAGTCCATTGTCTCTCTCCGCTAGGAGCAAGGCTGGGCGAGCGAAGGGTCAGAGCAGGGAGACGCTCACCAGCGGCACGCGGATGTGGTGAGGGCTGCGCTAACCTCACGCCTGCTTGCACCCAGCCAGCCGCTGCAGCCAGCGTAGCTCTTGCACTCAAACTTCCGCTGCCCTGAGGCAGTGGCTGCCGTAGAGGGAGTGGAAAGGGAACAAAGGCAGCTCCCCAGCCAATCCCGCTGTGGCGGCTCCCTGGTCTGCGAGCCAATCAGAGTCTCACACCGGGCTCCGGCGAGCTTGCCGGATGAGCAGCCGCAGCCCGGGGCTCGCAAAAGGCCCGACTCGGGGGAGGGGAGTGCCGGGCTGCCGCCTCCCCGGTTCGGCGCTGTGCAGCCGCAGCACCGGCAGACCGCGGCAGCCCTCTGCGTGCTCGGAGCCAGGTGTCGGTCTGGGAGGAGCTGCGAAGTTGGAGGGGGGCAGAGGGGTCTGTGAGTTTGGCTTTTGAATCATTCACAGACTGAGTCAGCTGATAAGGTCATGGAGAAGGTATTTGCTGGCACAACTCTCCAGCTTTGGGCAAATCCGCCTAGAAGTTTGGTTCCTCCCAAAGAAGGGGAAATGGCCTGAAATCTAGTGATGTATTGGCAGGCGACAGGATCACGGCCTGCCTCTCTAAAACTGTCCTCATATGTTGGATAACTTCCCAGCCAGAAACTAGTCTCTGTTTTTTTTTCTGGGGTTTGCCTTGTCCTTTGATAAATGTATTTCCTCTGCCTTCAGCTCTATTGCCTCTGGGCAGCTTGCCCCACTCTAAGGAATTTCACCGGTAAATCACTGCGGTCACAAAGCAGCTCAACTGAATGTCAAGATGACACAAGCTCTGTGCAGAGAAAACGTCAGAGGGTTAGATTTTGGCTCTGTCTATGCTACAGTTTGTGCCATCTGGCTAATTGTAGGCTGCTTGGCTGGGGCATCGCTTTTTTGCTCTTTTATGATTTGTTTATTGTATTTGTTCTAATTTGTATTCTAATAGTGCCTAGAGGCGATTAGAAAATTGGGGAGTTAGGCACTGAGGGATTTAGTCAGATTTTTCAAGGTATGTAGGTATATAAAACTCCATTGGCATTCGGCACCCAGACACCCAGGCACTTTTGTAAATCCCATTGTTAATGGAATTTTTAGAAGTACTTAGGGATGGAATCCACAGAGGGATTTAGGCATTGCAACACTCTCCTAATTTGTAGGCACCTACAAAATCACAAGAACGGCCCTCAAGTGAGCTGTAGCTCACGAAAGCTTATGCTCAAATAAATTTGTTAGTCTCTAAGGTGCCACAAGTCCTCCTTTTCTTTTTAAGAACAGTTCTGTGATCCACAAAGCAGAGTTAGACACCTAGACTCTCTATAGAATGGGGAGAGAGAGGTGCCTTAAAATGTGATCTACAAAAGAGAGCATGCCTAAACTGACTAATGGGAGATGCTGATGTGTTAAGCCCTGCCCCTTTTTCAGAAATAGGCGCCTAAATCCTGGCTGCAGGGAGATGCCTAGCTCTGCTAATGATCCACATCCAGGACCTGTCTCCGTGCTTAGGTGCCTACATAGTTTCTTGGGGGAAACAGTTATGGGTCTGTCTTGAACCACACAAAGATGGAGGTGGTACCCCCCTTATAACTTTTATCCCAGTGGCTAGAGCATTCATCTGGGAGGTGGAAACCCAGGGTTCAATTCCCGCAACCCTGGCAGAGGAGAAAGGATACCCCTGTTCAAATCCTACCTCTCAGGAGGCTGCTCTAACCACTGAGCTGTGGGATAGGCTGGTAGGGGCTCCCTCCATCTCTCCTGGTGAAGAGAGAAATAAAGAGTGATTGGCACAGGGGGGACTCAACACATGGTCTCCTAATACCTGGGGCCACTGAGTTATTCCCACTCTTTCTCTCTGTGGTCCATTGACCATTTAAGGATTTATCTACAATGGAACAGCTTCAACTGGATCTACTGGGAGAGCCCTACATCAGATTATCCCAGAGCTCAGTTGTTAGAGCACCTTCCTGAGAGTGGAAAGAAGCACTCTGTATGCATTCACTGAGGTGATATATTGTTGAGTGGGAGTGTTTTTCATGAAAGATTAGATCCTGGTTCCTGTGAAGCCAGCCAACTCTGCAACAGACTGAAGTTTGGGGGAAATCCTACTTTATTAGACAGGAAAGGTAACTGCTAATAAGTGTAGGCCCTAATTCACATTTTGACTTTTTTTTGTATTGTAACCATTTGTTTCCATCACTGCCGCTTGTTTCTACTGGAGTCTCTATTCTTTCTTAAATAAACCTTCTTTTGTTTCATTACAAGTGTTGTGTGTGATACAGGAATGGTGATTTAAGGTAAAACTGGGATACACTGCTCCTTTGGTGGAAGACGATCTGGGATTTCTGTGAGTAGCTATTGTCAGGAGCTGGATATCACAGGGGAATACTTCAGTGGATTCAGCAGGGAGGAGGGGGCGGAGAGGAACGAGCAGCGGGTGGGGCCTCAGGGTGAAGAGACCGAGTGGGTGGAGTGGGGCCCCTTCTCGCCTTCTGAGTGTGAGCCCTGCGCCATGGGGTGCCATTGGCACCCTTGTAAACCTGGTCCTATGTACGCTGAGAATCATCACAGTCTCCCACATCCCAGGTGACTAGTCTAACCACTGGGCTAAAAGTTATAGGGTGGGTTCTATCTCCTTTGGGTGGTTTTTAAATGGGGCCTGATGCCAGTAGGTGCCCTCTGAACATGCCTGCCAGATGAAGCCCCATGGGAAAATTAAGTGGTCAAATGCCTATGTTCCCTGGTTCATGAATCTCTTTGGGCTTAGGCAGAAGATAAGAGTCTGGATGCCTCGAGTGAGGTAGCAATGTGCATGCCCAGGGGCAGAAACTTAAGTGCCAAGAGAATTTTTACTTTGAAAAACTTAGGCACTAAGTGAGTTTTGGTGCCTACAAGGTTTGGTGGGAGTTTTGTGGGTCGTAGTGGGGGACCTAGGTGCCTACATAGCTTTGTGGATTCCACCCTAGCTGCCTAAATCCCAGATTTAGGCACCTAGAAAATCAGCCAGATTCACAAAGACTGAGTCTGGCACCTTGGCAGTAGTTTACACAATCCTATGGGAGACTATGGGGGATTCCAGCAAGAGAGATGTGTCCTAAATTACACATCTCTCAAGGAGTTCAGTGCCTAAGTCTGGGCTGCAGGGAGGCGACGCCTTCTTCTTTGGAAAAAAGAAAAGGAGTACTTGTGGCACCTTAGAGACTAACAAATTTATTTGAGCATAAGCTTTCGTGAGCTACAGCTCACTTCATCGGATGCATTCAGTGGACTGAATACGGCTGCTACTCTGAAACCCTTCTTCTTTGGGTTGTCAGCTGTTAGCCCTCTCTTGGAGGTAGGTACCTCTATGGATAATTAATGAAAGAAGAAAAAGCAAGAATGAAAATGCCTCTGTAGCCTGGTGTTTTGCGCACTCACTTGAGAGGTGGGAGAGCCAGGGTCAAGTCCCCCAGCTACAATGACTTTTTAAACAGGAGAGATTGAGGGATCCCTCCCCATCAGAATAACCCAGTGGCAAGGGCACTCACCTGAGAGGTGACAGATCCCTGTTCAACTCCTTTTCCCACTCAAGCAGAGAGGGGATTTGAACTGGGGGTTTCCCCCATCCTGGGTGGGTTCCCTAATCACTGGGCTACAAGTTTTGAGGAAAGTTCTTTTCCTCCAGCCGTTTTGTGTAAGCTCTGAGCACACTTATTGGATTGGACCCTGCAGGCACGTTAGGCTGAGGAAAACTTCTCTGTCCCCAGTTTGTGCATCACTCGAAGGAAGGGCTGATGGGAGGGAGAAGAGGGAGACAATTGTATTGGGGCTCTGAGCTCAGCCCTCCCCACCCCCAAAAAATCTGTAATGGGATGAAATGGGAATTGGTGGGGCCCCTGCAAATACCATGTACTGGGCCCCAAATGTCTCTTGATGGGTCTCACTTTAGGGCTTAGGTGTCTAGATCTCCAGCGTGGGGCTGCAGTATACATGTGCACAGTGACAAAAACAGGCTTCTAGGGAACTTTTACTGCAAAAATTTAGGTGCTGAGCAAGTTTAGGAGCCAAAAGGCCTTGGGGGCAGCTAAGTGGGGGTTTTGTGTATCTCAGTGGGGCCTGATTCTGGGATGTAGGTGCCCAAAGTGGCAGTTAGGCACCTAAGTCCTTTTGTGAATCTAGCCCTGAGAATCTTTCCATTGAATGAAATGGGTTTTGGATAAGGCTCTTGGGATGGAAGCAGTTATTCTATTTATTTAGATCTGAAGCAATACATTCCACCTTTCCTGATTGTTTGAAATAAAACATTTATGTGTGTCATAGTTACGCTCTGAACTCTTGAAATTTGTAAAGAAAGTGCATGTAAAGTAGGGGAAGGTGTGTCAATTGTTCCTATTTACAAAAAGGACGGAGGGAATCTGAGTTTTTTTTAAATGTTACTACTACCATTGTTTGCTGAGACATTATTACAGGGAAAGGAAGATTAATATAGGATCCTGTGGATCTTGGCCATATCACAGCAGCTGTTGAAGGTTCAGTCCTGCTCCCATTGAAGTAATGACAAAATTCCAATTGACTTCTATTCTGGAACTCTAGTAGCAGGCAGCTGCCCCTAATAAGGGATCTATAGAGTAGATGCAACCTAGATCTACGGTGGCTCTTTAGGTCATGTCATGATGAGAAATGAAAGAAAAGGCAATGTGGAAGGCACCAGCTGGCAGTTGTGATGCTGACATAACCAGCATTTGCATCATGTTCCACAGCGATGAGGATGATGATGGTGTGTTTTTTTTAGGAGGGCAGGAGGGCTAGATACCAAAGTAATGAGTCCATTATAAGTAACAATCCAGATGCAGTAGGTAGATTAAACAGATGCCTTGATAAATCCAACCCTAAATCTGATGTAGGATGATGTCATAATGGTTATTCATAAAGTTTAAAATTCACTTCTGGTGAAGCTGATATTTAATAAACAGTTCTTTTATTTAAACATTTAAAGTGGCTATGTCACTTTAACTTGCAGCTGAATTCTTCTGGTTGTGCTGTTTAATCAAAGCTTCATATGTTATAGAAAATGACAGTGTTGTGCTTCTACATTTTTTTTCTTAAATATAATCTGAAGTGTAGCATAAATACAGATGTCTGTTTTACCTCAACATGGATTAATACCTTAATGTAGTTTTCAGAAAACAATTCAGCCCTAAAAAGGGATGACATTTATCTTGTTATATTTAAACAGATACAAATACTGGTGTAATGGCTTGAGGAGAGATCAATTACTGGGAAAATGGAGCTGCTTCTTTAGTCCACTTATTAGTGCTCTAGGTTTTATTCCTAATAGCAAAATCAGTAGTTAGGTACATTCTGAAGTGCACTGCTCCTACCTGAACACGATTTAATATGTTCAAACAATCTATAGTTTAAACAAATAAAGTTAGCCAAAAAATGTCAGAAAAGTACCAAATAAGGCCAGAGATACTCCTTGGCTCTGTGAAAAGCTGATTACACAATAATAGTTTCCATAATATTTCCTTTGGTTTTTGACAGTGCATAGAAGTGCCATTTGCTTCACATGAAGATGTGAGAAAATAACCAAGAGACAGCTAGGTTAATTTTACCTGTGCTTTTTGTTGTGTTGTTGCTTACTTTGTTTCCATGTATTTACTATATATACATACTTCTATCTTGTCTTTATTCAGAACACTTATCTAGTTTTCTGCATCTTCTGCCCTAAGAAGCACAAAGACAATGAAATAAAAAGAAACCGGCTTTCAGAAATGCACCAACTTTTAATCAAGTCACTAGCGTAGCATTTTTCCTCGTTATAATCTGGACCAAAGGTCACTGAAAGAATATCCAATAGCAAAAAACACTAATATGAAATCATGAGACCTTACATTTGGACTCCCTCCTTTGCAAGGTGACTCCAGCACTCATCATAGCTCCCTTATTTTTTCACTAGTAGTAATTTAGAGATTAACTGCATTTTTTTTCATAAGGGACTAGTGTAACGACCAGCTAGTCAGAAAAATAGTTATTCTTATGGCATAAAGTATCATTTAGTAACCTCTATCTGCCAGAAGGGCTCAAATACTATTTAAGAAGAGTCATCACATCACATGAGATCGTGCTTTCTGGCTACAAATGCTAAGACAAACAGTAATTGACTTACATATTCTGTCCATTCGGTATTACAGGCTATTGTGAGCTTTGCCAGCCACACCCGAGCAGACCCAGCCAGCTAGGTCTTAGGAAACAGTCTCTTTGCATCAACCCTCCTAAATACTGATTCCTTTTTTAGCCCTAGGAAAAACTCCAGGCTTGGCTGCACAATTAGAGCATTTTCTTGAAGTGGATTAATAATGCTGTCAGGATCATGCATCGCCAAGCTAGTACTTGAAATACTGAATAGCTCAAAGTCTCCCCCTCTATTTATTTCATTCCCAGAAAAACTAACTAGACTGGAAAAAGAGGTTCCCAGCTGAGAAGTGGCCCCCTGCACTACTCAATAAATCAGAGAGAAGTTGTAAAATCCTGATAGAACAGTCCTAGAAGAAGCTTTGATCAGAATGATAAGTAGTTCTCTCCCTACATCTGCAAATAAACTGGAAGTAGTTAACTAGGGTAAACGCTAAAATGTTTCCCTCCTTTCATATCCTTCATCCTGTTATTCCAGTACTTTAACGGTTACTGTCACACTCAAATCTTTCTTCAGACTCTCATGACGGAATAGTAAGGCATAGTTACCCTAATGTAGCTATAGGTATCCACTTTAAGTACCAGTTTAGGCCCCAGTCCTGCAGATTGCTCTGGGTGGACAGAATCCTGTACCTGCAGAACCCTTTCCTGTGGGCACTGGGACCCATCCATGGAAAACTTTTTCCATATTTGGGACTCAATTAAAATTTAAAACTGGAATTACAGCAGTAATTGCTGTAGGTAGCGATAGCAATAGGTTTTTAGCTTCTTATGTGTAATTCACCACATCCCTCATATGCTGAAGTGTTTCTAAAGGCAACTTGGACAGCCCCTTGTTCTTAAGCCTTTTGCTGGAGAGACCTCTAGGTCTATTATGAATTAAAAAAACAGACTCAGTATTAGGGTTGCCAGGCGTCCAGTTTTCGACCAAAATGCCTGGTTGAAAAGGGACCCTGGTGGCTCTGGTTGGCATTGGTGACCAGGCCATTAAAAGTCCAGTCAGCAGTGCAGCGAGGGCCCGGGGCTAAGGCAGGCTCCTTGCGTGCCCTAGCTCTGCACGGCTCCCGGAAGCGGCCGCCAGGTCCTTGTGGCCCCTAGGCACATGGGAGACCAGGGAGGCTCCGTACATTACCCCTGCCCCAAGTCTCGGCTCTGCAGCTCCCATTGGCCAGGAACCGCAACTAATGGGAGCTGCGGGGTGGTGTCGGTGGGCACAAGTTCATGCACGGAGCCTCCCTAGCCACCCATATGCCTAGGGCCGCAAGGACTTGGCGTCCTCTTCCTGAGAGCCATGGTAAGCACTACTGGGACCACGCCCCTCCCCTCCCCCGACACGCCAACCCCGATTCTGAGCCCCCTCCTGCACCCCAACCCCTTGCTCCAGTCCGGAGTCCTCTCCCGCACCCAAACTCCCTCCCAGAGCCTGCATGCCCCCCCAAAACCCCAACCCCCTGCGCCAGCCTCCTTTACCCCAAACCCCTCATCCCTGGCCCCACCCCAGAGCCCACACCCCCAGCCAGAGCCGTCATTCCCCCCCCCCCCGCCCCAACCCATTGAAAGTGAGTGAGGGTGGGGGAGAGCAAGTGATGGAAAGAGAGGGGCTCAGAGAAGGGGCGGGGCAGGGGTGTTTGGTTTTGTGCGATTAGAAAGTTGGCACCCCTACTCAGTATCTTTCTTCTAACACAGAAACCTCTCACAAGCAGCCATGAGCCTAACCACACCATCATGTTTTACACTTACTTCTTGTGCCTTGTCTGTAGTTAGGCCTTGATCCTGCAAAGACTTACGTAGGTGCTTCACTTTACACTCTAGATTAGTCCCAGTGCTTTCAAAGGGAGTATTGACAGGCATGAAGTTAAGCACAAGGGGTAGGATCCATGAAAGGACTTGAGCATTTGCAATGCTGAGGCTCACAGCACCTAACTTTTAAATGCCTAGAAAACACAGGAACATCTCTGCAGTACACAAAGCCAATTGCGATACCGAGTCTCCCTGTACAATGAACGTGATCCACAAAAGTCAGCACGCTAGGCAGGGAGCCACTTCAGCTTCCGATGGGAAATGCCAACAAGAGGGGTGTTTGCTAAGCCCTGGCTCAGAGAGAGGCACCTAAATCTGGGCTGCAGGGCGGTACCTATGTTGTCTTAGCAATCCAGGAACCTGCTGCCTGGAGGTACCTGCACCCCTTCTTGAGGGAATGAGTTAGGTGCCTGCTTCACTTCGCACATAAAACAGCTGGAGGAAAAGGAAAAAGGAGGTGTCCCCAGATAAGAAAATCCCATAGCTCAGTGGTTAGAGCAGCTTCCTAAGAGGTGGGAGACTCCTATTCAAATCGTTTCTCCCCCTCTGGCAGAGAGGGGTGAATTGAACGTGGGTGTCCCACATCCCCAGCAAGTGTTCTAACCACTAGACTAAAAGTTACATGGCGAGCAACTCCTCCTCCTCCAGCCAGACTTTATGTGGGACCTGGTTGAGTAGATGTGCTTAGAGGCTATCACTGGATCTGTTCCCATGTATGAGCTAGGCAGCCAAATGCCCGTCTTCTCTTGGTTTATGATTTGCTCTGTGGTTTAATTGGGAGATAGGTATCTGGATGCCTCGAGGGAGGAAGCAGTGCACATGCTCAGAGGCAGATACTTAAGTGTGGAGGGAACCTTTACCCTGAAAACTTAGGCACCGAGTGAGTTTAGGCACCTATGGGGTATGGCAGGAGTTTTGTGGATAACAGTGGAGCCAAAACTGGGATTTAGGTGCCTAAATCTGGGGTATAGGTGCCTATGTACCTCTCTTAATACTGACTGAAAAGGATTTGTAATACGTTAGTAAGATAAGACAATAAAAAAGTCAAAATAAGGGTTTTTTCACAACCTTTGCTTATACTTTGCTTTATACTTCCCACATATCTTCTCTGTCCTCCTTGTCCATGTGCTGCTCTATTAACTGCATCTAAATTCCCTTGTCTCTCTCTCTCCTAAAGGAATCACTAAGATCTGAGCTCACCTATCCCATCAACCTTTTGATTGCTTCATAACCAACATATTTTAAATACAATTTTGTAGCATCAGTTCTTTATCACCAAACCAGCTGATCAAGACACAAAAAGCAATGAGGAAAGGAAATATTTAGTTGAAGCAGTGTTCCCAACCTCATTGTTTCTTTTCTCTTCTCCTTGCCCTTCATCGTATAAATAAAAGTAGCAGTTAAAGTTGCTGAATACTTTTCACTGTAAGACCCTTGCTTTCAAGTTGCTTTTACCTTTGCCATACGGAATCCCTTTGGGATGAAATTTTCCATGCCGGGTATCTGCCTCATGCTATTTTTTTATTTGTTATTTTCAGCCAAAAAATCTCAGCTGTTTTCAGAACGAGAATAGGGGAAAATATTTTGTTTTGCCCATGAGCTCAAGCTCAGAGGAGACTTGTTACAGCTGAATTCTCCCAAGCTTCTGTCCTGAGCGTGCTCCAGCCCAGGGGATGAGCTGGACTTTCCCCTGCAATTGCTGTTACCAGCTGCTGTGGCTGGAACTGAGAGCTGGAAGACTGTATCTCCCATGATCAATGCCCCCCTCCTGGCAACCAAGAAGCATGCAAGGAGGAGAAGGTAGACACATCTTGACTGGAATGCAGAGGTCAAAAAGCCATGCCTGGAGAGCTGGTGATGGTCATGGATGGTGGTGGTGGTAAAGACCGAGATGGAGGATTGGGATGAAGGAATGAGGTGAGCTGAGGAATCAAGGACCGGTGAGGAGTGCTCTAAACTCTGCTGACGAACTCTGCTACTGGAATTTCAGATCTTTTCTTTTCTTTCCACCCTTTCAGTCTGCTTTTTTAAAGACCTAGGAAATTACATACAAACTACTGCATTAAAAGGACATTCAGGTTGCAAAGCCAAGCAGTCAAAAGTTAGGAAATGCCAAAAGTAAGGCTGCTGATGTGATCTTAATTTGCCCCCTTTATGCATAAGTTTTATTGTAAAGTGATTACATGATCACATACTATTCTTTCCAAAGGGTCATGGCCTCATTCAGTATACAGAACGAATGGTACCTAGATAATGAATCAGGGTTGAGTGTTGGATCCCCAAAATGAGGCAGTGGATTGCAGGGGGGGAAAAAGGATGGTCTTGTGGCTTAGGCAGATGAATGCCACTCTGGTGAACTGTATTCTGTCTTTGCCTCTGCCATAGAGTTTTTATGTGATATGGGGTGTGTCACTTAAACCAAACTCTTCATAGGTGGCCACTAAAGTGTTCTTCATTTTCTGAGTTCCCAAATTGAAAGAGTAGCATGTTCCAACCCTCCAGTGATGAATGCAGAACCAAGGGCAAATGTGATGTATTCTGAAATGCCTTTGTAATCACATTTCTTGAAGGACAATCATGGAGCAGAAAGAATTGTGGCTGAGCTGGGTAATTTAGTTAATTAACCTTTGGAACAATTTACCCAGCGCTGTGGTGGATTCTCCATTACTGACCATTTTAAAATGAAGATTGGATTTTTTTTTTCTAAGACATGTGCTCTAGGAATTATTTGGGAAATTTCTATGGCCTGTGTTATACAGGTTGTCAGAGTAGATGATCACAGTGATCCCTTCTGACCTTGTAATCTATGTATCTATGAATGATTTGTCATTTATTTATTTAAATTGATACATTCTCTAGGTGTAAATTCTCTATGGTTAGCCAAAAATTAAAGAATACAACATAAATGTCTGACCTAGTTCTATAATATAAAACTATAATCCACTGAAAATGGTTTTTCACAGTCAGCTACCCTATTTGGATATATTTCCTATCCAATTTTGCCTAGTTGTACCAATGAAAAAATTTACTAATCAGTACTAAAGACAAAGATATGTGGGCAAGATCCCAAAAATTGATGAATTTTTAAGAGAATTAACCCATCATTCTTTCATCTAGGACAGGTAGGATTTTTTGTCTCAATAGGTGAGCAGCATACACCACCAATTTGGTCAACTTAATGTACCCTCTCTGCACATATGCACATTAAACATTATTTGAAAGCTGCTTATGTCTATTTTAAGATGAGGTATGATGTGGAGCTGTCAAGTGGTGCTGTTACCATAGAAATGGAGATAAATAATGACATAATTAACATGATAAAATGACCACTTTGGAATATTTGCATTAGTTTCAGTTTGTTTAATTACTTTTTTATTATTTCAAGACATAAAATTAAATTTCTTTGTGACCTCAAAGCAACACAACAACAATCTAAAAGGTAAAACAAAATCTAGTAATTAATTTGTGCAAGTATCATTGAAATTTAATAGCACTGTTGACACTTCTAGTTCACGTTGTTGGGGACACTGGGGCATGGCCACTAAGTAACTCGAGGGGATGGAAGACCACGAGTGTCAATGGAGCCCCCTCGCACTAGGCCCAGGTGTCCTTGGCCCCCCCTCCCACCTGGAGGCACTCGCAGCAGCTCTGCGTACTAGGCCCAAGTGTCCTTGGCCCCCCCGCCTGGAGGCACACACAGCAGTTATGCTGAGGATCTGCAACAATATGCTGCAGAGTCAGACTGCCTGAAACTAAGCAAGGCCAAACAGGGCAGATATGAAAGAACAATGCTGAATAAAGCAGCTTTATGTATAGTTTAACAAATGATACAGAGAACCAGGGAACTAGCTGGGAACTGGATTGGCTGGCTATATGGATACTTGGGGCAGCTTGCTATTGGATAAGTATGCTGGGAAAAAGGATATATAAAAGCCTGTGTAACTTCCTGCTCTGTGTACAGGATTTGAGATTCAAATCTCCCTGTACCTATTTGAAGCTTCAAATAAACTTTTCTGCTTCTCCACCCCATTGTGATTCTTGAGTGTAGCACACCGGGTAACGAACCAACCCAGCTGTTGCCGGCAACAACGTCATTATCATCATTTTGTTATGATCTCTCTTGAGAGTGTGTGGGTTACCATAATCTTCATTGCCTTGGCATGTGCACAGTTCCATGCAGGGAAGATGGTTCTGACTACAGACACAGTTGATTGTGCAGCAACCCCTACTGGTACATGCACAGGTAAGGTTCTGTAGAAGCTCAGAGGCCACTGGGCCCTTGAAGAATACAGGAAGTGGTTAATCATCCATTTTTTTCCACTCATGTTGCAATGGTGACCCAGTAGCTGGTTTATCTATGCATGAAGACATCCAAATCTTTGTTTGCCAAGATGCTTTTCTGACATGCTCTTCAGAACTGTCCTTACATGGTGGGAGTTTGGCCAGTGACTTGTCCTTTTGATGGCTCGATTGAGGCACAAGCAATACATGTCTCCATGGGTCTCCTTTTCTTTCTCACTCTGGTCATGCAGTGCTGCTATCAACTTCCTTGCTGCAGAAATCACAGCTTGTCCATCACTCTCCCAATTTGGCAAGATATTTGAAGTGGTAAGCAACCTTTGTTTTGACAACATTAAACAGATTTTTTCCCACTACCAAAGTTGGATGACAGTCACATCCTTAATGTGCATACAGCAGGAAGTATGTTGCAGAAGTCAGAAATGAGTGTATCATAAACTGCTCGCTTGTTGGTTGTGCTGTTAACAGTGCCTGTTTCAATCTTTGTTATCTTTGTATTCCATTCTTGGAAGCAGTGAAAGTAAGGGTGAAAGCATCTGTATCAGGTGATCTAATTACTATGATTCCTTTGACAGCAAGTGACCCAAAAGCCATATTGGCACATACATCATGCATAAGCATCCTTCTGTCCACTTCCTCTGGAGTACTGTACGGGTCTTGGGCTTCTCCAGCTCCTGTACTGGTGATGGACTTTGCTACTTTACCATTGGAAAACCATCCAGCAACGAGGAGTGTTTGTGCTGGGTGTGCTCCTACACTCTCAAGTGCATTTTGAACTATACATTCACAGAGGAATTTTACAAGTGACTGCTTGTTGGACGCCATGTTAGAAACTTTTTCCTTGGAGGCTTGGGATGTCCACCAGTCACCTGGTATGTCTTGCATACAACCTTAGATCCTGTCCAGTGCTATCTTTTACAGTTTTCTTAGAGTTACTGTTGTCAGATCTGTCTCAAAGACTAAGATTACAGAATTAGCTTTGTCAGATCCTTCTAGGATCTGCGTCAAATATGGAGCAGCCAATTCACTGAATGTGTGGAATTTGTCTTCAGCCATCATTTGTGTGACAGCTATGGCATCTCTGATCCACATGGTGGTTTCTTTGTTGCATGTTCTTAGCTCATGGATTCTTTCAGCTTGAACTTCCAGCTGATGCCCTAATTCAACTATGTCCTTCTCATTGTTCCATCAGCATGGAAGAGGGACATAGGCACAGGTCCTATTGGGTAATAAAGAACAGTTGCCATTGAAACATCATCTTTGCATCTTGCTACGGATACAGCTCTATGGGAAAACAATTTATAGACTGATAGTTGCTGTGATTGTCTGTCCCTTAACAGACTTAAATTTGGTCTTCTTGCTCATGTCAGCAAATGTTTTGGATGCCAGGTAGCTTCTCTAGCCCTATCAAGACATATGTGCCTCCAGAATCAAAGTGCATCTCTCACAAATCTCTCCATTTGTTCTTGACCAATATCTGCCATTTTCAGTAGGGATTCTTGTATCCCTGTTAGACATATGCCACGTGTTTTGATAAGCCACCTCTGGATGTGATTCACAGTTGAATGGGTTTGTTATATTGTTGATGACATGGTTGGTAAGAGCTATAACATGGTGTTCATCCCTCTTCAGTGCATAGGGTTTGTGGATTTTGATCTTCACTATTTCTTGTTAGTTCATATCTTTCTCTCATAGCTTTTGCATATTTATAATATGAAGCTGAGTATCTCTAACACTAATACTGAGCTATGCATAAGTGTCACTGAAAGCTAGTTTCTAGATTATTCCAAAGGCTAATCCTGCATGCCTAGGCAATTTCAATTTAAACCTTCTACCAGGCAGAGTAGATGCTACATTGTATGTACACAAGCTTACACACAGAGAAGCATCATATTAGGAGTTCATGTACATTCATGTCCACTCACTAAGAAGTACAAACTATGGGCACGCAATCTACTGCTGTTGGTACACAACCTGATCTGGTCAGCAAATTTCACTTGAAAATATAGACAACTATTATAATCACTTGTGAGATACTTTGACCACTAGGAATATGTCCTGTGAAAACATATCATGTTAGTATATTGCACAATGTTGATATTCGCCACTTTTGTCACATGCTAAACAGATTAATCATAGGACTGGAAGAGATCTCGAGAGGTCAACTAGTCCAGTCCCCTGCACGCAAGGCAGGACTAAATATTATCTAAACCATCCCTGACAGGTGTTTATCTAACCTGCTCTTAAAAATCTCCAGTGATGGAGATTCCACAAGTTCCTTAGGCAATTTATTCCAGTATTTAACTATCTTGACAGTTAGGAAGTTTTTCCTAATGTCCAACCTAAACCGCCCTTACTGCAATTTAAGTCCATTGCTTCTTGCCTATCCTCAGAGCAGTGGTTCTCAGCCAGGGGCACATGTACTCTTGGGGGCCATGCAGAGGTCTTCCATGGGGTACATTAACTCATCTAGATATTTGCCTAGTTTTACAAAAGGCTACATAAAAAGGACTAGAGAAGTCAGTACAAACTAAAATTTCATACAATGACTTGTTTATACTGCTCTATATACTATACACTGAAATGTAAGTAAAATATTTATATTCCAATTGATGTATTTTATAATTATATGGTAAAAATGAGAAAGTAAGCAATTTTTCAGTAATAGTGTGCTGTGACTTTTTATGTCTGATTTTGTAAGCAAGTAGTTTTAAAGTGGGGTGAAACTTGGGAGGGAGGGGTACACAAGACAAATGAGACTCCTGAAAGGGGTACAGTAGTCTGTAAAGGTTGAAAGCCATTGCCTCAGAGGTTAGTCTCCCTCTTCCTTGTAACAACCTTTTATGTACTTGAAAACTGTTATCATGTCGCCTCTCAGTCTTCTCTTCTCCAGATTAAACAAACCCAGATTTTTCAATCTTCCCTCATAGGTCATGTTTTCTAGACCTTTAATAATTTTTGTTGCTCTTCTCTGGACTTTCTCCAATTTGTCCACGTCTTTCCTGAAATGTTGTGCCCAGAACTAGACACAATACTCCAGTTGAGGCCTAATCAGCGCAGAGTAAATTGGAAGAATTATTTCTCGTGGCTTGCTTCCAACACACCTGCTAATACATCCAAGAATTATGTTTTATTTTTTTGCAACAGTGTTACACTGTTCACTCATATTTAGCTTATGATCCACTATGACCCCCAGATCTCTTTCTGCAGTACTCCTTCCTAGGCAGTCATTTCCCATTTTTGTAGGAGCACAATTGATTGTTCCTTCCCAAGTGGAGTATTTCGCATTTGTCCTTATTTAATTTAATCCTGTTTACTTCAGACTGTTTCTCTAGTTTGTCCAGATCATTTTGAATTTTAATCCTATACTCTAAAGCACTTGCAACCCCTCCCAGCTTGGTATCATCCGCAAACTTTATAAGTGTACTATCTATGCCATTATCTAAATCAGTGATGAAGATATTGAACAGAACCAGATCCAGAACTGATCCCTGTGGGACTTCACTTTATATGCCCTTCCAGCATGACTATGAACCACTGATAACTACTCTCTGGGAATGGTTTTCCAAACAGATATGCACCCACCTTATAGTAGCTCCATCTAGGTTGATTTCCCCTAATTTGTTTATGAGAAGGTCATGCAAAACAGTAACAAAAGACTTACTAAAGTAAAGATATACCACATCTACTGCTTTCCCCCATCCACAAGGCTTGTTACCATGTCAAAGAAAGCTATTAGCTTGTTTTAACACAATTTGACAAATCCATGCTGACTGAAAAAATATTTGCCCATACAAAACCAATAAAAATCTTTTAATACATTATTGTTTGCTAGCTTTGACCAATAAACATCAAATTAAGATGCTGAAATTAACTTAAACAGTGAAAACAATAGTTATAGTTATGATGCAGTGTTTTGGGGGCTATGCAAAAAAATTAGTTTCTCATTTTGGGTACCATTGTTTCACCTTGTATACAGGCTTACAGCACCACCTGAGATCTTCACATGAGACCTCATCTAAACATCCATAAAATAAACTTTCAAATGATATATGATGTGGGTGTGTGTAGGGTGCGTACATTAAACTCCAACAAATAGCTCTTTCTGGGGAATTACGACATGCCTATGAAGGTTTATGTATGAAGTGATTTATGCTGGAAGGAAATGGTCAGTTGAGATTGCATGTAATTTCAAGTTATCTGCATTCCTGCTTCCCTAGAGCATAGGAGCCATCTCTTTCAGGATTGAAATTGTCACTCATCTGTCACCTAGTTTCAAAATCGCATGCATTGTTACTCAAACTATCTTATCCTACTTGTGCATGTCAGTCTTTAAAGAGAGATGACATTGTAAGTTACATGTTTGCTTTGAAGTGAGACAATGGTCAAGTATGTTCGTCTCAATGATCTGCTAGTGAATCTAAAATGAAAATTTACAATTTAAAATAATACAGTGAATGTATAAGTCTCCTGCACACTTGTGGTGTGGGAATAAAGGTAAAAAATGGACACACAATGTTCCTGAGTCACCACTGCATTACTCTAGTTTTATAGTTGTAAAAGCCATTCTGGTTAAGGGAGAGGCAGGATTGTCCAGTGGTTGGGGAACTAGCCTTGGACTCAGGACACCCAGGTTCAGTTCTGTGGTCAATCCCAGGCTTCTTATGTGGCCTTGGAAAAGTCACATATGGTAAAAATTTCCAAAAGGAACTTGAGTGCTTCACAGAATGTCATGGGAATAAATACAATACAGACTAAGAGTTCCTCAGATAATGTGGTAAACAGGGTCAATCTCAAATAGATTATATGGCAGTAATGAATCCCAGAATTTGAAAATGACCTAATATTAGAAACAGCTGATAAAACGTTTATCTAATTCTGCTGTTCCAGGCTATTCTCCTCTTTTGAGAGGATAACATTTTAAGCAGGAGAATTCATTTGGGGTTTGATGCAAAACCGATTCAGATTAACAGAAAAATTCCCACTGATATCTACAAGCTTTGGATCAGATCCTTGGCTAGGTGAAATTACTACAAGTGACAATGGGACTTGACTTATCCCCTGCCCCAATTACAGAGGTCTGTTCATAGCTATATGCAAAGATGCTGCTGTGCATTTGGAAAACCTGTATTTTTTCCTTTTGAATTTGAGCTGCAATTCAAACCCTGTTTTCAAAACAAGATTTTCAAACATCAAATATAAGCAAAGCTTTTAGTAAATCTGAATGCAAGTTAGCAGTCATTCATTTGCACATTATTAAACATTTTTCACAAATCACAGTGTTGTCACTGTAATTAGAAGCCTCTTTATACTGCATCAGTGGCTTGTTAATCTGACACATACGTTATTAATATCAAGGTCTTAAATATGACTTTACATTAAAAACATTCCTGCTCTTGAGACATCTGTGATTATTCTGTTTACTTTAGAGACTTTCACATCATTTAGGAGAACTTCATAATATATTAGTGACTTTGTATTAACCTCCTGGTATAATTCTGATTTAAATTTGTAAAGCCAGAAATAGTCTAGGCTGATTATATTTGCTATTTTCATATTCTAATTAAGGCTGGACTTCTGACATGGCTGCCATAAGAGTTTTGGAACCAACAATTTTTACAAAAAACGAAACAAACGAACAAAAAAAACAGCCCATCGTTGGTGGGGGTTTTTTGTTTTTGCTTTTGTTTTTTGTAATTTGTATTTTCTGCCTGTATATGAGTGGGCGGGAGGAGGGTGAATGACAAATAGGGGAAGAGACTTCAATGCGAGCCTTGAAAGCTGCAAATTTAAGTCTTGGGCTGCCTAAGGGGTTATTGGAGAAAAGGAGCTTACCAACAACTATCTTCAAGAGATTAAGTCCTCCAATGAGTCTTAAAAGTCCCCCCCATCCAGAAAAAAAGAATTTGGAGAGTCAGACTGGGTTTTAAAATGTAGGTCCAATACGGCAACACGTCTGTTCAGAATTGTCCACTGTTACCCACAGAACTGTCCACTTGGCATATTTTGTTATTTGCAATAAAAGTAAATGGAAAAAATAAAGGTTGTGGTGGGTGCAAAATAGTGCCCAACACTTTTGACATTTTGAAAACTATATTTCCTTGACTTTTGCCTTTCTTGTCACAAAACCGCTCTGATTCTCTCCGATAAATAAAATTAAAATTAAAGAGCCATGAGAAAATGACAGTCCTAATTACAATATAAAATATAGATGGATCAGATTGTGGCACAGCTGTTTAGGGAAGGAAGACACGCAACTTCTGTGGTTCTCCAGAACTTGTGATTCCTTTCTTGCACTGCTCCTGCACCACCCCTTGTACAGGGCAGATTGTAAATGTCAATGCAAAAGTAAAATTAGAACTAAAAATGCCAAAAATTATAAAACAGGGACTGGGGAAACAAGAATGTCACAATAAGATTAACTCATCCACATTTAGCAGTGCAAGTGGAATCCATTTCTTAATGGTACAGGGGATATGGGGGGCACATGACCTCCTTACGTGACCCTTCACATGACTCCTCCCCACCTTGTTCCTGGGGCCCCCACACTCTCCCCGTCCCCTCCCCATGATCCACCCCCCTTACTTGGGGAGGGGTTGGGGCGGGTACAGCCACGCCGTCAGGGCTCTCCTGGGAACTGCAGCGGGGAAAGGAGCAGAACGCTGGCAGCCTCCGGGAGCTACGCCCACCCCAGACCCGGCCCCAGCCCTGTCCTCTGACGGGGCTGCTGTACAGACAGAGGAGACCCCCCATGGAAGGTCTGGGGGCTGTACAGCTGTGCCAGAGGAGCTTCCTGGGTGAGGCCGCCCAGCAAACCGGACCATTCCACCCTACTTGCACTGCTGTCCACATTACATGTACAGGGCCAAGTTCAGCTGAGATGTGAGTGTACCTAATTCATATTGACTTTGATGGAAGATGCTCTCACTTACGCAAGGGCTGAATTGGCCCTATGATACAAATATTTCTGTTACTAGTTAGGTTGTTAAATGTATACTTTACTAAACAGGGGCCAAATTCATCTCTGATGTGACTCCACTGTCTCCAGCTGAGTTATACCAGTGATGAATTTGGCCAAGTACACTCAGTGTGAGGCATAGTGTCTGATTTTGAATGTTTGAACTTTGCTTTCATTTGGAAACAGATGATTGAGCATAAATCGCATTGAAATCTTAGTCCAGACTTTGAACTGACCATATCTTGTATACCCCAATTCCAGATGCATTGTGTACAATATTGGCTTGGCCTTGGCTTTGGCCTCTACAGCAGGGGTCTCAAAGTCCCGGCCCGTGGGCCATTTGCGGCAATCTCCGCACTGCGGCCTGTGGAAGACAGATGCATGCAGCCATGCTGCTGGCAATGTCTGCTGCAGGCACCGCCCCCCGCAGCTCCTATTGGCTGGGGGAGAGGGCTGGAGATACCATCAATAGTCTCTGGGCAGAGTCAGCCATGGAGGCAGCATAACTTTTTTCCACAATAAATATAAACAAGTCAAAATACCGAACACAGCTATCTGATGCACACCTTGCTGCAGTCCTGAAGGTTTCAACTGCTCAGTCACTGAGGCCAGACATCAACAAACTGACAGAACTGAAGTGTTGCCAGGTGTCTGACAAACACTAAAAACTCTCTAGCAGGCAAAGAATTGTATAAAGTTGTATGACAGTTTTATTATTCCTAAGAAATTCGAAATAAAAAATACAGTTTTCTTTTCTGAACACCATCTTCAGTGACATTGGCCCGCTGGGAGGATTTGAAGACTGGCACTGGCCCTAAGGTAAGTTGAGTTTGGGACCCCTGCTCTACAGGCCTCTTCAGACTCCCTGGCCAGAGATGTCCGTGACCTCCAACAAGTATGCTAGTGATGGTAGTATTTTTGAGGTACTGCTGCTCCTCCCTGAGAGTCTACCTGTGCAGTGTCACAGGTTCAGTCCTGTCTTCTTTAATCAACATAATTGTTAGATCACTAAGGCAGATTCTGAGACACTGTGTACAATACATCCACACTGTAACAGGGTGGCTTGCCCACTAAGGCCAGTGCCCGGGCCCACCAACCCTTGTTACTAAGGAAGCTTGATCAGGGATTACCCGATGGACCTATAACGAGCAGTGAGAAGCTGCAGAGAGGAGGCTCTCAGGGAGAGCAGAGTGGAACAGAGAGGCTGTTGGGAGTAAGCAGGCTCCATCAGAGAAACCTTGGAGTTGGGGAGTGAACGTACAGGTAGGAAAGGTCTGGGAATGACTTGACAAAGAGGTAAATGGAGGGACTTGAGAACTTTGTTTTTGAATGTTTGTTATTTTAATAAAGGAGAAGCTGAGAAGGGGCATGAATGGACAAAATGATTTGTGATTTATTGAAGTCCCTTGAATAGGGAGACTGAGACAGGGGCTTCCCTGAGGCCATGAGAGGCCACTTCTAGGGCACCCCATCTGATGACACACATCTTTCTCTCTTTGAAGACAGTGCTGTCACTCAGATGATCAAATACCTGAGTGAGACAGGTACATGAATGAAAGGCAGCTGGTTTAATCCAGATAAGAAATAATTTTGGTAGAAAGGGGGGATTACTTCAAGAAATTAGCAGGAACTATGGCCTCGATTTACAAGGGATTTAGGCATTGCAATGCTGAGTGTTATGGTGCCTAAAAAATCACAGGAACAACAGTGCAATCCACAAATCTCGAGGTAGGTGCCTAGCCTCCCTGTACAATGAATAGGGAGAGAGAGACACTTAGAATGCAATCCACAAAAGACAGCATGCTGGGTGGAGAGCTGGCTAAACTAGCCTATGGGAGATGCCAAAAAGAGGAGTGTGTCTTAAGCCCTTCCCAGAGATAGGTACTTAAGTTTGGACTGTAGGGAGGTGCCTAACTCTGCTTACTGATCCCTGAACTGGAACTTGTCTTGTGGTGTCAGGTGTCTAATGTGTTTCTTCCAGGAATGAATTAGATGCCTGCCTTGCCTTGCACAAAATGACTGGAGCAGGAGGAAGCAGTGCTGCTGCATATCTTAAACTTTTAATTCAGTGGTTAGAGCACTACCTGGGATGTAGGAGACCCAGGTTCAATTCCTCCCTCTGCCTGAAGGGGAGAAAGGATTTGAAGAGGGGTCTCACACTTCTCAGGAAGATTCTCTGACTGCTGATCTATGGGATATTCTGATGGGAGGCTCCCTCCATCTCTCCTGTTGAAGTTGTTCCACTGTGGGTAAATAATGAAAGTGATTGAAGCAGGGGGACTGGACTCTGGGTGTCTCATCTCCCAGATGGGTGCCCTAACCACCAAGCTACGGAGTCATTCTCTCCGTGGCCCAATGACTGTTCCGCTGTGGATAAATACTTAAATAGTCTTTGGGCCAGAGAGAACATAAGAACAACCATACTGGGTCAGACCAGTGGTTCATCTAGCCAAGTATCTTCTCTCTGATAATGGCCATTACCAGAGCTTCAGGGTTAATGTACAGAACAGGGCAATTTTGGAGAGATCCACTCTTGTCTTCCTTTCCTAGCTTTTGGCAGTCAGAGGCCCTCAGCATGGGTTACAGCATGGGTTACATCAACAGCCATTGATGGACCTATCCTCCAAGAACTTATTTAGTTCTTTTCTGAACCCAGTTATACTTTGAACATCACAACATCCCATGGCAATCAGTTCCACAGGTTCATTGTGCATAGTGTGAAAAAGTATTTCCTCTTGTTTGTATTAAACCTGCTGCCTTTTAATTTCATTGGGTGACCCCTGGTTTTTGTACTGTGGGAAAGAGTAAATAACACATTTTTACCACACCATTCATGATTTTATAGACCTCTATCACACCCCCTCCCCTTAATTGTCTCTTTTCTAAGATGAACAGCCCTAATATTTGCAGTCTTTCCTCATAGGGAAGCTGTTTCATACCCTTGATCATCTTTGTTGTCCTTATCTGAACCAATTTCACTATATCCTTTTTGAGATGGGGTGACCAGAACTGGATACAGTATTTGAGGTGTGGGCACACCATGGATTTATATCATGGCATGATGATATTTTCTGTCTTATCTATCTCTTTCCTAATGGTTCCTAACATTCTGTTAGCTGCTGCATATTAAGTTTTCAGAGCACTCTCCACGATGACTCCAAAATCTCTTTCTTTAGTGTTAACAGTTAATTTAGAATCCATGTTGGGATTATTTTTTCCAATGTGCATTACTTTTGCAGTTATCAATGTTGAATTTCATCTGCTATTTTGTTGCCCAGTCACCCAGTTTTGTGATCCCCCTTCCCCCGCCTTTTCAATCAGCTTTAACCTTAACAGGTGAATGAGAATGACTTGGTAGCTTGGTGGTTAGGATACCCAGTTGGGAAGTGGAGGGTCTAGTTCCTCTGCTCCCAATCATTTTCACAAAGGCAGATACAGAGAAAAAAAATCTGATTAACAGATTACAGTATGCAAGACTCTCCTACTAAAGGTAGCATCTAGAGCAGGGGTTCTCAGAAAAAATCCTTTGGTGGCCTCAGAGTGTGGCCACCAACTCTTGCTGGTGTCCGCTTTCATATTTTTTCCTAAAATACTTGATTAGCTTTAGGAAAAACAAATAAATATGCAGATATATATGTCCAAATCATTGTAATTTATTTATGGCTAGCTAGTAAGTCTGTTGTGAAAAGTGATACTTGTATGTCTGTTAATATCACAACAGACTTACTAGCTAGCAACAGACATACAAGTATCACTTTTCACAGCAGACTGACTCATCCCAGGCAAGCCTGGGGACAAACTAAATCCTGGATGGGGTTGGGTGAGGCAACGGGGGGTGAGGGGCAACTGGGTGGATGGCCAGGGGAGGCAGTGGGAGGCTGGAGCCTGAATCCCTGTGGTCAGATCCCAAAGCCCAGCGGCTGGGGAATGGGTCCTGGGGATGGAGCCCGAAGCTGTGCAGCCCAGGGCCTGCTGCCACACAGCCAGAACCCAGGACTGGAACCCGAAGCCCTGTGGCCAGAGCCTGCAGCTCCACCACACCAGGGCTGAAGCCCAAAGCCTGAGCCGCACCACCCCGGGAAGGTGGGGAACTCGCCAGCTGCCTGCACCTCCAGCGTTGTGCCCCACGTGTCTCCGGAGAGGGGCAGGGCCCAACCGCTGCTGGCAGCCCCAGCAACCAACACCAAGGTAGTGCATCCAGGAGCAACAGAGAGGGGCCGCTATTTTGCCACTTCCCCCCGTCACAGCCCAGGAGGCTGTGGCTGCAGGAAAAGGCCCTGGTGGCAACATGCAGCCATGGTGGCCGCATTTGAGAAATGCTGACCTAGAGGTTGCCTCTTCAATCCTGTGGTGGCCTAGTAAGGTATTTAAGGATGGTTTGCAGCTTTCTAACACAGTTCTTGAGGGTAAGTATCCCTTCTACTGACCCTTGAGATAGAGACATCTCTCATGGAATAAACCTAGATAGGAGGCAGAACCTCGTTACCCCAGACAGTGTAAGCTTCCTTAATGCAGTCTCTCATTCTGTGAGACTCGGAATCTTTAGAAGGTTGTTAAGCTTTTCTGGGGAGCTACAAAGAGGATACATTTCTCTACATTGAATTGCATAAGCTGCTTATCTGCCTGTTCTCTTAGACCATCAACATCATTTTGAATGATATTTCCATTTATCATTGTGCGCAGTTGGAATGAATGTTACTTTGCTGTATTGTTAAAAGCAGAGTGCTTTGGCTAGCTAGATTTTTCTGGTTTCTCTCTGTAAAGTTGGTTCTTAAGATTAGCTTCTTCAAAAGCTTCTGGGTCAGATCCTGGGGTTTGGCTGGTCTGCATAGCATACAGATTGATATGGGTGTGTACACATGTGCAAAGGTGGTGTAAAAGCTCATCATTGTACTCTCCTGATTCTGCAGTAGTTCTGTACAGGTCAATCCCCTGACTGCCAGGCTAATGCAACCTGAAGGCTGCTCTAACTTACTTGTAAACCGTACCAAGGTACAGCTGGGGATTAGTACCTCCTTCCATTTGTGCACAACCCTTTTCTCCTGCTACACAGACAGCAGAGAAGATGACTGGAGTAAGAACCCCTGTATTGGCTCTACACAATTGAGAGGATCATCATTATATTCAAGTGATTTTTCCTGGCTGATTATACTGGTTTTAGAAACAGTTTATACTGACAGTTACACCACATCAGCAAGTTAAAGAGGTATGAGCTGGATGAATGGACTATAAGGTGGATAGAAAGCTGGCTAGATCGTGTGGCTCAATGGGTAGTGATCAACGGCTCCATGTCTAGTCGGCAGCCGGTATCAAAAGGAGTGCCCCAAGGGTCGGTCCTGGGGCCAGTTTTGTTCAATATCTTCATTAATGATCTGGAGGATGGCGTGGATTGCACCCTCAGAAAGTTTGCAGATGACACTAAACTGGGAGGAGTGGTAGATATGCTGGAGGGTAGGGATAGGATACAGAGGGACCTAGATAAATTAGGGGATTGGGCCAAAAGAAATCTGATGAGGTTCAACAAGGACAAGTGCAGAGTCCTGCACTTAGGACGGAAGAATCCCATGCACCACTACAGACTAGGGACCAAGTGGCTAGGCAGCAGTTTTGCAAGAAAGGACCTAGGGATTACAGGGGACAAGAAGCTGGATATGAGTCAACAGTGTGCCCTTGTTGCCAAGAAAGCTAACGGCATTTTGGGCTGTATAAGTAGGGGCACTGCCAGCAGATCAAGGGACGTGATCGTTCCCCTCTATTCGGCATGGGTGAGGCCACATCTGGAGTACTGTGCCCAGTTTTGGGCCCCACACTACAAGAAGGATGTGGAAAAATTGTAAAGCATCCAGTGGAGAGCAACAAAAATGATTAGGGGTCTGGAACACATGATTTATGAGGAGAGGCTGAGGGAACTGGGATTATTTAGTCTGCAGAAGAGAAGAATGAGGGGGGATTTGATAGCTGCTTTCGACTTCCTGAAGAGGGGTTCCAAAGAGGTTGGATCTAGACTGTTCTCAATGGTAGCAGATGACAGAATGAGGAGTAATGGTCTCAAGTTGCAGTGGGGGATGTTTAGGTTGGATATTAGGAAAAACTTTTTCACTAGGAGGGTGGTGAAGCACTAGAATGGGTTACCTAGGGAGGTGGTGGAATCTCCTTCCTTAGAGGTTTTTAAGGTCAGGCTTGATAAAGCCCTGGCTGGGATGATTTAGTTGGGGATTAGGGCCTGCTTTGAGCAGTGGGTTGGACTAGATGACCTACTGAGGTCCCTTCCAATCCTATGATTCTACCAGAGAATCTGCCCCTTTCTGTCTGACAGGAAATCATCAAAGATCTTGAACATAGTGTTGGATGAGGAAGGTTTCTTTGTAAAGGTCATTTGCTTCTGTTATTTTAGTCAACTAGTGACACAACACTTCAGAACTGAATCACTGTGTTTATTACTGTTTCTTTAGAACTGTCTCAAATATATATTTGCTGGAGGCAGGAGCTTCTTCCAGGCCTTGAAAGATTTACTTTTTGTTACACAGACGAGAAGTTTTATTTCTTGTCCTGCTTTTTCCCAAGAGTCAAAGTTAACTTAGCTTTTGAACAAAGTCCAAAAAAGAAAGTACAGTACTGATGAAGAATCACAATTCTTCAAAGTAAAAGTTCAACTCATAAATTTTCTCAGCAATGCTGCTCTATTTTCGGCTCTATATTTCAACAAGTTTAGCCAAGCTAATATCACATTAGGTCATTGAGCAGATGTGAAGTTTGTTTTCTTAAAAAAACTCATTTCCCTCTTCTTAATTTTAAAAATCTATAATGATTAATATTGGTACTTTGTACATGACAAGGTAAAATATGGTCACTATATCTGCATTAAGTCAGGGTAGTATAAAAACAGATGGTTTACAGTAATACATAAAATAGACAGGGAAGAATGACATTTCTCTAAGGTCAGGGACAACTTATGTTTCCATATCAACAAATTCCATGTTAATTTATTTTTATCTTAGCTATTAAGAGTATGTTGCATGCATCATCCAATCATTCTTTACTGCAGTACAGGAGTTAGGACAACAGTGTTACTCATACCACAAGTAATAGTAAGAAATTAATTGAGGTCTAGACATGGGAAACACCTGTGTAAAGGCCAGGGAACCATAAAGTTGTCCCTTCACAGAATAAGCAAGGTGTGAGATCCGCTAAAGCTATAGTTGGAAATCCTGTGGATCTTGAGACCCTCATGGAAAGCAGAGATGTTTAGATGAAGGCCCATTGTCTCTTCCTTAGTCCTAGTGCTAAGCATCCCTGTTGTTATAGCCTTCCCACAAGGCGCTTTCCCATTCAGTTGAAATTACCTAGCTTGCTGGAAAATCCATGGAAGATAATGCTGACTCAGATTAACAGGCTTTATTCCTGGTGATGGTGCACAAGCCAAAAAGAACACAGCTTGGCTTTCAAATCCTAGGCTGATTGTGCAGGGCTGGCAGCCCAGGGAGAAAAATCCTTCATTTGTAAGCTGAAGAAAATTGACTGGGGAGACATTGAGAGATATTTAACATGGAACCCTACAGCACTTGTCTTAGAGAGTAGCTTTTTGGAGTAGAATCATGCCTTTATTGTGGAACCGCATTTCCTCCATCAGATATTAGGGATTTCTGTTTATGCGATGTCACATGAAGCACCAGATTCCAGCAAGCGGTACCCAAGTGCATCTAGCAGAAAAAAACTTCCAGTACCAGCCAGAGGCCATGATATCTGCATGTGACAGATGGTACAGACCCTTCAGAACCTGAAAGGTGGCCTTCCTAGTCATCTCTCCCATGTCCTCGTTTTCCTAACAAAGGGAAGCAACATGTGCCTGGAATGGGGTAAGCTAGGTCCCAGAGGAGTGCCTTCAGGAACTTGAAGAAAGGCAGCAGGACAGTTGCATCCAGTCTTCAAGAACATATGCAAAGAACAGCCTCGGTATTAACAACCCCAAGAGTTTAAAAATCAAGATGCAGGCCCCAAAAAATCATGAGGCTGGCTTTTTTATTTTTAAAGCGGGAACTGTTGCATAATCCATGCTATTAGTTTTTCTCACTTTAATAGCCAAAGCATTTTGATATTGCTGTAGACCTAGGACCAATAGATTTACATTGGATTGAAACACTTGTCAATTAGACTGAAATCTGGCACATGGTATTTCTATCATACGAAACTTTTCCAGCAGGCTAATTGCGATTCAGTGTCAGTGCACTGAAACCTCTAATGTTTCTAGTCAGGACTTTTGTGAGTCTTTACTGTGGAAAGCTATGTGCTTAAAATAAACTTCAGTATATCAGTAACTCTTGTTGTTTTTTTCCTAATGTAGAATGAAATACATCAAACTGCAGAATCTCTTTGCAAGAGACAGCAGAATGATGTTACTAATTCCCAACTCCTGCTACAGAAGAAGTTTGCTGCCACCTTATGGGTCTGTAAAGTATTTTTGGTGTTCTTTGTAATAATTCATTGCTGTTGTTAATGGTTATGATGATTCCTTTTCTTTTCTTTTAATTTTTATTCTTTATTTGTATTAGAGAATCATGGAAAAGCCCCAGTCAGGGTAGAGGCCCCATTTTGCTGCAGTTAAATAGAAATATACACATTTTTATTTATTTTTGCTATATTTATTTTTTTAAATATCACAATTTTTATTGCTTCCTTGTCTGATATTTTAAAAAATTATTTCCTGGTATTTTATTTTATCCATTGCAGCTTTCCCCATGGAGACACATTTGTTTAGCTACTATCATCTCTAGAAATTCTTCTGGGGAAATAGATCTTTAAAGATCTACTGGGTGTAACTTTTAAAGCCATTAATAGACTGGGTCCACTACATACTTTATGACTAAAATGTCCACTAGGAGAAGGCTGATGGAATCTAGTCTTGCATATGCAGAAGATGTACCAATCTTATCTTTTCTTCTATAGCCCTATAACTATGGAATATCCTGCTCCCTGGCCTGGGGAGAACTAGAATTAGCCCCTTTTCAAGGGGATTTAAAGCCTTTCATTTTAGAAGATAGTCATCTTAAGTATTAGGTACATTTTTCATACCCAAAAAACATATAATGTACCAGTGGCTGGTTGATATAGAATAGGAAGCTGGACGGCAGCAGCCATTGGGCACTTGAAACAAGTGATCACATGAAACACCAAGGAGGAAAGACAAATTACAGGTGCCAGGATTATTTTATATTTGTCTGCTGGTACAGATGTGCCATTCACCCCCCTCCCACCTCCATCTCAAACTCTATTGTTTTGGAGGTCCAGCATAATTCATGGATGGCTTTAAAGAAAAAGTTCAAAGAAAATTGTTCATACTGATTGTTATTACTCTGAACATAAAGAAAAGGAGTACTTGTGGCACCTTAGAGACTAACAAATTTATTTGAGCATAAGCTTTCGTGACCTACAGCTCACTTCATCGGATGCATTCAGTGGAAAATACAGTGGGGAGATTTATATACATAGAGAACATGAAACAATGGGTGTTACCATACACACTGTAACCAGAGTGATCACTTAAGGTGAGCTATTACCAGCAGGAGAGCGGGGGGGGGAGGGGAAGGGGGGGCGGGAGAGGAAACCTTTTGTAGTGATAATCAAGGTGGGCCATTTCCAGCAGTTGACAAGAACGTCTGAGGAACAGTGAGGGGTGGGGGTGGGGGATAAGCATGGGGAAATAGTTTTACTTTGTGTAATGACCCATCCACTCCCAGTCTCTATTCAAGCCTAAGTTAATTGTATCCAGTTTGCAAATTAATTCCAATTCAGCAGTCTCTCATTGGAGTCTGTTTTTGAAGTTTTTTTGTTGAAGTATTGCCTCTTTTAGGTCTGTAATCAAGTTACCAGAGAGATTGAAGTGTTCTCCAACTGGTTTTTGAATGTTATAATTCTTGACATCTGATTTGTGTCCATTTATTCTTTTACGTAGAGACTGTCCAGTTTGACCAACGTACATGGCAGAGGGGCATTGCTGGCACATGATGGCATATATCACATTGGTAGATGTGCAGGTGAACGAGCCTCTGATGGTGTGGCTGATGTGATTAGGCCCTATGATGGTGCCCCTGAATAGATATGTGGACACAGTTGGCAACGGGCTTTGTTGCAAGGATAGGTTCCTGGGTTAGTGGTTCTGTTGTGTGGTGTGTGGTTGCTAGTGAGTATTTGCTTCAGTCTGGGGGGCTGTCTGTAAGCAAGGACTGGCCTGTCTCCCAAGATCTGTGAGAATGATGGGTCATCCTTCAGGATAGGTTGTAGATCCTTGATGATGCGTTGGAGAGGTTTTAGTTGGGGGCTGAAGGTGATGGCTAGTGGCGTTCTGTTATTTTCTTTGTTGGGCCTGTCCTGTAGTAGGTGACTTCTGGGTACTCTTCTGGCTGTGTCAATCTGTTTCTTCACTTCAGCAGGTGGGTATTGTAGTTGTAAGAATGCTTGATAGAGATCTTGTAGGTGTTTGTCCCTGTCTGAGGGGTTGGAGCAAATGCGGTTGTATCGTAGAGCCTGGCTGTAGACAATGGATCAGGTGTACTCTGAACATGATATTTTAACTTAACCTTTGTTTCTCTAGATGAAAACACTTCATTGCTACCCCTTCTAACGTCCCATATAGCTGACTCTGCTTAAAATCATGCATCAGCTATATTTGAAGAAAATAGTTGAAAAATAAACAAAGCTGTTAACAATTATTGTATCTACTTTAATAGTTCTAGTGCATGTATGGTCAGTGTTCCCTCGAGTTCCAACTTGGAGATAACTAGTGAAGCCATTAACTCTAAAAAGCTCCAGCTGGTAGAAACTGAAGCAGAATGTCTGCATAGCAGTACTGGTCCCTGTAAACACATCATCCTGGTGCTGGTCCTCCACTTTCTATGCACTGGATCCCTGTTGAATGCAGAGTCCTGATCAAGGTGGCTCCATGACTCTGACCTCCCACAATAACTACATTCTACTGGAACAATGACACTGACCAATACTGTTCTCAAGGTTTAGGAGTGGAGGTGCCAGACTTTCATAGCAGCTCGTCCTGGCCTATGGAACTCACTTCCACAAGAGATCAAATGACCATGGGCCTCTAACTCCTTTCAGAACTAAACTTCAGCTCAGCACTCCCTCAGTATTTTCCTCTCACACAGAAAAAGAAACAGAGTTTGAGGTGTGTGGTTTATCTAGTTCTGTAATTAGGTTTTGTGAGTTTTTTTTAGCAATGGATACATTGTACAATAGTACCCAATGGTTTAGAGCTTGAAAAATTTACCTAGCATGTGCTAGCCTGAAGACTAAGCTTACTAGCCAGAGTAGAAAAATACACGTACTATCATGCAGTCCTCATCCCCTAACTCATGTGCCCTCTTAATGTAAAAGAATAAAATGTTTGAACCTTAGTTATATTGTTTGGTAACAAATTGTCATTCAACATAGAAGAACAATATTGAATTTATTTGACATATTTTACTAGTATCTGTCAAGTAATACACTCCCTAGTTAATATGTGACCGGATATAGAGGTGATTGAATGCCATTTGATCAGTTCTACTTTTAGGCTCATCTAAACTCCAGTGAGGCTGGCACAAAACTGCCATGAGAGAAGAGCCACAACCGGCTTGCTGATGCCCACCCTTCCCCTCCATTTATCCCATCCCAATCATCCCTCCCCAGCCCAGAATATGGGTCAGTATCTGCTTTGCGATTGGATATCAGGCAGCCAGAAGAGTCCGTGGTGGGGAGGAGGCATCCTCAGGTGTGTTTGCCTGTCTGTATGCATACACTCATACTCCTGAGGGACAGCGCCCATATAAAACACACATTAATCTAGCTAACAGGTCATAAGGGCAATGAGCACCATCATGAGATCCATGTCCAGAAGAAAAGTTGGCAGTTTCAGAATATTGATGATCATTGCTTAAATACCTCTGAGGGTATATCTACACTTTGAGCTGGGGCTGTGATTCCCACTTCAAGATGATGTATCCATCCTAGTTCTGATCGAGCTAGTGCGCTAAAAATAGTGGAGCCGCAGCAGTGTGAGTGGCAGGAGAGGCTAACTGTCCTGAGTATGTACTTAGGATCTCTGACAGGTATGCACTCAGGACAGTTAACCCTCCTTCACTCTCACTGCTGCAGCTACATTCTGTTTTTAGCGCACTAGCTCCAGGAGAGCTAGCGTGGCTACATCATCTTGAACTGGGTAGAACTTTGTAGATGTACCCTGAATTTATATTTGCTTCATTGGTTATTCACTCTGTGCTAGATGCTTAAAATTTATTAAAACTTTTCTTTCTAAGACTGGGCTTCTTTATCTAGCTCTATTTCTGTGATTGTATTTAGCCTACTTATAAAATGATTGAAATATATTTTACCTTACAGTTTTAAAACCGAAGTGCTCTGCGTTGATGTAACTAGGCTCTTGTTGAAGCCAATGGAACTGCTGAGTACTTTTGAAAAGTCCACCTGTAAATGATAGATATGTATACACGAGACGTCTAAACTGTAGATGAACTCCGGGCCAGGGGCTGACACCCTTACTCATGTTCAATAGTACCGTAGTCCTTGAGTAGTCTCTCTGAAATCAGAGGGAGCACTCATGAATAAAGATGTTACTCAGCATGAGCAATGGTATCAGAGTCTGACTCGCAGAAATCTGTTTTGGATTCTCTTGCAAATATATTTTTGGGGTGTGGAGAGTCCCTATTCTGGTAATTCTCTTTTCTTTTTCTCCTATTATGTGCTGTCCCTGTCACACATTTATTTTAACTTTTGTACACTAAACCCTCCATACACAAATCTCTAATGCCGTCATAAGATAGTTCTGTATGTTATTTCATTACATCTGCTTTGGATGGCTAGCATCTTCTGAATTTTTTTGCTAGGTGTCAAGAGTTTCCAGAATGTTTTTTTTTAAACTTATGAATATTACATTTAAAAATAGAAACCAATAGGACACTTCCAAGATCACAATGACATGCACCCCTACTGAGTGATGGAGATTAAATTCATAAACTCCACTCTCCTGAACAGCTTGCCACAATTCTCCAGTAGCATCACCAAGTTTTTGTAATAGTTATGTCCAAATTGGGATATGTGATAAAGGAAAGTTAAAAATGTTGCCAAGGTCTTGTGATTTTAACATGTTGTTGATACAATCCAGTAAATTTAGAAAAAATATTCAAGTCATTTGTGGTACAGTCAGATGACAGTGACTCAGCAGTTAAACTCCAGCGTCTGCCACAACGGCACCTCTTGGGAGTTTCTAACAAGAACTAGACCGTAATTAGTTTTAAAAGTATTTGAACTGAATAAAGAGTGAAGTAGGGAAGTATACAAAACTTTCAACAACAAAATAGGAAAGATTACTGATATTCTATTATCTTTCTTTCCCACTTCAGCTTGACTGATGTGAGAACCAATCTATTCTATAAAGACAGACAAGATATTTAAGAGACATGACTCTTGAGAACTCTGTATAGTATCAATAGGATAAATTCCGTGTTCAGTTGAAGCTCTTGCTCTAATTAAGTCAATGGGAATTTGCTACTGATGCCAAAGGAAGTAGGATTGGACCCAAAAGATGGGTATATATACCACTGAGTAGATGAAATCTATTAACACACATTAATATGTTACCTATTTCTACCATTTGTTTCTCTCCTACCCAGTGTACTGCTTGTGTTGTGAGAACTTACATAGGTGTAAGAGGTCAAATGATGAGGAACATAACATTTCCCAAACATTATAGTTTCCAACACACTTTTCCTAAGAGTGCTATCAAAAAAAAGTGCAAATTAACTTTTATAACTAGACACAATATTTTGCATGGGTGGGTAGGAGGATGGGGGATGGGTCTACTCTGGGGAATTTTAAGGCAAGCAAAATAACACAACAGCAGAGAGGGTTTGGTGCTGTTCTTAGAATTATCAATGCATATTCCATCATCTTGTTTACATCCAACATACAGACAGGGATGGGTGCTCCAGTGAATTCCCAATAGTGATGGGAGGATCTAGTACGGAGTGCTGAAATTGGATGATCAATGTCTAATTGAAGGCCTTTTATTTTCAGTCTGGCTGTCAGGCAGAGTTGATATTCCTGGGCCACTAATGTTTTTATTGGTCAATGGCACATCAGCAGCAAACTTGCCAAATAGTTTGGCAACTGACTGTGTGGGGAAATTAAAAAAGGGGGGGAAGGATGGGTGGGTCTAACTATAATCTTGGTATTTGGATTCAAAAGTTGCAAGTAGGTTCTTAGAGGGTTAAACCCTAATCATTAGCTCTTAATTGTAATGGTTTAGAAAAGATTGGTGTGAGCTCCAAATAGATGCCTTTTGAAATCAGCTCCAAATTGCTGTTTTGTAAAATCTCTACCAGAGGAAACTTTTCTCTGTTCAGAGAAGCCATTCCATGGGTACAGAAGGACCAGCACTAATGAAGTAGTGAGGTCTGAAATACAGAATTTACTTCACAAAATCCTCCAACTACACTCGGCGAAAATATCCAGTTGAACTAGCTCTAACAAGTTCAGCAGCAAACGTAACTGAGGAGAAACTGTATTCAGCACCATTTTCAGCCAAAAAATTGTGCTTCTTTACCCAAAACTTTAATGATGAAATGGCATATACTTTAATGCCTGAATCCAAATGTCAATATTATAGGTAGACCCCCCACCAAATTGTGTACATCCTGCTTTAAAGATATATATCAATATCATATAACATTTTATATTATATACACACTATATATAATAATTAATATTGATTTATTGAAAGATCTAAATTATATAACGAGAGAAATCAAACTCATATTAAAATGTTATGTATATTTTGCATTAACATACTTGGACAATAAAGATAAATATTCATTTGTCCAATTTTATTTAATTTTTGAGACTGGGAATTAATATAATCTATTGAAATGAAAGTGTGCACTTTGGGTGGTTGTTTTTTCTGTAACATGGTATATTGTATTTTGGGTAAGGAATATCGTACTTTTTCAGGCACCTGCAGTGGGATAATTTTAGAGGAATAGGCGTTTTTAAAAAGCACCCTGTTCTTCTTCTTCAAGAAACATGCTAAAATAACTCAGTTGGCTGTGAACTGTTAATACAGTGGTACTGTATTATTAGTCATTCTGTTGAACATTTTAGTTTAATAAATGAGAGATGAGTCTGATGTGAAAAAGAGGAAGCAACTTGGGTTGATATAGCTTGACCTCTCTTCGGGGAACAGAACTGCTCATTTAAAACTGAAGGAAAGCACGTACTGTGTCTGAAAAGCCAGTGAAGAAAATACATACAGCAGATCATATGCCTGAGACATTACTGAAGGTAATATTTTTCTGAATAATTTTACAGGCAGTACATATGTAGTACCTTCATTATAGCAAGTTGTGAGCATTAAAATGTCTTTAAATAGATGATTGATTTGTATTACATTGTGCCTAGAGATCCCAACAAGTTTGGGAATCTATATTAGACTTATAGAAAAAGACATTCCCTGTCCTCATAGAGCTTGGAATCTTAGTTTAGACCAAAGTTTAACCAGTCAATGAAAAGTTGGGGGCAAAGGAGACACGTTACAATAATACAAACATTTATTCATAGACAGCTGTGTGTATGCTGTGGAATTCAATACTGGCTCTAAAATTCAGTTGATACTCTGCTTTCTTAAATTGTATCATAAATTGTAAATTTTCATGAGGCTGAAGCTAAGCAGATATTATGTTTAAATACACTCCTGTTTGAGTTTCATTCTTCAGTGTATTTTTTAAAAACTGTCTTACAAACTTGTGTGTAAATTTAATGCTCATAAATTGTAGGCACTGGCTGGAGTAAGTATTCTTATAGTATACTTAATGCTAATTACAGAAAAAAACAAGGAGCAAGAATTTATCATCTTCCTTACTCAGATTGTGATCCTGCACTTCTGATGCAGGCAAAATTCCTATTGTTGCAAAGGGAAAATTTGCCCTTATAAAGGCTGTGAAACTTCCTGAGTTCATTGACTTAAGTATTGTTCCATTCAGCAGTTCATTACAAAGTGTCAGAACATCTCTCCCCCCAAAAGGGTAATTTTCCTACATTCCATATAGGAGTCACTGCCTTCACATTGAATACATCCATATAGCCACGTTCTTAAAGCACTTAGCACATGTTTGGTCTAATAATATTAATAACAATAAATCTCAAATTCTCTAGCATCACCAGCAAGTGACATATATCATTAGGATTCTATAATTACTCATGTGTACATACATTTCTCAGGTAGATTAGTTGCAAAGAGGCACATGTGAGAGAAATAAAATATAAAACAAACAAGTAATGAAAAACAAACTTCTCTAGGCAGACTTAGCAGACCAAAGTAATAACAGGACATATAATTCCACCTTATATATCATTCTGATGTTGCCAAAGTGTTATATGATCCAATGGTCTAATAACTAGAGCTGTTAGTTGTTAGTTTCCAGTTAAAAACCTAAACCATTTTTATTTCTGAAAACAGTTTGCAGTCAAAGGGTTTAGGTTTTGTAAAAAATTTTGGTTTACATAAACGGAAAATGTTTACTGAAAACAAGGGTGGTTTTTAACCAAAACCTAAACATTTGTACCGAAAATCTGAACCAAAACCTACTATGTTATTGGAAACCAAACATTTTAACCATAAAAAGCTCAGGTTTTGGTTTCTGATTTTTCTACAAAACACAGGAAAGGAAAAATATCAACAAAAAAAAACTGCAAGTGCAAATGTTTTGGTCACTTTGTTGGAAAAATGAGAAGGTAGGTAAGGTCGTGTTAGGCCATGAAGGGCCTTGAAAGTGAAGACAAGTAGCTTATGTTTGATGTGATAAAAAAGGGAGAGCCACTGGAGGGAGGCACAAAAAAAAGGAGGGGGGTGACATAGTCAAAGCGATGGCTGAGGAGAATGATCTTTGCAGCAGCATTCTGACTGAAAAGAGGGGCAAGACTGCATTTCTCAGCCCAAGCAGCCCCCAGCCCGTGTCCCTGCCCCCCAGGGCAGGTGGAGGGACCCAGGCTCCCCACAGCTGCCAGTGCGGCTCTCCCTGACCCAGCTCTGGGCAGGGGTGGGGCAGCTCGGAACCGCAGCCTGGTCACAGTAAGAGCCGGGTAGGCAGGTGTGGGGAGCCATGGCAGATCCTCCACCTGCCCTGGGCATGGCGTCTAAGCAGCTTCCTACCTAGTGTCCCTGCCCCCCAGGTCTCCTTGCCACAGCAGTGCTGCAGTTTATCACAGCTGCCCACCTGGCTCTTACCGTCAGAGCCCTGCATGGATACAAAATTTGTATCTGCATCCATGCTGCTATCTGCAGAAATGGTCCACAGATATAAAATGGATACCCATGGATTTGCGGGGATCTAGTCATTTGCACCCTCCCTTTCTCTGGCCCAATGGCTATTTAAGTAGTTAGCTGAAGTGGAATAGCTTCAACAGGAGATATTGAGAGACACCTACATCAAAATATCCCATAGCTCAGTGATTAAAGCACTCACCTGAGAGCTGGAAGGCTTGGCAGGGGAGGACGAGTGAACATGAGTCTTTCACATCTGGGTGACTGCTCTAACAAATGGGCTAAAAATTCTAAGGAAGGCACTACTTTGTCCTCCATTTCTTGCAAGGAATGACTTAGGTGCCTGAACTGCCTGAGTCCAGCAGAGGGATTTCTAGCTGGATCGCAAGCAGAGTTAGGTGCTTCCCTGCAGCCTGGCCTGCGGTGCATATCTCTGTGAGAAGGGAGGGGTTTAGACACATCTCTCTCATCAGCATCTGCGGTTGGCTAGTTCAGGTGGTCACCTGCCTAGCATGCTGGCTTTTGTGGATCCCATACTTGGGTGCCTATCTCTCCCCATTTGTTTTACAGAGAGCCTAGTCACTTAATCCGGGCTTTTGGGTCTCCAGTGATTTTTCAAGGTGCCTAAAAGTTATGCATTGCAACACCTGAGTTCCTTTGTGGATGTGGACAAAATTATAAGTTTGAAGGAAGTGGTGGAGGCCTTATCCCAGCTGAAGAAAGTAAATGAATTCCAGGAATATTTTGGGGTAAGGCGGGGTATTGGGAGAAGAAAATAAAGCATAAGGTGTAATGTAGAATGGGAGTCATCAAATCTAGTTTTAGGCGAATCCGCTAGTATTGTATTTGGTGCAGGAGGCATGTGGGGCATGGGAGAGAGCTCTGATTTTGGTGTGGGACTGATATAACTGGGAAATAGAGAAAGTTGCAGTTGCGGAAAAGTGATTAAAAAATTAAGATAAGTATCCAAAAGATTTAGGGGCTTATTCAACTCTGAACTATTTGAGGTCAGTCCAAAATACAACTCAATATTTTTAAATACTGCTTAATTGACATTAGAGTCTCTCATTTGTCAAATTATTTCATATAGCGCATATGCACACATGTATTTAGTATCAGACCTTAACTATTCAGCTTCATAAGAGCTGATTGATATGAAAGCACATCAATTTTAGTTTGCTTTGTTCCATCCATAAGACAGATACCAATAATTTTCTTACAAAAGAAATTCACAAAAAGAATGACATTATAAATGTCAGTTTTTTCTCACACTTTTGGAAAATCAAGGAACAAACAATTTTAAAAGAAATACATAACACAATGAGATACTTGGCATTTATTCACATTGGGTACTACCATGCTGCACAAGTAGTCTTATTGATTTCAGTGGGGCTATTCAAGAGGCAAGGAACTACTTAACATGAGTAAGGGGATCAGAATCTGGCCCACAGAGTCTGGAAAATACATGATGTCCTGTAAATGCTCCACTGCGGGGGATGCCTTAAGAGTATATGTAACAATGATTTAGTTATTTTCATAACATTTTTAACAGCATAAGATGACAATGCTGAAATCCCCACATCTGCTTATACACAAGGGCACACTTCCTCCTTTCAAATGTCACTACATATTTTTAGATACAAAAATCCTGGGATCTATATTCTTTCAACAGACTGCACAACACAAGCCGTTTTGGAAAAAGACAATGTCATACATGCCCTTTTTTGGTTAATTTTAGGCATCCCCCCCCCCCCATTTCTCTACCCCTTCTTTCTCTGGAAAGGAAATTAGGAGTCTCTGGGTGAGTAGGTTCGGAGACCTCCCATTCACTGGTTGGTGGTGAGAAGCTTAACACACTTCCCCATCACAGATTTCATCCTACACTGCAGGAATTGCCTATGGAAGGTGAGAGGACTGTGGCTGGAAGGTGAGAGGACTGTGGCTGGGCTCAACTGGAGGGAATTATTCTGTCAAGAGGGATAAATTATAAGAGGAATGAGTGCTGAAGAGCCTCTTTCTCTGGATTTTGAGCTAATTTGGAAACCTGATTTGTCCTGGCTTTGAGAAGCTCTTTTTATTTTGTTTGTTTGACTCTCAAATCTGTGTTGCTTTTCCTTCACCTGGCCCTTGACTTACTTTTTCTATCACATTATTGTCTGAACTCACTTCTACTCTTGACAATAACTTCTCATTAGTGTATTCCATATGTTTTCCACCATTTGTGTGAAACAGTTCTGAGTTGTACAGCTCTTTTACTCCTCCTCTTTAACATATAATGTTGCACTGTTCACTCTAGTAATCCTCTCCATGACATGGGAGTGATTTGAAAGAACATGGAGGAAAGCAGGGATCGAATATCACATAGGTAAAAGAAGAGAGGGAAAGGGAATGAGGAAGATGAAAGGAAAGAGAAACTAAGAGACACTGAAAGACCAGCATAAGACAAAAGTTTTACAATAAGACTCAGCCCCTAAGTTGAGTTAGGTCAGTTCTCTTGCTGTCACTTGGATAGCATCGGTGACGCTAAATGTGTTTTGGGCTTCTATGATGTTCTGTCCTGATGTCAGGAATAAGAGCCAGTCTCTGGGCAACGTACTGAGTGCAGCTGGCCTACAGTAGGCTGCCTGATTGGCTACCCTGCCTGATTGGTAGGAAGAATTAGCAGACCAGCTGTTAAGTCCTGCAGCAGCTTAGTGGCTGCTCAAAACATTCACCCACGGCTGTGATAGTATCTGTGTCTGTTCCCACTCATGTTTCTCCCTCAGACTCGGCCTTGCCTTACTCTGGCTAACTGGGTTCTGACCTATGGCTCCTGTTCCTGATTTCTGGCTCTGGTGTCTGGCCTCTGGCTCTGGTTCTGATCTTGGGCTTCCAGGCTACTGACTCCTGCTCCAGCCACTAAGCATAACTGCACAAAGTCCTGGTCTCTGACATCTGGTGTGTTATGGGGTAGGATACCTGTGAGAGACAGGAGTCTGATACCATCCAGCATCTTCTGGGAACTCTTTTCCATCCTGTTTTCACTAGATCAAAGTTTGAGATGATTCTTGTAGGAAGTTGGTAGACATACCACCTTAGAGAGCACTGGGCAACTGTTTGAGAGAGCAGGACCTGCTTAGTTAGGAAGTGGATCTCTTCATTTGACTTGCATTTGTACCTCTTGATGTTTTGGATCATTTGGAGATGCTTCGACTGAATGGTGTTCAACTTCTTTTCAGTTTTGATCATGATAGGCCATGTTTCAGTACCATAGGTCAGAATACCGACCATGAAGCTTCATCTTTCTATTTATCAAGGTGTTTGGGGTTTCAGTGAGCTTCTGGTGCCACAGTAATAATAATAATAGTTAATAATGAAAGGAAAAAGTGTAAGGCATAAGAGTGAAGCAGCAACAGCTGTAGCAAATTTTAAAAGAATGTATTTCATAGAAAATGGAATGCCAAACTATTACAATAAAATACTGTCAATGTAAATAGTGAATGTATACACATTGGCACCTGGTAGTTCAGAATGCTATCATTCTGCCTTGGTATCATCTTACATTTAATTTGCACAGGTATAATTGACTACACAAGGTGCAAAGTGGTGAAAATCAGGCCCACAGTACTGAAAGGTGTGTATGATTTTCCTGCCTCGTAGAATCTATCCCTGACTGGGGACTGCTATATTATGCCTGCCAGAATAAACTTTTATCTTTAGATCTTTATTTTTTTTTCTGGAGGGGGGTGTCTTTGGAATGCACTATATTGTCTCAAATAGTAGGTGCTGTTTTAAAAAAATATCTTATGGAATGATACCCCTGGGCCCTGCATAAAGGATTTATTCTTTCTACTACATATCATTCTGTCTAACCTAGGCTGCTCGAAAGATAACACCTAGGCCAATTCGCAGCTGCCATCCCCTCTCAAAGTCTGATCTTTGATAGCAACACTAGCAAAGACTCAAGTGCAGACAGGAGAAATCACTTTTGAATAAAATAAAATAAAATTAGTAAATGTCCTTGACAAGAAGGCTCTACAGATTGTGGGGGAAATGTGGGATCCCTGGGCTCAAGAAGTAAGAGAACCTCTATGAAATTATTCTCCTTGATCTCTTCCATCTCAAACCTCTGGGATTCCAGCTCCCAGACACTGAGCACATTACATATTTTCCACACTTTAATACCAACTGAAGAAACTTATGGAGCTTTTTCAGAGCAGTAGGCATGCTGGCCTGAATCAGAGTTAATACAAAGAGCTTGAACTACTGATTAGGTGTCTATATTAGGACTCTTGTTAGTGTCTGAACTAAGAACATAAGAACAGCCATACTGGATCAGACCAAAGGTCCATCTAGCCCAGTATCCTATCTTCCAACAGTGGCCAATGCCAGATGCCACAGGGGGAATGAACAGAACAGGCAATCATCAAGTGATCCATCCCCTGTCGCCCGTTCCCAGCTTCTGGAAGACAGGGGCTAGGGACATTATCCCTGCTAATAGCCATTGGTGGACCTATCCTCCATGAACTCATCTAGTTCTTTTTTGAACCCTGTTATAGTCTTGGCCTTCACAACATCCTCTGGCAAGGAGTTCCATAGGTTGACTGTGTTGTGTGAAAAAATACTTCCTTTTGTTTGTTTTAAACCTGATGCCTATTAATTTTATTTGGTGATCCCTACTTCTTGTGATATGAGAAGGAGTAAATAACACTTCCTTATTTACTTTCTCCACACCAGTCATGATTTTATAGACCTCTATCATATGCCATCTTACTCGTCTCTTTTTCAAGCTGAAAAGTCCCAGTCTTATTAATCTCTCCTCATATGGCAGCCGTTCCATACCCGTAATAATTTTTGTTGCATTTTCTGTACCTTTTCCAGTTCCAATATATCTTTTTTGAGACGGGAGCTGCACTCAGTATTTAAGATGTGGGCATACCATGGATTTATATAGAGGCAATATGGTATTTTCTGTCTTATTATCTACCCCTTTCCTAATGATTCCCAACATTCTGTTAGAGAAACTATGCATCTCAATTTAGCAGTTTTACCACTTCACCTAAAGAAGAATTTCAGTGTTTGCTTCCATTTATACTTTTATTTTCACATCATCTTGTCTTTTTAAAAACATCCTGGTCTTGATTGTTCCCAGGTTTTCAGGGTTAAAATGCCCTCTGTTTGTCTGTTTTACTCTGTGGCGTCTATTTTCCTTCTTAGTACATTAGTTTCTATTTCTCTTTTAGAATCTGACACTGCCATTTTTCTATATTTTGACTTCCCTATGGCTAGCCTGATTGAAAGGATGCTAGAACTGGGCCCTTGGCTTAAGAAAATAAATACTAGGATGCCTCCCCAACTATATACATCTGTTTGATTGTCATGAAAAATATATTTGTATTAGTGACCCAGATCCTCTGACGAGGCTGCACTGATCTTGACACAGGATCAGAGGAAGGCGGCAAAGATGACTTTATACTACTTCTGCAGCTCCCTAATTCAGGGGCTGGTAGGAAGTCACTCTGTCCCCAAGCTGGGGATAGCCAGTGCAGTGGTGCTCCATCCTTATCTGTTTTTCCTCATCTCACTATGTTCAGGCCAGTGGGGGGTTGGCATAGAGATAATATCTTGGCTCTGGCCATCATCCTAGGGAATCCCCTTATGTAGGAGAGATCCTCAGAAGGCCAGTTAAACTAACTTTATGGCCCCAATTCAACTTTGGAGCTGGTCTGAGGATCTGGCCCAATGTTTGCATAACTTTATTTCAGGATGTTACGCTGACAAGAAGTGAAACTGGAATGAAAGCACTGATCTAACATTTATGAGGTATTGAGTCTCAGGGATGAGAAGTTCGTATACTTTTTTTCTTTGTGGGCTCTTAAAATCATGTGAGAGTGAGTCACACTCACGTTGTATTTATGTGACTTAATAAAATACCATCAAATATTCCCGTAGTAGTTGCCTGCCTTTTTCAGCAAATCGGTTTGATAAACCTGTGCTGTAGCATGTGACAATGTAAACTACTATTGGACAACAACTATAGTTTATAGTTCAGCCGCATCTGTTTAAGTCTGCAGTCTCATAGGATTTAGAACAATGCAGAGAAAGGGAAAAAATATCTGTGTATGTGAATGAAGTGAGTGAATGAAGCAGGGGATTTAAAAATTGTTACTTGCAGTGCTAGTTACTGGAAAACTCTTGCAAAATTTTCAAAGTAAAACAAAACACAAAAACGTGCATTTTAATTTTATTGCAAATCTAGATTAGGTTTTTTTATTGTGTCACTATATATTATTAAGGCCAAATTCTGGCGTGAGGCTTATATGTATTTTCATTGGAAAGTGTGAAATTTACCAGCAGAATTCAGAGATGCAAATGTTACTTAATATTTATTTTAGTGTCCAAACAGTGAGCTGCCTTGAAGAGCTTACAATCCAAATAAAGAGATGTTTTTACACATGGATACAGGACAAGGGGATAAGAGTAGGGTGAAAAGAAGGCAAGGTTTAAAGTAAGGAGACTGTGTGACTGCTTAGACAGTACTGTATGTGTCCTGAGGCATTGGGGGATATTTTAGTTGTGAATATTGTTTTGTTTCTTTATACTAAACTATCATTCTGCCTAGAATCTGATGGCAGAAAACCTGGCGAAACCCATCTGGATCAACTCATTTTCTATCTGTTTTAGGAGAAAAGGGCATGGTCTGGGGGGAACAAAAAGGGTTGCCAAAAGCAAGACATATTCCATGCAAAAATCCATCATTTCCTGGTCTTTGCTGACAGACTCAGCAAAGTGCTCTGTGTACCAGCTTAGCTCTAGCTAAGCCAGCTATGCCAGGTCAGTTGCTATAATAACAGTATTGCTAACCCCATGTGTTCAAAAATCATGAGTCCTCAAATAATCTGGTCTCTGACATCTGGTGTGTTATGGGGTAGGATACCTGTGAGAGATTGGCTTAAAATGAGATTTTTGAAAGATAACACACTTTGAGATCTTTTTTGTTTATGGCTGATTATTATTTTATTTTATAATTTTTTGAGCCTTTAAGGTTCAAGTTTGATAGGAAGCTTCAAAACAAATCATGCCCATTCACTGAAATAGCAATGGGACTTTCCCTTAAGTACAGCTTTCTGAATCCTTTCTCTGTGTCTCAGATTTAATTAGATTTCTGCTTAGGTTCTTATTCCCAGAAGAGCAAGTGCAGCTTCTTATAGTAGAAGTTCTCTCTCTCATTCATAAGGACAAACAGGCCTATCTCTTTGCATCAATATTCACACTTTGCATAAGCTCTTTCAAAGCAGATTTCCATTTTTAATGGTTTTAATTAGCATTTACTAAAAACTGGTTTCATATGATATAAAGTGACAGATTTAATTCGTTAAGTGGATAATAATAACATGTGAATTGATTTGTTTCACTAGAGTTTAAAAGGCTTCTGCTCAATGGGGCCTCCTTGTTAATTCATTAAGCATGCTTTGGACCTTATGGAGATTTTTTTTTATTTAATTAACACAGATGACTCCCAGGAGATAGTGTCCTCCACAAACCTAAGTGATAGAGACAGTAATTCAAAACCTATTTGTAGGTCTTTGTTTTCATTTACTCTAAAAGGGGATTTGAAAAAAACCTACATGAGATCATTGTAATGTAGTGAAGTCCTGGAACAATCACACATGCTATGGAAAGATGGTCTTGTGGTTAAACTACAGGTCTTGGCATTGGGAGACCTTGGTTACATTCCTGGCTCAGGCACTGACTTCTTGTTTGATCTCGGGCAACTCACTTCAACCAATATATTCAAAAATAGACATTTATTTTGGGTGCCTCACTTTGTAGAATTCTACCCTGAGACACCTGGGGTCTATATATCAGAAGTGCTGAGCTCCTGCCGCTCCCTTGGAGTCAATGGGAGCTGTAGAAATGCAGCATATCTGAAAATCAGGCACAGAATTGGAAGGTGCCAATTGAAGCATGAAAAATCAGTGGCCACTTAAAAACAATTTGGCCATTAACTCTGTTTCTCATTTTTTTCCATCTATAAAATGAGAGTACATATATTTATTCAACCTCACAAGGATTTATTCACTAAGAATTTAGGAATGAACCCACCAGCTTCAACATTTTGATTAGTTCGAAAAACAATTGCCCAGTAACTCAGCAATACTAGCAGATCATATCACATTATTTCAGTGCTCTACTTTCTACTCCTCATTGAATACAGAATCAAGTTAAAGGATTTGGACCTTATTTTCAAAGCCCTTCCATGGGGTTGGCCCAAGTTACCCGAGGCACTACCTTATATGACATGGTCATGACCTTCCATGAGAGCTATGTTCTACTAGTGAAGTGGAATTGTTATACTCAAGAGTGAGACTTTCAAACTTGCGGGAGAGAGAGCTTTCTTGACCACTGGCTATGTAATTCTGTTCCAGGAAATAACCCCCCCCCCCCCATGAATTGTACTGACTTTAGATCCACCACTGTCAATTCTTAAATCAAGATTGGATGTTTTTCTAAAATATGTGTTCTAGTTCAACAGGGATAAATTAGGAAAGTTCTACAAATCTGTGTTATGCATGAGGTCATATCAGATGACCACCACAGTGGTCCCTTCTGCCCTTTATAACCTATGAATTGGATCAAATTGTAAACCCCATTCCTTTGACCTGATCTTCCCAGAATAATAAAGCAAAAACAAACGAAATCCCCATGATGATTAGATGATGGAGACAGAGATAATGTGTTTACTTTTACATTTTTTAGGTTGCTAGAATACCATGGTATAGATATCTAGACAAGAACATTTGAGATCTTTGGATGGAAAACATTTACAGATATGCAAAGTATTATTATCCACCGCTGGATTATCTTCTGGTATTGTGCACTACATACCATCCAATTTCTGCATGGGATGAGGCAGGACCTGAGGAAAAAATATTATGTGATTCCATCATACACACTGTAAGGAGAGTGATCACTTTAGATAAGCTATTACCAGCAGGAGAGTGGGGTGGGGGGAGAGAAAACCTTTTGTAGTGGTAAACACCGATTTTTTCATGGTTTGTGTGTATAAAAAGATCTTCTGTACTTTCCACAGTATGCATCCGATGAAGTGAGCTGTAGCTCACGAAAGCTTATGCTCAAATAAATTGGTTAGTCTCTAAGGTGCCACAAGTACTCCTTTTCTTTTCACAATTAAAGACTGTACCCTAATTAATTTGCCTCAGGGAATAGAGTTAAAGTTGCATGATAACCTTCCCTAACATCAGAGCAGCTCATCTTGCAAACTTAATATATTTTAAATGTTGCTTTTGGAATGGATTTTCCTAGGTTTTTAAAAAAATAAATAAAGATTTTTAAAATGCTGTCAATTACTAGTTAGACGGCAGAGTGTTGAATAAGGCAGGTCTCCTGAAGCCCTGCTTCATTCAACAAACATATTAGGGCCCTCATTCAAAGTCCTTTGAAGTCCATAAAAAGATTTCCCCGTGACTTCAGTGGGCTTTGGAACAGCCTATAATAAAGCATACAATATGCTCATTTAGCCCTACCTCCTTCAGCGCTCTACTTTCACATATCTGATCTGTGGTAATGATGGCTCATTTTTTTGAAATGGTAACTACTGTTTGTATGTGTTCCAGGAAGATTTGGTAGAAATCTTCCCAATAGCCATTGGCCTCAGAGTCTTCTGCTTTCTATGGGATTTAATGACATTTTCTTGTTCCTTTGTTTCCAGTGATTCTATGAGAGCTGCTGGCGTTCAATATGATTAACCAGGAAATTCTGTATTTTGGTGCTGAGATCAGGGATTGCTATTATTCACTGTAAAGTTCCCATAATAGTTAGCAAAGGCTGGAGACAGTTCTTCGCCTTTGTTGGTTATTTTATTCTGTATTGGTTGGCAAATGTAGCGGATTATTCTGGAGGACTGCTGCTTCCTCAGATGAAATGCCAGCAGCGTCCTTCCTCTATTCCACTGTTCCTAAGTTTTATTTTATACATGGCAGTTCAGTTTTCATTTAATTTTATTCAATTGAATTCAATTATGCTTTAAAGATTTTTAGCACCTCTCAGTTGAATTTTTTTGTCTTGCATTTCTAGGTTTGAAATTATAGAAAAATCAAATCCCTTGAGACTCTGTCCATTGCTTTTTTTGTTTTAAGAAAGCATTTATTTTTCCTTTTGAGGACTGCTTTTAGGGTTTTTCAGAGGATTATTGGTGACACTTCTTTATTGTTAATGTGCAGGTACTTTTTTATTTCCATCAGTATAAAATGTTTAAAAGGAAAGCTTTTAAGGGCGAGCAGTTAAGCTGCAATGATTTTACTATATGGTCTAGGTGCTGCTTGTGGTCATATTGAAGACAGGTGGATGATGCAAGAGATATTGGGAGAGAACTTTTACGTTCTGGAGGTTTGTATTCAGCAAGGTAATTAACAGAGCTCCTTGAAAAATCACAACGTTTTTACAACCATTTTTATTTAAAAATTTTCAGTGTTTTTTCCCACTGAAAATCAATTATTTTGAGGACAGCATTCTTCAGAAATTCAAAATTCAGTAAGTTTCAGCCTCTTGTAGTACTTAAGCACATTCTTAACTTTTATATCCCAATGACTTCACTTATGGGCTTAAAGCTAGGCATGTGGTTAAGTACTTGCTGAAGCTGGGCCTGAATTTCTAGGATAAGAAAGGGGTCCATCCTGGAGTAAATTTTGTGTATGCTACTGAAAAAGGTGGTTGGCTCTGCGGTATTAGTCTTTCGTGAGGTATCTGTTAGACTTAGGGTATGTCTTCATTACCCGCCGGATCGGTGGGCAGCGATCGATCCAGCGGGGATCGATTTATCGCGCCTAGTCTAGACGTGATAAATCGACCCCCGAGCACTCTCCCATCGACTCTTGTACTCCAGCGCTGCGAGAAGTGCAGGCAGAGTCGACAGGGGAATGGCAACAGTTGACTCACCGCGGTGGAGACACCACGGTAAATCGATCTAAGTACGTCGACTTCAGCTACGTTATTCACGTAGTTGAAGTTGCGTAACTTAGATCGATCCCCCCCCCCTCCCAGTGTAGACCAGGGCTTAGTTAATAATAATTCCCTCACAAGAAAAAACTTTGCTAAGGTTATGGGAACAGGTAGTTGAGTGTATATTACCTTTCAAGAACACAAGTTCTAAAAAACAAAACAAAGCAGGCTTTAGAAACAGGGTAGTTTGGAGTTAAGATTGCACTGCTTATAAAAGGCACCCAACCCACCTGGATTCTGTTGATTTAGGATTAAAAAAATTAGTTGCGGTTTTAATCATACTGTTAAACAATAATAGAATACGAATTTAAATTTATTTTAAATATTTTTGGATTTTTTTCTACATTTTCAAATAATTGATTTCAGTTACAACATAGAATACAAAGTGTAGGGTGCTCATTTGATATTATTATTTTTATTACAAATATTTCCTCTGTAAAAAAAGATAAACAAAAGATGCAATCTACATGTCAAAGCATGAAGGGGCATACGAATGTTTAGCATATCTGGCACGTAAATACCTTGCAACGCCAGCTACAACAGTGCCATGTGAATGCCTGTTCTCACTAACAAGTGACATTGTAAATAAGTAGCAGGCAGCATTATCTCCCTTAAGTGTAAACAAACTTATTTGTTTTAGTGATTAGCTGAAAAAGAAGTAGAACTGAGTGGACTTGTAGGCTCTACAGTTCTACATTGTTTTGTTTTTCAGTGCAGTTATGTAACAAAAATAATTCTACATTTGTAAGTTGCACTTTCATGATAGAGATCGCACTACAATACTTGTATGAGGTGAATTGAAAAATACTATTACTTTTGGTTATCTTTTTACAGTGAAAATATTTGTAATAAAAATAATATAAAGTGAGCACTGTACATTTTGTATTCTGCATTGTAATTGAAATAAATATATTTGAAAATGTAGAAAAACATCCACAAATTTTTATAATACATTTAAACTGGTATTCTATTATTGTTTAACAGTACGATTAAAACTGTGATTAATCATGATTAATTTTTTCAATCGAGTTAATTTGTTTTGAGTTAATCACTTGAGTTAACTGCAATTAATTGACAGCCCTAATTGTTATACTGCTTTATGAGAATACATAAAGCACATAGAAGTAGAGCTGCTTGGGAATTTTTCAACAAAATTTGTCAGTAAATTCAGATTCACTGAAACCACAATTGCTCACGGTAGGGTGACCAGACGTCCCAGTTTTATAGGGACAGTCCCAATATTTGGAGCTTTGTCTTATAGAAACGCCTATTACACCCCATCTCCTGTCCCGATTTTTCACACTTGCTATATGGTCACCCTACTTCTTGGGAAAGGATTGGTTCGGATAAATTTCCCATTCTGAAAATATTTGGAAATTGACACTGTCAAAACATCCCCATTTGACATTTTTAAAATAAAACTGTTTCATTTTTCAAGTCAAAATGGCTTTTTTTTCATTTCAAAATTTAAGTTAATTTATGGGGTTTTATTTAAAAAGTAAACAAAATCAAAATGAAACATTTTAATTGACCCAATCTGAATTTTTTTTCAAAATGTTAGCATGTGAAAATTTTTGAAATTTCAGCTTTTCATCCTGATTCAGAATGGTGCTTTTTTTTTTTTTAAATCTTGAAAATTCTCATAGGATGGAAAAACACTTCCCACCCAGCTTTACATAAAAAAGTACATTAATGTCCTGGTTCAACAAATAGCATAAAACTCTTTATTACGGGCTGGATCCTGTGAGATATTCTGAGAGCATTCTGACACCTACAGATGGTGATCAGAATCTCTGAGGGTTGCCCCTAAGTGAGAAACTACTGCACTTCCATGAGTAAAAATAAGTGTGTTGACAATTCGTCTCATATAGTACGGGAGATACGCAAGTATGAAACAAATTATAAAATCAATCTGTGCATATTTTTAATAGACTCCTTGCAAAGTTGGGGAGATGGTAGGCTGGCAGAGTTAAGGTAGTTTGGATGTCTTGCTCCTGTTTGAGAAGTGCAGCGTTAACTTTGCTATTCCTGGGTTTCTAATGTCTAACTTCTTGTGTGTGGTAAGTTGGGGATGAAGTTCTTGAAAATAACATGCAGTTAAAGCTCTGACATGTGCATGTAACTGTACTTCACCTAAATGAAGTTATTTGTGTTATTTCCTTCATTTTTCAAATAGTTCTTATGTGGTGTGGAGAATTGAAGAATGCTGAGGGGGGGAGGCATTCTCCCCCGCCCCCTTTCCAGACTTCTTGTGGTCTGTAGGAAGGTAGACTCACTAAGCAGCTCCAGAGATTTTGAGGAGAGGTTCCAGTCACTTGTAAAAGTAGCGATCTTCCTGGGTCAGTGCATCAACTGCTTTGCAAGCCTCGTAAATCTTATCAGGGCTTTTCTAACCATTTCCACCCCTCAGATTTATGCTTGCGGAGTCTCTAAAAGCCCTAGGAACTTGGCAGTGAGAGGCTGCTGAGGACATTGAAGGCTGGAAACAGCAGAGAGGGCTAAATGGGGGGACCTGAGGAGCAGCTCACTACTGCAGGAGAAAACACTGGGGAAACATTAACAGGTCTCTGGCTTCCACAGCCAATGAACCTCCTTGTTTTTCAGCAGCAGGACACCATCTAGACATGAGGGGAGTATGTGTTTTTCTAGAGGACATGGGGAGTCTGTCAGGAGCAGAGTTCAGGGGCCTCGAAGGGGACACTTGAGCAGCTTGAAGTACAAAAGATGGCAAAGGAAAAACACTAATGTTTCCTTACTCTGTCCACTATATGGTATGTCAGAAGGGAGCATCACTCCAGGGGAGACTCACAGGACCTCAGAAAGTCTACAGGCAGGGGGAGACTGGGAGAAAACAGATGTCTTAACATGGAAGAAATTGAGGGAGATAATATTTCCCCTTCCTGAGGTCTGCCAGAGGAGAACTCCCACTGGGCCTTACTCAGCCAACCATGTGAACCTCTGGGAGGAAAAGTTCTCCTTTTCTATTGACAAGCACCTCTCATGGTCCAGTTACACTTTTTTTCTTGCAGACAATATGCTCACAGACTTAGGCCTGGATCCACAAAATGACTTATGCACATAGAAAATCACTGGAATCTACAAAGCCTGAACTAGGCTCCCTATATAATACATGGGGAAAGACACATACCTGAGACTGGGAGCCAGCATGCTAGGGAGAGAGCTGCCTAAGATAGCCATTGGGAGATAGTGACCGAGCAGTGTGTCCTAAGCCCTGCTGCTCTCATAGAGTTCAGTCTGGGCTTCAGGGAGGTTCTTGAAATCCCCCGCCAAGAACCCTCTCCTGGAGTCTTAGGTGCCTAAGCCATTTTTGCAACTCCACACAAAAGTGCTAGAAGAGGGGAGGAGGAGGAGGCTGTTCTGATGTGGGATATTTTGGTGTACGTCTCGCTCAGTCTCTCCCACTGAAGTGATTATTAAATAATTAAACATTAATTGGCCAGAGAGCGAGAATCCCCCTGTAGTCCAGTGGCTAGGGCAGGTACCTGAGAGGTGTGAAACCTCTGTTCAAATTCCTTCTTGTCATCAAACATAGTGGGCAATTGAACTGGGGTGTCCCACATTCTGGGCTAATGGTTATAAGGAAGTTTCTTCCTTGTTGTTTCATGTGGAGCTGCAAGAACAGTTTAGGATTAGAGGTTCTCAGGACTAGTATAAGGTCAGACAGGATGTCAGTTGCAGAAGTGAGGATTAAACCTAGGTCCCTTAATTCTCAGTCTCATGGGACTCACTGGACCACATTGGCCAATACTTCATTCGCCTTCATAAATGTGTTTGAGTGTTCAGTGTTGAGCTGCCCTCTGTATTTTTCAGTTCAGGACACATTTTAAAAATGATCACCCAGGAGCTTCAGCCAGTCTGAAAATATCAGAGGGATCTTGGTTCGTTATATGTTTTAGCCTAATTTTTCCTGATACTGGAATTCTTTTGTTCGATTCATTTGACTGAGCAATGGATAACTAGAGATGTATATTTTTGTGACTGAGAATGACTGTCATTTTTTCTGCCCTTATATTCTGTATAAGAGGAATAGAAATATTGTCCTGCCCAGCTCTGTTAGTGGTGTTGCAATGGGTGTAATTTTGAAGTATGGCAACTGAACACTGTTTTCCCCCTCCCCGCCCCAGAATATTTAATGCCCACTGCCCTCCTTTTAGCTGGGTTAATTATACCCCTAACATTTAGTGTAGAGCTTCTAAAAAACAAAATATCTTTTGCAGACGTTTTCACAAAAAATGTAGGTTAGGGTTTTTTGGTCAAAATTTCAATGAAAATTGTCATCAAAATTTCACCTTTTGACCATCTCTATCATAGAGCTATATGGTGAAATCCTGGCCCCACTGAAGTCAATGGGAGTTTTGACAGATTTCAGTGGAGACAGAATTTCAGCTCTAAACATTCAATTGTTGTATCATTTTATTTAAAGTGTTTGCCTTATTTCTCTCTAGCCACTAGGTGTCTCTCTACCCATGTTATTAGGACGTTATTTTTATTTGAGACTCTCTTGTTTTTGTTCTACCTTGTCTTGCTACATTTCAAGTCTGTTTCCCTGTAAATGTTACTCTTGTGCATTCTTTTTTAGAGCAGTGATTTCCTCCTCCCCACCCCCCAGGTGTGTGAATTCCAGACATGGTCGGTGAGCCTTTTTATCCAGATAGGATTACAGTTAATGACAGAACTTTTGACCCAACTTTGGTTCTTCCATCATGCTCACCACTGTGTTATCTGGTCACCTCCATGGTAGCAGCTTATTTCTTATTGTCTCCTACCGCACTGACCCTTAGCACTTCCCATCGGATAGTCAGTGGGACTAGCTGTATTGCTTTTCAGCTTACCTGCTCCATTCCAGAGTTTTGGTGACACTGAGAGCAGCACAGGACACAGGGAATGCTGAATTCCTCTGAGAACCCTCAGTGTGCGCAAGGGGTATGTCTATACTGCAACGTGAGGTCTGTGCTTGAGCCTGAGCTCAAGTCTAACCCCACTTGTGTCTAACACCTCAATTGGGCTAACCCAGGGCTCGGACCCAGGGTCTCAGGACCCTGGAGGGTGTGATATTGAGTTAGGACAGGACCCAGGGTCTAAGCCCTATTGCTTTGCAGTGAAGATGCATCCCCATTTGACTTGGGTCCTGGGATTCAGCGGGAAGTATCCCACAATTCTGTGGGATAACTTTCTTTCCCCTCTCAATCCCAACAATCTGCAATCCACCACACTGAAAAGGTGAGCCACTGTCCCGCTGTGCAAATGGCAGCAGCTCATGTCAGCATTAAGCCATTGTCTTCTGATCACCGATCTGCAAGCACGCTATCAGAAAGCCTCCTGGATTTGCAATGGAGAATGAACTGATCAAGCTTTTTGCAAAGGAAGCTGCTTCCTTGTAACATGCATGGCAGTCAGTGAAGTTTTCCCACGGTGCATCATGGTCCTAGTGCTAGAGCGGCCACATTTCAAGGGGGAGGGGCAGTACTGGGAACTCTGGGATATGGTTACTTTGACTTGGGTCTGTGCATTGCACTGTGGATGCCAAAGCCCTAGATTTGAGCATGGATTACAAAAATCTTAACACAGGGTTAAAATACAATGTGGAAGCTCAAGCACAGAGTTCCCTAACACAGGTCAGCTGACTCGAGTCCCACTAACCCTGGGCTTACGTTGCAGTGTAGACATACCCTAGGTATTGTGCCTTGCTGGAGGAAGGGCTGAATGGGGAGTGGGTATCTTATCCCAGCTCCTTTGTCATTAGCAAAGCCAGAGTCAGAGTAGGGGAATGCATTTCTGGGGCTATATCCTTTATTCTCCCACAAGCAGCCATGGCAGTCATCCATAGACGGTGGGTATAACAGGCCAGAGGAGGCTAAGCCTCTCCAAACAGCTGGCCCACCACTTTTGGAGCGCACCGCTGTCGAAAGGGTGGGTGCCCCTGCTGTGGCCCCGCCTGTGCTCCACCCCAAGGCCACATTCCTGGTCATCCTCTTCCCCCGAGGCTCCGCTTCTTCCCATCCCCGCTCCACTCACAAGGGAGGCGCACATGAGAGGTGAGTGGCCAGTTGGACGGTTGGCTGGCCAGTGGGAGGGCCAGAAGGGGGGCCAGGGCAAAGAGACTGGCCAGCCAGTGAGGCAAAGAGGCATCAGTGACGGGTGGAGAGGGCCTCAAGCAGGGGGCTGAGCAGGGCTGGGGTGGAGCATCAGCGGGGCTTCTGGGGGAGGAGGCTGAGTGGGGGCAGGCCTCAAGGTAAGGCCATGCTCCATGTGTGTGCAGCCTCCCCAGATGGAGGAATCACATGCCGCCCATGCAGTCATGTAAGGGTGTCAATGCTGCTTTTAACTAAACCACGATGAAAGCAGTCTCTGAAAGAACTCTCCGCTGCTCCCCACCTCTCCTAGGTATTGAACCATAAGCAATCAACCCAAAAAGGCTTCTCAGAGGCAACAAGGCCTGATATGTCAGGTGGGAAGATGCTGAGAATTTTTAAAAAAGACTGTTGGAACTGAGACTGATATGTGAAAAAAACAGTGTGAGAACAGAGCTGGGCTAAAAGGATTTGTAAATTCAGAAGTAAGGAAAACATAGTGGTCCTCATTCTTAGCTCTTGATATAGTCTGCCCCTTAACCCCCACAGCACCCCGACACCATAAAGCTGCACTAATGTGGTGACCAAAGATTTTCCCCAGCAAGGGGGAATCTGTGTGGCACAATCTGTCTACAGACCTCTTCCTCACTCCAGTGCTTGTCATGTTATTTCACTAGTTTTTCAGGTGTTATCATAAAGACTTATGGATGAGAGAGGATCTGACTGTATAATGTGAGGAACAAATTGAAAAAATAACCTGTCCCTCCCACCTTTTAAAAAAAAATTGAAAGATTTTATTTATCACAAATAAGAAAAAAAAAAAGGCCTCCTCTTCCTTTTTGTTTTTAGTAGGTCTTTTTTAAGGGTGCTGTTTTTCTGTTGAAAAATGTTTGAGGACCTTTGCACACAAACCACTATTTCATCCCTTGTGCAATCGTAAAGGCATTCTCAACTTATTATTAGAAACTGAAACACTTGAAAGGCTGCAGAGAATGTGCACGGGTGGGCTAAGTGCACATAGCTTTGTTTCCTTTTCTCTTACATCTAAGTTTTGTTGTTATTGGAATCATGCACTTTATTGTCACATTAAGTCCTGCTGGGGATGGTGACATGCCATGAAACCACTGGAGATTGTAGACCCTCAGTCAGTGTTTACCATTGTTCCAGGGGTGTGTATTAGCTGCAGAGTAAAAGGTCATTCAGAGTACTTCCCCTCTCCCCTCCTTTTTTTGGTTCTTTTTGTTTTGGTTTGTCCTCCCCACCCCTTCAGACTGGTGCTGCTCATCTGCACAGCGTGAACTTTTTACTTGATGCCCTGAGAGTCAAAACATGCTGCTAGAGTGTTTCCAGTTTGAGATCCACTGGCGCCTTTTGGGAATCCTTGTTGCATTCCTGGAAAGCAGCAGATACAGTACAGATCTACTGTACTGATCTCCCACAGCAGCACTTACAGCCGAATAAGTGCAAAAACCTAAAGCTTTATAGAGCTTACTGAGTTTTCAGACAAGTCAAGGTATTGAAAGATTAGTTCTAACTCAGCTTACCTGCTTTAAGTTTCTAATATGACAGCTTTGTTTCCAGCCTCCCATGCTTTGTTGCAGAGGGCTTTTTGGGAATGTGGGAAAGGCTTAAAATGATATTTGTGATCATGCCAGATTTTACTCTGATCTTACCTTAAACATCCATTAGAACTCAAACTAAGCAAGACTCCTGCTGTTGACCCAGTCTACTATGAATGGGCCTGTGTAACTGTTATATCCCCTTTGAAAGTAATAAAGTTGGGGTGGGGGGAGAAACTGTTAAGGCTTTCTTTTTGAAATATAAGAATTTTTACTGTAAGGATTTCTATTTTTTTAGTGCTTTGATTGCTTAAATATTTCCACAGAAGAAAGCATACAAGATTCTTAATTGCTTCCTAAATTGGGTAGCCTCTATATCTTTGGCAGAGAATTAAATTATTGTGTTCTTCTTGTAGATCTATGTCTTATTAATCTTCCAGATAAAATGAACTCTGGAGTGAAAATCATTAATCATAACATCTTAATAACACACTCTTCAAAAGAAGTATATACCCTTTCAGATTAAAAAGATCCTATCTGTGAAGCCAATGCTTAATGTGACATACTGGGGACATCTAGTGGAGAAAAGCTAAAATAGTAAAAATACCATAAGGTTTGCTAAGGATGTTTCTTTCTCACTATAGTTAAGACAGAATCAGGATCCACATTACTTGTACCAAAGTTTGCTCTAACTTAAAACCCTATAGTATTTGCTTCCAGAAAAAGGAAAAAAAATCAGATATTTTATAAGGTAGTGTTAATAAAAAACCAACACATTGTACATGCCTTTAAATAACACATTTTAACTATTTTAATTTAGTTTTGGATATATGGTTCTATTTCATACCCTTTCCCAGAAATGCTGTATATCCTTCAGAAATTAAATTAACCTCTCTGCTTCAGATTCCTCATCTGTAATAGAGAGAGGACAATACTTATCCACCTTCTTACAGTGCTTTGAGATCCCTGGATGAAGGGTGCTCATAGATTCATACTCTTAAGGTCAGAAGGGACTTACGTGATCATCTAATCTGACCTGCACATTGGAGGCCACAGAACCTCACCCACCCACTCCTGTAATAGAACTATAACCTCTGGCTGAGTTACTGAAGTCCTCAAATCATAATCCAAAGACTGCAAGTTACAGAGAACCCACCATTTACACTAGTTTAAACCTGCAAATGATTCATGCCCCATGCTGCAGAGGAAAGTGAAAACCCCCCATTATCTCTGCCAACCTGACCTGGGGAAAAAATTTCTTCCTGACCCCAAATATGGTGCTCAGTTAGACCCTGAGCACGTGGGCATGCTTTATCAGAGGAAGTGTAAATGGGCCTTCTTTTACAGGAAAAGTTGGCATTGAAGTTAATTTGTCATTGTTAAGTATTATTATTTATTATTTAACTTAATCTTTAATTAGCTGTGATAGTAGGTGGAACATTTCAATGTAATTTGCTTTTTGGGACTACTGCATCAAATTCTAATCCATCAGTCTGTTTCTCTCCTATCACTATAGTGTCTAGTCACTGGCCTATATGCTAAATGCTGACTCTGTCCTGAGTAATTCTGACTCTCCCACAAAGAAGAGGTATATTAGCTCCTGACTTCTGCTTACGGGAGCTCTGCACAGGGCTGACATATCCTGAGATTGGTCAGGGTTTCAGAAATTCAGTGGAAGCTACTGCAGCAATATGGCTGCCTGTGGGGTTGTTACACTCTGACAGAGAAGACTGAGGATGAGGATACAGAAACATCCTCTTTGGGTGGAACAGCTTGAGGCTCGCCAAGAGCTGTACTCTGGCTAATGTGTCTCCATTGCTTTGGTGCACCTGCATGTATGCAAGAGTAATCTGGGCCTCAGCAGGTCCTTCATCCTCACCTGCCAGCTCTGTTTTAGAACTGGCTCCAGTGTTTCTAAGGGCCACTTGGTCTCTTCACTGTATCCCTCACTGTCACTCAGCTGGGGTGATAACGTCCCACAGTCTGGGAAGTCAGGTCACTTTCCAGTGGCCCCTCTCCTACATATGGCAGTGGTAGGAGGTGTGGGGTTACTGATTTTGTCTCCGGGGAGGAGGATGGGGCTCTGCAGCCACGCAGCAGCCGCACCAGGGATGAGTCTTTCCTCAAGATTTAGCTTCCTCATTGGGACCGCAACACCTGGTTGAGCAGTGGCCTTGAAAGCTGGACACCACCACTGGCTTTTGGATCAGGATCTGGTCCTATGCAGGATGTCTATGGAGTGAAATGGCACTAAGAATATTGCTTTTATTCTGGCCACTAGCAAACAAGAATATTAACAAATTGGAAGGAATTTTAAAGAGCAACAAAAATGACTACACAATAGACTCCTTTAATATGTATAGCATGGCCAAAGTAGGGAGGGATGTTGCAATCATTTTGAAGTGCTATATCAGAAGGTGTAAATACCAAGGAATTGTTTAGGCTGGCCAAGGAGGTATATCTAGAGTAAGGATTTGAAATTAAACAAAGAACATTTAGGCTGCCTATCTAGGGGTGGTTATAATTTCTTCATCTTTTACTGCAGTGCTACCTCATATTCTGGATTCCTCACATAAGTTAAGAAAAGACTATACAACACCAACAGTTGAGATCTTACAATAATGAGTGAACTGTCATTATAATATGACCACAAGCTTGCCAAGTAATACTTAATATACATCAGCTGTCTCCTCAGATGTCCCACCTTGTCCTCTGACCCATTCCCACAGAGGGAAATGCAATGGTCCCCCAACAATCAGAGATGATCTCTCAGTGAAACTGGTGTAGTTTCTGTCTCATATCCAGGACTATAGCCTGACAAACTTATTTATAGGAAATCAAGACTCCGGAAACTGCCATCACAGCCTGGTCATAAACTTTTCTATGACCTTTCCCCAAAATAGAAGATTTGAAAGAGGTTCATAGTCAGCAAGATTATAAGTGTATAGAATTAGATTATTGAGTGAAGGCCCCACTCCCTATAGCTTGTCTAAGAGCAAGTAGCACCAAGATACCATGTAGGGCAATGACAACAACTGCTGTAGGTCCAATACTTCTCTGCTGGCTTCACAAGCTAAGAAGACTATGGATCCATTCATGGGTGGTGGCCAGGGGCCTTAAAGAGAGAGGCAGGCTGAAACTCAAGGACTGCAGACTTTGTGTTTGGTCCTTTCAAGATACCGACCTGTTTCCACAGCAGCAGACAATTCACTTTAGATCTAAGTGATCTGATTTACAAAGAAACCAGAAAATTCATCACCATAAAATCAGTTCCACTCTGTGACCAAGCAGCAGTAGCTCAGATTAATCAGGTTATCTGCCAGAAATGTCCACTGATAAATCATCCCAATCTCGAAGGAGATAATGGCCTTTGTTTTGGTGACAAAGATTAATCTTTGCCTTCCTGATATCTAAACCCAACCCAAACACCAGATCCAGAAAGAGCCTAGATATGTGAGAAGAAACAAAAACCACCTGGGACATTCCCGTGGTTGTCACAGCAGCTGTGAAATTCTGAGCTGATCCAAAATAATTGTCTACATTCCAAAAGAAGTCACTGAGCTTAATCAGTGTTAGTGCCTTCATTTCACCTGCAGTGAAAAATGCCATAAACCCAGCAAGACCTTCCGGGCGTAATGGGTTGACTGATATAGCAGCACTAGCCCTATTTTGAGATGTGCACATGAGATGGTCATGCTTGGTTAAATATTTGTTGTAGTCAGTCTTCTGTATTTCAGACTCAATGCAAACAAAAAAAGCATAACCATGCTTCCTATACAATCTTCCTTTTCCTCAGACCTAGGAAACACAACCAAAGACAGTTGCACCAATGATGGTCCCATAGCATCATCCAACCAACTCTAGGTTATATATGCAAAGTCAGCAGCCTCATCCATATCGTCATGTGAAATTATCTCCCAAGGGAATTGATGGAAGATCTGTAGCTTTATTCTTTTAGAATGGATTGGATAAAACACTATACTTTGTGTCTGTGTGTATGGAGAGATCATTGGCAGGAGAAAACACCTAGATGACCTATTAGTAATATAGTTTATGTATATAAAATTAAAAACAGTCAAAAAGGGTGGGTGGAAGGTTATGAATAAGACTCTGATTTGGAGAGCTGAAAGACATGACTGGTATTTACCTACTGCTCCTTTTCTTTGGAGTTTGCAATAGAAAGTTATTTATTACGAATGTAGGATTTACTCTCACTGTGCAAAAAGATTACACCATTGGAGAGGTAAAATATGGCTCTGGTAATAAATGTAATCTACTGTGTTAATTTCAGCAGATTTACTGCAACTAAAAATTCAAACTGAAATTTAAATTTGGAAAAATATCTTGTAGGTTCCAGGAATTTCTCTGTCTTATAGAAAAGCATAACAGTACACAGGAGTAGGAATACACACAATTGCCTAAGGATTTCATTTCACTGAAATAAACATATGAGATTTACCAAACATTTTGTTAAGACAACACTGACCAGAATGGTGAAACACTTCCTGGGTCTCAATTATCCCCTCTGCTTCCACAGTGAAAGCAAATGCTGCTTGGGGAGATGTCCTCTGGAGACTACGGATGCAGGGAGTGCTGCATTACAGATGCATTGCTTACTCTCCCTCATTCCCACAGTAGACTCTCCATGTGTAGTCTGGAAGGTTTGGACTCCACAGTCTTGAAAGGGGAGATAGCCAGGATGGGAGGGAGAGGAATTGATATCTGTGGCAGTCTTTCCTCAAGAGGCAGTAGATACCCATTGAGACTTGCATACCCAAGTTAATACTGCTTTGAAACAGTATTAACATTGGCTCCATGCCAGCAGTCCCCTCAGAGAAGGGGATTTGCTCAGATGGGACATATGTTTTCACAAGGCAGAGGAGAAAGTAGCTCAGAGGGCTCCTTTGCTGCTGGACTTGGGATTCTCTGTGTTGCAGGTTCCCTAGGACTTATGGTTTTGGGAGGCTGTGTGCTCTCCTCCTCTTGAAAGGCAAGACTTTGTAGAAAATTGTGCAAGGTCTGCCTCTAAGACTTTCCTGTCTCCCCTCCCGCCTCCCCTTCCCTAAAAATACCCAAGGAAGGGTAACAGAAGGGCTTTTGCCTCATGTATAATATTTTGATACTGCAGGGCCTGAGAATGCTCTTCCTGAAGTCAATGGGAGCAGAACCAGGCCCTCAAGGTATTTAGATAGGAGTGGGTTATGTTTTAAAATTGTATGCATATTTTTTTCAAGATGTATATTTTGTATAGACATAATTAAATTCATTTAAATTAACATTTATTAATTGAAAATGAAGCACAAATAGTGTCAACACGTTATTATTTTTTGCTCAGTAGCTGTTAAAATGGGTGGTGCAGAAAAAGCCCTAAACTAATTCAAAATGCCAAGCCATATAGCCTCCCTTTCCAGGTATATGCCTTATGCATTAAAAGAAAATGCCCTTACAGTACCTTTTTACAATTTACATAAGCTCAAAATCCGTGATGTAGAGAAAAATATGACTTGCATAATGAGTCCATCACTAAAAAAAAATGAAGGCATGCAAAATAAACAAATCAACCAGATGAATACTAATTATCTAGAAGCAAAATCTGGAAATACTCAGTATGCAGAACAAATCACTTATTGCAGTGAACACTTATAACTAATTTCCTGCAGGAAGAATTTTTTGCACTAGCTTTAGTGAATTTATATACACTACAGAAAGGTAGTAGCTAAATAAATATTAGTTTAGTTTAATTGGATTAAAATTAGAAATGCAAATTCTGATGCACCATATCTCTATATCCTTGTGTCCCTTTTTATGGTAATACCCTTCTAATGGTTTAAGCCTATGAAGAAAAAACACTGAAAATTTTAACTAGCAGCTTTGCAGGGGGGCAGAAAGAAGCAAAGAAGATTTAGTGGTGAAAAGAGCAAATAAATAGGTGCTCCAAGATTAAAAAGAGGGTAGAAGTGCATGCTGAGCTGTTGAAAGACCTCTCTGTGTTTAAAGAAAAATATTGTTTGGTTCTTTCACCAGTGCATGATCAAAATAAGAGGTACAAATTAGTTCATGGCTGCTGAAGCTACAAAACATCATGCAGAGAGCTGTCTTTGGGAACGTTTTAATGAGGAGAAGAGGTCATCAGACTGTGACATTGCTTTTCAGAATTCTTCAAGAACAACACAGACTTCCTGTTCCAAATGTGGTAAAGAATAAAACAACCTTAGTAGTAATCGTACAACTTTTGAACCGTGTTCCTTGGAAATACAGTACAGTGCTCATTTTGTAGCTTTAGTTAGCTATCTCAAAGGAACTCTTCCATATTTTCCATGTGCCCTTATTTCAAAAGTACAGTGAAATGGTAGAGCTTCAACGAGGATTATATTTATAACATAAAGTTTTATTCAGTCTTCTAAAGAGATTTTAATGTTTTCATTGCTCTAGGTGAAATGGTACACTGTGGCTCTGTTCATTAACATTTAGCATCAGTGCAAAAATCAAGGATTACCACATGCAGTTTGAAAGGACATCCAAAATGACTTTGAAATTAAATTCACTACAATCTTAGTTTTGCAGCATTTCAAAACATGATTTTAAAATGTATAAGTTAAGTTAATGGCATTCTAGGTCAAATATTCCCAGCCCAATAACAAGTCCCACATAGAATGTCATTACTTAAACTTGCAATGCATTGTTGTGTGCTGAATGAAATCGAAGAAGCTTGAGTTTATCTGACCAAAAAAAAAAAAAAAATAGCCTCAATATTGTTTAGACAGACCACTGGGGGATAGAAAGCATTGGTAAATCAAATAATTGTTCTAAACCTGAGTAGCAGGCGTTCCACAATTTAAGTGGCTGCAGGATTAGGCTCTATATTAATAGTATTGCAAACTATGCTAGTCCCAAACAGTCAACAACGTACTTTGCTCCTAATAAATAAATGTTACTCTACAAGACAGCCCCTGCACTGACACATGCACACAATTCTAATTCCAAAGTCTCTGTTACAAAACTCCATAACAACAAGAGGGAATACAAATAGGTGTGATACAACAAAATAAGGTAATAGTGATATTATTTTAATTTAAGGATGACCTGGTGTTACTCCCGACTGAAAAAGTCAGTGCTTTACTTCTTTTACTTAAGAAAGCACCGTGTTATATTGTACACTTTCTCTTTCTCTTGGTTAGAATAGCTCTAATGAATTAAGCTCTAAATGAGCATTATCAGTAGTGGCACAAAAAATGGAGGACAGGGAATACTGCTCATTGTGTTGCAGTGTTGTGCTATGGTTCTGTTATGTTTCATATGCTGTTACAGTACAACCAATTCCATTGCAGAAGTAAAGTGAAATAAGAACGCTATCATCTTAGCCTTTGTCTCTGTTTATTCCCCCAAGTGAGGAAAATGTGAAACTAATGCCCACTCCTGCTCCCTAGGAAAAAACCCCTCTCATATTAGTTTCAATGGCATTTTTTCTGGAATAAAAAATGAAGGCAAAGACCCATCCTCTGACTTTTTTTTTTTTACATTGTATACAATTATGCCTAACATGAAAAGTTTACAAAACATGCCTAGCTATGTATATTTCATCTGTTTCCTTTAACACAATAATGATTAGATTATGAAATACATTAAAAATATTTTGTCATTAATCTTAATGTTATAATTGTAAATAGAATATACAATACTACATTTGTAATCAGGTCATTCCAATTTTGAGGAATCTTGTATGGATCCGTTTTCTTAAACATATCTATTTGCTTGTCTTCCGTAGAGTAAGGCACTACTTTTTCACATTTACATGCCCTAAACAGCAGTGGGGAATAATTTAGTTGGATGTTTCAACTCTAAAAAATCCCAGTGTCAATTTTTCTCACAAAGACTAACAAGTTTGTTGATTTTCAGTTTAAACCTTTAATCCTGTTTGAATGGATTGAGTCTTTTGCTTTGATTTACCATATTCTTCTGTCAGTGATTAGGGCCTGGGAGTTTGGGCTAATCTGAGATTTCTCCTCTTTTTGTATTGTCATTCCAGTGCCCATTATTCTTCTTTTTTCCCCCGTCTAAGAATACCATTGTATTCTATTCAATAACCATTTTTCACTAAAAGAAGATGTCTTAGATAGCCAATTAGCTGTTATGCATAGAGTTTTTGGCCAGCATGGTAGCAGTATTTGTTACAGGACTGTAAGCAAAGCACTGAAAAGTAAATGTTAAAAAAGAGACAGTGGAAGAAAAAGGAGATTCTGAAAATCTGAATTTTGCTTTCAATTATCCCAAACTACATCTACAGGCAGTAATGACAAGTGTCAGTTTTCAGAATCAACATGATATGAGACAGGAATCTTTGATTCAGTGGATAAACTGTGATGTAGAAATATTGGAGCAGCTTTACTAGTAAGTATTTGCTTTTATAATTAGTGTATCCATGATTCTATGTTTAATGCATAAGTGATATTGGGGTCTTGGAAACTTTTAGCAACTGTCAAAAAACGAGACACTATATCATGTTCTTAAGGTCAAACTCAGTTAAACCAATGGGTCCTTATTGACTACAACAGAATTACAATGATATAACCAAGTGCAGGATTTGGCCCCAAATTTTATTAAAATATATACATTTTAATAGGCTTTGAAAAGCAATGATCATAGGCATTGCTAAAATTAATGGATATTTTGCAGAAAAAAAATCTTTTATATAAGACCAGAGACTTTCCACAGTAGATTGTTTACTGTCAAAATACTTTTTGAGTCAGAAATGAATTCGTTGCATATGCTACAGATATAAAACCACTGTTTTTATTAAAAAAAAAAGAAAACAGATCATTCATATGTAATGATAATTTAAAACTAAAATCCTATAAAATTGCATATATCACATTATGTGTGGATTATTAACATAAATATTCATTTTCTCAGAATTAGTGATTTGCTAAGTATTTGCAAGTGATCTTACATTTATTTCAGATCTAGATTTTTATTTCTTGGGTCTAATTAAATTTGACCTTAGAATTATACAAATTATACTGATTTCTATATTAGCAATGTTCTATTTTCATTCTATTCTCTAAGGGATTCATCCTTCAGATTTCCAGCAAAGGACTTATGCATGTGCTTAACTTTAAGTACATGAATTAAAGTTGGTTGAAAAACTGGAAATTTCAAATGAAAAAAAAGGATCTATTTTCTTTTTTGTGTGTGAAATTTTCAGTGACACTCTTTACCTACATCTTTACAGAATCTGTTTCCCAAAAACTGGGCTTCAGTAAGAAAATGTGGGTTTTGGTAATCGCGTTGAAAAGTCTATGATGATTTTGAAAGTGATTTAAATAAAATTGTTGGTCAAAATAGCACAGCAAAATTTGCCAAAATTGGAAAATTTCTGTAATATAGACTAATTTTTCAAGAAAAGTTTCATTTTTTAAAAAGGCCGTTTTTCAACAGAACAACACTGTGTGAAAACTTTTGACCAGATCTAATGTGAATAGTCTTATTGAAGCCTGTGACTTCTGACCAGAGTGCTTGGCACCTTGCTAGACTGATTCTTAAAATTCTAAGTATGTGAAAAGCAATCATGCTGATTTACTATAGGATATATTCTTTACCACCAGATTAGATAATAAAGTAAAACTGTATTTTTATAATCTATGTAATAGTATTTTAATAAGAAAACTTACATATGAGTATGAGTTGTATAGAGTAACATAGAGACCCTATACTGTATTATATGCTGGCCTATGGCCATAACATCTTGTTTTATGGTCTGATTAGATCACACACCCTATATTTGAATGGAACTAGTTAGTGTTGAAGTGAGAGACCTAGGAGGAAAATCTAGGTGCTGTAAGAAATGGTGCTGATAATTCAGCAAGTGGTATAGTTCCTGTGAGTCAATAAACAACTTGGGCTACAGGAAGGTGTTATGGGGTACTGTGTTGCTTCAAGTTTTTAGTTTCTGGATGAGACACAAAACTAAGAACCTATCCTGTTGTGCTCAGTAATGATTATATGGCAGTATTTGAATGAATAGGTATGTTAGCCACTGTATCCTAACCAAATTCCGGTTTGATTAATTACATTCTGCCACTTCAGAGTTCTTCCATCTATTTCAACAGGACACAGTATTTTTTCTTCACTTCCTCATTGTTTCTCTTTGCTATACAGCAGCCATGTTCTACAGGTAGTCTTATTTTAGCATTAGGTGCAGTGACTGACATAGATATTGTGGCCTAGAAAACACATGTGCAACTCCCCACTGAAGTTGACATAAGTTTTCTCTCGCATCTGAGCTAAAATAAAGCCTAGAGATGGAAAAATATTTTGGGGTCCTTTAGGATCAACGGTACTATGTATATAAAATTTAACAGATCATTTCTGGACTTTTAGTCTATATATAGCCTACTATACATTTAGACAGAAGAACTCCATTTAAAACATTAACATTTTAATTCTGAATCATACCTGTCTTTCTTATTGACATTTTTGTGTTTTTTAACTAACTGTACAAGAACGCACCTGTAGACTATTACTTCATTAGACCTGAGATCTCTAGAATGCTAAGGCCATCGTCCCAACTCTGTTTCCATCAGTGGTAAAGCGCCAAATGGAACCTAGCTGGGACAAGGAAACTGAAAAGCCTTTTCTACAGACTAGTTTCCCATTTCTTGGGACCCAATAGAAACTCCTCCAACAGAATCCTGCAGCATTCTTCATGCTTAGAAATTTAGGGGTGGAGCAAGAAGCAAATACTCTTGGAAATGTGACTGGGACAGCATGTCGGACAGCCATGGTGCAGTTAGCCAATAGCAGCATGGTATTTAAAGGACACATGTTGCGGTTGCCATGGGAATAGTGGCCAACAGGGCTGCTGTATGAAGACAAAGGGCCTGTACTTGTGCCCTAAGATCCAATATCTTTAGGAGGCACAAACCTCTACCCACTCCATGTGGCTTGGCAAGGTAAAGTGACTCCAACCCCAGGAGAATGTTCCCTTCACGGGAAAGACCAGTACTGGAGAGAATATGGCCCACAGTGGTAAGTCAGGGTTATGCAGTCTGAGTGAAGGAGAACAGAGAGACAGAAAAATAACAGGAAATAAGCAAATAAATAATTGGTATTAATAGACTGATAGGTCCAATTCACATTTAAATAAACTGGTAGCCAAACGGTGTGTATGTAGTAAACGTGCTTTTCTTGTGCCACCAACCATCATTAAAGCTCCAAGGTTAAGAATTAAAAATAAATTTTCTGGTGTTCAAACCTATCAGAATGATTATAATTACAGTCAGACATTCAGCTTGATCCTATTCTCTAGCACCTTGCCTATCACCTGGTAGAAGCCTGTCAGCCAGTGCAACGTGTGAAGCAAGGGCAGGATGTTAATTTTTTGTAAGAGGCTCTAGGTGATGTTATTCCTTCACCCACTTACTTCCCTGGTCCTTCTCGCATGAACAGAGAGCAATAATACCCGAAGTCCAAAAGTGCAAACAATTCGATATTTATTGGGGTGAACTTCCAGCAAGCATGATTCCAGTTTCCTTCCTTAGTATCCTCCTTCCCAGCTCTGACACCACAGAGCCTTACACCTGTGTCCCTGTTCCCATTCCTGCCCTTAGCCAAACATGATTCCAATTTCCTTACTCCCATTCCCTGTTCCCATTTCCCCCTTTAGCAAAACATGATTCCAATTTCCTTACCCCCATTCCCTTTTCCCATTTCCCCCACCCGCATGCCCACCCCCACCCTCCTACTTCCTGATTGACTGCAGACTATATAGTAAAACTTGAGTTCTGCTTTGCTATACCTTAACCAATCATGTTCCTGAAATTTAACTAACCAATCCTAACATATTGTAACATGATTATGTACCCAATTATATCCCACCACCTTAATTAGTTTACACCCAGTCATTCTCTATGAGGAATACAGACACGTCCTCAAAATTAAACAAAAAATGGAGTAGTATTTGTTTGTTTGTTTTTCCTATTGGATTAGTGCATTGCAGCATATTTGTCTATAAAAGTTGTGGATGTTTAACTACTTCTGTTAAGAGCATATTCCATTTATTTTAAAATCATGATGATTGTGCTGAATATAAACTCTTGTTACTGCCTGAGCTTTGCATCTGAATAATGAGAAGCTGCCTGCAGTAGCCAAAACCCAAAAGTGATATTCAAATCCCTACAACAAAGACACCTTTATATTCATGTGTCATGGCTCTTCTTTATATGAAACAGTAGAGAGGCTTTATCTCAAGGCAAAGGTGAAGAGTAGGTAACTAAAGGAGGGTAAATAGATCAGTTTTCACTGCCTATCTAAAGCATTTTGCTGAATTTTAAAAATTATATAGGAAATCTTGACAGAGACAAAGTTTGCAAATGTTTGCAGCACTTATAACTTCCGAGCAAATGAGGTGTGTGGTAGGTTTTTTGTTTGTTTTGGGTATTTTGGTTTTTGTTTTGTAAAGAAAATCATCTATTTTTACAACTTTAATACCTAGGACCGAATTTTTAGGGAGACAGTGTCTGAAGGAATGTTAACTCAGAATGTAGAAAGTAAGTATGTATGATTATTATTTACATGGTAATGTGACTGAGAACTGCAATTCCATTCACTTATCCTCTTGATCCTACTGTCACGTAGCTTGAGGGAGAAAAAAGGTCTCATGCAGGCATGAAAAATATCACTAGAGAATGCACTTGCCAGGACAGTTCACCCTCATAAACTGTAGTTGCATTTGCTACCAATAGTTAAACCAGAATCCAATTAAATATACTGGGAAATAGCTAGATACCTCCAAATGCTACTACCCAAATATCAGCTGGGATTGATCAAACAGGTGTTTAAAAAGAAAAAAAAGTATACTAGAGAGGAAGCTGGCAGCAACGTTTATTGTTAAGGTTGCTTAAAACTTCTCATTATAACACACACTAGTTTCAGTTACTTGTAATTTTGCTGAATCATATGGAGCTGAAATTTTTCATGCCAGGTGTCTTCCTGAGTCTGCTTTTTTTTTTTTTTTAAATGTTTCCCCCAAAATGGTACTGCTGTCTCTCAGAATGCGGTTAGGAGAAAATTGTTGTGTTTTGCCAATGTTAAAAAAATTCTTACAACTCTTGGAATTGACAGGCTTTTGTGCTACACAGAACTCTTCTTCAGTACCTTTCTCAGACCCGAAGAAGAGCTTTTGTGGCTTGAAAGCCCATCTCTCTCACCAACAGAAGTTGGTCCAATAAATGATATTACTTCACCCACCCCGTCTCTCTAATATCCTGGGACTGACATGGCTAGAACTACACTGCATACAACTCTTGGAATTGAAACTTGGAAGTGGGGTTGCCCTGGAATCAGAAGGTTGCTGTCCATGTGAAATCCACCCAAACTTGACTAGGTTATAAATGATTTTTCAGAGGTTTTTCATATGATCTGTAGATCCTTGTTAGAAGGTGGCAGCAAAATTCTCTGATTCCATCTGCACTGAGTATGCGCCATAACCACAGAGCCACTGAGCATGTTTCAGCCTAGGGTTGCAGAGGCTTGCTCAGTTTTACTTTTACTGCAGTTGCTCCTACTGGCTGCCGGGAGCCACTGTGGTATTCCAGTCATCAGAAACAAGAGCAGGGAGACTGTCTCTCCTGTGCTGTCAATGTTCCCCCTTCTGGTACGTCACCAGCGTAATAGGGAAGAAAACTGGTTGCAAAGTCAACCACACAATAGTTAGGAAATGACCACATTAAGGTAGCCCACTCAAGTTTACTTTTCCCCCCTCAGGTGCATCCATTATGATACCATCTTTAACTATATGGTCACACACTATTAATCCCAGAAGAGCCCTGTTTTATTTCCTGTACAGAATGGATAGTGTTTTGGGAATAAATCAAGGTTGTAGAGAGAGTGTTGTCTATAGAACCCCTGCTGCATTTGTTGCAGAAGTTGGAAGGTATGTAGTGAATGAAGCAGGAACTGCAGGAGGAAAAAGGATGACCCTGTGGTGAAGGAAGTAGAATCCAATTATCCAGGATGGCATTCGATCTTTTAAAACTTTTCACAGGTGACCACTAATTGTGTTTCTCATTTTTGGGTTCCTCATTTTTGCAGAAGTGTTGAACACACACAACAGTAGCTGAAGTCAACAAGAGCTTGTGCTTTGAACATATAAAGTGACCTACAGATACTAAGTACTGTGAAAAATCAGCTCCTAGGCATCTCAACCTGGGTACCCAAAAGCAATGGACAATTTTGATAATGAATCCTTTGTCTTGGTTCTCCATTTGTGCAATGGGGTTAATAACACCACCTTACTTCGCAGGGATATTGTGAAGATAAATTCATTAATGTTTGTGAAACACTTACATGCTATGGTGATAAGCACCAAAGAAAAGCCCATGAAGAAATTAATATATTTTTATTCAGTGCAGGCTTTGGATGTTATACAGTAAATAAGGCATGTGGCCATATATTGAATGATAAGGACAAAAAGAAAAATGTAGTAGCAACCTATTTATTGAGCATAGTGCACGCTGTGCCCTGAATGAGACAGGGGTCCTGTAGGGAAAATAATCATGTAATTAAAGACTGTGGCCAGGTCTATACTATAAACTTATATCGGTATAACTATGTCCCTCAGGGGAGTGAAAAATCCACACCCCTGAGTGATGCAGTTAGACCAACTTAACCCCCAGTGTAGACGGCATTATATTGATGGAAGGGCTTCTCCCATCGACATAGCTACCACTTCTTGCAGGGGTGGATTAACTATGCCAACGGCAGAAGCGCTCCCATTGGCGTAGTCGTAGGTGCTGGAACTAGGGGTGCTGGGGATGCTGCTGCACCCCCTGTCTTGATGTGGTTTCCATCATATACAGGGTTCACAATTTGGTTCAATGGTTCTCAGCACCCCCACTATACACATTGTTCCATCACCCCTGAGTGTAGTAGCATCTTCACTGAAGCGCTACAGCAGTGCAGGAGGCCTGAACTAAGGTTGCACAGACAAATTAATTCAGGCATTTCCTAACTGATGAGTGCCTTGGTTTGCAACCTTAATGTTCGTTTAATGTCGCTTTTTTAACATAATTTAACATATTATACAATTCATGCTAGTTGTTGAGAGAATTTTTCAGGCTCTTCATCTAATTTCACATGTGCTAAGTGGTAGCCTCTGGCAGACGGGTTTGTGGTGGTGACTGTTTTATTTCTTATGGCAGACTTGTCAGTAGGGTTAGCTGCCCAAAATACAGGAACAATGGAATTTCTCTATCCCCACCTGCGCTCGGCACCTGGTTTTGGCACCATTGCACCATCACTGCTGCTACTCCAGCTTCAAAAGCATCAGCATGTCTTAGTTTGATACCCTTACTCCAGAAGGAGTTTCTCCTGTAATGAAGTCTCACGCTATAAAAGAACTGCTAAACAGCTGAACGCTTTAACAGTTAGTCTTCATTTTTTGTCCAAGAGCTGCAAACCAGTCCTGGCACTCTGATAGAATTAATCACAGAGATGCCAAATCTCACAGTATTCTCACAAATCGTGCAGTATTTTGTATTTTTCTGGGAATCGTGTGAACGCAACAGAATGTCAGCTTTCATTTTTTTAAAAAGTAAGTTTCTTGCCCTCATGATTGCAGAGAAAAGCTGGAAAATGTGAACCCTAGAGGCTCTAAAACCAGAAGGCAACTAAAAAGAAACCCAAATGTATTATTTGTTAAATTCTCATGATTTTTAAACCAATCTCATAATTTTGGGACCTGACTCAATTTTTGAATGCTCGGGGTTAGCAATACTGTTTTATATACATTTGGAGGAAGTTGAGCCTGGCAAAGCATGGCTGTTTCTGACAGCCCAGGACCCTTACACCTGGGGACTAAGAGCAATGTGTTCTCATTAAAGGGCTCCTCACTCAACAGTTGCACCCCCCTCCCCCACAGCCCGATCTGAAAGAGCCTGACTGCAACACATGTTACAAGGCCTATGTAAGGGACAGATTCTGCAAATACACAGGGCCTGTGCTGGCAACTGCCTAGCCCCACATGTGTTCCGGAATCATAATCTATCCCAACACAGCCCAGCTTACATGGGAAGCATGCATGCTGCACCAACCCTTAAAATGAGGCAGCCCGCTCCCTCTGGCAGGTAAGCTTTGCTGGCCAGTATGGAGGGGGATGGGTGGGGCCTTCCTTACCTTCTTTGGATCCCCAGGCACTAGGATGAAGCAGTCCTTGTGTTCCCATTAATTTAGTGACTGCAACAGTGCACTGCACGGGGGGCCGGAGAGGGAGGGCTGCTTGTGCCCTGATCCCCATATGCCCATGTTGAGTCAGGAAACAATGTAGTCCTAAGTGCTTACTGAGGCTTTTGATAAAGATTTGTTTTGGGGGTGGGATTAACTTCTGTTATGATTTGGGAAGTTCTTTGAACTTGGTAGTCTGTCTTTCTAGGTTGTTTTAACGTACATGATGTTATATTTTTTTACATGGATGTTAAGAGGTATTCAGGGATGGCACACCTGGGCTGTGGCACACTTGAGCTGTGGCCGTGCTGCCTAGCACACTGGGGCTGGGGGAGTTGGGGGTTGGGGCCATTGAGGCACGGTGGGGATGCTCTGGGCTCCTGTGGGGCGGGGGAGGGTGGCAGAAAGGGAAGGGGAGGGGCAGGACCTGAGGCACAAAGAGAGGGGCTGGGGGCTAGCCTCCCCCAACGGCCAGTTCACTGGCCGCCCATGGAGGTATTGATTAGTGCATTATAGAAATGGGAAAAAATGACAAGATAAATAAAAGTGCTGCATCATTAATCATTGGACTGCTCGTGTCATTTGTTTAATTCCAAGTAGAACTGAGCAATAATTTCTAGAGGACTGAAATTGTGCCACTCAAATTAAACAGCTGAGTGTGATGATCTTGCCCTCTTGTGGCTTGCAAAGATGATAATTGCTAGTACTACTGTTAATTATTAGATCTACTTTTTTTTGGATCCATGGGTGGGAAGTTTAAATCCCAGCAGGTATAGATTCCTCCCAAATTAAGAAAACTGCTGTTCATATCAAAGGGTCTGATTTAATATTAATATCTGGACCAGAAGTTTGCTGCACATCCAATATCCGGCACCAGCTATGGATGTTTTTCGGAGACTTCTTTGTATATTATTCAGGTTCTCTATCTGCTTCATTGACATAATTAGGAACAGAACTTATTGAGCATTAGACAACTTTTTAAAATAGAGGCTGCTTTTGTGGCTGTCTTCATTTCCATCTTGAACCTGCTAGGGTATGTCTACACATCATTTTGAAGTCAGCCTCCCAGCCTGGGTTGACAGACTTGGGCTAGCAGGGCTCCCTCGAGTGCTCTGAAAATAGCTGTGTAGACAGCACTTTGAAGGGGAGGCTCAGGCTGGAACTTGGGCTCTGAAGTCTAGGGAGGGGATTGGGATCAGGCTGACTCCAAAATGCTGTATAGAGGTACCCATAGAGGGCTCTAGAGTGAATTAACATGAGGGATTAGAGGCCAGATCCTGTGAGGAACTGAGCACTTCCAGGAAGGTGCTAAGTACCCTCTGCTCCTGGTGAGTTCAACAGGAGTTGAGGCCACTCAGCACTTGTTGATTGACATCAGGCCCTAAATCACCCCCAAGGCAGTTGTCCTGCTAAAATACTCTTTGAAATCAGTCCCTGGGCTGCTCGGTACTGTAACTGCTGAATCTGCCAATGAGCCTGAAAATAGGAATAGAAATTAGGGGTGAAATTTTCAGAAGCATCTAAATGATCTAGAAGCATGAGTCCCATTGATGGTCACGTGTGGGACGTGACTCTGAAGTCACTGAGGCTCTTTTGAAAATCCCACTGCGGAATGTCATATTGGCATTATAGGGAGTGGTTGAATTTTTTGAAAATTTGAATTTTCTGTGCCTTTTTGGGGGGTTGGGGACATTTTCTGACCAGCTCTAAAGGCCAATATTCACCTGCTATGTTACTCATCTCATTTGTTTGAAGGGCAGAAGGAGTGTCTTTTGATTGTGGCACTGGTCTGAGGCTCAGGAGATCTGAGTTCTGTTCCCTGCTCTGCCAGAGGCTCCCTGTGTAAACCTGAGCACTTAAAACTTGATTTCATGAGGTGCTGAGTATCAAAGCAGAGATCCCCAAACTCCCACTGACTTCAGATGGAGTTTTAGATGCTCTCCTCTTCTGTAAAACAAACCAGGCCCTAAATCTTTCTCTGTGCCTCAATTTTTCATCAATAAAATGGAGACAATAAGCCTTCCCTGGATCAAAAGGAGTATTGTGAGGATTAAATTTGCTAATGTTTGTGTGGCACTCATATAGTGTCAACTATATATATGTCATATATATGTCAACAAGCACCGCAGAAAAACTCGTAGTCAAACAAGTAAAGAGAAAATACAGAAAAGCAGATGGTGGGAGTCCATAAATTGGTGTGCTGCTAGGAGAAGCTATTGTTATGATGAGGGGTACCTGTGACTGCATGACTCACAACCCTCTTTGAGATTGGGTCTGAGCACACTCTTCAGTTAACGTAACTGTCAGGATAACTTAACCACAAGCACCTAAGACAAAAGGCGTTGTGAACTCACCCAGCAGTTCTTGGACTGAGTGAGTGGAGGGCTTTTGCTGAGTGTTGTTTTGGGTAACATGTGTGAGGGAAGGCAGAACACACAGACACTGAGACCACACTGAACAGAGAGAGAAGCAGAGGCAAAAACAAGAAAGTTAAGCAGTAGCAAGTGAACACAGTGTGACCCTGGAAATAGCTAGAGAGAGAGTTTTCAGGTCTGTTGGCTGAAGACGCTTGGGGCTGTAAACTAAGAAACTGCACCTTTTGTTTTTGGTGCCTCCTGCATTCAGAGAAGCTGGACTTTGTACACTCTTTTTAAATAAACAAGATTAACAAAGAAAAATGAACAAAGAAAACACTAGACTCCATCAATTTCCACTTCCAATGGAACATCCCCAGGGCCCCAAACTTTGACTAGCCACTCAGGTCAAAAAGGGGCAACACTATTTTTGCAATGTACCATTTTGTTTCTTAGCAGGAAAGAGGTGATTGGCATGGGGCCCATTTCCCCCTTCTTATGTTTCCTATGTTCGAAATTTGTTTTTTAAGTTTAATCCAAAAATGTTGGCAAGATGAGTGAGGAAGGGGAACACAGAAATAAAGAAAGATCATTACATTTCCTCACAGGTTTCCTTTCTTGTTCCTACCTGGTGAGGTAGGATTGGTGTGCTGAGACAGGCTTATACCATTTATAACTAGAAGAAAATATTGTCTCAAGTCAAGAAACATTATTTTTTGTTTTAAACTTCTCTCCTCTAGCTGTGCTGTGCTCGGACTGGCTGTCTTATGGACTAAGCATATTTGTCTTTAGTTGTGTAATATGAAGAGATGGCTAGTTTGTAATCTGCACCATGTTATATGCCAAATTCTGTCCTGATATGTGGTATTCTGTGGCATGGAACCGATAGGAGCTTTGTGGTCCACATGGATCTGCAGACTCAGAAACAAATTCTCATCGAAAGGTAGTGAGACTTGTCTGGGAATGATATCTGGTGCCCAATTCCTCTCCATTTTCAATGGGGATGTCAAAGCCTGACTGCAGTATATGGCAACTGGACCTTTAAAGTATGACAGCAAGGTTGGCACTGAGTATGCACTGTTGAAAAGCTTAGTGCTGTTGGGGGCCCAATGGGGTCTTCACTAGGTGACTGAGTATGGGGGAGATTGAATCATAGAACTGGAAGGGACCTCAAGGGGTCATCTAGTCCAGTCCCTTGCACTCAAGGCAGGACTAAGTACTATCTAGCCCCTCCCTGACAGGTGTTTGTCTTCCCTGGTCTTAAAAATCTCCAATGATGGAGATTCTACAATCTCCCTCGGCAACGATACTCACGGCCCCAGGAACGCTTCCCAACCACCACAGGTACCCTTTTTTGTTGTTTTAATTTAAAAGAAAATAAACCCATCCCCATCTTGGTTCTGCCCCTCTACTGAAGCTGTAAGGGGTGATGAAGACTTTGGGCTCCCTCCTCAACCCCAGCAAGGGGCAGAAAAGGAGACTGAGACACATGAGCCTCCCGCCACTCCAGCAATTCCTTCCCTACAGACTGAGTGTGGGTGCTGTTTCTCTGCTTCCCTTTCCCCTTGTGCACTGGGGAGGGGAGAGGGAGCCCCAGAATTGGTCAGGGTGGCAGGTAGCCCAGTTTATGTGGCAGTCTGGAGTTTATGCACCGCAGGAGGCTTTGTAAAGAATGGTCTGAAATTGCCTCACTCCTCAATCATTTATTAAATTTGTCTTTAATCAAATAGTTGACAAGGGGATATGTACAGTGCCTAACACAATGGGGTCCTGGTGCATGACTGGGGCTCCTAGGCTTCATGGCAATACAAATAATAACAATAATGGGGTATTGGTATTGGCGGGAGTGAGGGCTCTGGAAGTACACATCAGAACAGCCTGTATTCCATCTATTTCATATCTGTGTGGAAAGAAGGAAACACTTCTCTGGCAAGCTGACCTCTTTTTTAAAAATAGTAGCTGTTTGAATCTTCTCAGAGTTTTGGATTCCAGCACAAGCGACTTCTGTCACATTCTTCCTTTGGCCCACACATGCATCATTCCTGGCTTGAGCTTCAGCCAGCTTGCTTGAATCCAAGCCACTATCACAGCCCTGCACCCTGAAAGCAGGGCAAAGACACCCTGTATTTAATTAAAAGGAGCTGTAAAGCTGCATTTTATCCCCACACTATTAGCACTGCAGCCCTAATCATCTCACTGTCTCCTTCATACACATGTTAACTATGAAGGGGGGACAAACTAGAACCCCGTGGTTTGTGTTTGAACAGAGTGTTCTTGTAGGAATCACTGGGTAAAATCTATGGGTTGTGTTATCCAGGTGGCCAGATGTTATAGCTAGTTGCAGTACTTTTACTGGTGCACATAAGAACTAAGTATTATTAATCATTATTTAATCTGACATTAATTCATGACTAAAAGCAGGTTATAATATCACCAATATATTCACCTTCCACAGCACCTTCAAATCAGACTACTACTGCTGATGTTCCTTGGATCTGAATTTTTTCTTTCAGTATCTGGGCACCCTAATGCAGGGAGGAGATAAAGAGATTATCATGGAAGAGCTGAAGAACAATGGGCCTTCATTAGGATTCTGACTTCAAATAGTTGTTACTTGGTGAAGAATAGGAGGAAACAAGACCACTGATGATGCATCAAACTCTGCTACTTGTTTTTGTTGATAGCAGGGGAATATCTTTAATGTCATTTTCTTTTGCATCTTTTCCCTGATCCATCTGCAGCAATGACTTCTTCATGTACTGTTCTTTATCCATGTCCTTAAAGTCCAGTTTTCCATTCAGTTTTCCATCCTAAGCCCTGAAAAGAAAACTATATTTATAATTACTGTATAAAAAAGAATTTTTACTATTATGGGTTTCTTCTGACTTAGATAACTGTACGACTACCCTCACCTTTTCATCTCTCCCTGTGGCTACATTGAGCACTGCTGATTACATGGACAAGAGATGCAAACATCTGACTTAGAACTTTATGGGCTCAAAGACGTTAGAGAGGAAAAAGACCTGATAGGTCATTTTGTCCCTCCCCTGCTAAAACAGATTCATGACCTATTGTCCAGTAGCTGTACTAGTACTTTGCCAAGTCTAGTTTTAAAGGACTCAAATTATGGGACTTTCTTTGGGACACAATCACTGTCTTTTAAGATTCACTGTCAAGAATTTTTCTTGGTATTCTACCTGTTTAACATTCTTAATATACTAATCATGACCAGTGATAACCTCTTGTATTATTTTAAACATTTCATCTTCTTCCTCAGTATTTACGCCTTTCACCTATTTGTGGACTATTATGCATCTCACCCATTTGTCATTTAATTCTTATAAATCAGTCCCCTGACTCCGTAGCAATGCTTGCTATTATTCTTTTTCACATATTTTCCATTTTTGTGCTGTGGGGTGCTCAGAGCTATATGTAGTAGTAAATTCAATCTCATCAGTGCTGTAGAGAGAAAGGATATTGCCGGATCCATAATTTGATGCCTTTGGAAATATAACCCAAAATCTCACTGTTGTTCTTTCCCCCCTGCTATATTTAATGCAAGGTCATACTTGATTTTCTGACTAGCTCTCACTCTTCTCTTTCCCGTCTACATTTTAAATATTATTGCTGAAATTCCAATTCAGTGCATCATCCTAACCAGTTTCAGGCTAGCCCACTTATTCATTATCTCCATTGTTTAGTAGCGGAGCTCGTCTGACTTGTTTCCCATAGTCTTTTGTAAAGATCCATCTTTTCTTACAAAATATCTCCATCTTCTGTTTTACTCCGAGTGGAAGTAAAACACACATGCCAGGCTTTGAGTTATGTAAAAACTTTTACTTAAAACCAGCAGGGAGCTAAAAGGGGGGCTGAGTGACTGAAAGATGGGATCGCTTTCCATTGCCCCCCTTCCTCAAGGCCTCCCCTCTGCACAGGACCAGCATTAGGGTTATAGAGCTGGGGTGGAGGGTGCTGCTGTGGGGGGTTAGTGGCACCACCAATGACCCATTGCACACCCCCTTCCCCCAAGGCTGGCCAGAGGTGTGGCAAAAGCAGCAGTTTGTCCAAAGCTCCCCTGTTTGAGAGAGCCCCCAAACCATGTGGTGTTGTGACCAGGTATGTGGGGTCATAGCACCACAGACTCAGCCCCTAGGCCCCTCCATCACGATTGAGGGGTGGCCAGGACACCTGAGTGGTGCTGTGATCCTGCGTGCCAGGTCGCAACATCCTGAGCATGGAGCCAAGTCCAGCTCAATGGGACAGGAGCTGAGTCATTGCTGTGCAGTGAATGCAAGGCATCCTCCTCTCCCCCTCCCCCAAAATAAGTCTCCTCTCAGTGATACATTTTTTGGAAGGGTGGTCAGCCTCAGTTTCAGATTTTGCCCAAGATCCCCCAAAACCTCTGTGCACAACTCCCACCCTCCCATCCCAGTTGCAAAGTTGGCTCCGTCAGTGACTGTCTTGCCAGTTTTGAATTCAGGAAGTTGGTATCTCATATAACACCATAAGGGGAAAAATATGAGGAAGCCCTAGTGTGTCTTTAAAAATCAGCTTCATCTAATCTGGGATCACAGACACTAAAATGACTTAATCATAACTGTATGTTTATAGCATGTGTGACGGGGTCGGGTCAGATGGCTATAGGAGAGTAATAGAATCAGATATATTAGCCCCAGGCTAAGTAGGTCCCTTTTCCCTGGGTAAGGTAACAGGGAAGGTTCCAGAACAATGAGGAACCTTCTCGAAACAATTAAGACAGGCTGATTAGAACACCTGCAGCCAATCAAGAAGCTGCTAGAATCAATTAAGGCAGGCTAATCAGGGCACCTGGGTTTAAAAAGGAGCTCACTTCAGTTTGTGGTGTGCGTGTGAGGAACTGGGAGCAAGAGGCACTAGGAGCTGAGAGTGAGAACGCGGACTGTTGGGGGACTGAGGTGTACAAGCATTATCAGACACCAGGAGGAAGGTCCTATGGTGAGGATAAAGAAGGTGTTGGGAGGAGGCCATGGGGAAGTAGCCCAGGGAGTTATAGCTGTCGCATAGCTGTTCCAGGAGGCACTCTAGACAGCTGCATTCCACAGGGCCCTGGGCTGGAACCCAGAGTAGAGGGTGGGCCCTGGTTCCCCCCAAATCCTCCCAACTCCTGGTCAGACATAGGAGGAGTCAACCTGGACTGTGAATTCAGAAGGATGGCCAAGCTGAGGGCAACCGTGAAGCTCCAAGGTGAGCAAATCTGCCAATAAGTGCAAGACCCACCAAGGTAGAGCAGGAAATTTGTCACACATGGTATCACAACAGGGCAGAGTTAAGTCTGTCTAAATTCTTTAACTCTGCATGTGCATAAGTGAACATGTTGAGCTTTCTTTGAAGTGTAACCTTAATTCTGAATCCCTGCAAGTTCTTTTACCGTTCAGTTAGTGATATGTATTCTCAACTTGAACTCCATTTTCACATTTGTTTTTTCTTTTTTAATCTTGGAATTTCCATGACCAGTGGAGCTAGTCAGATAATTTTGAAAAGTTCTAAATTTCAACTAAAAAAGGGGAAAAAAATGGAAAAAAGGCTTAACAATTCCAGCCCCCCCTCCCCCCAGCTCCCACTCTGAAATGAGGAACAACCCAGTATTAGATGGCTGGGTTTTTTTAACTTTGTTTTGTTATTAATAACATATTGGAACAAATTCTGAAAGTAATTTTTAGTAATAGCGGTTAAATACTTTATATGTTTGAAGTTAATTTTTACTTTTATGATTTTTGGGGGGTGGAAAAACCTGGAAACAGATGTAACTTTTTAAAATTGAAAAAATACTTGAGATTCTTTTACATCTGTTGCAGTTGTATGTTACTGTCCTCTTTCCCTTCCATTGTAAGAGAGCATTCGATAATACATATGCAATTCCATTGGCATGTAACTCTCTGTCAAAACTTGGCATACAAAGAGTTAACCAAGAGTTCCAATGAAATGCAAAGAAATTTATTCGGCTGAGTTGGTGTGTATAAAAATAATGTTTGTGGGTTTAGATGCCTTTTGTGCTCCTATAGTTCATATATATATATTTTCATTTTCAGGTTACCATTGACTGAAATAGATGACTGCCTTGGGGCATTTTTGAAGGGGAAAAATAAATGAAAATGACTAAGTTCCTTTGTTTAGAAGAACTACTATTCTGCATATCCAGAAACATTTTTAGCACACTAGAGAGGGAGTTTTATCTGCATGGGTCTGCACTGCAACAGTGATATCCAAATTGATACAAGATTGCAGAGCCCAGGAAGGAGTTCTTGCAGCCACTTGTGTTACTTTGCATAATGCGCACTCCTCAGTACTCACTGGGGCTCATATCCAGTACCCAGCCTGATTAACTCATCTAGGCCCTGGGCATATAAGTCGTGGGGTTGGGAGGAGAGACTCTAATGGTTTGCAGAGTGACTGTGGAGCCACTCTGCACAGGCTATTATAGCTCAGTGACTGGAGTAGTGTCCCTGTGGCCTTATGTGGCCATCTCAACCCTGCAGTACAAGGAAGAGAAGATCTGCACAGAGAAGGTTCCTCTAACCCACCTCTTTGTTTCTTATGTCCCGCCTTGTGCATGGTGCTGCATAGGGACTTCATGCTGGAGCCAGGCTCCATGCTGTGAACAGAGGGTCTGATCCATCTCTCTGTGAAGTCACTGGGAGCAGGAGCAGGCCCAGAGTGTGCACCCTCTGAGTAGTATCCCCACATTCAGCCTCCTCTGTGCAGAAGCATGGTGCAGTTACTGCTGCAAGTGGGGCAGGGCCTACGAGGCTGTCAAGGAGGGGGATGGATTTTCACCCTTAGTGCCTCATTCTGTGTTCATAATAAGCCCCCAAATCCCATTGAATTGAAAGGGAGTTTTGGATGTTCAAGGAATACATGATAGACTGTCTCATATTAAGGACCAAAAGAACATGAATGCCTTCAGGATAAAAGTAATGCAATAAAAAGGAAACAGGGTTTATTTTCTCTTGTTCGTTGGTGGCACTGGGCTGTATTCAGCTGCACAAGCCATTAGTACTTGTGGCTAAGACACAGCCCTGGGAGCCAAGAGATGCCACATGATTTTATTCTCAGCTCCATGCAGGCTTCATCTGACACTTGGGGCAAGTTATCTAAATCACTGGTCCCCAGCTGTAATATGGAACTTTTGCAGCATCCTGTTTTGAGACTCAATTCACTTATGTTTTGGCACCAAAGGAGAAGAAAGGAAGACCTTGATCCTGCAGCTTATTCCAAGTGGGCAAGTCTCCACTGACTTCAGTGGGTCTCCATGTCCACCTTCACGGAACCACTTGTAGGAGCAGTGCTTAAATTCTTACATTACGGTTCAACCAAGTATGCCCTCGTTATGGGTTCACTTTAGCCAATGTCAAATAAACTGAGAAGGATGAAACCTGAGTGAGAGAGAAGTGCACAACAGTTACCAGGCTGTCTTCCACTGAACCTATAGTAACAATAATAAATAGTAATGTTCTATATAATGCTTTAAAACATTTAAAAAGTTCCTGGATATGTATTGACACGCTAGCTCATAACAGCTACTTAAGAGCTATTATAGTCTAATAGGTTCATAAAATGCATTTTTCAAAAGACCCTAAGTATGTATTTGCATAATGGGGGAAGGAGTTATGAGCTTGAGAAAAATAATGCACATTTTAAAAAGTCCCGAGGATATACATTTGGAACATTGCCTATATTCATATTTAGATGGTAGACTCTAATGGCTCCTATTTGGTTATTAATGCAGATTTTTGGAAATTGTCAAATTTCATACATGTCTCTCACAGATTTCTTTCTTTCTTCCCTTTTTTTCAAATGAAATAATTTATTAATTAATATTATTTAAAGCTGATTTAAAAAAACAAAAAGGCTGCTTACTGCACAGTGTGAAATTTGTCCCCGTTTTGCTTGAACTTTCATCTAATATTGCCCTCCACCAGAGGCCTGGAACAAACAGTGGGTGACCTGATCTCACGCAACATGACTGATACAACACTTAGACCCACCAGAGTGAATTAAAGATGGACTTGAAGCATTAATTCTGAATTTCCTGGGGCAAGTCAGTAGAAGCCATTTAGATAACATTATTTTAAAGTCTATGATGCTGATCCTGTAAATCCTTATGTGAGCCATACTTACATGCTCCTATGAATTGTCCTCTTCATTTCTGCAGGACTATTCCACATTTATAAGGATTACTATTGTACAACAGGGTTTTGCAGGAGTAGGTCCCTATTTTGTATGTGACTGCATATAAAGTGGACTTCAAAAGATTTCCTGCCCCCTAAACATGGAACAATAATATACTTGACTATTAGCAACAAAATTCCTCTAGCAAAGTAGAGTGGACACCGCATATGGAATTAGCTTTGGCTTCATTGCTTTTTTCAAGAGGTTACTTACATATATAGTATAGCTGTTATAGTACAAGTAGGAAACCGAGTAAGGAAAACTGCAGGCTTATATCAATTGTGCTCTATTCTTTTTAACTGGCAGTTGTTCCTATTTTAAGTGTTTGTTTCTACTTTAATGAGGATATCAACTTTCATCCAGTGAGATATGTGGGTCACTTTGTTAGTGCACTTATACACACCAAGGCAATGCACCAGCTGGAAATTTTGACTTTTAACTGAATTATTTCTCCCCAGCAAATGGCTTTCCTTTTGACATATTTTAATGTACTTTGCACACTGAGAGGAAGAGTGGGGTGAACAGAAAACAGACTGTTTTATTAACCCAGCAGTCACCTTTGAGGTTCATACATGTCCACTTCTTTCTTGCCTTTGTACATAATCCCAAGAGACTAGTACCTGGCTTCCCTTGGAATAACAAAGTCAGTCACAAACCTCCAAACATGATTGTTAACTGAATGCCAACTGTTTCTTCTCATCTTTTAGTAATACATTGGGGATTGTGTCCTTATGGGTGCACTCTAACCACCATAACATTAATTTGGTTTTCTATTTAAGGAACTGTTCTTTCACTGTAGTAGCCTTACATTGTGATATAAATCAAATTGCTGCTTCTATTTTATTTTTGTGTTTTTCTACAGTGATTCTTTCAGCTCTGTTAATAGTGGAACAGGAGGAACTAAAGCTATGTTGCAGGCACTTACTGGACTACAATTTCAGCTCTGAGGAAAGATACAGGATCAGGAGCGGATGGACAAACACTATCCAGAAGAGCCCCAGGCATGTTATTCGTGGTGCTATACGCCAGTTCCACAGTATCCAGGATTCAAAGGATTTTTTCCAGTGGGAACACACATTCCATCAAACAAAACATCTGACTTCTCTGAGGTACCTGTATTACCAACAATCATTGATAAAGCAAAATTCAGTATACTGCGCTATCTGTAGAAAGCTGGGTTTTTAAATAGTCTTATAATATAATTAACTCACTTGGATCCTGAAGGGGAAGGAAAAAAGGCTGCTGGAATTAACACAGCCTAACAGAGGGGCAGGTGGTAAGTAAATCATAGCAAACTGGCTCCTCTTTGGGCCCATCCCTGATCAAAAACACCCTCCCTGAGCCAGAACACTTAGGCTCAGCTTTCTATTGACCTAAGCCTGCCCCCTTACAGTGAATCTGTGGGTGATCTGTAAAAGCCAAACCCTTTCCCTATGGATAGTGGAATAGTCCTGGGGTTTACCTGACTCCCCTTACTATACTCATTATCGGTGGATCATTTTATGGCAGCTTTCCTGGCTTACCTTTCCTCCTCCACTGGTGGTGGGAAAAGTCCTGGGCAGCCTTCAAAACTCAACTCCAGTCGATAGCAGTGGAGGAGCAATCAGGCATGGGATGATTGCCTTTGCCACTGTTCCCACAGCCCCCGGTCTCTTAGAGGCCATAATGCCTAGTCCAGTTCTCCCATCTTAATCAGGATCAGTTTGAGGTTGATATCTAGTGGTCATACTCACCCGTGTTATTTTGGTGGTGGCGGTGCATTACAGAAGTCAACATTTACCAGCAATTTCCAAACAGTGGTATCAGCTCATACAACTGTATTTCCCTCTACTCAGAATAGGAGATTACTGTGGTCTCTCAAATGCCACACGGTGGTAGCAGTTGATAAATGCTGAGAGTAGTTTGCTTGTTTTTTAATTTATTAAACCAAGGGACACTAATTTACAATAAATGAAATGGCCAAACACCCATTTCAAATGTGATATTCCAGGACTGCACTGGGAGATCATCATCTGGAATTTTATTGGGTTTCTTTCTTTCTTGAAAATAACTTCATTTAGCAGTGGGGGAAAAAAAACACAAGCAGAGGTTCAGTTATTATATAAAATCTAAATATGACCCTGGGTGTTCCAGGAGCGTGTTTGACTGCTAATCAACTTCCCCACCCCTACTTGCCATTCCCTTCCCTTTGCCCGGCCCTCCAATCACCCACTCCTGCAGTCTACCTCACCATAGCCTGGGGAAAAAGAAGGGATTTTTTTTTAAATAAAGTTTTTATTTATTCCTTACAGCTTTTCTGCCCCTGTGGGCATTTGTCTGCCTGTCTGGCTAATGTGTTGTAATGAATTTGCTGTCTGCCATATATACACCGTTCTATCAATCAGTGAGAGGAAATGATAGTATGGTGAGCGCTAACAAGCACTCTCAGTGGGTCGGTTCACGTCAGTTCAAATGTACTGGCACTTTACTTTTTCCCTACAGACTGCCTTTAATTGGGAGGAAATAAATGAGGCCTGCATGTGGTTGGTACCATGACTTCCTGCCAATCTCCTGCTTTGGCAAACTGACCAACAGCTTCATCCTGCAGGGCAGCGCTAACTCCCCTTTCAGCTGCTTTGTTGTCTCTATGGTAACCTGAGACAGGGGGCGCTGCAGGAAGATGCACTCAGTATTATGGCTTGCAGGTGATCAATGAGTGCTTAAGAGCCTGCAGAGATATCACTTTCCTTCAGGTAGAAAATCATACAGGAAAATGGAGAGGAAGGGATAAATGGAGAAGGAGGAAAATGAGAGGGTGGAAAAATGGAATATGGTGAGTGAGGGGAAGGAAAGCCGGCTTGGTGAGTGGCAAGGGAAATTATTTGAAGAAGGAAAATGGGGGAGGAAGCAGGCAAGTAGTAGGATGGAAAAGAAAGAGAGGAGGAAATGGGGAAAGGGATGCAGAGTAACAATGGGGAGAAAGAGGTGTACAAATAGTCTAGTAGTGGAACGAAAACAAGCTGGAAACAGAAAAAAATAGCGGAAAAATAAAAATAATCTAAGCTTGCCCCCTTATAGTGGATCTGTGGGTGACATTTAAAAGTCAAGCCCTTTCCCTATGAGTGGTGGAATGGTCCTGGGGTTCACATTACTCACCCTACTAACACTCATTTGCAGCAGATCATTTTATGGCAGAAGCTTTCCTGGCTTACCTTTTCTCCTCTGTTGATGGTTGGAAAGTCCTGGGCACCCTTCAGAGTTCAACTCCAATCATCAGCAGCAGAGGAGCAATCTCGCATGGGATGATTTTCCCATTCTTTTCTCACAGCCCCAGTTGTCAGTCACAGATAGGAAGTACTGTCTCCAAAAAGCAGGAAGTGTCTAAAGGTTCAAGGAAGATCAAGTCACCTGAGTTAGGGTAGACATTTTTTTTAAAGGTTTGAACAAAAAGACAAGTCAGGCCGAACACATTGTCAAAGTGTTGGTGTTTTAAACTACCATCCCGAAGACAGGTTCGTTTCTAGACATGATCTCTTGATGTCCAGGCTGGGATGGCTAGGATACCCACTAGGTGGAGTCTATGGAGTGCTTGTCATCACAGTAGCAAGTCGTCTGATGGATTAAGATTTGCATTAATTGGTTTAGAGGAAGTCCTAGGTCTCCTCAGCTGACTGTGAGTTCAGAAGGTGAGAAGGAGTTGAGCGGGAAAATTGAAGGGTTTTGAAGCTCTGAAAGGACCAATAATGACTTGAAATTTTCCACAAAGAATATTTTTCATTTTTTGACCAACTCTAGAAATTACATTCAGCTCACCAAAGTTCTCTTTACAGTTTCAGTTGCATACATCATTTGTCTTCACTTTTCCTGCCCTAAATGTTGGGTAGTGGTATGTGTGGCTTTGAAAAGTTGCTAGATACACCCCTTGGGTGCCTGCATTTCAATTACCTATTCCTGCATCTATCTGTACAGGCCTCTACATGCCTTCATTCAGGGAAAGTCTACATAAATGTCAGTGATAACTTTGGCCTGAGTAAATTGAGGATTGTGCCTATACTGTGTGAAACACATTAGGATCCCTTAGGCACACAAGGAACTATGTATAATTAAGATATTATATGAATTATCATTATTACTGTGGTAATAACAATAAAATAATAAATGCAAGATATGTTTACTTGTAGGAGAGTAAAAACAATCTTTGAAAAAAGATCACCAGAAAATAAAACCCATAAAGCACAGATACAACAAATAATTTTGACTAGTAGCCTCTATTAACCCCCTGGATTGTATCTACGTGTTGTAGGAGAGATCCTGAGTCTCATAATGGCTGCTCTTGGCCACTCTCCCAGCATCTCGCTTCCGCTCATCTCTGTGAGTAAATGAACTCTTTGTAGCCTCAGAGTTTATAGCTCTCCCAGGCGAATCAAACTAGAATGACTACACAGTCCCTGTGCAAGCTCTCCAAAGATTCTTAACTCCCCTCTACAACTATTACTTCACTGCAGCCCTACATCTGACTTAGATCAGTACAGAGATCATTATTATATTTATAATTTATATTGCAGAGGTACCAGAATCCCAACCCCATTCAACTAGTTGCTGTATGAACACAGAAAAAGAGATGGTCCCTACCCTGAACAGTTTATTCATCTATGTATACTTATCTGGCCTTTATCCTCACAATATCTGAGTGTCTCACAATCATTAATGGATTTTTATCCTGTGAGGTAGAGAAGTATTATTCTCATTTTACCGCTGAGGTACAGGGTAGATTAAGTGAATATGCCGAGGTCACAAAGGAAGTCCTGCAGTGTACTCAAGCACCCTATCCACTAGGCCATCTTTCCTACATTCTAAGACGAAAGACAGAAGTGGACACAATAAACAGACAAGGGGGCACAAAGTAACAATGAGGTGATATTGATCAGCATGATAAGAATTGGTCTCAGCTTACCAACTGCCTAACCATTGCCAATTTTTTTGTAGGCATCATGCAAGATAAAGATTTTAATGGAGGATTTGAAAGAGGGCACTGAGCTTTAGCATAGAAGAAAATTTGCCAGGTGGGAATGGTTCCTCATAAAATCACTGCATGTTGGCACTGTTCATTGGCATATCACGCCACCATACAACAGTGCAGGTCAAGAAAAAGTGAAGACAAATATTATGGGTCAGATTGTCAGGCTGTGTAAATCATCATTACTTCATTGACTCCACTGGAGCTGTTCTGTTTTACACCAGCTGAGGATATGACCCTACATCTTGTGTTCTGCATAGGTGAGTAAGACAATTAGCCCATTAGCCATTTTCAATCACTGGCTGTAATGGGCCTTTCCCCACAAATACTGAATGATTTGGCTAATAAGAATAACTTCCATTATAATTGCTTCCTAGAACAATGAAGACGTGCAAAGGAGTCTTTTTGTAGGTGGCCAGCTGGCTGACTTCTGGTTTGAAATGAATATTTGAATGCTGCTGGGATTTTATTGCAATTCTAATTAAGTGTTTGGACACCTAGAGCATTGTATAGGGAACTTGTTTCTCTTTACATCTAAATAGTAACAACCATAGTTCACTGCAATAAGCAAAGCCTTGCTTTTTATGATCTTCTAGTTGTCACAAAGGTTATTTTCTTCAACCAATCAATCCCTCTACTCCGTTTATGCGTCCCTCATGGCACCCCTATAGGGGAATCTAACCTGCCCTAATATCCCAAGCAAACCTGGACTACTGCAGAAGAACCTCTTTGTCTGCTACATCCTTGATGACAGCTTGGCTTTCTGCCAAGCTTTTCTTTCTTGCATAAAGTTGAGGGTCCTCAGTCGATATCAGTGACTCACCAATTGCTTTCAAGAGTGTGCATCCCAAAACTCTATTTACCCTTGTGTTTTTGTGGGTGAGTAACCTTCTTTTGTCTGAGGTCTGAGCTTGTCTGTTGCTGTCTGAACTGCCATTTGACTGTTCTTCCCAGAATCTATGTGGCTAATATACCATGCTAGAAGAGTGGCTGAGAGAGAGAACAGAGTGATAAGAATCTCTTCCCAGTGGTGGCTCTTGATCTGCATAATGCTGCCTTTCACATCTGTGGCACTCTACAAATAAGCAGTCCAGAACAATACTGTTTTCCAGTGTTAATGAACGACACACATGGAATCTTTGCTGCCTGTCAGTCTGAGAGACAATTGACAGGCATTCAGAAGCAGATAGAGAAACAAGAGAGGGAGAAAGAAGTCGGGGAGAAGAGGAAAAGGACAGAAAGGGAAAGAATGAGAACAAGGGGAAGAGGAACAGAGGGGAGAGGGAAATAAAACAGAAAACACAAGAAAATCAGAAGTAAAACAAAAGTGTGGGGGAGTGGGAAGAGGAGGAGGAAACGGAAGAACAGAATATATGAGGAAATGGAAGGGGAGGGCAGAAGCTGAAGAAGGGAATCCAGTGGAAGAAAAGAAAGTGAAAGAAATAAACAGGACGGGAGAAAAGAATTGGGGGAAGTGGTACAGTAAATAATGTGGAAAAAAACTTGATTGAAATATTCTAAACCACTGATACTACAAATGTCTGCAATTTGATTAGAGAGACAAAGTGGGTGAGGTCAAAACTGACCCACTGACATAGTGCTGTCTTTACCAGCGCTTAGGTTGGTATAGCTACGTCGCTTAGGGGAGTGGACTATTCACACCCCTGAGCCAAGTAGTTAGATCAAAGTAATTCTGTAAATATGCAGAACAGTCAACCTGTGGAACGCCTTGCCAGAGAATGCTGTGAAGGCCAAGACTATAACAGGGTTCAAAAAAGAACCTGATAAGTTCATGGAGGACAGGTCCATCAATTTTATCAGCCAAGATGGGCCGGGATGATGTCCCTAGCCTCTGTTTGCTAGAAGCTGGGAATGGGCGACAGGGGATGAATCACTTGATGATTACCTGTTCTGTTCATTCCCTCTGGGGCACCTGGCACTGGCCACTGTCAGAAGATAGGATACTGGGCTAGATGGACCTTTGGTCTAAGCCAGTATGGTGTTTTTGTCTTTTCCTGTGTGAATTCATTCAAGAGCCTAGTGATTGTTTGGTTTCATATAGTTGCATTTACTGCACTGGATGAGGTACACCACATGTGATAGGCATGTGTATGATCCATGGATCTTGAAAGATGTGTTGTGGGCAGGGGGTGTTGATCATTGTAGCAGTGGAGATTGCTGGTTTTGCATCTGTTGTTCTGACAGGATCTGGTGCCACTTTGAGTTGGTGTGTCCTGGTCCTGGGAGCTTGCTTCTGATGATGAGTTTAGAGAGGTTGCTGTTAGAAGACGAGAAGAGGGGATTCAGGAAAGATTTCTTTCAGGATGGGCTCCCCATCAAGTATGGGCTGTAGTTGTTTGATGATACCTTGTATGGTTCAGTGTGTGGGGTAGTAGATGAGAACTAGGAGTCAGAGGGGGGTTTATTTCTGTATTGAAGCAGGTTCTTTCAGGGTATTTGGGTGGCCTGTTCATGATGCGATCTACCTCTCTGGTGGAGTGTCCTTGTTTGGTGAAGGCAGTTTTGAGTGCGTTTAAGGTGTATATCCTGGACTTTCTCCTTGGAGCATATTCTGTGATATCTGCATCCCTGGCTGTAGATAACAGATTTCTCGGTGTGTTTGGGTGGTTACTAGATCTATGTAATTTGACTAGTGAGTCTTCATCATACACAGTATGGAGGTTCCCATAAATATAAACACATTGATATTTATTGACATACAGTAGTTACAATAAAGTAATCATGGTAGATGTAATGATAGTAGGAACTTGGCTAAAGTTACCAATAGTGCTGGATGGAGGAATCACTGTGTAAGTGAGCCTTGTCATCAGAAGCACATGGCTTAGACTTTGCAGGCATGCCAGCAACACCGATGTACAGTTCTTGGCAAACAACAATTTAAGTAAAGCTTTTACTGTTACTTAAAATGTTTCCAGTATTTTTTTTAATGTCAGAATAGCAAGTTGACAACAGCTATTACATGGTGCCAGAACAAAACAAAAAGTAAGAAGAGTATAACAAACCTGAAAAGAAAAAGGGCAAACTAAAGCCTCTGGAAAAGTTCGTGTTTGAAGGAAATGCAGCAGAAAACTGGAGAAAGTGGAAGTAAAGATTTGAGCAGTACAGAATTGCGAGCGGTACAAACAAAGATGAATGGCTGCAAACAGCATTACTTCTTCATGTGGCAGTTTAAGAAGAAAAGCATTTAAGAAGCATTCAATTTGATGTAGGAGATAAAGAAAAAAATACAGATCTTAAAGAATAAGTTGGAAGCGTGCTGTGCACTACAGAGAAATCTCCCATATGAGAGGCACCCAGAAGTCAAATAAATGGGGAAAGTATGCACCAATACACGACTGATTTAAAACTGGCTGTACAATGACTTGTGCATTTGGAGAACTGTGTGAATTGCTCATTAAAGACTACATTGTATGTGGTATTGCGTCAGACTCAGTGCAAGCAAGGTTGTTGAGGAGACTAATTTAACCCTTACACATGCTGTGGACATATGTTGAAACTAACTAATGAAATGACTGACTAAACTGGAAAAACACGTGCATGCACTGCAGTGTAAGTCTACCTTTAGTAAGCCCCCAGACATGCAGTCATGCACTGGAGGGTGTCCTGCTGCTAATAAAAGCCCTGATCAAGAGAAGCAGGTTTAAAACAAACGAAAGGAAGTACTTCTTCACAAAATGCACGTCCAACATGTGGAATGCATTTCCAAAGGATGTTGTGAAGGCCAAAAGTATAACTGGGTTCAAAAAAATTAGATAAATTCATGGAGGATAGGTCAATCAATGGCAATTAGTCAAGGTGGTCAGGGATACAACCCCATGATCTGGGTGTCCCTAAACCTTTGACTGCTAGATACTGAGACTAGATGACAGGGGATTGATCACTTGATGATTTTTCTTCTGTTCTATTCCCTTTGAAGCATCTGGCATTGGCCACTGTCAGACGACAGGATACGTGGCTAGATGGCCCACTGGTCTGATCCAGTATGGCCATTTTTATGTTGTTGTGTAACTCTAAGTGGTCAGTTTGAATACAGGGAAAATTGTATTCCTGAGCTGCAGCTAAAGGCAGAGTGATAAGAACAGAAAAATGATTCAGATTGGAGTTATGGATGTTAAATTAAGTTCATACAGCTAAGTGTAAAAAAATTTATATGATAGTAGGAACTTTGGAGTAGGAAGCAAAGTTACCCAGAATGTTGTATGGGGGGGAATCATTCTGTAGTGAGCTTAGCCAAACTAGTGTAAAGTAAGCAACTTTGGGTTTGTTTTTGTGAAGTTGGGTGGGATTTTTCGTACAATCGTGCCTGCATTTCCCCCCTTGCTTGTGAGGCTGCTTTCTTTTTCTTGGACTGTGCTGTACAGGCATTTTTGCCGCAAATCCCTGCCTAGCATCATGGACTTCTGCACTGTTACAACAGACACAAAGTTGGTTTTTTAAAGGTTGTTTTAGAGCTGGTAGAAAAAGGGAGAAATTATGCAAACAACATTGCAGAAACTTTTCCCATTTAGAAACTGAAATTTTCTGACCAGCTCTAGTGCTTGATCTTATATGTATTTGGAGTAGCTTTTTAGTATCGACTGCTTTTCTTTTGAGACGAGGGCACAAAAACATTGGGTCCACAAGTGGCATCTTATTTTTTAACCCATTCATCATCAACTGTTCTTGGAAAAGCTGGTCTTCAAGATGCAATATCCCATTTCTAAGACAATAAGCAATTATGTAAAAGTGATTCCAGTTTACCTCATACAGAGAGTGGTAAGGATGGGACTGAATGGAGCCTGTTCTTTTAAATGAAAGCTTGACATGATTTGAGGTAGTTCAAAATGCTAACTGGAGGCCTTCAGAGAAGTGCCAAAGCAGCCCTTATTTGAGTGCCTTTCACCTCAGATTTCTCGATTGCAGCTTCTCTTGCTGAAAAGGTACTGGTTGTTTTTAGGGTTTTTATGCCCTGAAATGGGCTTAAATACATAAATATATATTTGCAAAGACACACACTTGCAGAGTAAAGAATGTTTTTCTATTATATATTAAAAAAAAAAATCATGACACCATGTAGCAAATCCTTCTCAGAGTTTGCTTGGTTTTTTTTGACCAGTCAGTAATGTTTTGGGTGGTTTTCCTGTTAATAATACACAAGTTAAGTATTTACTATTACTTAAGAGGTCTCCAGTATCTTTTCTTTTGTTAAGATAGCATCTGACAACAGCAAATGGATAGAGCCATGCTCTCCCCTCCCTTACTTCCTGTTTTAGTCAGTGGGATCCCCTTCTGTTCCAACCCCAGTCTTTTGTGATGCAATCAAATCAGCAAGTTCCTTTTACAAAAGTAGTCATGTTCATAAATAGATCAGTGTATATAATAATCAGACGTAGCGTGAACTGTAGCCTTTTAAACATATTTTATCTTAGTAACAATGGTGACGCCTTTTGTGTCAAAGTGTTTGTAATCTATTTAGCTAGGGAACAGGGGGGAGCAAACGGGAGTCTGAGAGGGAGATCCCCTCATGAAGAAGGAGCAAGCACTAAATCTTGGGGTGAGTGAGCTTGTTTGTCTGTTTGATTTCTCTTTTGGGTTGCTTAAAGTTTACAGTGTGGTCTGTTGGGGATTGTGTTTTTGAGGATGGGGGGGCAGAGGCTGAGTGTACACTAGCTGAGTGTGCACTAGCAAGGCTCTAGCCTTCTATCCTTTGACCCTTGATCATCCTTGTGACTTCCCTTCTGCTGGTGTGTTGATAAGGGGGCAAGGTTGACCTAGGAGAGAAGGGGTAAAAGTCAGATGCTAAGCGACCAAGGGGAGCTAGTAAACAGGAGTTTGAGAGGAAGTTTGTAGGAAAGAGAGAGAATAAAATCATCATGCTTTGGAAAGGTGGCATTATCAATGCCAACACTGCTCTTGGCTCCTGCACCTCTGTCCTAACAGAGAATCTGACCATGGATACCTCTACCCAGGTCCTGGTGTGGATTTGCAGAGACTGTGGCCTGCATTTCCCACTCACAGAAAGCCAGGCTGCAGACACCTGCAGACACATCTAGTGTGAGAGGTTCCTACTGGTAAAATTTCTCAGGAAGCAGGTGGGAGAGCTACAGGAGGAGGTGGCGAGGCTGTGAGCTCTGTGCACCTGAGGAATTCATTCATGATACGCATATGGAGACCCGCATGGTTGAGGAAGCAATCTAACTGGAGAGGAATGCAGTTGCACCACTAGGGGTGGAGGGGGTGGGGGAAGAAACTGCTACTTCACAGGGAGGAAGCTGGCTGCTGATTACTTTTGGCAATAAGTAGTACTCCAGTCCTGCTCCCAGACTACCCTCCAAAGAGATAAATAGTCTGTATGCTGTCTTAGTAATAAGGGTCATGAGGAGTCTCCCCCAAAGATGGAGGAGGAGGAGAAGCCATGTACCCCCAAGAGGGAAGAATCACGACCACCACTCCCCAAAGGAAACAAAGGGCTGTGGTGGTCTGTGACTCCCTTCTAAGGCAGATGGATGCAGCCATCTGCTGGCCTGACCTGGCATCCTGGGGTATGCTGCCTGCCAGGGACCTGTATCTGAATCATTACGGAAGGTTTGCCAAGGATCATCCAGCCTCCTGACTACTACCCCATGCTGCTCATCCATGTGTGCTCTAATGATACTGCAAGGTATGACCCTGAGTGAGGGTGAAGGAGGTGAGGGCACAGGTGGTGTTCTCATTGGTCCATTCAGTCAAGGGTAGGGACTCAGGCAGAGCCAGACACATCCTTGCAGGTGAATGCTTGGCTGTGCAGAAGATATCACTAGAAGGGCTTCAGTTTCCTTGATCATGCGGTGCTGTTCCAAAAAGAATGACTGCTGAGCAGAGATGGGGTCTACCTATCAAGAAAGGGAAGAGTATCTTTAGATACAAATTAGCTAACCTAGGGAGGCAGGCTGTAAGGTTGGTTTGATGGGGGCAGAAGACAAAAGCCCATAGGTGAGTTAAAAACAGGGAGGCTGGGTGAAGGGTCAGAACATGGGCAATCATAGCAGGGACAAAGGAGAGACAAGAAGGAATGCAGAGGGGAAATCAAATGAACACCTTAGATGTTTGTATATTATTGCAAGAAGTGTGGAGAATAAACAGGAAGAACTAGAAATATTAGTGAAGACAACTATGGCATAGTTGGCATCACAGGACTTGGTGGGATAGTTCAATGACTAGAATATTGGTATAGAAGGGTACAGCTTGTTCAGGAAGAACAGGCAGGGAAAAAAGGGAAGAGGTGTTGCCTTCTATATCAAAGATGTAAACACTGAGGTTGAGATAGAAAAGGGAGGCAGACCTGTTGAAAGTCTTTGGGTAAAGATTAAATAAATTAAAAACAAGGGTGATGTTATGGTAGGGGTCTAATATAGACTGCCTAACAGGAAGAAGAGGTGGATGTGGCTTTTTTTAAACAACTAGAAAAATGATCCAAAACACAGGACTTGGCTGTGATGAGGGAGTTCAGCTACCCAGACATCTGTTGGGAAAATAATACAACAGGGCACAGATTATCCAATAAATTCTTGGAATGCATTGGAGACAACTCTTTATTGCAGCAAGTGGAGAAAGTGACTAGGGGAAAGACTATTCTAGATTTGATTTTGACAAATAGAGAGGAACTGATTGGGAATTTGAAGGTGGAAGACAGCTTGTGTGGAAATAAGAGTTCACATGATTCTAAGGACTGATAGGAGAGAAAACAGCAGAATAAAGACAATGAGCTTTTAGAAGGCAGACTTTAGCAACCTCAGAGAATTGGTAGGTAGGATCCTTTGGGAAGCAAGTCTAAGGGGAAAAAAGAGTTCAGGAGGGTTGGAAGTTTTTTAAAGAGACATTAAGGGCACAAGAGCAAACTGTCCCAGTGTGTAGGAAAGATAGGAAGTATTGTAAGAGACCACGCTGACTAAACCAGAAGATCTTCAGTGACCTACAAGTCAAAAAAGAGTCACACAAAAATTGGAAACTAGGTCGAATTACAAAGGATGAATGTAAAAAGAACCAACATAAGCATGTAGGGACAAAATTAGAAAGGCCAAGGCACAAAACGAGATCAAACTAGCTAGAGACATAAAGGGTAACAAGAAAACATTCTACAAATACATTAGAGGCAAGAGGAAGACCAAGAACAGGGTAGGCCCGTTACTGAATAAAGAGGGAAAGATAATAACAGAAAACAGAGCAATGTCTGAAGTGTTAAATGCCTTTGTTTCAGTTTTCACCAAAAAGGTTAACAGTGATCAGACAACTAACATGGTGAACATCAGTGTAAATGGGTAGGATCTGATGCTAAAATAGGGAAGAACAAGTTATGAATTACTTAGACAAGTTTGATGTCTTCAAGTTGGCAGGGCCTGACTAAATACAACCTAGAATACTTAAGTAATTGGCTGAAGACCTCTGAGTCATTAGCGATTATCTTTGAGGACTCATGGAGGACAGGAAAGATCATGGAAGATTGTAAAAGGGAAAATATAGCACCTATCTATAAAAAGGGCAATGAGGACAACCTCGCTTAACTTTGGTACCCAGTAAGATAATGGAGCAAATAATCAAAAAATTAATTTATAAGCACCTAGATGATAACCTGTAACAGTCAACATGGATTTGTCAAGAACAAATCATGTCAAACCAACCTAATAGCTTTCTTTGACAGGGTAACAAGCCTTGTGGATAGGGAGGGAAACAGTAGGTGTGATGTATGTTGACAGTAGAAAGATTTTTGATATTGTCTCACATGAGCTTCTCATAAACAAACTAGGGAAACATAGCCTGGATGAACCTGCTATATGGTGGGTGCACAGCTGGTTGGACAACTGTACACAGAGAATAGTTACCATTTGTAAGGATCCATGGATTAGAACCTGGGATGGCTGATGTTCCCACAGTGCCACCAGGAGGCCATGCAGAGTCACAGCCAGGGAGCACTCTGGAGAGTAGGCGCCTCAGGAAGTACAGCCCAAAGGACGCAGAGTGATGGTACTCTGCAGCCCTCTGATTGGCCAAATGTCCTACTTAACCCTGGAGGGTGCCCCACTAAGTTGTCATTCAGGCCTGCTAGACTCCAGACCACATCGCGTCTCCCGATCTCCAGTATCTGACCCCAGGCTGACTTTGACCCCAACTCTTGCTTATTGAACTTGGCTCTAGCAATTTCTCCAACCCCTGCTAACTGACTACTGTCCCTGATGTGTGGACCTCAGATAGGTTGTGAATGCTAGGCCAGACCGCCTATGCCCTGTCCCTTACATCAATGGCTCACAGTGAAGCTGAAAGGGCATATCTGGTGGGGTCCTGCAGGGATTTGTCCTGGGTCCAGTTCTATGCAATGTCTTCATACGTGGTTTGGACAGTAGCATAGAGAGCACACTTATAAAGTTTATGAATGATATGAAGCTGCAAGGAGTTGTAAGTACTTTGGAGGACAGCATTAGAATTCAAAATGATCTTGACAAACTGGAGAAATGGTCTGAAATAAATAGGATGAAATTCAATAAGGACAAATGCAAATTACTCCACTTAGAAAGGAATAATCAATTGCACAAATACAAAATGGGAAATGACTGCCTAGGAAGGAGTATTGCAGAGAAGGATCTGGGGGTTATAGTGGATCACAATTTAAATATGAATCAACAGTTTAAAACTGTTGCAAAAAAAGCCAACATCGTTCTGGGATGTATTAGCAGGAGTGTTGTAAGCAGGACACAAGAAGTAATTCTTCCATTCTACTGATAAAGCCTCAACTGGAGTACTGTGTCCAATTCTGGACTCCACACTTTGGGAAAGATGTGGAAAAATTGGAGAAAGTCCAGAGGAGAGAAACAGAAATGATTAAAGGTGTAGAAAACATGACCTATGAGTAAGGCTATGATTTAGTCATGGGTATTTTTAGTAAAAGTCATGGACGGGTCACAGGCAATAAACAAAAATTCACGGCCTGTGATCTGTCCATGACTTGTACTATATACCTCTGACTAAATCTTAGCTTGGGGGTGACGGGCGCTGCTCGGGGGAACAGGAGGGGGGGCAAAGGGCCAGTAGCTGACAGGGGCCGCCTACCTGCCACTGCTGCTGACACCTCTGGGACTGCTGCTCAGGGCTGCTTGAGCAGTGGCTGGTGCAGCTGGCTCCAGGGCCGCTCCAGCAGCGCCAATGCGGCGGCCCCAGGGGCCGCCCAAGTAGCTAGCCCCGGGGCCGTTCCAGCAGCAGTCGGTGTGGCTGGCCCCCAGTGCCAGCTGCTTAGGTGGCCCTGCGGTCAGCCACACTGGCTGCTGCAGAAGTCATGGAGGTCATGGAAAGTCACAGAATCTATGACTTCTGTGACCTCTGTGACAGACCCGGAGTCTTACCTATGAGGTTACATTGAAAAAACTTGGTTTGTTTAGTCTGGAGAAGAGAAGACAGTGGGGAGACATATATCTTCAAGTATGTAAAAATTTGCACTTATAAAGAGAAGGGTGATAAACTGTTCTCCTTAACTACTGAGGACAGGATAAGAAGCAGTGGGCTTAAATTACATTAAGGGAAATTCAGATAAGACATTAGTAAAAACTTCCTAACTGTAAGGGTAATTAAACACTGGAACTTAGTCCTGCCTCAGTTCAGAGCACTGGACTAGATGGTCTATTGAGATCCCTTCCAATCCTACATTTCTATGATTTCTGTTTGTAATCTAGTACTGCCTAAAGGTCCTAAGTGAGATTGGGCCCCATGTTTGCTAAACACTATAGCATCATTATAAGAGACTACCTGCCCCAAAGAAACTACAATCTAAATAGATGAAATGCACCAGCTGAGGGTTTTCCAGGGTTCTTGAAGGTATGCATGAAAAAAATGAAATCAAAACTTCAGATACTCAAGAATTGTAGTCAATTGTAGTCGGCCAGCTCTCAGCTCTGCTATCATCTCTTTATGTCCTTTGTCCCTGGTTACCCTCTGGAACCCCAATCCTGGGCAAGCTCACTGTTCCCCACTGGAGTTGTGCTCACTACCACTGTCTTCTCTGAGTCTAATTACCTCCAGTCTGTGACACTGGTCCTCAGGTCCAGCTACAGGGCACTGAGGAAAAGCAGATGTCCAGAGCAGCCCCAATCAGGGCTGCAGTGTCTCTCTGCCCTAAATAAGGGGGAGGGGCAAAGGGGAGGCTGGGCTGCCCTGATTAGTGGGCTCCCTAGCAGCCTCTCCTCTTGAGCAAACTTCTCCCTGCTTTTTGGCCAGCTTCACCTTTAGAAGCTCCCCTTCTTCAGGTAGAGCATGCTCTGCATGTGCACCTAATTGGTGATGCATGAATGCAGGGGCACTTAGGCTTGCTGGCAGTGGGATGAGTGCATGTCCCATCAAATCAATTCCCCAGGCATGTTTTTCTTCATTTTGGATGATGTACTTCACACAAAATCCCACTCTCTCTATACTGGGCCAAACACTCGAGAGTCTGCACTATATGAGATTTATCTTTTATAATTAACCATAGCCACCTTATTGTTGACACGTCTCCATACCTTACTATGGTCACAGAAGCTAATAGAACAGTTGCTTTGATTCCCCCACATAGATAGACAGATATAGCCTAAATCCATTGCTGTCTGGATGATGCATCCTACTCAAAAGTTTGTCAGATCCAAGTACAAGACAGTTATAGATGAGTCTGCATAATATGTTATAGCTGAGCTGAAGGCAGTTCCTCGTTTGTGACAGCATAGCTACAGTAACAGCACACAGGAGCAAAGGGTTATTTATAATGGAACAGACGAATGATCCACCTAGTCCAATATTCTGTTTTTGACAGGTGCCCAGTGTCAGTTGCTTTGAGGGAGGACAGAAGCCCCAGTTATTCTTGATTCCAGTTGATGATCTGTTTAATAACCCATATGATATGAAGTTATTCAGGCTAATGTAACTGGGGTTACATTCTTTTTAAAATCTTGCCAGGCTATTTGCTGAAATAATGTCCATTGGCCATGATTCCCACAAGTTAATGATATATTGTGTTCACATCTATTTTCGTATGATATTCATTTTAAAATAGTTACCTTTCACCTTCAAGGAGGGCCCTTATTCTTACATTATGGGAGAGGACAAATAATAGTTCCTACCTCATGTGCTCTATCTCATTCATTAATTTGAATACCTTTGTTATGTCTCTTCTTACTCCAAACTACATAGGCCTAGTCTTTTTAACTCCTCCTCATGTGAAGTTCTCTGGTCCCACCATATGCCTCATCATTTTTGTTGCCTTTCTTTGGACCTTTTTATTTTTGTGATGTCTATTTCTGCTCATGGCTCCTGACACCTGAGCTGCTGTTGACCCACTTCTGGGCAATAATTCCCATAACATGGAGATCACCAAATCTAGCTCTTTTCTGTCCTCTGATATTTCTGCTTCTGAAAAGGAGAGTTCATCATGATCTTCACCTTCATCAGATGAAGAAGGCATTAATGCTGGATCATGTTTGTTCAAAATTTACAGTCATTTCTCTCATGAAATAATTCTTTAAGGATATAAAACTGGCACCTGTTAGGATGACTCATTGTGAAGCACTTTGTGATTCTTTGTATAGAAGGTGATGTACAGTGTAGAAGAAAGAGCTGAGCAGAAGAGGAAAAGATTTGATCAGCCACAGGATATGCTGCCTTCCACCAGCCTATCCCCTGTTCAGAGTCTCTAGTAGCAGGTGGGAAGTCCACCAAGAGTGCACCACAAACCTTCTCTGCTGAGAGTCCTGGAGCTGACTGGTATACATCACAAATGGGTGGTGCTAGCCAAGAAGGAGCCTGGCCACGGGTCCAACAGATGGAATCATCCAGGACAGCCATTCTTTAAAGCTAGACAAGCTGGGTGAGGTAATAGATCTGAAGAAGAGCTCTGTGTAGCTTGAAAACTTGTCCCTCTCACCGACAGAAGTTGGTCCAATAAATGATATTACCTCACCCACCACTCTCACTAATATCCTGGGACCAACATGACTACAACAACACTCCAAACATAGTTTAAAGCTGTCCTCCCACAGTGGAAGTAGAGAGTGATGGTGAAAACACCGTCTGCCCTTCCTGGTCATGAATCCGTCTCCTGAGTTACAGCAGTTTCACTGGTGCAGGGAGGTGCAATTTCCACCTGTCCATGACAATGAGGGTAAATCAGGCCTGTGAACTTGCAGATCAGAAGTGTACCAACTATTGGCACTTGGTGTGATGGATTAGGGCACCAGCCAAACTGCACTAGTGATATATCTGAAAAACACCAGCTCAAGTTCTGGACTTGTACAGAGAAAGTTAAGTGGAAGGAGCATAGTGAAAAAGAGCTTTGCAATTACAGTACTGCTGCTCTGTGGCAAAAGCTATGGTAACTGAATTTTTGAAGAGACCTGACTTCCAAGCTATTAAGTAGCATTAATTGAATTAGTAATTATATCAAATTTTGAAGGATAATATTAATGAGTCTTATGCAAGTGTTTGTTAAACCCGCAATTCAGATTTAATGGATAACCAAAGGCCTTTATTATAACGAAAAGAAAGTTACACTTCACTTGCGAGATTAATCTTATTTAAAACCAAAATCTCTCTCTCTAGAAAGCTGGTGGTATTCAGCCTAAATTAGCAACTAGTGAAGTGAGTGGTTGAGCTTCAACTGACATTTATTAGGAAAAATGCATAAAGGCTGTGCTGTGGTGATCCCATTTCATTGTCAGTGCAATTAGTTGCCACTTTGGATGCCAGAACTATCGCTGAATAAAACAATCAAATGTAGGGAAATAAACTATTGGTTACTAGGATCCAATGAATAATTGATTTTTTTTTAATTTAAATTTTGTGGCAGAATTTTATACTGTTCATGAAAGTGAGAGACTGAGCTCTCAGGCTAGATCTAGGCATAATGGGGTGGGGAGGTGAAAGTAGTCATATTAACAGTGGTTGGTCTTCCTCATATGACTGCAAACCAGCTCTGACTTTTCCAGAAAACACTGAAATTACTGGATGTGTTTATAGTTGCCCACCTCCTTAGAAGAATCAGGATTATTTATTTTCTCCTGCTTGAACATATTAAAATGAAAAAATCCATTTTGTCCTCGTACATTATTCTGAGCTTCACCTTGTTAGCTCAGCAGTTTACCTAGGGCTCCTTTAACAAATCAGACATGAAGTTCATCTAATACTTTGACTGACTCCTCTTCTTATAAGAGCTTTCTTGTTTTCTAACATATCCATAAACCTGAAACCATAATTAAGCCCTATCCCAAAATGCAGAGATTACAACTACCCACTCCGACTGGTGCAAACATGAATGTAAGAACGCATCATTTCTTGTTATGCTCTTTTCAGTCTGCAAATCATGTGTAAACATTATTCCTTTCAAATTAAATTTTGTATATTTGCCATAAAATGGAGCCTTATTAGGGGCCCAAGAATGGTCCAATATGAAGAATTAACTCTCTCCCATTGAGAAGGTGGTCCCTTCATGTCAAGTCTCAGATCACAAGCAAAGCAGTGTCTGGCAGCATGCACTGTGGCTGCTTGTACAATGGCTGGCCTTTGGATTAATACAGGAATGCAGTTTTTAAGAGCTACAAGTTCCTTAATCTTTATAAAGAATGACAATCTATTTCTAAATGTCTGATCTTTTTCTTTTGTTTTTTGCTTTTTGCTGTTGGGATCTGTCAGCTAGAAAGTTATCCAGATAAACTTCTGTATCTTGAAGTTTTCATGCACTGGTCAGTGGTCTGAGACTATAATTTTGGTGGGTGGTTGAATCTCTGTCCCTTGAAAGAAATTTGAAATGAAGTTCTTCTAATTAAGTCACTAGAGTAGAACTTGGGAATTCGGGCTTCTGTTCTTTGGCCACACAATGAAGAAATTACTTAGACGTTGTCTACATGAGAAATCTGATATATTAACCACCATTTGCTCTCCCTACCACGCCAGTAACAAATCTCATACCCGCACATACAGTTATTTCTCATGATGGACAGGTATTCACACCACTGTTTAGATTAGGCTTGCTTTGAGCAATACTAACAATCATGTCTTCCTCTGTCCTGGTGATCTCTGCCAGTCCAGTGCCAGGCTGAGCATAGTGTAATAGCCTGAAAGTTGTAAACATTCTTCCTCTTCAATGCATCCAGTCACATAAGTTGCCTGTCTAGTTTACTTTCTGATCTTCACGGCCCAGAGTCACATTACTGTACAAATAGTGCTGCATAACTCCTATCTTCTGGCAGAGATCAAAGGACTTTAGGGTCAACAATAACAAAGCCTTGGACAGTAGTAATAAGTCAGGCCAGAAAAAAGGTCTTTCTTACCCCCCCCCCCCAAAAAAGACCAAATCTTTGCAATTCTCCCTTCCACTCAGCTTGAGGTGCCTTGCAATGCAGTCGTGAGGGGCAAGAAGGATGAGGAGAAGAATATAAATGCCAGATACTCTCCAGAAGTACTTGAAGTCACATTGGAGTACACCTGAAACGTTGCCATGATCTCATGATTTATCTGTGGGACTGAAGAGCCAGACAGAACAGTGTAGGCTGTAGTCAGGCTGGTTCAGGGGGACAAGAAATTGGTGGACAAAGAGATTTTCTGCAACAGATATGCAGCCTTTTATTGGGGCTGGAGAGGGAATTTTCCTGGTCCTCATGAACGCTGCCATTAGTATTTGTAAAAGGGTAGATGTATCCTTGAATATCTCTTTGCCTCTGCCCACTTGCTTCCAATATTCATCCCTCCTATTGTCTCTACTGCCCTAGCAGAAGCTATCATGCATGTCCAAAAGCCTCATTCATCTCTCTGGCACATTGGCCATGCTATGTATTGATTTGTCCACTTTCCTGAAAACATCACCCACTATGAACTTCGTAACCCCAAACTGCTCCCCGATTGGCCAGTAACCAGCCAGGGTAATCAGCTTCCCTCAGGAAATTGCCACTTACTTTTCTATAGTGAGTAGAACTCTCATCCTGGTTGGTCTGACACGACTAGGTTGGGGCCAAAAAAAATCTTTCCAGATTCTGGAGTTATAGAGCCATTGCTACTCATTCCAGATGTCTAGAGCAACTTGCTTCATCTGTCACTGTGGTTCTCTGGACCAAAAAACAGCACTCCACCATTTGTACCATACTGCATGGAGTCAGCTATTCCAGGCCTGGGGGAACGTGGCCATTACAACCAGAACTCCATTAGCTGCTGGTCTCTGTTCCTTATCTCTACAGATATTGCTTGTACTACCTTGCTGCAGATGACTTGCCTCCTTATGACTGCTTTACTGAAGTTCCACGCAAAACCTTTCTTGCTGAGCAAGGAATGAGCACAGACTGTGTATCTTGGCCTCTGTTTTGAGATAAGGACAAGAAATGGCACTGGTACTTAGGGGCAGACAATTATGGGAGCTTCCCAGTGAGTTATGGAAAACTGATATCTTCTGCCACAATTCCTCAACCCACTGATCCAGGGAACTGTGCAGTAGGTACACAGAGGACATTGAAACTGCAGTTGTGTAGCACACAGCAAGTGTGGATGCAGAGTAAACATGCAGCCAAAACTGCATGGGTAATATGGACACATGCAGCACTAATGGTACTCACATCAGTGCTGTCCATTGGCTCGAATACCAGTGTTTCAGTTCTCTAGTGCAGCTAGATACACAGCTTTAATTTCTGCACCTCACTTGTAAAATGGGTATACAAATAAAATTCATTTATGTCTGTGTGATGCTCCGATATTACAGAGACAAGCACCATAGAAAATCCTTTTAATAAATAAAAATGTGATGAGCAAAACTGGACACTATTTCAGCATAACAAGTTGCATCATAGTTGCATGTGAGGAAACCTTCTTTGACTGGCAATATCTATTTCAAGAGTGCTTAGGCCAAATGGAGAAAAATACCATTCTAAATTAATCATAATCCACAAGTTGTAAATTGCAGCAGTTGTCAAAAAGAAAGCTTCTCCCCCCCCCCAGCATTCTACATTCCACTTATTTTACCCAAGACTGCATATTTATTTTGAGATTAATTTGGTACTGCAGTGAGTATTTGCCAAGGTTTTCTTTTTTCTATTTAAATCTTCAGTTCCAAAGCTATGTTTTAATCCTATTACTGCTAATTGAGTGAAGTCTGCAGTCTTTTTCAGTTAGGTGAAGTTCAAGTTGTAATTGGTATCAAAGAAAGGCACAATGCAAGAACTAAATATTAATATTTAACTCTTGCCATTTTATATTTCCACTTGAAAATCACAGCAGTGGTTAAAAGACCATTTATGAGTTCAGGGGGGCAGTGAATTGGGATGAGATTTTCACTTAGGCAGTGAGATTAACAAAAAGATTGCTAGCTTTGTAAGAAGTGTAAATTAAATATTATACTGGTGCCCAGTAGTGTTGGTTATAGTCAAGGGTCTGGCAGTATTCCCATTATGAAGCTCTACCTCAAGTTGAGTACCTCCGCTGTAAAAATTTGCTCGAGGCTAATACTTGGCATACAGGATTCCAGCCCAGGAGCTATTTTGTTTCAGATATTCAGTTTGGCCTTTCTGAGATAACAGGAAAAATGTGACCATGTGGGATGCTGTTTTGGACCTTAGTAGTTTTTAAATGGCTGTGATTTTTAAAGCAGAATATATTCGGTTATGAGTGTGTAATGTAGACTACTTGATTGTGATACTGAAAACAAAAATAAGGAACTGTATTCTGATCTCCAGTGCTTACACTTGAGCAAATTCATGTTGCTGAAACCCAAGGATGGTTAATTTGCTCAGTATTTGCATAGGACCTAATCCAAAGACCACTGAAGGCAAGAAAGACTTAGTGGCTTTGGAAGTAAATATCACCTTCAATTAAAGAACATTTGCGAAACTTATCAATTAAGAGAGGTTTCTGCCTATATGTATGTCCCCTCTTCCCTTATCCTAATTTTTCATAGTAAGGGACATTTATGTGGTTACAAGACCTTAGATTCATAAGCCAGAATCCTACCTACAGTGTAACATCCCCCAGTTCCTACAGTTGATCATTTGAAATCAGACTAGATGTGTTCCACCAGAGAAGAATCATTCCTGTACCATTTAAATTTTTTAAAATAATCTTCTGAACGAGATGTTCCCATAATATTATGAGTGCCAGCAAAACCACTGGCTGATAGGGAGAAAATTGATAGGGAGTAAGGCTGAGAGTTTGAAATGTGTGTGGGAACAGATGATCCCACATCTGCCTACCATGAGGCTCTTACACCTTCATCTGAAGTATCTGATGCTGGCCATTGTCAGAATCAGGGTACTGGACTACATGGACCTCAGGTCTATGTTCCTATGAAATGCAGTCCCTTAGGATATGTGACCTGGTATGATATTGCTATGATATTTTTGTTCTGCATAAAATAAATGTTGCTTTCCTGCCTGCTGTTTGAGAACTACCATCTGACCCAGGGCCTGTTCCAAAGGACATTGAAAACAATGGGCAGACTCCAACTGACTTCTACAGGCTTTGGATTAGGCCCTAAAAGAGCAGCATTTTTTTGTTTTTTAGGTAACAAGGAAAACTATCATTCTGTTTTTAAAAAGAAAAATGACTCTGAAAAGGTTTCTAAAGCAGTCACATTAGTGATACCACTGTGATGAGATTTAGTCTCAGCAGATATGCCTCTTATTCTAAAAATTTGCATAAAATGAAAGGTATAATTTTGTTTTTAGGAAATGTAACTCAAAGGGAACCTAAACCTGATCAAACATAAAATGGAAAAAATGTATTTTTTTCTTTATATTAAGTCATGTCTCCGTGCATACAAGGCTATTTTAAGCATACTCCCTAGCAGCAGAAGTGCTGATGACATCTCCAAAGTGATTCCCACTCTGCTGTGCTAGTTATCACCACAGCTAATGGGCCACTCTTGTGATAACAGCAGTATTGCTTCTAAAAATGTGATGACCTCTGCAGATAGAAACCTCCTCCCCTGCATTATGCACATTGATTAAAAAAAATACTAAAACACTTCTCCATGGAAAGGAGATCTGGAAGAAATGAGGCTTCACTGGGCTTTTTTTTTAAATTATTAAAAATAGAAAAGAATACAAAGAGCATCTCTTTTTAAACGGGATGGATTCTTGTCCTTTTTTTATCCTCCTCATTATTAATACTATTGAATATACTTACATGCATATATATAAAATCTGTCCTTTTCCATATCTATATCTATATATTCCTATATGCATGGTGGCCTGACTTAGTATAAAGATTTCAAATAAGGTACAGCAGTATCCAAAGGCCTCACTGTGTCTGACATTGTAAAAATACATATGAAGACCCAGTCCCTGCCCCAAAGAGACGACTATCTGATTCTACAAGATGCTTCTGGTCGAGTCTTGTTGACTTAATTGTGGGTATAGGGATCCTTCCATGTGAAGCCACTTGCAGGCAAGAAAGCTAGTGACACAGAAAGTTGGAGAAGATGGTCATATTCAAATATTTATATTTTTATATGCATTTGTAATTTTAAAAGATGATATAAGTAGATAGAGTAAATGTTACTAGCCACCATTTTCAAAAGCAGGAGCCTAAAGTTAGTCTCCTAAATATATATTTAGGCACCTTTCTAGAGCTTGATTTTTGGAAGTGCCAAAGGATATTTCTGCATTGCATTCAGGAGATGTGATTGCAGCATGTGTAGACATACCTGAGCTAGCTTGTATCTAACTAGATCAAAGCTAGCTTGAGTAACAATAATAGTGAAGCCACAGCAGCATGGGTGGTGGCGGGTGAATTATGTAGACAGGCTTCCAGGCAGATGAGGCTAGCCCCTGCTGCTGTCTGTCAGCACAAGTTCCATTATCTTAAAAGAAACAGTAACTAACAGATGGTGTGGAAAAGGGTGTGTGTCTGGAACTTTCTTCATCCCAAATCCTCTAGCATCAACAGCATTGTTGTAGTTAGCTCCAGCCAGACTGCGGATTATTTCTTCCACAATTGGAGGATGAAAGTGATTATCTTTATAGCTTTATTAAGTTCCTCTGAATCTGGGCATATTCTCAGACTCTTGTTTGCTTTTCCTGCTACCACCATTGGCTGTACTCACTCATTTGATTCAGTAGTTTTCTTTACAACTCTTAAATTCACCAGGCATGTTAGGTCTTTCAGAAACCAGTCTCTCAGTGGAAGTGGAATTTTCCTAGGTAAAGCAATAAATGGGGTTACCTTAGGGTTTAAACAAATGTAATGTATGTCTTTTAAGCAACCATGAGGAGTCCTTGTGGCACCTTAGAGACTAACAATTTTATTTCACTTCATCAGATGCCCACGAAAGCTTATACCCAAATACATTTGTTAGTCTCTAAGGTGCCACAAGTACTCCTTTTCTTTTTGCGGATACAGACTAACACAGCTACCACTCTGAAACATTAATTAAACACATTACTGAAGTCGTCTATTATTGCTTGTTATTTAGACAGTAGATCAAACAAGGCCTTAATTACTTGTTTGATCAATTCTGTTTTTTCACTAACTTTTAATCATTTCAAAAGGTTGAGCTGCTACACCCTAAGTCTCAAAACCAATCAGCTGTGCGATTTTTATATCCATACACTTGAGATTTGAAGTCTGGTGATTTCCCTCCACGATCTGTTGAGAATATTTATTTTTTATTTTTCTCTCTGAGATTGGTTCCTGATTTTCTGGTATTCATTTTCTGGCAATGCATTGGCATGGGCTCCTATATCAAGTTTCCCTGTGTCAGGGTCTCTATTTGCAGTTACTTTCTTGTTTCTATTTTCCTCAGTATTGATATGAGGCCCCATTGTAATAATAGTTCACTGAGGCACGAATTCATGAAAGCATCCCCATTCAGTACAGTGGTAAGCACATCCTTAAAGTTAAACACGTACTTAAGTGTTTCCTTGAATCAAGGCCAAAGTGTTGCAATCTATCAGTTGCTGTAACTATACGTGCAATGCAACAACTGTGATTGGGCATGGTGATGATTCTTAGTTTTAGCTGACTTTCCCATACATAGGACATTTCTTACTAGGATGTCTAGTGCCATATTTCCTATAGTCTAACTTTTGTGTTCTGTTACTAATCATTGCTTCTGTTGATATTTTGTGAAATGCACTCTTTCTAGGAGCTATTTCATTTAAAGCCATCCATACCAGGTACTACTTTACTTTCTCCCTGTTTTGGGAGAGATTTTACTTGATATTGTGAAACAGTTTTTCAGCTCTGCAGAAGCAGAAGTTCATTAACATTGTTGCCACAGAAAGGATTACTGCTATATCTTATTTATTGTTACTGCACTGACTCCTCCCCTGATTTGTCAGCCCATGTTCATTTTGTAGTGCTTTGCTGCTCTTCTTCCGCAATTATTTTTGTGCTGTAAGTTGTTGTAGCAGAACACCAAATAAATGGTTTTGCCCTGTGTGTAGAAACTTGTCGCATTCAGTAGCGAGTTGCTGTGCTTGTGGCCTTGGAAGTATAAGGCCTATTTCTCCATATACTGTCCTGAAAACCTGTAGCATCTTATCTGTTTCATGTGAGTCTTGTGCAATGTAAGCACGGCTTGGAAACGGCTGTGAGATCTTCAGATGAAACACACTGTGGAAAAGCAAAGTATTAGTTTTATTATTAGGCAAAATCCATTCAATGGAAATGTTCCCTGAGCAGAAGTTAAGGATTTGGCAATTATAAATAAAATTTACTGCTTACTAGCTAAGGGAGAGGATCTAAGAATAAGATGCTATTGACAGGAGAAAAGCCCAGTTTCTGAATCACATTGTTTCAAGAAGAAAGATGAATGCATAAATATATATGGTTTCAAAACCATCTAATTGCCTTGCAGTATTCAGCAGTAAGATAACTTAGGGCTACACACTTTTAAATGAAGAATTTAAGGTAGTGGTTCATATAATCCTTACTGTAGCTCATGTATCTTATTTTAAAGAGGGTTTTTAATTTGTTACCACTTTAGAAATGCTGGGTGTTTTGGCCTAATGATGTACAGTTCACAGAGGGGTCAGAGAGTAAAGCTTAAATTCACAGGGGCAATATAGCCTATATTCACAGACAGTAGAGAATCTAGTCAAGCATAACTTAGACCCTTTCTCCAAGTTCTTTTGCTGCTGATTGCCGGTTACTTCAAGTTTAAACTGATTGCTCTTTTGGGGTACCAACCTCCCTTTCTGTTGCTGTCTCTATTGTGTGACTAGAACAAGCAGAGCTTAGTCTGTTCTTGGAGACATTTTTATAACAGTGTTTTGAATAATGAGCTGACTATTTATCTGTAAACTGGAAAAACCCTATTCACACCTGGATTTGTATTCTTCCCCAACTTTTGATTGTTCAGTGAAGAAATCATTTACGGTTCCTGTATTTAAAGAGAGTATAGGGGTCTAGAAAACTGGGCCTTCAGTGTACCTCCAAAGTCTTTTATGGAAAGTCCCACCTGAAAAAGAAAGGCAGATGAAGTGGGACTTTCTAAAGAACTCAGGCTGTGTCTTCATTACAAATAACTTTGGTATAGCTTACATCACTCAAGGTGTGAATAATCCACACTCCTGAGAGACGTAAGCCATACCGACCTACGCGCCGGTGTAGGCGTCTCCCACTGACATAGCTACTGCCTCTCACAGAGGCAAGGGTTATTAAGCCGATGTGAGAGCTCTCTCCCATTGACTTAGAGCATCTTCACCAGAAGTTCTACAATCACTGTAAATGATGTGGCATAGACATAGCCTCAGTGTTGGCCTAGCTCTAAGCGAACTGAAGCCGAAGTCGAAGGGAATTTCTGTTGACTTCAATAGGAACAGAATTAGGCCAATGCTGAATGCTTTTGAAAATCTCATCCAGGGTTGAAAGAGTTCATTGCCACAAGAGCAAAGGACCACCATATTGGGTCAGACCAAAGGTCCACCTAGCCCAGTATCCTGTCTTCTGATAGTGGCCAGTGGCAGGTGCTTCAGAGGAAATGAACAGAACAGGTAATCATCAAGCGATCAATCCTCTGTCACCCATTCCCCGCTTCTGGCAAAACCGAGGCTAAAGACATCATCCCTGACCCATCCTGGCTAATATTCAGATGATATCATTTATTGCTTTACTGCTTAGAGATCTCAGACAGGTCAGGGCCCCACTGTACTTGGCACTGTACAAATATATATGAGCTCCTGCACCAAAGAGCTTATAGTCTAAAGATGCCACATCCAGACTTTCAAGATCTGGGTGTTAAATCTAGCGATACATTAAGAAGAAGAATGGATCATAATATAGCCTAGGCTCATATAATCCAGTATGAAGATCATGTTCAGCCTGTTGGAATGGGCTTGTAATTTGTACCTCTTTACTACAATGGGGATGCTCCACCTGCTGCAGGAGTCACCCTGGGAAGCCAGATGGTGTTTATACCAGCATCCTGCCTACGGATTCTGCTGGTGGAGGCCATCTTGACCGGGACTCCAGAAAAGCCCTGGTGAAACAGAGTTCGGAAGCAGCCCATTGCTCAGCCACTCTGGCCATAATCCTTCCTTGACCATTACTTTCCACTTTTGGGGCTTCTCTGTCCAGCTCTGTCCCTCAGCAGTGCAGAGGTAGGTGGGGAACATTTCCACACAAATTGACCGCTGTTGGGAATCTTGTGTCCTAAGATATGTCAGCAGTAGCAATTTTTTTCTCTCTCTCTCTCTCACACACACACACACACACATATATGAGCACACAAGCTGCCATAGCTGAATCAAGCCAGGATCTGTATCTTTTGTAGTTCGAAGGATTCCCTATATGGATTCTTGCATGTAGTGAATCAGCACAGTATGTAATTTGGACATGAATCTTGGTTTATTTGTTACATTGGACCTAATTCTGCAATGTCTTGCACCTTAAATAATCATTTACATGTCTGAAAACTGGATGTAAAATATGACTAGATTGGAATGGGAGAATTTTAGATTCACTTTGCATAAGTTTAAACATCTACCAAAGGTGCAAAGTAATGGAGAATCAGGCTCCTAGTGTTTAAAGTGATAGGGTCAGATCCTCCTCACACCTCTGCCGCTCCTCTCCTCCAGTGTCCTAGCCCCATGTGCTGCTCCAGTAGCATAGAGAGACCAGATCTATGTTGCAAGGGGCCAGAGGAGAACTCAGGCATAACAGAGCCCCTTCACAAGCACAGGGCGGAAGTCAATGGGCAAGGGAATAACTGCAGTGCATGCTATAATATGGAGATTCTCCCATGAGTATCTCTCAGAAGTTATCTATACATTCGAGCAGCCATTGGAACTGCTTTAATTTATGAGGGGGAAGGAAGTGTCATTTTAGGTTGGAATAGTCCTGAATTCCAAAGGCATAAAGCCACTTTTGCCCTATTCTTCCTGGTCTGCACTTCCTGTACTGTGCCTTCTGGACGGCAGCACAGAATGTTAACTATGGTTGTGCCTATTAGCTAACATATGCAGTATTGCCAATGTCAACCTCAAGCATTCAAAAATGGGGAGTTAGTCCCCCAAAAGTGATGTGATTGGTTTAAAACTTGAAGAGATTTTAAAAATAATAAATGTAGGACTCTTCTGAATGTTTAGGGTTGATGTTTTCAAGCTTTTCTCTGTAGCCAGGAGGGATCACAATGAAAGCTGAGATTCCCACATAGATGATGCCAGGTGCTGGGGTTTAAGAAAAATGCCAAATATTGTGAGAATTGAGATAAAATTACAATATAGTCTAATCTAGTGTGTAGTTTTTACTTAGTCTCAACCCCAAGTCTGTTTAAGTAGCATTGCTGACTCAAGCTACTTCCTATTTTACAATTATAGAACACTTTATCGCTATGTACTAATTTTCATTTATAAAAAGATTGCTGTACTATTGCAGAGAAAACTCAAATGTCTTGGTTCTTTAAATCACATATTAATGAGATAGAAACCTTATGCTTGCTCCTTTTAATGAGGAATAGGTAAAGCATAGAATGTGAAAGATGTCTACTTTATGCATGGATATGGTTATGTAAGAATACATTAATTCACAGAACTCTTTTTTGTCATCCTAGTTTTGATGTTACAGTAGCTTATGAATCTGCGTTTGAAAGTGAACACTTAATAAGTCTGAGTTCATGAATAATGAGTTTTTGTGTTAGCCAAGCCAACAGGTCAATCCAAAAAGAAAGGTCACTCATAAAATCTTGGTTAGACTAACCAGAAATATTTTACATGAGCTATCACCTGAAGATAGAACCTGAGTGGTTCTGAATGCATGTGTAAAATATGATGAATCTAAAAAAGGTATTAATAATAATCTTGTATTCTGGAGTTTGTGTTCAAATGAGGGGAAAAAGCACCATCCTGATCTTATTTAGGTTCTTGTGGCAGAAAAATGAAATCTATAAACAAACTTTTTCCTTTAATCTTTTCAACTAGCCTATGCTCCTGGGTGTTAAACAGATTCTTATGTAAGACTCTTAATTATTGGACTGTTCTTTGGACCTGATTGCTTGTAGGGTATTGGATTTCTGTTATTTGCGGACATAGATTAGCATGCCGGTTGTCAAAAATGCCAAAATACTGCTAAAAATTTGCTTTGAAAACTGAGATATTACAAATATCTCCATTTTTCTGCTGTAGTTTGAACATCCCAAAAGCTTAAATTTTCAACTCTATGTCACTGTACTTCATACCTGTTAATTATAAAACCACCTCTAATAAAGGGATGCTATTCCTTAGTTGTTAGCTGCACAGAACCCCATAATGACAGCATCATGTAATATTAAAAATGAATGGCACCCCTTAAGGTAATAATTAAATATCTGAAAGGTTGCTTAAGTTCCTAGTATTATGATTAAATTTAAAATGTTATAGCATGTTCCTTGCAACTGCTGTATTTTTTGTTTACTTCATAGTGTGGACCTCATTTTAAAGGGACATCCTTTTTTGTGCACATGTGAAATGTGTACATTGAGGGCCTGGTTTTCAGCTGAGCCTCAGCAGAGTCTTTAAGGGTATGTCTACACTGAGCTGGATGTGTAATCTCCGGGAGGAGTAGACATAACCACTCTAGCTCTGATTGTGCTACTGTGCTAAAAATAGAAGTGTAGCCACAGAGATACTAGCAGCAGGACAGGCTAGTTTCCAAATATGATCCTGTCTGAAACCCTAGGCACATATTTGCACCATCACAGCTACACTTTTCCATGCACTAGCTCAGACAGAAGTATTATGGGTGTGTCTACCTAAATTGGAAATTGCACCTCCACCTTCACTGTAGACATACCCTAAGGGCCCAATTCTGCCACTCTTCCTCAATATCCAGCTCCTCAAGTATTTCTACTGATTTCACAACTCGCAGCCATATTGCAGTAACTCTAATAAATTAAGAGGCAACATTAAGGCACAATAATTTGATTTCAGTGGGACTTTTTGAGGAGGAGGGTACTACTGAGTGTGAGTAATGGTGGAAGACTACTGTTCTAATTTTGTGAGTGCTGTCTTGTTCCTGCAAATTCCCCTGTAATTTTGCATTCATAATTTGTCATCATGATTGTGGCAATGTGGGTGCAGGTATTGTGACAGAAAGATTACATCCATATAATTATAGGCCAACTCTAAAAGTCCTGGGTATACATATCCACATTTGAGACTACAAACACAGCAGTTAAGCATGCATTTACTAGATCTGGGTGCTGAAAGATGGTGACTGAGAATACCAACAGACACACACAGCGTTTGATTTCACAGGACAAGGAGGCCTTTTAAGCATTTGATTCTCTGTTTTTATTTCCACTGTTAAAAAAATGTCCCTTTTTTCAATTATAACATTTTAGAATTGGAATGTTTCAACTAGCTCTAATCAGGAAACAAAACAACGTGATTCTTCTTTCTAACAACAAGACTATATCCAAAAATTATATATTATAGATAGGTATACATACATCTCTCTCTCTCTCTCTCTATATATATATGCATTTATCCATGTATCTATATAAAGATTTGTACAACTCAGTGTAGTTACTGTCTGACAAAGATAAAAAGGAGGAAGCAGTCCATTATTATTTGGTTGCTGTTAGTGGCTTCCAGGAGGGAGAAAGAATGCAATATTGTAAAATTTTCGCCAATTAGTTGTTAAATCTGTCTGTTCCTTTATTGTAAAAGATCTAGTCCAAACATGCAGCAGTTGTGAGAACGGATGCAGCTATGTGGGGAAGAAAACCAGGTTGTTGTGGCTTGTGGCCTCCATGGAGAAAGGAGAATACAATTGTAGAACATTACCTAACAAGTTCTTAAATCTGCTTTGGCCTCTGTCATAGGAGCACTAGTGAAAATATTTTAGGCAAAGGTTTAAAAGAACCTGGAAGGCTGTACAAAAATGCTAAGAATTGGATTAATTGGCATAATACAAGGTGGCTGGGCACAGTTGGGGAAAGTGTCAGTGTAGGGAGAATCCCCACCAAGTAAGACTGTCTGTGCAATTAGCTATCTGAACTCTAACCCTTCTAGAATAATTAATGAATAACAGAGGGGATCAAGACAAAGACACAAAGTGATTTGGTGGGTGCTAGCAAGTAATACATCAAAGAATGCTGGTAATTGGCCCTGTGGCTTTCATTCTTTGCCCTATTTCTTTCAATTCATTGACTCAAAATAATGGGTTCAGGTTCATTATCAACAGGTTTTAGCTGTAAGAGCACAACACTTCAACAAAGCTATGATTGTAGCAGTGCTGGTGGCTAAGTAAAAAGTTGTAGACTGCAGCCCTTGAAAGGGAAAGTAGCAGCATAGGCGTGCGCTTCCTATTACATGAAACAGTTGGTATTCACAAAATTATTTTGAATTTCCTAAGGCTTGGTTTCCCTACAGTTACAATGCTGGAATACAGTTGGTATGGGCAGGTATGTATAACTCCACTTAAAACAGTCTTATAGCAGCAGTGAATATATTATGTTCCTTGAGTTGTAAGAAATAAAACTGAATTCTTGGCATCATGTGTCACATGTATATGTCACTATTTACATACTAACTCAGGCAATTCCTTATTTTCTTTCATTGTTCTGGAAGTATGGTAGTAAATTGCAAATAGTTCGTTTTCAATCCCTAAAAATGTTTTCTTGGTCTGTAAATGTTATGATGGGTTTTTTGGCCTGAAATGGACATAAACTATGTTTAGCAGTCTACAAAGGTTTTATTCTGTACATTCATTGGAAAGATATTGACCTGACAGAGGAGGATCTTTCATTAAAGGTATATAACTTGAGGAAAAAAATTCAAGACACAGCAGACTAGTAGGGCAGGTTCTCTATCAGGCATTTCAGATTGGTGAATGATATACATTGCTTCGCTAAGGCTCTGTTGTTCCAGTTTTCCATCACTGTTCTCATATTTTGCCCAACTAGTTACAGACTGTATTATATGTTGTCATTTTATAAGTAGTATTTGAATTAAAATTCCATTTGCAGCAAGTAGTGTAATGATAAACTTTTCATTTTTGTCTAATATTTGAGAAATGCATTCATTAATTATTTAAGTTACATAAGCATGAATGCTGTAAGGAACCTTCGTTAAGGTAAAATGTTGTGGATTTGTACATAGTGAATGTGAAAAATGTGTAGGTGCTTAAATGACTACATTGCACTTCCAGACTGCTTCAGAACACTCAACATTTCAAACTTTTGAATAGTGAATGTACGCACCTTACATTCTTCATTAAATTAACAGGCATTTTATTGCTATTACAATCCTAGGACTTGATCCAAACCCTACTAAAGTCCGTGGAAAGACTCCCACTGATCCCAATGTCCTTTGGATGAAGCCCCTAGTTATGAAATACCTGCTGTTGCAACTATTGGCTATTTGAACATTCTGGGTCAGATTCTGAACTCGTTTACACCAATGTCTCTTTGGAGTAGCAAGCAGCACTGGCTTCAGTGGAGTTACTCTGCATTTACACTGTGAAACAGAAGTCAGAATCTCATCCTATGGGTTTTAAAGTTTGTAGATGTTAGATCAGAAACTCAGTGGTTCACTTCTTCATTTGCTTCACAACATACGATCTTGTACAATAATAACAGGTTTCAGAGTAGCAGCCATGTTAGTCTGTATTCTGTATTTGTAGTCTGCAAAAAGAAAAGGAGTACTTGTGGCACCTTAGAGACCAACAAATTTATTTGAGCATAAAATAAATTTGTTAGTCTCTAAGGTGCCACAAGTACTCCTTTTCTTTGTACAATAATAGAGATGGATAAAAAGAAAAAGAGTACTTGTGGCACCTTAGAGACTTACCAATTTATTTGAGCATAAGCTTTCGTGAGCTATAGCTCACTTCATCGGATGCATACTGTGGAAAGTACAGAAGATCTTTTTATACACACAAACCATGAAAAAATAGGTGTTTACCACTACAAAAGGTTTTCTCTCCCCCCACTCCACTCTCCTGCTGGTAAAATGTTGATATGGTCTGATGGTATTTTATGTTGACCATACTTATGCTTTTAAAATGACATTTGTTTGTGGAGCATTCAAATATAGGTATGATGAGTCAGACTGTAAATATAGCAATCATAATCCATCCTCCCCCTCAGTCACTTGTGTGTGTGTGTGTGTGTATACATATACACACACACTGATTTTAACAATGCAAGAGATCTATTTATAGGCATTATGGACAGATATCTCTATCATGCTTTCAGTCTGAGCATGTATCCCTTCTCATTTATTGCATAGCATGAGAAAAATCTTTTATTCTGTAAAACTAATGATCACATTTGTATGTCTTCTTTATTAATCAGCCATCTATTACTTACCAACAAATAATTTGCAGCAAAAATGTTGCTTGACACAGAAAAGATTTTCACCAAACTATTCAGATAAAACTGTTAAGCAACATTTTTGCTTTTTATAATTTTTTCCCTCCCAGATGATTTTATTGGAGATTTTGAATGTAAAACAGATAAACAATATGTGAAATAGGCTTGGTCTAATGGTCTGAGACAGGATCAACAGCACTGTACTCCTTAGTTCAGATTCTATCTCTGACACTGGCTTTTTATGTGGGGCTTTTGACTTCTTGGCCTCAGTTTTCCCATCAGGAAAATGGGTGTAGTAAAATTTAATTGTATCTTCCTCACAGGGTAGATACTGTTATCTTTTTAAAAGCACTTTGAAGGTGATGAACATTGTATAAGTGTTGGCTGTTATTCTTATTATTGGTCTTAATGATATCACCTAGTGGTAGAATAATAAGAAATAGATACAATCATAAAATAAAATTGTATAGCATATGATCTACAGAAAAGTGATTCCTCATCCAAATAATCTTAGGAACTGATAGATTAAGATAGCAGTTGATTCCCCCCCCCCCCCCCAAGATATCAGCATGCTTTTTAGGACAGTTACTTCTCTCTATGTATCTTTGTAACCTTAAAATGAGTAAGCAGTAAGTGTGCATGTATTGGAAAAAAAGTGCAGGTTATAAAAATATCTTTGTCTTGAGTGATGAGAATATTTATTAACCTCCTAGGACATTTATTTTTTGGTGTACAGAGGGTCTGAGGCTTGAGGACACTGATGTTGATTTGGAAAACTGGAGGCTTTATTTTAATTTAAATTTGCTTCTCAGTTTTCTTGATAGCCATATTGCAAGCTCCCTATGGGTACAGATTTACATGAAGTCTTGAGATATATGGTTGGCAAATATCTGCTATTGTTTCTACTTGTGGAAACAAAAATACACCTGCTCTGTAGGGCTAACCTAAACTGCTCGTTGCTCATGGAAATATGAGGGAAAACCCATCTTCAGTGCCTTGCTACCATGTAGAATGTTACCCTCACCTTTCCAAAGTTAACAACATTTTTCTCTTTAGCCTACAGGGAGGTAGTTTTTTCTACTACTGATAATGAGTTCTGTACATGCATATTGACAGGAGATTAGATTTGGTAGCAGAAAGTGTCATATTTGGGTGGTCCTATGAAGCCATTTTTTGCCCTTCAGCTGTAACCTATTCCTGTCCATTATTATGAACAGGGACAACTTAAAGATTTTAAGGAACTTTATCAGACAGTTATTTCAGCTGTTTTATTTAAAAAATGTGCAGAGGATGGAGGGGATTCTTTACATGGATTAAGATCGGTTTCTGTTTTCCAGTTTTCACAAAGTGGATAGTAAGCTCTTTTAAAAATGAAAGCTGAGAGACTCTTTTCAGTGTCTAGTCTCCCCAACACAAGGGACCCTGTGGCTGGTAGCCGTATGGCTAATTCTGGCCTTGATTCAGAATAGCTCTTAAGTATGTGCTTAACCAAGTCCATCCTTATTCGGGAAAGCAGATTGTTTATGCACATGTTTAAGTTATGTGCTTAAAGTTAAAGACCAGTTTAAGTGCCATTCCTGAATAAGGATGGTTTCCTATATCAGGACCTCAGTTTGGCAAGTATTCATGTGCTTAAATATCTCAAACTGTAAAAGGATATTGGGCCAGATTCTTGTTAAGTATAATTTTATTGCCTTCAATGGGGTCACATGGGGTTTAATTTAATTAATTATCTATTGTAGATCAAACACCAAATTAAAAAAAAAATCACAATTATTACATCCCTTGAAGTCATGTTGGATCAGGCAGAGGGAAACACAGGGCATCAGTAGTTAGATCAAAGGTCTGGAATGTGTACTTCTGGGTTTCATTCCCAATTCTGCCACTGACTAGCTGTATAACCTTAGGTAAATCCTTTAATTTCTCTATATGCAGATTCCACATCTATCAGACAGAGATTACAATACTTACTTACCTGCATAATGCCTCTGAGATTCTCAGATGGAAGGCTTTTGCAGCAATGAATTGATTTATTCTCATGGCCATTAGTAGCAAAGTTAGTTTGATGGGTATCTTTGTGAGTTGTCTCATTGCTAAAGTTTTACCTATTTTCATGATATACTCCTCAGGTATGTTGATAACATCCTCTCTTGATTCAACCAGGAGGATGTGAGGAGTTTGTCAGGTGACAGAGACCAGAAGTACAGATCTGCACTTTGTGCATTAGAAGGCCTCTCTCAGCCTCGTTGTTACCTAGCCCCCCCTTTCCCAGCTCCATATGGATTTCATAGAAAGCAATGACTAGAGGTGAAGGGAAGATGCAACATTGGGCATGTGGGGTGGAAAAGGGGAAGTATAAGATATTGTCTCTACCCTTGATGTTTCATTGGCCAGTTCATGGAAACAGGGTGGCCTGATGAGCTTTCCCGCCCTTCCCCTGGCCTCTAAATGGCTTTTCCCAGGCCATCTTTAGGACCTGAACTGCACCATTCACCCTCCTTATATGGCTTTTGTTGTAGTATACATGCGTTGGTTCTGCAGGATTGCTGTGGGCCTGGCCAACTTGGGGTGTCAGGATTTTCTCAGAGGGCAAAAAAAAAAAGCACGTGGGCTTTTTCACCTCATAGCATGCCGGAGTCCTGGTTTTATTAGGGATTTAATTGTGTTGAATTTATCACAAAATGTGCCAGTGTCTAGTGTGGTGAATGCTGGATTGTAAATGCTAGTTCATTAGGTAAACCCAAGCATGGGACCCAAGAGACTTTTGTTAGGTCCTGTACTGCTTGGAAGACAGAGACCCCTCATTCATACCCTCATCCTGCTACAAAGGGAGAGAAGTTACATTTCCAGCATCTGGGCTGAATCCTTTGTTTGGAAGGCTATGCAGGGGGCAGCCTGCATTCCTGCTGGTTTTAGCTTCAAGCTGATTTTTCCCACACTGGATCTACTCCTGGCCAGGGTACAGTTAGTCCCTGTTGGCTATGTTACAGTTAAAAGAAGTTGTGGCATGTTGCTTAAACCGATTCTCTGCCTTGTTTGCTTATATGTTCTGAATAATGTATCATGCACTTGTTTGCAATGGAGGCAAATTAAAGCTAGCTTAGTGTCATCTTAATAGAAATAAATGAAAAAAACCCATGAAAATACTGTACTTGTTACTTTAAATTATTCATTTGCCTTTTTATTTTATAGTCAGCAGTTCCCTCTCTCCTCCATTCCATCACCTATCCCGCATCCCTTCTCCTATTCTCTGATGTAATAATAGGGTCCTTCACTGAAACATATCTAGAAAAACTGAGTGGGAGAAGGTGTGTGTTCTTTGATTATGAATCTTAGACTTTGGTTGGACAAGTGGGTGTAAAACCACCTCTTTGCAGGCGATTGAATCACTTCAGATACAAATATAGTAGTAGTGTCAACTGGGCCCAAAAGTGAGAAGAAAATGCCTCTCTGCAGGCTTCAGAATATAGCCCCCCCCTTTTAAGAAAACCTCATAAAACTTACGATTTTTACAATTATTCATAATTCTGAAGAGATTGCATTACAAGAAGATCCTGATTATAGCACTTTTTAATCTCAGTCCAACAAACATTTCTGCATCACTACATATACCTTAGTTGCCCTTTTAAATACCTAAGCCTTGATCCATATTCAGGGCTTTTTTTAACTTGAGTGTGCCTGCTGAGATGAAAGAGTCCTCTCATCATGTATTAATTTTGTCTGGTATACGGAATATCATTATGCTACAGCTTTTGGGATAGGCTTGCTGGTACATTGGAGAATGTCTCACCTTTAAAGTAATCATTAAAGTTTTCCTTTCAGCTCAAAATAATATTTTGGTTGGAGTGGTTATATGGAGTCTATTTCCATTTTTCATTTACTACATGCAAGTTTTTAACAATTACATGAAGTTAATTTTGTGAGGAAACAACTGATCTTTATTAAGTCGCTGCTTGTTTCCCAAGACCCAAATCCTATCCCAATCTCTATGTCTGCAGACAGCCCTGGTCAAGTGAAGTGGGTGCTGCCTTTGTGGAAGAAGGGTAGCTGCAGACTTCTGATCCTTAAGTGCTTCCTGGGGAGTCAGGCAGGGGATGTGAAACCACCTGGATCCACTGATGATTTTCTTCCTTGTAAATGGAGCATACTAGCCAGGTGGACAAATGCAGCACCAGAAGATGCAAGTAATGGCTACTCAGCTGCTGCTCCACCCCTGTGGGGAGCCGGAGCACATGGCCCAGCCAGTCAGGCTGCATGCTCATAGACTTTAAAGCCAGATGCAAAGGGACCATCACGATCATCTAGTCTGATGCCCTGAGGCCACAGAACCTCACCCACCCACTCCTGCAATAGCCCCATAATCACTGGCTGAGTTACTGAAGTCCTCAAATCATAATTTAAAGACTTCAAGTTACAGAGAATCCACCATTTGCACTAGTTTAAACCAGCAAGTGACCCGTTCCCTATGCTGCAGAGGAAAGTGAAAAACCGCCAAGGTCTCTACCAATCTGATCCGGGGGGAAATTCCTTTTCGACCCCAAATATGGTGCTCAGTTATACCTTGAGCATGTGGGCAAGACCCACCAGCCAGACGCCTGGGAAGGAATTCTCTGTAATAACTCAGAGCTCTCCCCATCTAACCCTCCTCTGTTGCCTCCAACTGATAAGTCCCCAGGTTATAGCAAAACTTGTTGTTAGTCCCTAAATGCATGACCTTGCACTTGGCATTATTAAATTTCATCCCATTTCTATTAGTCCAGTTTTCAAGGTTGTCCAGATCTTCTTGTATGATATTCTGGCCCTCCTCCGTATTGGCAATAACTCCCAGCTTTGTGTCATCCGCAAATTTTATTAGCGCATTCCCACTTTTTGGGCCAAGGTCATTAATAAAAATATTAAATACGATTTGTCCCAAGACTGATTCCTGAGGAACTCCACTAGTAATCTCCCTCCAGCCTGACAGTTCACTTTTCAATATGACCCGTTGAAGTCTCCCCTTTAACCTGTTCCTTATCCACCTTTTAATTCTTACATTAATCCCCATATTCTCCAGTTTAACTAATTTCCCATGTGGAACTGTATCAAATGCCTTACTGAAATCCAGGAAGATCAGATCTACTGCATTTCCTTTGTCTAAAAGATCAGTTATCTTCTCAAAGAAGGAGATCAGATTGGTCTGCTCAATCTACCTTTTGTAAAACTATGTAGTATGTTATCCCAGTTACCATTTACCTCTATGTCCTTAACTACTTTCTCTTTCAAAATTTGTTCCAAGTCCTTGCATACAGTTGAGGTCAAACTAACAGGCCTGTAGTTTCCCAGATCATGTTTCCCCCTTTCTTAAAAATAGGAACTCTGGTTCCAGCTGTAGGGGAGTACTAACTAAAGAACAGTGTTTAATTGTTTAGACATTAGTAATTGATTTAAATGGTTATGTTTTAACTGTAGCTGAATTTGAAGTGCTTTTTTGTAACAGGAACTGATGGAAAATAACTTGTTAACCAGTGCCTCTGGATTTAAATCATGTCACAATTGAACTATTGTACCTCTAGGGTTGTTGTATTGCACCATAACTAACAGGGGTTAAGCTAGGCTATTAACCTAACATACTACTTACTGAGGAGACATGAACATTATATTTCCCAGTTTGCTAAAATTATTTTGTATGAATCAGTGATATAAATGACTCAGAGTATGATCTTTCACTGCTTACTCACACAAAGCTCCTGTTAAATTCAGTGGAAGATTTGCCTGCATATTCAATGCAAGACTATGTTCTGGTAATTGTATATGCACTGTAAGCTAGCACACACTTTTCTTTTCTAGTATATATTTATGCTTGGCACAATTTTAATAATTTTGATGGATAATATTATTTAAGCTTTTTTGCACTTTCAATTTAAATTTTCACAGTTGTGTAATATAAATGGTCAATATCACATGTCATAATATGCAAAGTGAATAACCTTAAATCAAACTCCAAGAAGTGTTCAAGCAGCGTTTTTCTTACTTTGCCTAAATATAAATTGTGATCATCGTAGATGGATATATTTTTAGTCAGTTTGTGTGTCTATGGTGAAAATGAGGTTTATTGACATTTACCAATAAAAAACTAATCCTTCCAAGTAAGTATTTATTTATCACTTGCATGTTACTTCATTATAAATTTTAGAATTTCTGTTATGGAATAAAGAGTAAATAGCATATGAACATTATGTATGATTACACGTCTTTATTTGCATGGGTATATGAAGATAGACTATAATTTAAATAACCATGCATACTGACTGCTGAATATAACTTATTTGTTCCCAAGGGGGGTGGGGGGGAACCGCATAAAATCAAAGAAAGCTATGATCACCAATTAGAGAATCTATTAGTTTAATAATTGCTTCCAAGGTCATGGCCAATTGTTTTCCAACTTGAGTGCCTAAAATTAGGCACCTAAGATGGGATGTTCAAAAGCACTCAGATGACTTAAGAGCACAATTCTCAGTGAAAATGAATGGGACTTGTATTCCTGAATCACTTAAAATGATTATGCACCCCTAAATGCATATTTTGGCACTTAAATCAGTGTCCTGTTTTTCAGTTGAGTTATACATCCAAAGCTCCAATAGGCTTCAGTGGAAACTGAAGGGGCTGAAGTGCTCTGAAAAATCAGACTGCTTATTTAGTGGCCTAAATGTCGATTTAAGGTAACATTTTCAAAAGTGCCTAAATTGCTTAGGAGCTTCAGTCACATTTTCAGAAGTGACTTATGCCCATATTTTTTAAAAAAGAAAAGGAGTACTTGTGGCACCTTAGAGACTAACCAATTTATTTGAGCATAAGCTTTTGTGAGCTACAGCTCACTTCATTGAGCTGTAGCTCACGAAAGCTTATGTTCAAATAAATTGGTTAGTCTCTAAGGTGCCACAAGTACTCCTTTTCTTTTTGCGAATACAGACTAACACGGCTGTTACTCTGAAACCTGTCATATTTTTAAAGGCATTTAGGCACTGCTGTGCTCAGCATTGCAATGCTTAACTGATTTAGGAGCCAAGAGTGCTTACATGCCTTTTAAAAATCAGATATAGGCTCCTAAATCAGTTAGGTGTTGCAAGGCTGAGCACACAATGCCTAAACACCTTAAAAAAAATCTGGGTGTAGGATCGTAAGTCTCACTGAAAGACAGTGGAAGTTAGGCTCCCAAGGGCTAGATTTTCAAACATATTTAGGCATCTAGAGATGCAGATAGATGCCTAGGGGATTTTCAAAAGGTCATAGGTGCCTAATTTCCATTAGTGGTTGTGACATTCTCCAGGGTACAATCTAGACTGCTGGACAGCTGTCCCCCCTCAATTCTCCAATCTGGGGTACTTTTTACACTGCTTTGCTGTGAGAGCAACAACTCCTGGCCTTGCTCACACAGCCTCTAGCATGAAAATTACTCCCAGCTGAGTTATGAGTGCTTCTAGAAAACTTCTGGAAATCCTGAATGATATTGCAGAATGACACCAGCAAATTCCCTTCTGTGCAACACAAGCTCATAGAAAGTCTATAATTTCATTAGTAGAAAATGATGTGCAGAAACCCTGTTATCTCAAATGGAGGTTCCCAAACACTTCAGTCCAAACACAGTGGCTTAGATAAACAATAAAACAAGTTTATTAACTACAGAAAGATAGATTTTAAGTGATTACAAGTAATGAGGCATAAGTCAGAATTAATTACAAAGAAATAAAAGGTAAGTTAGGTATTACTTTGCATTTTAACAAGCTAAATGAATGCAAAGCTAAGATTTTTCTTGCCACAGGCTTTTCTTGGCTGAACTCCTTCAGTCAGCCCCCATTCCCCAGTTCAATGTTTCTTCAGGCGTCGACACCGTGAGCAGAGAGAAAGAGGAGTGTTTGGGGGCTTCTCTTCTCATTTTTTATAGTTCTCTTCTCCTTTTGAAGATCATCTCCATCTGGGGTTTAGGAGAGAGATGGTCTAGGGAACAGGAACCCTTTGCTGTTTCTTTGCCAATATGTAAATTTCTTGCTCACTGTTTTCTTCCTGCCAAAGAATGGCTGCTTAATCAAGTGATAGTCCACTTTATTATATTGACATCTGGCTGGGGTTGGCTAGCCTTTTGTCTTTGGGGAACTGGTCTGAAGCTGTTTCCCCAGACTTGGAACATGCCTCATACAGTAGAATTTTATAACTTTACATACAATGTTGCCACGTTTTACCAGGACAATAATGTTCATCAGATTATGAGTTTTCAAATTATACCCCAGAAGACATATTTTGTACAAAATTTATCAAAGACTTGTAAAAAGGGTGACCATAAGAATACAGTCTGTCATAGTGGTCCATATCCAACAAGTGTCCATACTGCTATTTGACCTTAACAAAACTATGCTTAAAAAGAAAAGGAGTACTTGTGGCACCTTAGAGACTAACCAGTTTATTTGAGCTCATGCTCAAATAAACTGGTTAGTCTCTAAGGTGCCACAAGTACTCCTTTTCTTTTTACGAATACAGACTAACACGGCTGTTACTCTGAAAACTATGCTTATTCACCAACTGAAGATCTGGCCCTGTAAGTACAGAACAATGAGACAGGACATTGTTTTGGAAAAGTGTATGTCAGAGTGACTCCCTCCTTTAAGAGGGAGCAGAGTCACCATGCACCTAGAATGATTACCCACTGACCAACAGGGTTTAAGGGGGCCACCTGCACCTTGCCAAGGGGAAATTTCTAACAACTACCTGCAGCTGTCTCCCCCTTGATAAGACACAGGAACATTCCCTTAAGCCCTGTTGGGCAGCAGCTGATCAGTGCAGGTGCACTGGCCCCCACTCACTCTTAAGGGAGCCAGTCACTCTGTGGCAAATATGCATCTTGCACATCGTTTCAGATTTAATAAATGACATTCCTAATATAGCAATTTATGAACACTAATCTTAATTTCTGTAAAGCTAAATTTTAGCATTAGTCTGCAATATACTATTTTTATTATGGATTGATGTTAAGATACCATGAAATTTTTTTAGAAGAATCTCAAATTTAGAATGCAAGATTTCTTTAATAGTCCCAATAAAAAAACAGATGAACAAACCAGAGCACAATCTAGTAATTTAATCCAAGCCTAATACTCTTTGTTCTGAATGCTTCTGGAAGGAAGCAAAATTGAAGAATGATAACAAAGTTAGGTTCTAAAACACACATTGCATTTTAAATTTTATCTGTTTAAGTTTGATTTACATATAAAAAGACTAAGCGTACCTCATACCTTTGAATTTCAAGAATATTCAACACCTGAACTGACAGGAGACTCCAAAGGTGACAATTAGTGATAGGAAGAACAACTCTTACAGAATTCTTATCTGTGTTAATTTCACAAGTTGTTTACACATGCTGCGGTGGGAATTGCAAATGCATTTGAAAAAATGTAAATTAAAGAAGCTGACTTGAGCTGTGGCTGTAAAAGGGGAGCAAAGGTGGTTTTAAACTATGTTTCCATAGCACCAGTCTTTGACTAATATGTCCACTTCTCCAAATTGTGCCAGTTTCTTACAGCCCTAAGGGGTGGTTCTGGCAGCCAGGGATAACTAGCCATGCTTCCTACACTGACAGCTGTTTGAACATCCCCCTGCACAGATGGGCCTGGATAAAATGACTAGGGCACCTTTGCACCAGTAGAGCATTGCAAAGCTGTCCTAAAGCAAGCTCTTCAAAAGAAACTGGCAGGGTTTCAGGATTTCCAAGCTCTGCTCACGGTTATCATTTTGTTATTGTTGCTCATATGTGCCTCATATGTATGTAGCCTATTTAGATTGTAAAAAGAAAAGGAGAACTTGTGGCACCTTAGAGACTAACAAATTTATTTGAGCATAAACTCGCGAAATACAGACGAACACGGCTGCTACTCTAAAACCTATTTAGATTGTAAATTCTGAACTAGAGAATCTTGTCTGTTTGTAGAGCTCCTAGCACTGTGCTGGCACTCTGCAAATAGGACCAGATTATACTTTACTGTTGCATATGAACATGGAGAGTGCAAGTTGTGACTAGACACTGCCTTCAATACAGGGCTGGGCACAAAATAGAAAATCTGCCCCATATATAGTGACATTGTAATGCATACTAAGAAAAGATGTCTGCAAAAACTAGTAGTTCCAGCTGCAAAAATGCAATTGTCGCATGCAAATCAAGCACATAAATGGCTTATTAAAGTCTTCAGGTAGATGTCTGAGTGACGTAGGCCAGTTCAAAACTTGGTCGCTTGAAGTTTGGTTGGAAGAAAATTTAAGTGTGGGCTGGGGGGAGTTGTAACAAAAGTCTCAAGACTATAGTCACTTTATGAAAAATGTATAGTAATTTCTTTTTCCTTTAGCCAAAAAAAAAAGTTGAAAACAGGAAAAAATGCATGTATAGCTCAGCTTTCTTTGAAGTTCGTGCACAGCCCCAAGGCAAGTGTTCATCCTGCTCTTCCCCTTTAAGGATTGCCCCCTACTCCCTTCCCCATCCTGAGCAACTGGCTCTGCTGGCCTGTGCTTGCGGGGGGAGGGGGGTCGTATTTTCATTTTTTAGGTGCTTAACAAACACTGTTGTAAAGAAATGAGGAGTGAATTTGTTCAGCGAAAATAAGTTCAGCCAAACCTAAATAAAACCTGTAATAAATCAAGGTCCTTGCTTACAGTTTAAATAGAGAAGACAAACAAAGGGAGACAGAGGAAACAATGGCAAACTTATTTAGTATATTTTTCTCACACACCCCATCCCCAACGCTTACTTTTGCATTTCCTGGTTCCAGCCAGGGCAGGGTTGGAAACAGTTGTCAAAATAGCCGGGAGTGGGAGACCTGTTCTCATAGACTTTCCAGCCTAACCATAAACAGGAAATATTGAAAATATTCCAAGATGGCCAAACTTTCACAAGACTTTGAGCCAAATGTATCTGCTGCAAACCAGTTAAACCCCATGGACTTTACTGGAATTGTTCCCACTTGAACCAAGTTTGAATTTGGCCCAATAAATATGGATAGTTTTATTTTACCTTATTGTTTATTGTTAAGTGCTGCATGTGCTCAGTGCTGTAGAACAGAGGTTCTCAAACTAGTGCACAAAGCACTTGCTAGTGGTCTACAGTGAACTATCTGATCACATGGTGCTGGTTTTCCTCCATATTTCCATCAGTTAAAGTTCATTCAAAGACAGCTACAATTACACAAGACACTTGCATAGTTTTGTTTTATATAAAGGCAATTGCTGTAGTTGCTACAAGGATGTTATGTGAGTGCCAATGGAGGGGTTAGGTGGACAATGAGGCAATCTCTTTGTATTGAAATGTGGTCAGTGCTATGAAAAAATTTGAGAACTGCTGCTGTAGAAGACACATAATGAGGATAGTCCCAGTCCCAAAGAGTTCAAAGTCTAACAGAGAAGAAAGGATAGACAATAAAGTTGGGAGGTGGGAATAACTTAGACCCTTGTCTCCACTACGGGGGTAAATCGACCTAAGTTACGGAACTCCATCTACGTGAATAACCTAGTGGGAGTCAACGACGTAGCTTAGGTTGACTTACTACGGTGTCTACACTGTGTTGGGCCAATGGCACACTCTCCCATTGACTTACCTTATGCTTCTCGTTCCGATGGAGTACCGGAGTTGACGGGACAGCGATCTGCGGTCGATTTAGTGGGTCTTTACTAGACCTACTAAATCAATCCCTAGTGCATTGATCTCTGCAGCATCATTCCCTGGTAAGTATAGACATGCCCCAAGTGTTCTTGCCTTCCCCCCCCCACCACGTTCAAATAAACATCCAGCTTTTGGGGTGAACCTGTTGAGGTTTACATATCACTATTCTAAAGAGACTCCAGTAGACTCCATCTTCTTAACTTGCATCATTCTATAATTTTTGAGCTAGAACTCTATTGAAAGACAGTTTCTAAAAATAGGACAGTGAAATTTCATTATCTTGAGCAACTAGGGTATGGTTCATGCTATTTCTTAGAATACACTGATGACCCCTTGTTAATTCATATTAAGCGTAGCCTCTGTTCAGTTTTAGTTGTTCACTGTAGAGCTAGCTTCTTTACAGAACTTTGGTACCTATTGAAGTGTTTTTTCTAGTACCATGGTTTAACTTTGTTTTATAGCCTTAAATTATAAGTGGCCTACTCTTCAGTTGGTATCAGTTGCTGTAGCTACTTTAACTTTAATGGAGCTACACTGATTTACAAACGCTGATGATCTGGCCTAATATGACCAAGCTGAAAAGGTAAGGATTGTCCCTCATGGAAGGTGGAATTGTATCTGTAACACATTTGTTTTAAAATATTTAAGGGTGATAAACGGTAGTTGGCATTTTGTAAAATTTTAACCTTCATGTACCTGTTTAACTTCAGCTCTGCAATATTCCAGCCTCTGCTGATGTAGCCAAGGATGCAGGGCTCTCAGTGGTAGCAAGTCTATGTGAAGTGTGTAATAGGGTGCTCGGAGGGCTGGGCAGCCTAGCAGTTAGCACACCTGATGTTCCCAACTGTAGATGTACCCAACTATGGTGAGGTGACCGGTTCCTTACCTAAGGCCAGGAATCTTCTGGCCTCAACCCTTAAGGGTATGTTGTAGGGAGACCTAGGCCCTCCCTCTCCACCAGGTCCCAGCCCAGGGCCTTGTGTGCAGCAAAACTGGCAGGGTCCTCCCAGCAGACAGCCTAACTCCACTGCCCTGGGCTACTGCCTACCCATGACCCTTCAGTTTGGGCATGGCCCCTATGGTCCAAACAGTCTGTAGTGTTTCACCTGGTGTACCACCCCCTTGTGGACTTTTAGCAGCATCCTGCCACAGCCTGAAGACCCTCTGGGCAGAGGAAGATACAAAGTTGGAGGGGGCCTAGCCCCACAATGGTCTTATAGTCAAAGAGTAAAGTTCACTCATTGCTGGGTGCTCCCTAGTGTCTTTAACAGTCTCTCTCGGTTAGGGGGCAGTGCTGCTGTCCCAGCTCTCATGCTTGTAGTTAAGCTCCCCTCCTGTAGAGAGAAGCAGTATTACCTCTTGCCTCTTCACCAGTCAGCCCTGAACTGAGCAGGTTCTCTCCTTTTCTTTCTCCTCCAGGCCTGGCATTGGCTTCAGGCATAGCGAGGCAGGGCTAGCTGGCCCATAGGCTCTCTTTAACCCCTTTTCTGCTGGTGTGAGGGTTTTCTGTTCCATCACAGTGGAGTAAGGTGTCAGGTGCCCACCAGGATCCACTGTGCTAGGGGAGCCAGAAGTGCCAGTACTGCCCTCAAAATGGTGGTGGCTGGGGAGACTGTGTAGCCAGAGGACACAATGGGATTTGTTCTTTCCCAGTATATTCTAGGAAGCCTCCATCAGCAGGGCTACTATGGAGCACTGGATATGTTATGGTTTGATTCTGCCAGGTGCTCAATGCCTCCTGGATGTTTTCACTTCCCATTCAGGCAAATGGTGCTGGGGGTGCTTTGAGAAATATAGAAGGCATCCAGCACCTTGCAACAAGAAGCACTTTAAAATCCTTCCTTGCTAGATTCTCTGGGAAGAGCCATACTCCAAATATTGACGATCTTACCCCAGGGATAAATGCTTTTGTCGGCAACTGTGGCTTCCTCAGGTGCAAAGGGCTGCAGTTTGCAACCCACATGCCACTACCTATAGATCATTCTTTGCCCGAGTCTGCAGGTTTCTGCATTTTACAGTGAAATCCCAGAAAGAATGTCTAACCAATTATAAACACCAACAGGAATCCTAGTTTATCTTTATAGTTATTAACATGATAGTAAGTTGAAATATTCCTCCTTTCTAAGCAAACTGAATTAATCAAACTTATCTTTCTCTTTGATGCCCACAACTCATCTTCCATGATGCATTCTGCGAAATGCTCAAAGGGTTAAATTAAAGATGAAACAGCATGCAGTAGTGTTCAGCAGAGGTTCCCCCTGCCCCTCAAAAATCATATTTAAATGATAAAAAGCCTTTCTACAGGGTTAGTTCCAAACTGCAGAGTTCCTGTTATATTTAATAATGTAACTTCATACATAATGATAAAACTTAATTCTTTAAATTTAATTTCTGGAATTACCAGAATGAATTTACTATTGATGTACAAGTGGAGTTGAAATAATTCACATACTGTTTATCTGAATATTGTTTAAAGATAACTGTTTATATGATACAGCCATTTTTTCAGTGGCCTTTAATCTTGAAGCCCTGCTTTTATTTTAATTCTATTGGTTTCATTATTTTTTCCACATTGCTGTTTCTGAGTTCATATCCTGGCAATTAGATTTTATTTTAAATTTCAACTAAGTAGAAGTGTGCTCTGTTGGTATGTTATGAAGGTTTGCCAAGAGCACATGACAGTGAGGACAGTTGCTACTTAGTTTTTGGAACAACTTCATTACATAGAATATTTCCAAAGGCAGATGGCCTGGCAGCTGCTGCATGGCTGGGAGGTTACTTTCTTCTTTAGCCTATCTCCATCAAACTGGAACAAAAGGGACGTTCAATGAAACTGAAAATGGATTTAATGGATAAAAATAAACTTTTTTTTGTTTATAAAACACAATATAACCTGTGGAACTCTTTGCCATAAGATATCTTGGAAGCCAAGAGATAAGCCAGATTCCATTGTTTTAAAGCATCTACAGTTACACTAGAAGAAAACTTTTTTAGCAGAGATATATACTTATGTTTCAGGACAAAAGTCAATCATTAACTGCTATGGCTTAGCAAGAAACTTCACTAGGGATAGGTTATTCCATAATTGTCTATGCTGAGGTTTCTTACACTTGCCTTTGGATAATCTGGTATTTGCCGTTGTCAGAGAAAGGATGCTGGACTAGATAGGCCAATGGTTTGACTTGGTATGACTTTTCGTATGTTCCTTTACTATCTCTGGCAATCATCCCTTTTCATAGACATGTAATACAGTAGAACCTCAAAGTTATGAACACAAGTGTTACAAACTGACTGGTCAACCACACACCTCATTTGGAATGAGAAGTATGCAATCAGGCAGCAGCAGAGACAGAAAAAAAAATACTGTACAGTATTGTGTTAAATGTAAACTATAAAAAAAAAAGTTGTTTTTTTTTAAAATATTAGACAAGGTAAGGAAACTGTTTCTGTGCTTGTTTCATTTAAATTAAGATGGTTAAAACCAGCATTTTTCTTCTGCATAATAAAGTTTCAAAGCCATAGAAAGTCAATGTTCAGTTGTAAACTTTTGAAAGAACAACCATAATGTTTTATTCATAGTTACGAACATTCCTGAGGTGTTTGTAACTCTGAGGTTCTACTGTAATGTGTGTTCTGGTTGACCTCTTAGCTTATGCGGTCATAAATGGGCCAGGCCTACCTTGTCGCAAAACTTAAATAGGCTAACAGTTCAACACAAGTGACTGAGCCAGGTTATCCACAATCTCAAAGTGAGAGAGTGGACATTTCAGCTGACTCAAATATCATTAGTTCCAGATGGTGGATTGATGCCTAATTCACTGGAAAGGGTTTATCCCTTAACTCCAAACCTGTCATCCTTTTTATGGACAGTTCCCTTTGGACCAAGAACCAATCATTAAATCTGGAATGAGCAGCAGGGATTAGCCAGTGGTTGCCCACCTGCCAGAAAAAGCAAATTCCATTGATCGGACAGTGCGCCAGTTTGAACACAGGAAGTTGGTTTTGCAGCATCAAACTCTGCAATCCAAGGCCAGCTGAAAAGGCTACTTAAGTAGACTGATCACACAGCAGTGAATTGGGTATTGCATTGGATAGGGTTCTCTTGTTCAGTTATGGGATCTGACATAGTGTGACTTTTTAAATTGATGCCTTTGGACTAAGAATAGTGGCAGTGATAGTTCACCTGCTACTGTGCAAAGATCGGGATAATATAATATAGTGATAGCTCCTGGTGAACTTTAAGTTATTGTAACATTTGTGCAAAATAACTAATACTTTCAGAATAGACCCAATAGTTTGGAAAAAAAAACATATAATGTTTACTGTAAGTTAGATATTTCCCAAAGAGAGGTTTTTGTCAGGGAGCAGCATACTTGAAAACAGTTGCATTTATTTTTTTTGTGCAATGGAGAACAAAGTACACATCTTTTTCTGATAACCTTGGCATTTTCTTAACATACATGCGTCTATACAGAATGAGAAGGTTACTGCTTGCAAGAGATTTAGAAACTAATCCAAAGTCAATTGAAAACAAAGGAAAGACTCTGATTTATGTCAGTGGTCTTTGTGTGCTACAGTAAATGTCAGTGATATGTAATTTTTAAAAAATGTATAGTTTTTTGTGTGTATGATGTTAAATGTGTAACAAAATTGGACCAAAGTAAAACCTAATGAATTTCACTGTGTAACTCATGTATCAAGCTGGAATCTCTGAGAAATAATATGCCATTAATTTAATTAGAATGAAAGAATTCAGGAGTAGTTTATTCCCAGAGTGCATTAGCACAGGTCTATGGTCAATGAAACGTGTAGTAGATGCCACCATCCTGCAGTGTACATTGAGACACTGATCAGAGGGACTGAAATAGAAGGATAGAATCGTAGGACTAGCAGGGAACTCAAGAAGGCATCTAGTCCAGACCCCTGCACTCATGGCAGGACTAAATATTATCTAGACTATCTCTGACAGGTGTTTGTTTAACCTGCTCTTAAAAATCTCCAGTGATGGAGATTCCACAACCTCCCTAGGCAATTTATTCCAGTTCCATATGAAGTCAATGGAAGTTGAAGATGCTCAGCACTTCGAAAAATCAGGCCTGAATTTGAATTTTTGGATCATTGGACTGGTCTAAAATGCACATTTCAAAAGAGGCCTCCATATTTGTAAATATGCCATGCTGGTTTGCATCTGTCTCCCTTTGCTGGCTCATGGGGATCACAGTCATAGATTTGCCCTGAAACCACTCCAACCTCCCTCTTTGGACCACTGTCCAGTCTACATTTTCCTGCTCCTTGCATGCCAAGTGTCAAGGATTGGGATTATGTCTGGACCCTACACAGGTGCACATCTGGAAGGGGAATCTTTTTGTGCCCTTCCATCCTGGTGCACTCATACAGGAGGTCAGTCTAGCCCTTGCTGGTTTTACATGGTTTCTGTTGAGAAGGTTTCGTGAATGAAGTATCACAACTAATTCACAATGTTGCATGTAACATTTGTGTTAGTACAACATTTTGTTAACAGTGCAGGTGGAGTCTGAGAATGCTATGCACTAGAATCAGATATTCAGCCAGTTCTCATGGTCCTTAAGAACTGGTGTAGTCCTTCGATCAAAGACTTTTCATTATTGGGTCTAAATCTCCTTCTTTCAACAGTAGTAACTTTATTTTAATAAACGGAGTTACACTGGTGTAAACATGATGAAAGAGAGCAGAAAATTAATTTTATAATTTGAAGGCTAATACAGTGGGAAGAGACTTTTTGAGTGTTCAGTAGCTTGCCTTTTGAACAATATAAAGAAATAGAGGCATCTAATTTATCAGTCAGCAGCAGCTTTTACCAGACCCAATGAGATAACCACATGCATATGTGTATCAATACCTGAAATGAGCCTTGAACCAGAGAGGAAATATGTTAAGAATGCTGGGAATCCACTTCTCCCTCAATGTTCTGCACATTTCTGATCTGGTCATATTTAAAATTTTATTTTTATTAAAAAACAAAACAAAACAGTAATCACGTTAGGCCCTGGTTTCCCATGGCAGGATACAAGTGACATACATTGAAACTAATGAGATTAATTAATATCCTGAGTTTGAAGTATAGAGCTCATTGACTGCAGTCTGGGCTCTAAAGCTTTTGAGATAAACCCCAAGCCCTCAAAGAGCTTTCAAATCTATATTTTTAAAACTGGTGTGTGTGGGACAAATATATACACCTATATAAAACATTTCCCATTCGTGGTGGTTATTAATAATATGTAAGTAAATGTCAACTATTCCTATTTGGCCTTTGTGGTGGGCACTCCCACTAGATCATCCCCCTCTGGCAGGAGTGTAGTGTCACCCATCATGTTTCCTGGTGGCCAGATGCAGAACTGCAGGCATGTTCCTGCCTCCACTTCCCCAATGGACTTTCAATAAGGCTTTGATGTAGTGAACAGTGACCCTTCAGGGGTCTAATTGATTTAATTGAAAGCCAAATGGACATGCATGTAAGTCTTCACCCCAGCATCTTAACTGGGAGGGGAGGCTGAGGTAAACTTAGCCTGTCTGGTCCACGTGAGTCCAAACAGGCTTCTTATCAGCAAGGTCCTCTCAGCCCAGGAACCCCCTCTGTAGAACCCTGGTCGTCACCTGGGGAAAGGTTCCTTCTCTTGACTCAGGGCCCTGCAGAGGTCAAAGGAATAGAAGTCTTCACTAGAATGGGATGTAGTTCCACTGCAGTCTGGACCACCTGCTGCTTTCTCGTAAGGTCCTTTAAGAGGGACCAGACTGCACTAGTGGCTTGGCACTCATAGCTCTTCCTTTGCAGAACCTCTTACTTCTGAGAATACCTTTCCTACATACCCTTCCCTCGTGAACTCCCTAGGCAGCTCCCCTGGAAAGACTCTCTCATCAGCCGCTTCCTGTCTTCTGGCCTCTCCTGACTGAGCCCTCATAACGTTTTATTAGGCTCACGTGTTCCTGAGCTAATTGACTGTCATTCAGCCATGTGGTCAAGTAACTACTCACAGGTGGATCTGGGTTAATCCTGAGGAGAGCCTGTCACTGTTGGCTGGGTGGCTGACCTGCTGAGAGGGTCAGCTACCCTGCAACACCTTTCAGCCTAGACATCACTGATTGGTTGATTTCGGACTGGCACCCTGACAGACATGGGGCTGAAGGGTAGGAGATGGGTACTGATGCAAAATGGTGGCCAGCATGAGATCCAAAGCAATCAGTAAAAGTGCTTTAACTGAGAGGTGATTTTTTTTTATATTTTGTAGTATGCATAAGCTACTATATAATTATTATCTGAATGCACTATCATTTAGTTTGCTGAGTCCTGTGGCAGAATTCTGATAAATGCATGAGATCCACTGGGAAATTCATGAACGTTGGGCATGTTTTGAACAAGTCTTTCTTTTTCTTTCTTCTCTGTAATTACCCCACAAAAGTGGATTTGAAGCATCTCAAATGAATTTTTTATCTCCTATAAATAAGTTCCACAATTACTGGAACCTCAAAACGGGCATGCATCCCACTATTGTTGCTCTGAATACCTCTTATGTTGATAGTGTGGTTGTCACTCAGTAAAAGTAGGCTCTGCCTTGCAATGTTTGAAACTCAACAAAAAACTTGTTTGCCCTTGTTGTTTTCTGATTGGCTTTGGGAATACTGAGGATGTTTGCATTTCACCAGGCAAGGTAGAAATAACATATGATAAAATTACATCTGCATGTGGCGTAGTCCATCGAGATTATCACTGAGTGCATGTGTCTGAATAGTGGGGAAAGGCTTTCTGATGAATGTTCATGCCATTACACTATAACCAGTCGCTGGCTACATAGGAATGCATGGTTATCACTAGGTTTCACACAATGGTCCTCCAGCACCAAAAAGCAGCAGTCCTTCCACTTGCACAACAGGAGACAGTTCTTCTGCTAAATTGAGTACAAGGCCTGTTATAAGCAGTTGAACATTTGTGCTTCTATCCAGAAAAGGGCAGTGGCATACATACACACAAGTCAATGTGTTTGTGTTTACAGGACTTTGTTCAGATATGTTCAGAGCCTCTTCAGTAAATTTCCTGAAGTATTGTTGGTACTTGGTTGGTAGATTGGATCTATACTAATCTACAAAGGTATGCAGAGGCAATTTTTCTTGGCTAGATGTTATTGTGAACTAGATATTGCTATAGCTTATGGAAGACTTTCATATCTGGAGACCCAGGTTCAGAAACCTGCTGTCATCTTGTAAATGAAATGTATTTGGTGATATTAATCTTGTCATAAGCAGACATTTATGCTTATCACAAAACCACTGCATAAGATTTTTATGGATGACAGAGGTAAGCCCCAGTAATTGAATAACTGTAGTGTTGCAGGTGAGGACTGAGGTGTGTGAAGACTCTTTCACAGGATCTGCCTGCATTATACCTATTTCAGAGTAGCAGCCGTGTTAGTCTGTATTCGCAAAAAGAAAAGGAGTACTTATGGCACCTTAGAGACTAACCAATTTATTTGAGCATAAGCTTTCGTGAGCTACAGCTCACTTCATCGGATGCATAAAGTGGAAAATACAGTGAGGAGATTTATATACACACAGACCATGAAAAAATACACATTGTAAGGAGAGTGATCACTTAAGATGAGCTATTACCAGCAGGAGAGTGGGGTGGGGGGAGAGAAAACCTTTTGAAGTGATAATCAAGGTGGGCCATTTCCAGCACATTTCCAGGAGTTAACAAGAACGTCTGAGGAACAGTGGGGGGGGGGGGGGGAGGAATAAATAAGGGGAAATAGTTTTTACTTTGTATAATGACTCAACCACTCCCAGTCTCTATTCAAGCCTAAGTTAATTGTATCCAATTTGCAAATTAATTCCAATTCAGCAGTCTCTCGTTGGAGTCTGTTTTCAAAGTTTTTTTTTGAAGAATAGTCACTTTTAGGTCAGAAATTGAGTGACCAGAGAGATTGAAGTGTTCTCCGACTGGTTTATGAATGTTATAATTCTTGACATCTGATTTGTGTCCATTTATTCTTTTATGAAGAGACTGTCCAGTTTGACCAATGTACATGGCAGAGGGGCATTGCTGGCACATGATGGCATATATCACATTGGTAGGTGTGCAGGTGAACGAGCCTCTGATAGTGTGGCTGATGTGATTAGGCCCTATGATGGTGTCCCCTTAATAGATATGTGGGCACAGTTGGCAAGGGGCTTTGTTGCAAGGATAGATTCCTGGATTAGTGGTTCTGTTGTGTGGTGTGTGGTTGCTGGTGAGTATTTGCTTCAGGTTGGGGGGCTGTCTGTAGGCAAGGACTGGCCTGTCTCCCAAGATTTGTGAGAGTGATGGGTCGTCCTTCAGGATAGGTTGTAGATCCTTGATAATGCGTTGGAGAGGTTTTAGTTGGGGGCTGAAGGTGATGGCTAGTGGCGTTCTGTTATTTTCTTTGTTGGGCCTGTCCTGTAGTAGGTGACTTCTGGGAACTCTTCTGGCTCTGTCAATCTGTTTCTTCACTTCAGCAGGTGGGTATTGTAGTTGTAAGAATGCTTGATAGAGATCTTGTAGGTGTTTGTCTCTGTCTGAGGGGTTGGAGCAAATACGGTTGTATCGTAGAGCTTGGCTGTAGACAATGGATCGTGTGGTGTGGTCTGGGTGAAAGCTGGAGGCATGTAGGTAGGAACAGCGGTCAGTAGGTTTCCGGTATAGGGTGGTGTTTACGTGACCATCGCTTATTAGCACCGTAGTGTCCAGGAAGTGGATCTCTTGTGTGGACTGGTCCAGGCTGAGGTTGATGGTGGGATGGAAATTGTTGAAATCATGTTGGAATTCCTCAAGGGCTTCTTTTCCATGGGGTCCAAATGATGAAGATGTCATCAATGTAGCGCAAGTAGAGTAGGGGCATTAGGGGACGAGAGCTGAGGAATCGTTGTTCTAAGTCAGCCATAAAAATGTTGTCATACTGTGGGGCCATGTGGGTACCCATAGCAGTGCTGCTGATTTGAAGGTATACATTGTCCCCAAATGTCACCCATAACTATTTCACAATCATCATTATTTTTTCCCTGAGAAAGGGCAAACAGTTGGTGCCAACCTACAGAGTGGCTAGCTATTGTTATTCCTTTTTTTTTTTAACAAATGCACACTGAATATTCATAAAAAGTTGACATTGTTTCATTAGTGGTTGTAGGGATATCCATCTGCTGGATGTCTGCATGAATGTTCCTAAAACATGACTTTCGGGGAGCACTGCAGGACATGCAGCAATAGACAATGAATGTTATTGAATGTGTGTTCCCAACCTTTCGTTCCTTCTCTCTTCTTAAGTCAGAACTGTGCTGGTTATTACGAGTGAGATCTGGCACATGAGCTGCAAGCCCTGGCAAAGAAAAGCAGATATGTGGGCTAGAAAGGGAATATTTTTCAGACCTTTTGCCTCCTTAGATGTAACAACAACAACAAAAGTTTCCTAAATGTCATTAAGACTTTTTTTATGGAATGAGGCTGTCAGGGTTTTTTCCAAATGAGCATTGCAGTATGGCAATCCCTAGAGTTTAAAAATCATGAGTCTGTTCCCCGCCCCCCCCCCCCGCCCCCCAAATCACAAGATTTCAAACAAAAGTTAGAAAAATAGACAGAGCAAGACCAATTTCTCTCCCCACCCCAACCCTCATATGTGCGTGTGTCAGTTACAGCGTGACCAATTCTCACAATCTTGATTTTTCTTTTGTCCACTGCTGTAGGAGCTCTCACTAGATGACACACTTGGATCCCCTTATGCTAGGCCCTGTATTAGCACATTGCTCTTTGGGGCAGGGACTGTCATTTTGTTCTGTGCTTGTACAGTGCCTAGCACAATGCAATCCTGGTTGACGACTAGGACTCTTAGGCACTACCTCAGTACAAAGAAGTAATCATAGTGGTAAAAAGTAGTCCCTGTCCCAAATAACTTGCAATCTAGCGGGGAGTTTGTGGCAGGGGAGCTAGAATTGGGACTTGCCAAACTCATCTCATATAGGGGCTACTAACCATCCATTAGATAGGAGTAGTTCTTCATCTCCACTGAGCTAGGCAATATTCAAACTGGTGATCTCCAGAAGAAAGGCTCTATACTTCACCGGCAACACCCTGAGGTATCCAATTCCCCATAAGCATTAATGTTACACCTTAAAGAAGGACACATGGTTCCTGGAAAGGTAAGTTTATTAAATCAAGTTCTGATCTTTCGGGAGTTTACATAGGCAGGGTCTTCCATTCTCTGGCCCCACATGCAAAAATCTTCCACACCTTGCTGTCTGTCTCAAACACACTGTAAGTCTAGCACAGCCCACTGTGGAAGGGGAAACTCCCATTAACTAAACACAAATAATAAAAATGCAGCAGTAAAACATGCATTAGCACACATCCAAGTTCACTTCTGAATACGTTTTGCAATAAAATAGAATCGTCAATCTTACAATTACCCCAATTACTAACTTTTACCCATAATTTCTTTTTCTCACACCCACATGGGTTATCAGCAGGATATTAACTTACAACCTTTAGATCAACAGCACCAAGGTAGGAGCCACTGGTAGGAGGAATGCATGGTGTTGTCCTCTGTGTGGATCAGTTCATGCAGGGATAAGCTCTCAGTGCCAGTGAGTTACAGAAGGAGACAGCTGGAATGCTGGGCATCAGGATTCTTGTTTTACATTCCCTGATCTGGAAGAGGAATGTGGTCTAGTGGTTTCAGACAGCATAGCTGAGTTATCTGACAGGGTAAACCCAGGATGTAAAAAAAAGTGATTTTTCTACTAAAGATAAAGATTCAGATCTTCATATGGAAGCAGTTGCAGAATCCATAAATCTGTCTTAATAGGTCTTATTGCAACAGTGTGGTGCAGAGCCACACTGTGTAAGTCCATGCATTTAATTTGACATGCTCCTTCTGAAAGACTGTGTGGCAAAGTGGATGAGACTTAGCTCTGTTCTATTAGAGACCTGGGTTCTATTTTCAGTATTTTCTGAAGTTATGTTATGCAAGCTGTCAGTTATTTTAGTTGTGAAACTGGTGAATGATATTTACTCACAGTGCATGAAATCTTGGCTCATAATAAGAGTAGTGAAGTGCACAGAAATATTAACAGCAGTCAATGGAAGAGCAGGGACTGGAACCCATGATCTGTGGGCTTGAAGCCGAATGGGGCCACTAGCAAATTTCTGTCTCCCAGGAACAGGAAAGGAATTGTCTCTCTGAGATATGCTTCATAATCTGTGCTGCTCCTGGGGGCAGATTGTAATAGCATGGTCTAGCCCTAAATTTGAAAAGAACAAGCATCTGGTCTCCAATTCTACAGGGAAGGACAAAAGAATGTCCCCCCGCCTCCACCATGCACACACTTCTTATGGAAAATGAGTCAGTTAATTTTAGGATAGAGCTGAGATTGTGCATAATTCATCCACTCATGTGACTGATCATGTGTTGTTCCTGGTGCCGCTCTGAAGATTTTTAAATGAATGTTTTAGTGACAAATAATGAATAGTGGACATTCCTGAAAGGAATCAAGTTATCTTTGGGGATGGAGGTTTGCTGATCTGCACCAAAACGCAAAGCCAGTATGAGTTCCATCAGTCTTGCACTGAGGTCCATTGGGTTTGTAGACATTGTTTACAAGGACAAGAGTCTAGTACGTCTTTCCAAAATCTCTGCATAAATGGATGGAATGTATATGCATCAAAAAAGCTGTGTTCTGTATCTAGACAGTACAAGTTATTTTATAAAATAAAGGTCCCCGTTTCTCCGCTGGTGTAAGTCACTTTAACTCCATTGATTTTAATACAGCTACATTGATTGACACCAGGGGACTTAATCTTACATTCTTGTCAGATTTCTTTCAATTTTGCAAGCAAGGCCATATTTCGAGTCTATCTTTAAAAACAGAGCTCATGTAAGTCACGTATCAGTCTATGTTAATCAAACATACTATTGAGTTTGATAGATATATCACATGTAAAGGTACATATATTGTTGCTTTAATGCATTCTCTCACTACTTTGATAAAAGCCTTAAGATGTTGCCACTAGTTCTTTGATGTTTTCTTCTGATGTTAGAGGACATCTTTTTCCCCCTCTTCTAAATATTCTGTTTTGCATAAATAGGAGCTGGCAAGTTTTTTCTAGTTAAGGGTAGAAACAAAGTTTTATCAATGAGAACCAAAAAAAAAAAAAAAAAGTAATGCAGACTTTTATGTACTATTGTCAAACACAAAAATGTTCCATGTGGATATGTTTACATTGGACTTATGGCAAACATATTATTAGTTCTAAATGAAATAGTCAATGTATTTTCAAAGGTCTGTTTTCTTTTGGTACACTTGCCTACTTCCTTATAGTATTTATAAGAATGATCTCCGGGAACTCTGAAGGAATAAATCTTTGTGTTTATGACCCTATAGTTCAGAGGTTGCTTGTGGATCCAATCCTGTCCATAAACTTATAGTAAGCCCCAGTCATGCTTATCAGGGGTTGAGCTGTTAGCAAAATTCAGCCCACCCTGAATTTCAACAGGTTTTAGCCCCAAAATAGTATTTTTATCTTGAGAGGAAAAAAAATTGGTTGGATGGTTCTTAATTTATACAAGTAAAACAATCATGAAATATTTGTAATGATCGTTGCTGTTGTTGACTCCACAGGTCCCGACCCATATCAGGGCTCCATTGTGCTAGGCACTGTATAACGTGTCTGCCTATAGAAGGTGCGCAATCACCAACAGTGCCACCTAACAATTAGGCTGGGTTTTAGCATGGCGCCTCCCCATTGAAAGCAGTCAGATCCCCCAGTGCCCCTGCCCCAAAGGTTTCCAGTCCTCCCATTTAGCACAAACACTTTGGTGGGGCTGGGCCCGTGAACAGTCAAGGCCTTTTCCAGGAGGTCTCTCACCTAGGTGAAGAATCCTGGTGTGTTAATGTCCTCTTGGGGTAAATAGGGGATCCCAGGCCCACCCTCTCCACCAGGCTCTGATCCAGGACCCAGTGGTGGGCAGCCACACTCAACATCTTGGAATGTTAAGCTATGCCCTCCCCAGGACCACTTCCTACCCCAGTCCCCTTTTGCTTCCTAGAGTAACTCACTCTAATCAAGTCGTCAGCCTGCCATCTGAGTTGCCTGCTTCTCCTCCATGGGTTTGCACAGGCCTGCGTTGCCTGGTCCAGGCAATGAGCTCCCTGGTAATATTTTCCCTTCAGAGCTCAGAACAGTCCTCTGGTCCCTTCCGGGGTCTCTGTCTGAACTGCTCTGCTCCCCTTTGTAAATTCCTGCCACCAGCTTGTTCAGGAGTTTCAGGCGTGTCTGAGCAGGGCCACCTGGGCCCAGAACTTGCTTTCCAGGATGGGTTCTATATACCACATCGCACTGCCTAAATATAAATAAATAAAGGGGGGGAGAAAGGAAGTACGATTAGATGGGGAAGTGAGGCACAGGGAGATTAAGTTACTTGCCCAAGGTTACACAAGAAACATGTGGTAGAGCCAGGAGTTGAAGCCTCATTGCCTATGTCTCAATCCAGTGGTATTCTATGTTATTTTACCAGTAAAAGTTGCTATGAATGGCATTAGTATGTATAGTATTTATGAAGTACATGTACAGTATTTGTGAAGACCATGCTGTAGTAGAGCTGCAGCATGGTTCAGTGATTAGAGAATATTAATTTAAACCATGAACTGGCTTCTAGTCCTGAGTGCCACAGGCTTGTTTTCCTCTGGGCTAGCCAAAATTCTCATTGATTTCCTAATGCAGTGGTCTCCAAACTGGGGTGCCCGGCAGCTCTGCACGTCCACGGCTGGTCTTCTTCTGTCGGCGGCACGCCTGCAGCAGGTCTTCCGGTCTTCTTCCATCGGCGGCGCACCGGCGGCAGTTCTTATGGTCTTCACCCTAGGGGTGCGCGAGCCTAAAAGTTTGGAGACCACTGTCCTAGAGAATACAATCAAATTCAATAGTACATTATAGTATTAGGCTGAGATTTTCAGACTCATCTAGAGGATAGAGGTAGAGAAGCTGCTGTGCTTTAGCTTTGGAAGGCTGGAGAGGCCTTTTTTTGAAATCCATCACTGATTAGGAGTCTTGGTGGCATAGGGTTATTTTTTATATTCTAGCAGGACTGTATGCATTATATTTTGTAACAGAAATGTGTCAGATGCCCAGCATGATAGTTTGTTGACTAAATTATAAATGGTCTGTTTATGTTAAAACTTATCTTCATATACCACTTCACTGGTGTAGTAGGGCAAGGCTACAGAACTCTCGTCCATGCTACAACCTGTGCTCTATCCTACTCCTCCCTGGGCGTCCTTTCTTGCTCATCCTCCAGGCAGATGGTCAAGTGTGGAAGGCCTAGATTCTCAAGCCCTTTATGTACACTATTAAGACTTTGAATTTGATGCGGACATACTGACATCCACTGAAAATTGTGGATCAGAACCAACTGTTGACATCTTATCTGGGGAATTAGGAGAATAGTCTGTAAAAGTGACTCACTAGCCAGTGTACAATCTTGAGTCTGGGTGGAGCATTGTCCAAGAGCGAATGCACAGCCTGACTAACCACATTGTGTGTTGCTATGTTCCATCAGGACTAGGAGAAGGAATCCTTCCTCCTGGCTACGGAGTTGTTCTAGAGCTGCTACTGCAGGCACAGGGCTGCAATATCCTCAAGGCTCCTTTCCCTCTTTCCAAGTGAAGCATGGTCAGTGGATTCACATAGTCACACTGGGCAGCTCTTCTGAGTCCCTCCACAACACTCACCTACACAGTGTGGTACAGAGACTCCCTTGGAACATAGTTCAGGATCACACAGGGGGGGTGGGGTTTTGACTTGGGTTTTGGGTTTTGACTTGACTTCAGTGCCATGACATGGTCAAAAGCCTTACTGAAATTAGCACCATGGTTTTTTTCCTTCCAAAGTCTTTCTTATGCTAGTCACTTCATTCTGGCAGAACAATTTACAGCACTTTTTGGCTGATGCACTGTTTTGATCTGTTGTTCTCAAAGAGCCATCAGCACGCTTTGCTGTGTGGGCATTAAATAGAAGTTGGGCATGCAGTGAATTTCAATTTGCAATTAAGAAAATATTTAAACAGTATGTGTCACTTATGGTATGACAAGAGTGAATTTTGTTCTGCACATTCCTGGATTTATTTTTTTAAATAATCAAAAGCCTCCCATACAAGACTACCAAGCATTCTTTTCTTGAGCCATATCTAGTTACCCATGTCCTATAAGTCTCTTTTTAATGTATCCTTCCATGTTCTCTGCTAACTCTCCTATCCTAGCAAATTACCTTGGCTCCCTTCATAATAGTTATCTATATTTCTTCTCTTTATTTCAAAACATTCTCCAGTTCATTGTCATTTTACCTTCTTCTTGTGCAATTTTCTTTACCTGGTTTTGCTTTTTTACTAGTTGATTTTTACTCCAACTATACTTTTCCCCCTGCTTTACTATCCAGCTTTGTCCTCAGTACTTTCTTGATGAGTGCCTTTGTTTTTGCTTAAAATAACATGGCTAGTAATATAAAGATACCAAAAATATCATTACAAGCAGAAATGAGACTTGCTGTTCAGTCTTCCAAAGGCTATTTATCAAGCCTTAATTCTTTTCTTGACCTCATCATCTTGCCTGGATTAGCATGCAACATCTAGTCCAGCTTCTAATTATTTTTCATCCATAATCACAATTGTATTAAACATGATTTTGGTCCTCCACATTCATCATGAGTCAATGTTTCTTACTCTTCCTAGTAAAATTTCTGATAACTGTTTCAAAGTTTTTATAAACAAAGTTTTATATTTGCTTAAACAAAGCAAATATAATGTCACCTGCAAATCTAAGGTGACTTGGGTATTCTCCATTGATATTGCTATGCTTTTCTTCTCATTCATTCAGGGTTTATGAAGACCTTCTCCAGGCAGGAAGTGAAGTATTTTGGTGACATAGCTCAACCTGATCTATTCACTCTCCTTGTCAAACATAAATGTCAACTCAACTGCACTAAAAGTGCTTTTGAAGAGAGACAATTTACAGTAATGTGAACTGAACCTTTGGAAGTAAAAATGAAACTTTAGTGGTTAACATGAAAGTCTTGCTTCAGGAGTTGAAAATGTAGGTTAAGTTTAGCTAGGCAGGAGACTTGAGTGTTATTTTAATGTAATATGCTACATTCTTACACTGGAGATCCAGGCTTCAAATGCACTTAAAATTAGTGAGATTTCTTGATCTTTTGGGAAGGGTAGCCTTGTGCTATACTTGGAATGCTTACAGTTGTAGCAGTGCGCCATTTGGAAGTACAACTATGAGAAGGGGGAAAAAAAATCAGTAGAACAAAGAATGGCACAGATTCAAATGTTGGGACCTGACTTACATTCACTCTGGTTTCCTGGTTTATTTTGTGAATTCTTCACCCATTCTGGCAAGCAGTTATTCATGCTCACAGTTCTATTGACTTCAATAGGATTTCTCCTGACTACTCACCAGAGGAAGTCTAGACCTTAATTAGAAAGGTGAAAACCTTATTGACCTAGGGGGAGTTAATGGAGAAGATACTTTGAGTGCCTTACCACCAAAATATGTGAGTATATAATAGTCATACCCACATGTATATAAACCTGATGGAAGAGAAAACTACTGAAGCCAACAATAATCAGAGAAAATTATGGAATTAACTTCAGAACAGTGAGTCACATACAAATACGTTGAACTGTGTGGAGGATATTTCCAGTGCTTGCTGGACTGTTAGTCCTCAAATACAGGAAGTTAGTCCATCCTAGATAAGAATAAGAATATATTGTTAGGAAAATGCTGCCTTGGTGGGTTTTTTTTGCAAAGAAACAGTGATGACAGAGCAATAAAGCGATTAAGGAAAACCACTAACATGGCTATTCCATTACCCTATGGTTTCACTCCAGCACTGATTCTTCAGTTAGTAACACATTTTACACACAAATAGGAAGTGTCTTTGCTTGAAATTGCTGTATCATTTCTTCTTCCTTAACTGAAATTCCAGACTGACCATAATGTACCACTTCTCTTTTCTCTCCCCTCAATTAACTGGGTTTTGCACAAAACATAACATACATTATTCGTAGTCAGGTATTTTACTGTGTTATTCTTTTGCTTGTCCTTAGCAAGCTGCTTACGTTCTGGTAACAGGGCTCTGAGTTGATGCTATAAGAGATGATAAAACTGATAGAAATCCAATCACAGCGGGTAAGTAACTAACCTGGCAAGTCAATGTTTGTACTTTAATTAAGTGGTAAAAGCAGCCTAATCAATACTTGCTTTATGTTACACATGTAACTTAACAGAAAGTGGGATTATCTTGTTAAAGCAGATGGAAAAGATGACATTTTGCATCTTTTCCATGAGGAGGCTCTCTCATAATGCTGGTAACAAATACAGCTGTTGGTAAATGTCACCCCGTTTGACATTCATAGGTCTTCAGTTGCTGTTGCACACATTCTTTGGCATTCCCTCATTGTTAGAAGTTCTGTATCTCTTGTAACTGGGAAATAGTTTAAAATATTAAAATTACTCAAAGTATAATGGAAATCAGAACCTGCAAAGACAAATATCAACAGGCCTGCTTAATAAGATGTTTTTATTCTTCTGTGATGATTTAATTTAAAATTTCACCTCATTATTATACATTTCATGGCATTAATTTAGAAACAAGTTCAGTATGATTTAATAATAGTGTTCTTTGCTTTTAAAAATGCTGGATCCATGTTTCCGATTTGAAAAATTAAGTTTAGTAACTATGAGAGTTATTTGCTAAGCAATTATACATTTATAACTTATGTGCTTTTTCACATTAGGACTATAGTGTTTATAAGGCTTGTTAAGTCTGCCTTATTCTGTACTATAGATCTTTGAATGACTACTCTTAATAATGTCATATCCATAGTAATCCTTAATTCCTTATTCACAGAAAACTCCCCTTAAAATTAAATGGGAGTTTCACAAGCTTAAATGACAGCAGAATCAGTATTCTTAATTTCATTTTTACTTGATTAAAATACTCATGAGTTGATAATGACTGAAAATTATTGATTTATAAAGCAACAAATCAAGAGAACTACCTTGGATAATGACAATTAGCATTTGGATATTTCCCTAAATAGCGACTCCTACAAATTCTGACTGCTATGGAGTTGTCCGTACTCAGAGAGATAGCGCCTTCCTAAAGTCTACCCAAGTGAGTAAGTGAAGGTTCATTGCAGCAAGCTCTAAATATAAATGAGAGAGCCTAAATTTATAATACTGAATGAACAAGTACTGTCTCTAAACTGTCTCTAGAGTACATTTATGGGACTGTAACCTAAATAGAAAAGCTTTTTTTCCCAAATGGTTTCTCAAAAGCTGCTTCTAGAAGTCAAGTAATTGGAGACAGAAGTGAAACTTTGATCCGTTGCACATTAGAAATAGCCTGAATGATATCTTTTTTTTTAGCTAATTGAATGACTACTGAATGGGACATGTGGTGAACTAAGATTTGTTATTATGATGAACGGTCAAGTTCATTTGCTAAGTTTAGTATTGTGAGTACCAATTATGCTGTTTTTATGGGATTTCCATTTAATTGCAAAAACAGTAAAACACATTATGTTGTTTACAGTCAGCAACTTTCTCTTCATGAACTTCTAACTCCTCTTCACCTCTGTAAGGGATATTCAGATTAGTGTAAGGCCAAATAGAAGCTCTTCCAAATTTAAACATGGAGAGTACAAATTTGGGGCACGCACACACACACATATGCAGGATTAAAACATTTTTTAAGTAGAAGCTTGTGCAAGTTTACCTTGTAACTTTTGCTTACACAATAGGACCTCTATTAGTTTTTAGGATCTTTGACTCTGTTTATTGAAAATGGGAGATAAGAGAAAGAAGAACTTAGAAAGAACTAAGTACCCCTTGTAATATTTTGGCTAAGAGGAAGGGTGATAAATTGTTGTTGTTATCCCCTGAGGACAGAACAAGAAGTAATGAACTTACATTGCAGGAAGGGAGATTTAAGTTAGAAATTAGGAAGATGTACTTTTATGTACCCGCTCAGTCTTCCATTATCCAGACTGAAAAAAGTGTTTTTTTTTTCCTTAAATCTTTTTCATAGGTCATGTTTTCTAGAGCTTTAATCATTTTTGTTGCTCATCTCTGGACTGTCTCCAATTAGTCTACTTCTTTCCCATAGTTTGGTGCCCAAAACTGGACACAGTACATCCAGTTGATGCCTCATCAGTGCTAAGGAGGGAGGGGACGGGAGGAATTACTTCTCATGTATTGCTTACAGCTTCTCCCAGCTAGCCCTCTTCTTTTTTTTTTGATGGCAAAGTAGACACGTCTGATTTGGCTGTAGCCACCACCAACTATAACTCCTCACTACTAAGCACTTTATATCTTCTCACAGTCTCTGAAAGATACAAGGCAGCGTAACAGCACTTGTAAAAATAATACCTCATTCCCCTAGTGCTTTTGGTAAAGCACAATAGCTTTTTTGAAACTTAAGACAGCTGAACGTCTTCAAGTGTTTTCCTCTCGTTAGCAAAGCCGTTAACAAACCCATCGAAGGTGATCAAATTGTTTCTTCTACCTTACAGAGTGCACACAGTCCATCTTGATCTATTTATTAAAAAATATTTTTGTTTTAAGGCATAATGACCAGTTAGTACTCTAAACAAAAGCACTTCATTAGTCCTAGCCAAGCCCTGAAGGAAATCACCAAACCCCCTCTGTCTAATAGTAATGTAGCTAGTATTGACCATTTATGTCGAGTTATTAGTCAACAAACAGATGCATCCATATGCTTAGTGGTATATCATAGGCAACTGAAGAGCAAGTGAGGGGTGAGGACTCAAACTCACAATTTATACTGGCTACTGACCTTCTTCAAAAAGATCAGCAGCAAATAGTTCATGGAGCATATTTTGATAGGAATTTTTTTCAGTCCCAAAATTTAGACCAGTTCTAATCACTAAAGCACCATAAGCATTTATAAGGCCATACTGTCCTTTACAATAAGGCTCCTTTACATCACTCGGGCAATGTAAAAGGAGTGTAAAATGTAAATGTAAAAATGTTTACACCTGTTTTATACTCCTGGGGGAATTCAATAAGAACAATGGGAACAATTCACTAAGCAGGCAGGCTGCTACATTCTCCTCTGCCTGAGAGACCAGAGTCTGCCCTATGCCTACCTCTTCAGAAACACCCCCAAAGCCCTGCCCCTCCACGCCGAGCATGCCACAGCAGCAATTGAGAGGGACAGAGTGTGCCTCTCACACACATGATTACCCAGACTCCCCCCAGTGGTGATTTACATCTCTACTGGCTGCTCTGGGTGCCCAAACCCACCTGCCTGCACAGCCGGGGAGTTGGCGCATGACCATTCTTGGGGTTTCCCTTTGCTTCCCCGTCAGAAGTCATTTTTCTGCGCGGAAGCAAAGAAATCTGTGGGAGTCATGAATTCTGTACACACACAGTGATGCAGAAGTCCCCCAGGAGTAACAATTTTCAAAAGGTAGTCTTTTCTATACAGATAGTGCCACATCCTGAGTCTTTTCTATACAGATAGTGCCACATCCTGAGGTCTTCACTAGGAGACTGATACCTCCTACTCTTGTTCTGTAGCCTCTTCTGCCTTAGGTAGTCCAGCTGATTTCAGTGGGACTACTCATGGAGATAGAGGATATTCAGTGTAAGTAAAGGTTTGACCAGTTAAACATAGCTACCTGTGCAAAAAGTTTCTCTCCATTTATCAACTGCAATAGCCAAAAGTTACCAATCCCTTAAATTGAATAATGTCAATAATAAAGACAAACTGGAAAAACACAGATGTGTTTTATTCACAGATCTAATTAAATCAATGGGACCACTGATGGAGTAAGGTACTGTTCAGCATGAGTAACAATTTTAGAATCCGTTCCATAATTTGATTGTGGTGGCTTGGTGAGCCTGCATGATCCTATTAAAAAAAACGGGTTAAAGAATATTTATTTAAGTTAGTTGTATTCAGATTGTCAGGGCCTGACTAAATTTATCCTAGGGTATTTAAGGAACAGGCTGAAGCAATTTTGGCATCTTTAGCAGCTGTCTTTGAGAACTCTTGGGGGACAGATGAGGTCCCAGAGGACTGGAGATGGGCAAATAGCTTTAAAAAAGGAGACCAGTCAGCCTGGAAAGCTACTAGCACAAATTATTAAACAATCAATTTGTAAGCACTTAGGAGATAATAGGGTTATAAGTAATAGCCAACATGGTTTTGTCAAGAACAAATCATGCCAAACCAACCTAATTTCCCTTTTTGATAGGGTTACTGGCCTAATGGATCGTGGGGAAGCTGGAGATGCGGTTTGTCTTGATTTTAGCGGTCTAGATGAAATTACCATAATATGGGTGCAAAACTGGTTGAAAGACCTCAGAGTAGTTATCCATAATTTGCTGTCAAACTGTGGGGATGTATCTAGTGGGGTCCCGCAGGGTCATTAGTGACTTGATAACGGATATACTTGTAAAATTTGCAGATGACACCAAGCTCAGAGGGATTGCTAGCTCTTTGGAGGACAGGATTGGAATTCAAAATTACCTTGATGAATTGGAGAACTGGTCTGAAATCAACAAAATGAAATTCAGTAAAGAGTAAATATTTTCAGAAAGACATCTTTAACTTTTAAAGGACAGAGGTGATTCTGTAATACACACTTAAAGACAATGGGACTCAGCAGTATGGACCCTGGGTTATAATAGTGGATCCAGATATAGGATCAGGGCTACGATACGTTTTCTGTTCATTTTAAAGATTATAATGATTGTAGGCATTTACTCTTATCTTGGAAAAATGTCATTTACTTTCTAATTCAGGAAAGCATTTATGTACGTACTTAATTCCCAAAGAAGTCAAGGGGGACTTGTCTACAAGGCACATTAGTCTGCACTAGAGGTGTGTAAATTCTAGTGCACACGAGCATGATGTGCACTAACTGGCCCACAAAGACCCGTGCTCATGTGAACTAAAAGTTCCCTAGTGCACATTAATATAGTCCTGTTTCAAACAATGCTACATTAATGCATGCTAGAGAAATGTTAGTGTATATCAGCAGGGTCCACACAGGCCAGTTAGTGAGCAATTACTAGTGTGCACTAGAACTGACACCCTCTGGTGCAGACTAACACACTGTGCAGATGAGCCCTGAGACTTAAATGTGTGTTAAAAGTTAAGTTTAAGCTTCAGTGCTTTCCTGAATAGGTATAATCCAAGCACACAGTTAAGCACTTTCATGAATCAAGACCTTAAACTGCAGTATTCTATTCCCACCATCTGCTTCACAGATGTTCAAGAAGATCTGATCCTCCTCCCACTGAAATCAGTGGGAGTGGTCATTATTTCAGTGAGACCTTGAAAAAGCCCATTAACATTTTTTTCAGTATTTAAGTGTCCAAAATCTAATTAAAAATTAAACACAATTTTCTAATTTGATAGACAAACTGCTGAAACATGAATGACATTACATTTCTAAGTTTTGCTCTCGTTGGCAAAATACAACCACAAAGGCTTCATATTCTGGTCTACATGAAACCTGGAAATAAAGACGATAAATAGGACCCCATATCTGAAAGCTGTTTCATGTGACTGACACCTCTTCCCATGCACGACCCCATTGACTTTTAGAGTTTATTACAAAATGCACTTCAATGGGACCTTTCTCATACAAGTTGCTGGGTAAGACTAGGGCCTGGAGCAGAATATAACATTCATAGCAGGAAGTTTTTACAATGAAAATGCTAACTTTTGAGATTATGAAAATGTGTACAAAATTGCTTGAAATCTTTAACAAGTCAATGTTGACAAAAAAAAATATAGGAAAAAGCTTTGCTAATAGGACTGCAAGAAAGTTAGAGTTAAAGCTGAGTACAAGTGTTTGCAGGGATCAAAATCTTGGACATTATCTCTGAACACACAGATGTGTGTGTATCATTAAAATAGTTACCTACAATCAAACTTGACTTTTGCTAAATTAAAAATATCAGTCATATCAATTATGACCTTGATAACATTTTTTACACAAAATTTCATTGCAAAAATTCACAATTTGTTAGTGGAAAATAGGTCTGGTTCAAACTCTGCAAAATAGAAACAATTTTAACATTTTTCACAATACTTTGAAAAATACTTTGACCCAACTCTAAGTTAGAGGCTACTGGGAAAGAGAAGTGAGCTAGATTAAAAGGCTGAAGTAAAGACTGAATGACTGCAGTCCTTTGATCTTAAGGTGAGAGAGGAATCCACATGGTCCCAAGATAGAAAGGCAACTGCCCACCTTGCCCACTGTTAATCTGCCCTGATATATAGACCCTTACCAAAAGCCCACCCACTTGTCAGAGCACTGATCTTAGGAAACAAGTTTAAATATACACAATTTAGCCAAAGGAGCTAAAGAAAAGCGAGTCAGCAAATTAGCAAAGAGAAGGAATTGGACTGTGTGGATCAAATGTGAAAAAAGAGACTGCAAATACCAGTGTTGCATAAGGAAAAGCTCTCTGCAAGGTATGACCACAGGTACAAGAAGAACAACAGCTCTCCCATGGACAGAAGATCAACACAACAGCATGTGACCATTTGGGGCTATATTTTAGAACTGGCCATTCCCTGCAAAGTTATTTTAAGAATTGGAAAGGTGATTATTTTGACAAGATTTCCCCAAGGTGGTATTTGCTAACATTCAATGGTTGAGCTCAGGTCCTTTCCTTCCTCTGTTTCTGTCTGTTAACATCATTGTTCACACAACATTCATTCAGTAGGAAATGAGTTGTGCGAGGCCAACTAGCTGTACTTTACAACTACAGGGATATCATCAAAGCTTGCTGTCCCAATTGCACTGGAATACTGGAGACACTTTTGGCTCCTTAATTGAACTCATGCAGTCAAGATGCACAAACTTCTGATGGCTCCTTGGCCAAAATCATCTAACTCTGACTTTTGCTGAAAGGAGCCCTAAGGCTTTAAGGCCAGCTTGTCAGGTGTTAAAATAAAATTTAAGTCTTTATAACTTTGCAGCCTTTATTGGCATTTAAGAACAATTTAACTCCCTAGCCCAGAAGGATTTAAGTTTCAAAACATGCAGTCTAAAAACAGTACATAATCTTAAACAAAACAAACAGACTACAGGCATTATTTTTTACAAACTACGTGATTTAAATGAAAGATTAGAACTGAAAAATGAACTAGGAATCAGACCAAACAGTATAGTTACTTAGAGAAATGTAGAACTGGAAGGGACTTCAACAAGTGTTCTAGTCCCCTGTGCTGAGGCAGTACCAAGTAAACCTAGACCACCCCAGACACGTGCTGCAGATTAAGCCCTTTACTTTGTCCTGCCTTCGGTGGACATGGAGAATAATTGACCACAGTCCTCTTTATAACAGTCTTCAAATACGTTAAGGGCTGTTATCAGGTCCCTCCCTCAAAAGGTAATAACAAAATGTTTTTTAAGTACATGAGAAGCAGGAAGCCTGCTAAACAACCGATGGGGCCCCTGGACGATCGAGATACAAAAGGAGCACTTAAAGACGATAAAGTCATCACAGAGAAACTCAATGAATTCTTTGCTTCAGTCTTCACGGCTGAGGATGTTAGGGAGATTCCCAAACCTGAGCCGTCTTTTGTAGGTGACAAATCTGAGGAATTGTCACAGATTGAAGTGTCACCAGAGGAGGTTTTGGAATGAATTGAGACACTTAACAGTAACGAGTCACCGGGACCAGATGGCATTCACCCAAGAGTTCTGAAAGAACTCAAATGTGAAATTGTGGAACTATTAACTATGGTTTGTAACCTGTCCTTTAAATCAGCTACTGTACCCAGTGACTGGAAGATAGCTAATGTAACGCCAATATTTAAGAAGGGCTCTAGAGGTGATCCTGGCAATTACAGACCGGTAAGTCTAACATCAGTATAGGGCAAATTAGTTGAAACAACAGTAAAGAATAAAATTGTCAGACACATAGAAGAACATAAATTGTTGCGCAAAAGTCAACATGGCTTCTGTAAAGGGAGATCATGTCTTACTAATCTATTAGAGTTCTCTGAGGGGGTCAACAAACATGTGGACAAGGAGGATCCAGTGGACATAGTGTACTTAGATTTCCAGAAAGCCTTTGTCAAGGTCCCTCACCAAAGGCTCTTACATAAATTAAGTTGTCATGGGATAAGAGGGGAGATCCTTTCATGGATTGAGAACTGGTTAAAAGACAGGGAACAAAGGGTAAGAATAAATAGTAAATTTTCAGAATGGAGAGGGGTAACTAGTGGTGTTCCCCAAGGGTCAGTCCTAGGACCAGTCCTATTCAACTTATTCATAAATGATCTGGAGAAAGGGGTTAGCAGTGAGGTGGCAAAGTTTGCAGATGACACTAAACTGCTCAAGATAGTTAAGACCAAAGCAGACTGTGAAGAACTTCGAAAAGATCTCACAAAACTAAGTGATTGGGAAACAAAATGGCAAATGAAATTTAATGTGGATAAATGTAAAGTAATGCACATTGGAAAAAATAACCCCAGCTATACATACAATATGATGGGGGCTAATTTAGCTAATCAGGAGAAAGATCTTGGAGTCATCCTGGATAGTTCTCTGAAGACATCCACACAGTGTGCAGCGACAGTCAAAAAAGCAAACGGGATGTTAGGAATCATTAAAAAAGGGATAGAGAATAAGACGGAGAATATCTTATTGCCCTTACATAAATCCATGGTATGCCCACATATTGAATACTGCATACAGATGTGGTCCCCTCATCTCAAAAAAGATATACTGGCATTAGAAAAGGTTCAGAAAAAGGGCAACTAAAATGATTAGGAGTTTGGAACGGGTCCCATATGAGGAGAAATTAAAGAGGCTAGGACTTTTCAGCGTGGAAAAGAGGAGACTAAGGGGGGATATGATAGAGATATAAAATCATGAGTGGTGTGAAAAAAGTGAATAAGGAAAAGTTATTTACTTGTTCTCATAATATAAGAACTAGGGGCCACCAAATGAAATTAATGGGCAGCAGGTTTAAAACAAATAAAAGGAAGTTCTTATTCACTCAGCACACAGTCAACCTGTGGAGCACCTTGCCTGAGGAGGTTGTGAAGGCTAGGACTATAACAGGGTTTAAAAGAGAACTGGATAAATTCATGGAGGTTAAGTCCATTAATGGCTATTAGCCAGGATGGGTAAGGAATGATGTCCCTAGCCTCTGTTTGTCAGAGGGTGGAGATGGATGGCAGAAGAGAGATCACTTGATCATTACCTGTTAGGTTCACTCCCTCTGGGGCACCTGACATTGGCCACTGTCGGTAGACAGGATACTGGGCTGGATGGACCTTTGATCTGACCCAGTATGGGCATTTTATATTCTTATGTTCTCGGTCTCTTTTTTCAAGGCTACACATACCCACTCTTTTTTAATCTTTCCTCACAGGTCAAGTTTTCTAAACCTTTTATAATTTTGTTGCTTTCCTCTGGACTCTCTCCAATTTGTCCACATCTTTCCTGAAGCATGGTGCCCAGAACTGAATACAATACTCCAGTTCAGGCCTAATCAGTAGATCCATTTGAGGCCTCACCAGTGCCAAGTAAAGCAGGACAATTACCTCCTGTGTTTTACTTACAACATTCCTAAGAATATACCTCAGAATGACATTAGCATTTTTTTCAACTGCATCACATTGTTGGGCTCATATTCAATTTGTGATCCTCCATAACCCCCTGATCCTTTTCAGCAGTACTACTGCCTAGCCAGTTATTGCCCATTTTGTAGTTGTGCATTTGATTTTTCTTTCCTAAGTGTAGTAAGTGCAAAAATGGCATGTAAACCTATTTCAAAAGAATATAAATGACAAAAATTAATAATATATTTCTTACCTAGCTATAGTTGCAGCAGATTTTTAAGGATCTTTTTATTAAATTTATATCATGTTTCTAATAATGACTGACAGCCATGATAGAGAATTTTAGAGTCCTTCCCCTTCCATTTATAGCTGAGAGAGCTATTTTAGGACATTGAGATACCAAAATAGAGAAGACAGTAGCGATTGTCAAAGACGTGGCCTTTGCAAAAGAACTTTAAAAATGCGCTTCTTTAGTCTCGTCACCCTTGAAAGAACGTTCACAACTTATTGATGAATATGATGTCAAAAGGTTAAACTGGATGAAAAATAATTCATTAGAGTCACATGAGAATTTTGTTTTAACTTGAAAGCTACTTTATGGCGTCAGCTAAACACAGTGTGGATTGCCAGACTGGATGTCTTTTCTCTTTGTAATCTCTCTTCATGCATATTAATAGAAAAGGTCCCATCTAGTCAGATCAAAGTTCCAATCAACAAAATTTCACATTACAAAAAATTAATTACTGCGTTTAGCTTAAATAATTGGCACCCTCGCACATACTTGTAGACACCAGCCCTAAGACAAGCAGCAACATTATTTGGAGATAAATTTTTAGATAACAATGGAACATTTTTATTCTAACTTTAATTGAAATTTAATTTTGGTATGAAACAAATACATGCAATTTTCAATAAAGCGTAACAAGTTTAATAAAATGATCAGGACAAATAAACAATTTATGTTTGGTGCTGCCAGCAGTTAGGAAAGGCTATTTCCTCATCAAATATACTATCTTTCTGAAAGCTACTTGAAAACCCACAGAAAAATTATTATAATAGTCTATGTTGCTGTTGCACTTATCTTAAAATGGAATTACAGCTTTAGGTTCTTACAGAATATTTTATTAACAAAGAAGTTGTAGTTCAGTGCTTATTTTCTAGTACTAAGATTGAAAGAACGTGAAATCCTATACCTAGAATAGTTACTGTGAACATTGTATTGCTGTCAAATGGTGATGATGGTGTTCCCATCAGTGTAACTCTGACTACCACCAGAGAAGTTTATTTCACAAATAGTTAAAAATATGGTAGTACATTCATCTGCTACATAAGTGGGCAAACTGTAGTGAAATCCATTGAGTGTCACCCACTATATCAAGAGTGCATTTGATCCAGTGATTTTATAACAAGGCTTTCAGTTTTAACATTGTTTGCTGAAAATTCAATTTTTTTTTAATCAAAGAAAAAGTAGCTGTAAAGCAGCCAAATTTATAATTTCATAGAGTAAACTTCAGAAGGGACCATTGATCCTCTAATCTGACTTCCTGTATATCACAGACTGTTAAATGTCAACTATTACCCCCTGAATTGATCCCAGTAACTTGTGTTTGACTGAAGCATATCTGCTAGAAAGGCATCTAGTCTTGATTTTGAATACATCAAGAAATGGAGAAGCCACCACTTCCTTTGGTAGTTTTTTCCAAGGATTAATAACCTGGATTGTTAGAAATGTGTGTCTTATTTCCAATTTGAATTTGTCCAATTTCAGCCACTAGTTCTTCTTATGCTTTTCTTCACTAGTTAAAGAGCCCTGATATTTTCACCAAGTGAAATTATTTATACACCTCTCAATCTTCTTTTTGATAAACTGAATAGATTAGACTCTGAAAATTTCTCACTGAAAGGCATTTTCTACAACCCTTGAATCATTTTTGTGTCTCCTTTCTGCACCTCTTCTGTAAAAGTATTACATACTTTTTAAAATGTGGATACCAAAAAGGAAGACCGTATTCTAGTATTCAACTCACCAATGCCAAATACCAAGTTCAAAGGACCTTCTTTCTCCTACCACTGCTCCTTGGTTTATACTCCAATGATTTCACCAGCCCTTTTTGCCACAGCATCACACTAAGAGCTCCCATTGAGTTGCTTTTCCACTATAACCCTAAATCCTTTTCAGAGACACTGCTTTCCAGAATACAGTCCTCCCATTCTGTAGGTATGGCCAGCATTCCCTGTGCCTAGATGGTGTAACTTTGCATTAGACTGTATTAAAACTCATTTTGTTTGAATGGGCCCATCTTACCATGCGATCAGTTTACTCTGCATAACAGCCCTGTCCTCCTCCCTATCCGGTGATGTCTCCTCACTGTCAACTACTTTTTGAGATCTCTCAGGCTCCATCTACACTACAGTTGGGATCGACGCTTTGAGATCGATCCACAGGCGGTCAATTTAGCAGGTCTAGTGAAGACCCGCCAAATTAACAGCAGATCGCTCTCCAGTCGACCCCTGTACTCTACCCTCAATGAGAAGAGTAAGGTAAGTCGACAGGAGAGTTTCTCCCGTCGACCCCCCCCCCGCGGTGTAGGCCCCACAGTAACTTGACCTAAGGTACATCAACTACGTAGATTACGTAGCGTAGGTTGACTTACCATGGTAGTGCAGACAAGTCCTCAGTTAGTCAATTTTTAATCCATTTAACTTGTGCTTTATTGATATTGTATAGTGCTAATTTGTTAATCAGAATGTCATGTGGTACTAAGTCAAACACTTTACAAAAGTCAAAGTACGTTACATCTGAACAGTTATTTTAACTCATTCTGTAATTTTATCAAAGAATGAAGTAAGGTTTGTTTGACATGACCTATTTTCCATAAAATCATATTGATTGGCATTAATTATATTCTTGTCCTTTATTGACTGAATCCCATATCAGCCTTTCCATTATTTTGTCAAGGACTGATGTCAGGCTAATTGGCCTATATTAACCTGGGTCATTCTGCTTGTCTTTTTTAATTACTGACACAACATTAGCATTCTTCCTTATTTGGATATTTAGAGGAACTATTCATGACTCCCACCTGCCCATCAAATATGGGCTTTTTCTTACCTTTAACATGACTGCTATGAAAACCATACAAATTGTTTTGTTTTTCCAACTGAAAAATCCCATCAGCAAATAATCTGGTTAACGTTTGCTTAAATGAACAAATTGGAAATCCTAGCTATGACATTGTAAAAGATACTAATTTTACTTTCATTTTTTTAATCTAAATTTCATACTTGTGCAGGAATAGAATGGATATTACACAATTTTACCACAGATTTACAACATGGTCAAGATGTGTGCTCAAATTAGAAAGAAACGAAGACTTTTGCAGTTGCATCTGTAACTCCTAAAAATTATATTTGTACTCATAACTGGCTTGTGAATGGAAAATAAATTAGAAATACAGTACATATGAACATGTGAGCTGATGGTTCAAAAACAAGACCTAAACTTTGTCCAAAGTTTGGGAGTGTTTGTATTCAAGGTTTCGGTTCAACTCAAATCATAACATTCAGTTCTGGGTTTGGGTAGGGATTTTTAATGCCTTCAGTGTTCAGGATTTGGGATTCTGGTTCTGAACCATCTGATTATGTAATCCTACCTGGAGTAGGTAAGCAGAATCAAGGTAGTGGGCAGGAGATGAAGTGTTCTCTGCTAGAACTTATGCCAGCTTTCATTCATCCAAAAGTCTTAGCAATAATCGGCCTGGACTGACTATAACAGCTACAAAAGAATGTCTGGGAGGAGAATCAGTACTGGCTCATCTGCACATTTCTGCTATCCTGAGTGTTTACCAGTAACATTTTCAAAAACATTTAAGTCACTTAGGAGCCTAAATCCCATCCCATTCCAAAAGTGAGTTAGGGATTCAGTATAATTGAAAGTCAATGGAACTTAGGCTTCTCAATGCTTAACAACTCCCTTCTGAAAATAGGACTTACACTATTAAATTACTTAGCTGTAGCTCACGAAAGCTTATGCTCAAATAAATTGGTTAGTCTCTAAGGTGCCACAAGTACTCCTTTTCTTTTAGCTGCTTTTGAATAACTTACTTAGTCTCGTTAAAAAAATCATTGGGATTTAGGCTTAAAGCCCAGATTTTTAAAGGGATTTTGGCACCTAAATAGGAAAATGGATACTTAAGTCCATCATGTAGGCACCTCTGACATTTTCAAAACTGGAGCTCAGGTACCACCTAATTGCCCCCCACCCCCCCACCTAAATCTCCCAGGCACCTACATTTTGGCCAGTCAACATTTTCAAAGCAATTTAACTGCTGATGCTCTTACTAAAGTCCACAGTCTTGCTGGTCTCACTCCAGAGATGTACCAAAATCAGGCTGTGCTCCTGTGACCATGAAGTAGCACAATTTGCAAAAGGCTTGTTCTGGTCAGTCTCTATTGCGAACTCAGGGATGGTGTGTTTGCAGCTCAGGGGTCAGAAGGGTTAATGCCGACTCACTGAGCTGCTGTAGTACACCCAGGGTGGTTGCATCTGTTTTCAGTAGTGTAGGTTCAAGAGTCTTGGAACAGAGAGGACAGAGGAAGTTGGCTCCTGGGATTCTGAGATACTTTTTGGAGGACTCCCAGGACCTGAGTCAAGTGGGGCTGCATCTACACTGCCTCTTGAACCTGGGTCAGGGCTTTGACCTGGGCTCATACCTTGCAGCCCACCAGGGTCCTGGGACCCTGGGTTAGTGTGATTTGTGTATGGACAGAAGGGGACTTAGGCTTGAGCCTGAGACAAGGCTTACATTGCCAGTGTAGACACATCTTCAGAGCCCGGGTCAGCTGACTTGAGCTTGGGCTGCAACACTACAAATAGCAGTGTAGATGTTCAGGCTTGGGCTGGAGCCCAGGCTCTAAGCCCCACCCGCTCTTGTGGGGACTCAGCCCAGGCCCGGGCTCCAGCCAGAGCTTGAACATCTACACTGCTACTTTATAGCCCCGCAGCCCGAGCCCAGTGAGCCTGAGTCAGTTGACCCAGGCCAGCTGCAGCGATGCTGCAGGGCTTTTATCGCAGTGTAGACATATCTAAATCATGTAGGCACTTCTGAAAACTTTCCCTTACCGCTCATCTTTTCCACAATTTAATCATTTACATTTCCTTTTCACAAGTGTTTTAAACAATAAAAATAGTTTACATTTAACACTGTACTGTACAATATTTGCTTTTGGTTTTTGTCTCTGCTGCCTAATTTCATACTTCCTGTTCCAAATGAGGTGTGTGGTTGACTGGTCGGTTTGTAACTCTGGTGATCGTAACTCTGAGGTTCTACTGAACATGAAAAACTTTATGCACATGAATAGTCCCTTTCAATGTAATGGTTCCAGTGAACTTAAGAGTTACTCATGGATGTAAATGCTCATTTTGAGCTTGGTTCTAAAACTGGATGAGGTTGTGGGGGATCCCAGGAGCAAAGAGGAATGCTTGTTTTATCCAGTGATCCTTTTCCTAACCCCCTGGATTGAGTATTTCAATGCCAATGCCTTTATCAAGACTAATTAAAAATGGGCTAGAGCAGTGATTCTCTATCTATTTACCATTATGGGCCACATATGCAGCTGTATATGTGTTATGTGAGCCGCATCCACACAATATATATACTACCTGAATGGCCCTGAGGACGTCACAGCTATGTGTAGATTGGTTGAGAACACTGGGCTAGAGTGTCCAAGTTTAGATTCAGATTCAAATTTCTCCACAGTCTGTGATTCCTATGCTTGTGGCCAGGGTTTTGTTCTTAACTGCCACAGAAATAATGAACTATACCCAACAGTTACACTGAAACTCAAAATCAAAATGAAAATTAAATAACTGTTGTCGAAATTACAAACACTAAAGAGTTTATTTTATTCTACAGTCTCAGCTATTCAACAAATCTAAACCGAACATAATATTACTAACATTTAATAATGTGACTCATTCCAGTCTTTTGACATTCCAGTAGAGAATAAATCACAGTTTCCAATCATATTGTGGTTAGTTGCTACATTACCCTCAGACTTGATAACATTTTTACCAAGTCTTGAATTTTCTTTTCTATTTCACTCATGTTGCACAGATATTCTTAATTCTTTTGAGTGCTTCACTTTGCAACCCTAATGTTCTCTTAATATAAAAAGAAAAATTTACGACCTATAAAGTAGGATCAAGATTTTTTTTAAAAAACGGTTGCCTAAAGATGGACTGGGTACCTTAACTTCGAGTACCCATTTTAAAAAATCTTAGTCTAAAACCCTTCCCACCCAAACAATTTTACTTTCATATTTACTGCTTTTGTAATTTGAACACTTGAGGCCACTAAGAGTTTGAAAAACTATAGCTGAAGTAATGACCATCTCCCACTGGAGGAGCTTTAAATGCTTTCCTCCTTGTGAAATGTCTACTGCTTGTGAAATGTCTACTAATTGTTAAGATCTGTTGCTCCCACTGAAAGAAAACCATCCAAGAAAATCACTGATAATGAGCCTGATTTCTGAATTACTACTGCTCCATGCTTAGTTGATTTTCATTCATGGGAATCACAATGCAATAGGACAGTGACAGAAGTGGTGGTCCAATTCGCAATGGGCTGCCACAAGCGTTCATTGATTATCCTAAAAGCCTAAGAAACAAAAAGAAAGCGTCTTCCTCCTCCACATCATCCTCCCAGGAAAGATCCTGGTAATAAAATCAACTAATTGATTAAATCTCCTTGTTTGCAAGAACAATTTAAATTAAGCCAACATAGACTAATCTAATGAACTGCAAATGCTTTATACATTCCTTTCAGTTTATTTTTTACATCTAGTAGTGTGGTTTCAATATTTCCTGCAGGAATGTTGAATTTCCAAGCCACTTTTTCATTCATGATAGAGCAATTGTCCTCTCAGTTTAAGAAGAAAGAATATTTGGGCCATGGTATGGAGAGCCTGTGCAAAGTCCTCCTCATCTGTTACAGCATGGAAAGGGACTCTGTGGGGGTTCTACTAGCAAAACTGCTGAATTTGGGTGTCTGTGCACCACAGGAAGGGTTTCTGCACCAGCCTAGGCAGTGTGGAAGTTCTAGTAGGCTAGGAGAGGGGACATACATTCACTCCTTTGCAGTGGCTCTAGAACCGTTTGTAACTAGTATGGAGGACCTGTGGCTCTTTGTGGAATGACAGCATGAAGGAATGCTAAACAGTAATTCTGTACCCTGGTCCTGGATTGGGGTCAGTTCCCAACCATGCTGCGCTCCACTCACAGAGTGTCCAAATTCCCTCGCTTAATGGGCATGGGGTAGATTTTACACTTAGGCCCTAATTCAGCAGTTTATGCTTAAATTTGAACATGGGCTTAAATCCAAATGAAGTTAAAGGGATTTAAGCACATACTTAAGTACTTTGATGAATAGGGATGGATTTAAGCACGAGTTTAAAGTCAAGCATGTCCTTCAGTGCGTTGATGAATTGAGGCCTTAATTAACAGCACCTTACATACTTTCCCAAACTAACATGAAAATTCCAAGCAAGACCTAATTATCTTTATGGGCATAAATTTGATCTAGTTGGTATGAAACCTGGTGGTATGATTTACACTATTGGAGTGTTAAAATCAGTGGTTATAACCTATTTAGGAAGGACTGAGTGGGCAAAAGGGGGGCCACTATGTCAAAAATGGCATTACCTGAATCATTGATAATTCAGAAGAAAATGATCCTGAATGCTAATGGATCAATTTCCTAACATATAAAGCACAAGATGAGGTATTGATGGCTGCGACAGCCAAAAATCACATCTGGGAAGAGGATGGCCACTTCCTTACATACTTATCTATAATGTATAGGAAAAAAGGCTGTGTGATCATGGGGAAGTTCAGTTTGAGTTACATCAGCTGGAGGTCTCATGCTTCCAATACTAAAATATTCTTGGAATTTCTAAACATTATAAATGACAATTTCCTAACTCAAAAAGCATTGCAGCCAGCACAGGGAAATTCTTTATTAGACCTTGTCTGAACAGATAAAAAGGAACTGACCAAGAACTAAAAATTAATGGAAGCTTAGGTACAAGTGATCATGGCTTGATCAAATTTATAATGTGCACACAGTATAAAGTCCAGACCATTAATATATATATCCATATAGAGATGGGTAGATACTTTAATAAGGCCAATTTCACAAAACTGAAAACAATTATGAGCCAAATTATGTAGTAGGAAGAATTTAATGAGAATAATGTGAATGATAATCAGAATATTTTAATAACAGCTTACTAGACTCCTAAAGAGTTCGCTATCAAGGAAGAAGGATGTATTAGTTAATAAGTAAATAAATAAATAACTGGTTTCAAGGGGGAGTGAAGGCAGCTGTACAAAATAAAAAATAATATATAACAAATGGAAGAAAGGGGAAGTTGATAGTAACGAATATAAATCAGAAGTTAGGAATTGTAGAAAATTGAGAAGAGAAGCCAAGGGGCATAGATTTGTCCTTGTGGTCAGCATAGTTAAGGACAATAAGAACGAGTTTTAAAAATATATTAGGAACAAAAAGAATCCTGACAATAGTATTGGTCCATGACTAGATGAAAATGGCAGAATTATCAATAATACTGCAGAAAAAGTGTTCAATACATATTTCTGTTCTGTATTTGGGGATAATTAGATGAGATAGTCTCATCATATGGTGATAACATTCTTTCTGTTCCCATCTCTGGAGGACGTTAAACAGAAGCTACTAAAGTTAGACATTTTTAAATCAGAAGGTCCAGATAACTTGCATCCTAGAGTTTTAAAAGAGCTGGCCAAGGAGCTTGCTGGACCATTAATTCTGATTTTCAAGAAATATTGAAGCACTGGGAAGTTCCAGAAGACTGCAAGAAAGCTAATGTTATGTCAATTTTTATAAAGGGTAAAGAGGATGACTGGATAATTATAGGCCTGTCAGTCTGACATTGATCTCCAGCATGATAATGGAACAGCTGATACAGGACTCAATTAATAAACAATTAAAAGAGGATAATGTAGTTAATGCAAATCAACATAGTTTTATGGAAAAATAGATCTTGTCAAACTAATTTGATTTTTTTAATGAGATTAAAAGTTTGGATGACAAAAGTAATATTGTTGACGTAATATACTTAGACTTCTTAAGGTGTTTGACTTGGTACCACACAACAAAAGTAAAACAATATAAAATGAACATGGCACACATTAAGTGGATTAAAAACTGGTTAACAGATATGTTTTAAAATGTAATTGTAAACAGAGAATTGTCATCAAGCAGATGTGTTTCCAGTGTGGTCCTGCAGGGCCTGATTCTTGGCCCTACACTATTTAACATGTTTATCAATGTCCTGGAAGAAAACAAAATCATCACTGATAAAGTTTTCAGTTTTAGAAAAATTGGAGAAATGGTAAATAATGAAGAGGACAGGTCACTGATTCAGAGTGATCTGGATCACTTGGTGAACTGGATGCACACAAACAAGATGTGTTTTAATACAGCTAAATGTAAATGTATATCCCTAGGAATAAAGAATGTAGGTCATACTTACATGATGTCTTATGAAGCAGAGACATTGAAAAAGATTTGAGGATCATGATGCATATCAGCTGAACACGAGCTTCCCCTCTGATGCGATGGCCAAAAGAGCTAATTCGATCCTGGAATACATAAAAAGAAGAATCTCTAATAGGAGCATAGAGGTTATTTTATCTCTGTATTTGGCACTGGTGCAACCATTTCTGGAACTCTATCCAGTGCTGGTGCTCATGATTCAAGAAGGATGTTGATAAATTGGAGAGAGTTCAGACAAGAGCCATGAGAATGATTAAAGAATTAGAAAGCATGCCTTATAGTGGTGAAATCAGAGCTCAAACCATTTAGCTTAACAAAGAGAAGGTTATGCGATGGCTTGATTACAGTCTATAAGTACCTATATTGGGAACTGTTAAAGATTCTGTGTGTAGTTCCATTTTGGTGTCCCATCTTTCACCAAATTGTCTCTCCTCTATTTAACTCAAATTTGCCCAGTACATCAACTTAACAGAAAATGAATCAATCAGCCCTTAACTCCAGGGCTTGCAGTCTTCCTTTACCTCCCTATCAGTTCCCTGGAGCCAGCCTAGGTTTGTAGCCCCTCTATCATCTCAAGCCCTTCTGCCTCCTTTTTCCCTGTTCTCCTTCCTTTATAGCTGGGGTGTTTTCCTTATTGGTCTTAGCTGTGGGTGTGTGTCTCTGGCAATTCTGGCAGCTGTGCCAGTGTGCTCAGCCTGGTTGCCTCTCAGTGAGGAAGGCTCTCTTCTCTCCTCTGCCTATGTCCTGTAAACCCCACTACAGGAATAAATATTTAATAACGGGCTTTTCAGTCTGGCAGAGGAAGGTATACACGATCTAATGGCTGGAAGTTGAAGCTGACAACTTTAGACTGGAAATAAAGCATAAATTTTAACGGTGAGTGTAATTAACCATTGGAACAATTTACCAAGAGGTGTGGTGGATAATCCATCAGTCACAATTTTTCAATCAAGATTGAATGTTTTTTTAAAAAAAATCTGCTCTAGCACTTATATTTGGGGGAGTTCTATAGCTTGTGTTTTACAAGAGGTCAGACTAGATAATCACAATGGTCCCTTCTGGCCTTGGAATCTATGAATATTTCTTGTGAATTAAATGACTCCAAAATATATATGAATATACAACAGCCATACATAGGACATATGTATTCATAACTTAAAATTATAGGATTGTCTAAACAGCATTCTTAAAATTTTACAGAGATGTTCTACTGAAATGCAATTTAATGTCTTTAAAGCCTATCTCATCTAGACTATAGCAATGTAGATGTATATTTGTTATTGCAAATCTTAATCTTTTTATATGACTGAAAAATTAGTTTATGGGAGCCACAATTAAAATAATTTGCAAAGTACCAGCATAACACTATTAAAATAAAATAAGTGCTGCAATATTGTACCAAAATACAGCTAATTTAAATGCAAAAGACTTTTTGTGGGCTATTTGTCTGTGCTGATGTATGTTAGGAGAATTAAAAAGAAGTTTATTTAAGTAGAATGAAAAAATAGCGAAAATAAGGGCTGCAAAGCGAGATTTACTATTGTGTAAGAAATATTAAACATGCCTGCACAAAGGCCGCTTGAGGAAAATTGATTACAAGAAATTTGTGACTAGTCATACCGTAGCATAGAAAGAGAGCCACAGGGCTGAAATGACAGTACAGTTTGTGGTGGTTGAATTGTAGGAATGTGACATTGATCTGAAATGGGACCCATTTGAAGTAGTAATTGTCAATCTGTGCAATTAAAGGATGGCCCAAAGTCTTACTCAATTAGCTCTTTTGGCATGACCACTTAGTTTATAAAATCCCATCGTCTTCAAAAATAGTCATTCTTCTAGTGGAGCCTGTAGAAGACGGTTTGGTTTGGGGTTGGTTAGTACCCATCTAGGATTGTATCTGGAATTTTCCTTTTGCAAAAATACAAAAATGCCTCATTTGACGGACTGCTCTTATTACAAGGTGAGCCAATCAAATATACTATGAGATTTGATGAATGATTGCCACTGTTTAATTACTCAAACACAGTTAAATTACATGTTGTTTTAGAATCCTTTTATTCATTAAAAGAAAAGGAATACTAGTGGCATCTTAGAGACTAACCAATTTATTTGAGCATAAGCTTTCGTGAGCTACAGCACACTTATAAAACAATATTTTTATTGTGCATACATGTTTAAACATTTGACTGCCATTTTTTGCAGGTATGGTCAGTGTTTTCAATTAGAGATGAATCATGAGTTTGAAAAAAGAGATGTACCAGATTATGTACAGTGATTATATTTCTATCCCCTCTTTCCCCCATCCCATCATGTAAACAAATTATATAGCCCTAAGGAAGCAGGAGGGGAATAATGGTATGTGAAGTATCTAATTAATGTATAAAGGAGTGAAATCTACCAAAGATTTGAGATTTATAATAATTCTACAATGCTAATATAAGGGCCAGATTTTCACCTCGTTTAAATCAGCATAGCTCCATTTACTTTAATGGAGCTGCATCTATTTACTCCAACTGAAGATCTGGCCTTTTATGCTCTTCTTTACCGAAGTTATGCTATAAAACAACATTATGTATAAATAATTGTATTGATAAATATAAATTTCAAAAATTATTTCCTTTTCCCCACAGGTACAAACACACTTGGAAAATCAATCTAGATATCACATACAGCAAAGCCAGAAACATCAAGTGAAACAATACCTGACACTTGACACCAAGCTCTCCAGCCAAACCCTCTCACTGTCCCACTGCCATACAGTCCAGCCTGCAGGAGCTACACCCATACTGAGAAACGGACACATGCCTCCTGCCAGCGATATTGGCGCTCCAGAAAGTCCGGTTACCAAGCTGCTGGGTCTTGGAGGACAACATGAAAATGTGGTATGGCATGTATGTTTAAGATACAGGCCGGGCTGAGGGAAAGTATAGGAGAATGGTGGTTATCTTGCACACCTTGTGTTACTTGTGAATAATAATTAAATGTACGTGTACCAGTTCTTTGCTGCAGCACATCAGTGTTCCCTTTCTTATAGCCTCACATTACAGCCCTTGTTCACTTGGGTACTCCTTGCTTACACAAGCAGTCCCATTGAAGTGCGTGGATTCTGAATGCCAGTGTGACTAGCTGCTTGCAGGATTAGACACTTAAACTTTCAGTTTGCACCTGGATATTTTGTATTTGCAGAACACATGTCAAATACAAAGTCTGACATTAGTATATTACTGTCCATTTTTTTGAATATGCACCTGGATTTGCAAACCTTTGTCAAATGGAAGTTATTTCTGTCTAAAAACATTATTTCAAATATATAATAAAGTTAAACACCAGATCAGACTAAATTTTAGATGCAATAACCCACTCATTGATTTTTTCAGTTAATTGCTGTATTTTATATAGGCCCGATCTTCAGCTTGTGTAAATCTGTGTAGCTCCATTGACTTCAGCACTACCATTGACTTCAGTGGAGCTGAAGTCCACTAGTTACACCAGCTGAGGATCTGGCCTGTACATTTTATGCAGTCAGATATAGATCAAGATGTTCTTCAGTACTTCAGTAGATTTCAAGAGATGTTGCATACTAGCAAAAGGAGAATTCATCCAATGGCATAAGAAGGGGAGCAGCTTTATCCCATGATGGGATTTAAATAGAACAAAAAAGACTCATGAATATGCTGTTACCACAGGGTGAAATCCTTTCCACCTACATATGCCCTGAGTAGTTGAGTTCTATGTCAGTGGAGTGTGAAAGGGCTGGGGAAGTGGAATACAGTACCCCAGTGTAGGGCCAATGGGCATGGGTGGGGAGGGGAGGGAGCTGCAGAATAGTTACCCTCTCCCTGGGGATGCTATTGGCTGCAGTAGTGACTGCAGTCTCTCAGTGCCAGTTGCATGGAGCCCCAGATCCGCACAAATATCCCTGGATTGCTCCATTTGTGGTCTTTCATGGTAGTTGACATGTGGGAGCATGGAGTGTGCAGGCACCTTCACACAGCTGCTCCACCCACAGTTCCCCTACCAGCTCCGCTTGTACAAACCCACATGACATGAGTGAATCTTACCTATAGACAACAGAATTAGCAACAGTGTTTGACTATGAGGCCTTCTTCAGGGCTGCTTTGTTAAGAAAACAAGGTATTTGTGTACCAATCCAGATTGTTACTCAAAACTTAAACTGAACCCAAACTGAACCTATATTGAGGTTTCAAAAAGTATTTTAACTGTTTTTTCTGTTTAATTATTTATCAGTGTCACACGTTTCTGCAGTTCCTGATTCTGGCTAGGACCAGACAGGCTGTTTTGGATATGTGTCCAATCTTTGGAATGAATATCCAGACTGAGGTACCATGAATTTCTGTGCTTCAACACACAACACATTACTCAACCTGCTGAATTTTGGCAGCAGCATTATATGCTGCAGCATGAGTGACCAGGATTCTTGAACAACCACAGATTCCTGGCAGCCTTCCTGGACCAGTAGATAAATGTGTTACGGATGTGACACACTTGAGAGGGGTTGGGATTGATGGTTACTAGTTACCCACAACCCTTCTATCATCTGATCTTGGTGTGACAAGGTGGTAGGCTCAGAAAGGGGGAATGGGTAGAGGGCTGTTGTTATTCAGGGAAAAAAGTAACTTAGTGAACCACAACCACTTTTACTTTACTCATGGGAACTAATATATATGAAAATCTTGCACAGATAGGAAAGTTTATATGAGGCTTAAGAATTTGATCTTTGTTTTTAATTCACTTTTGTTGATTGCAGTTTATTTTCTCTTTAGTTTCATATTATCAAAAATATGGGTCATCATTAATAGTTTAAAACTATTATTTTCTTAGATGGAGGAGGTTATTGATGACATCATCAATATGGAATCAAGTTTTAATGACGAAGGGATAGGTTGCTCCGAAGCTACACTACTAATGCAAAGAACTGTAAGTATTTTATGGACTTTCATCCTGCTATTAGTAATATAGATTTGTGATATAGAATTGAATTGTAAACTACAGTTTGACGGAATAAGCAGTATTTTCAAGTGATGAAGTTTCCTCCCCATTGTCCTGAGTTATTTGTCTTTGTGCCAGGAAATGCCATAGGGGTTGAGGGAATCCACAGCCCCAGGATGTGGCCAGGATAAAGACAGAGGGTTCCAGCACAGTTCCTCTATTGCTATTATTGCAGACTCTGGGATGGAATAGTAGCTTCAGCTCCTCAATACCGCTGTGCAGGGGTTTTATGACTAAATGAAAGCCAGTATAAAGTCTCCCTCCCCCAATAGCATGCAAGAAGTTCAGAGATTCCCCAGTGTAGCAGCAGCTACTCCTACATGCTACTCTGAAGGGAAAGATGGTGGGGTGAGTTCTATTTGTTGCAGAGACCCTTGGGTTTACCTCTAACATTGGTAAACAGCACCCATTTGGAATAATTATAAGCATGGAGGTGAGAATATGAAAAATACCAATTGAATAATAATATTAAAGCAATAGACTCAATTTTTAAAAAATGTGATGAACAGTCTGTTTACATTGTCAAATATGTTACAAGTTTGAGGAAGGAGAGTGGACAAAATTTGGGTTGTAAATAAAATAGAGCATTACGTATTTGGGGAAATAATTTGAGTGCTCAAACTTTACTTAAGATATCATCTGTTTTCTCCTCTCAGCCCCGACTCATGTTGTGATCCTTATTTCCAGACTTCACCCTCGAAGTGATAGTGCCCAGATTGGCAATTAGAACTTGCAGTGAGTGTTCAAACATCTATATGCCAGTTTCAGAGTTCAAATTATTATTTTTATAGCACGTTGTAAATATGCAGAACACTTTACAGATGGTCCTTGATGAACAGAGTTAATACTCTCAGATCAGTCTGGTGCACGGGAAGAGCCTTAACTGTTGCAAGATGGTATGGAGGGATGGTCAGTGAGAGTGAAAAGACTCCATGAAAAGTGGGTTTTCAAGCAGGACTGGAATCCTTCTTTAAAACTGAAGATTTTTCATTAACTAAGTATGCTAATTCCAGCCTCATTAATGTTTAGCTTTAGGCATGAAGTATACACACTCTGTGTATTGTCTGTGGCTACTCTCTTCTTGCAGGTGCAAGTCAGCATTTTGGTTTTAATCTGTCAAACACTATGGACCTGAGTTTTCTCTTATTTACACTGTTTTGACTGCAACTCCACAGGGCCAAACAGTGCCATTTACCAGCTGGCTCCTGTTGGAGAAGATGCTGGGAGGCCAGAGAGGTACAATCTCTTTCTGAACAGCCAGGTGTGTGTCCTTTAGGATGGTACCGTCTGCTCCCCATGGAGCACCTGGCCTGCTCCAGGGGTCAAAGTGGAGAGAGGGCAGGCCATGGCTCTGCCTCCTTCCTGCTCCCTTTGGGCGGTTAGATGACAGTTCTTGAGTTCTTCAGATACACTGTTGTCCAGCATCACATAAAGTAGAGGAATATATTATTTTCCTGAGTTAAAACATCTCTATATATTTGGTCATGTTATAAAAAGATGCTCCAGGGACAAGGAGGAGGGAGCAGCCAGAATTAAAATCTCAGGATTTTCAGTTTCCCAGAAGAGGCAGGTATCTCCCACACTAGCTATCATCTTTGTGCCCGCAAGCAGAAGGATTTCAGTTGTGTCCCAGTTCCTTGCACAGTGACACAAAGAGCAGTTAGGGAGAATTCTTGTGCCTTCCCCTGTGCTTCTGCACAAGGGCCTGACGTAACTCTTACACTGTTGTCAGATGGATCAGAATCAGGCCCTAGGTGATTATGGCTCACTTAGTGGTCTCCCCTCTCCTTACGCTCCACTGTGGCAGCTGAGATCTACAGAAGCATTAGAGACACACTTTAAATTTGTGCTTCTGTCATTGTCTGTGGTTTGTTCCTCAGTTCTGAACACATTCCCTCTTACGCTCTGCTAGAACTCAGCTAGTTAGGTTTCCACATACCATGTAAAGCTCACCTTTTCAGTGAACTTTGGCTTCACAGGGTCTAATCCACAGACCATTTTCTTTCCGAATCTTAGTGGGTGGTTGATGTGGTTGGGGAATTTGTATTGCTGTCCATTGTGTGTAGTTCTAAACTGATGTTTGTTTTAGTTGGATGCATCCATATGCGACTTAAATGTTCACATTAAAGGCTATGGGACTACTTATGTGAATAATTGATCAGAGGTTCATAATCTGCCCCTTAATTAATGAATTATAGTTGTGGTATTAGTAGGGTCAGAAAAGTGAAAACAGGAACATACTCCTTCCATCCTGTAGGTGCTCATTGCCGCTCCACCTATGCTAAAGCAGCTGGTCATCTGGCTTTTACTGAAATTTGGTCTAAATTTCCTTATATCAGAAAACCATCTATCCCTGGGCCCCTGATTTAAGAACTACTCAGAGTGGAGAATGCACTAGCTCTGTTTCTTCTGCACTTAAGTTTCTACTTTAGATCAGGGGTATCTTTTATCACCAACTTTTTGAAATCACTTATGCAAAGAAAGATAAGGGGACAGAGAACATTTAATCTAGCTGCCTCAATACTTAAGCAAGTATTTGTAGACCCCAGTTCTGTCTCTGACCATGAAACATTGGTTTCAAATAAAGCATATCTATTACCGTCATGTATTGCTCAAAGGAAATGTAAGACTAGCATTGTTTCAGCAGTACTACAGCAATGAAAGAATAACAAACCCAAAACACCATTTTGCTGATATAATCTAGAATTTTAATTAGAAAAACAAAATTAAAAGTAAAACAGAATATGATCGAGACTCATTTTTCCATAATCATGAGGATCCAATATGATGAGACCTGTTATTTTGACTGTTGTTAGTGTCAGCAGCACCACCATCAGCAATTCCGGGCCCCAGGGCAGAACTGTCAATGGGCCCCCAAGAAAGGGTCGCTGGGGTGGGGAGTCACTGCCACTGCGTATCGTGCAGGGCGGGCTGGAGACAGGCCCCACGCTGCTGCTGGCCTGGTGTGGCATCACCACATGGGCGCGGAGCTGGACCACGTGCAGCGGCTGGTGCACGCACACACAAGCTGTGCCCATGCGGACACGGTCCACCTGACATTTGGGCGATGCTGCGCCCGCACTGGCTAGTGCCCAGCGAGCTGCTGCTGGCTGTGCTCTTCCGGCACAGCCAGGGCTTCCACATGCCCGCCCGGCTGCCTTCGCCTCCGCCAGTACCACCCTGCACGCGCCTAGGAGCCCTGCAACCCGCATGGGCGATTTAAAAGGGCCCGGGGCTCCCAGGACCTTTTAAATCACCCAGGCTCCTGGAAAATTGTCCCCTTTGCTCCCCTCGTCGGTGGCCTGAGTGTCAGCTCTAGAAAGTAACATAGCGTCCTTGAGCTTTGAACACTGAGGACTGATGCGTTGAATGCAACATGTATATTAAGACAAGCGGCCGACTGCAACTGTAGTAATTATTACTTAGCTGCCACCTGTAATGAAAGAAAGGTTAAATTAACTACAATGTAACCCCAGAGTTATGAATACCTGGGAATGGAGGTTGTTCATAACTCTGAACAAAACATTATGGCTGTTTTTTCAAATGTTTACAGCTGAACATTGACTTAATACAGCTTTGAAACTTTACTATGCAGAAGAAAAATACTGATTTTAACCATCTTAATTTAAATGAAAGACATACAGAAACAGTTTCCTTACCTTGTCAAATCTTTTTTTCTAAACTTTCCCTTTATTTTTTAGTAGTTTAGATTTAACACAGTACTGATCTGTTTAGTATTTGCTTCTCTCTCTCTCTGTCTCTCTCTCTTTTTTTTTTTTTTGTCTCTGCCGTTTGCTTCCAAATGAGGTGTGTGGTTGACTGGTCAGTTCATAACTCTGGTGTTCATAACTCTGAGGTTCTGTTGTAGGTACAAGTACTGCTAGAGCTGGAGATGGTCACAGATGCCAAAAAACCACCAGCTCTCCATCTTCACCAAACTTGCACTTTAACACAAAACCTTAACAGCAACCTCAGCATGGCTAAAGTGTATTAACTTTCCAAATACTTGGAATGTGTGACTGTCCCTGCTGATATAAAGTATATGACCTCGCCATTAAGATTTTGCATCAAAGTGCAAGTTTGATGAAGTTGGGGAACACATTGCTTTTGGAATCCGTTGGAGATGGAAGTGAAAGCCTTATGGAGCCTGTTATAGACAGTGCAGCAGGAAATGTGAAAATGTCAAGGAATGCAAGAGACTTTTTATTTCCAGGCTTTTCAGGTTTTGGATCAACTGAGGTGTCGTGGTGCAATCCTAGCTATCACTAACCATAGCTTTTGTTTGTGTTGATATATAAATATATGCTTCCAAGACTCATGGGAACACTATACTGGTAGTTTGCCAAAAACAGTGGCCTCTATGAAAAGACTGTTATTTGCCAATAGTTATTATACAGGGGTATCTGAAATACCACGAATACTAATACTTTAAGAAATAACTGCAGTATTTTAGATAATCGCAGTGTATCAACTACTGATGAGCACTGACTTTTTTAATGGCTTCTACTTCACATGATTTTCACCAAATCTTACATCATAAGAATTAGAAGATTGTTAGAATCCTGCCATCTGGATTCTTATCTAAAACCAACCATTCTGCAAGGTCCTGAGCTCCACCTGTAAAGTGCTAAGTTGGGCTGGCTGGGAAACAAGAATTCTAACTTGAAAAAAAATAGAGGTTTTGAAATTTTTAATTTCAATACAGAGCAAAAATGAAACCTAGACCTTTTGAATGTCTTCATGAAAAAGCACAGAGACCTACCAAAGAACAACCAATATTCTGGTGATTAGGACACTGCACTCACTTAGGAAATGCAGGTTCAAGTCTCTACTCTGCATCAGGCCAGGGAGGAACTTGAACCCAAATTTCTGATATCCTAGCTGAGTGATTTAACCACTAGGCTATGGAGTCAGTCTCTTTTTCTTTCTCTCTGGCCCAGTGAATATTTAATTATTCATGCAATGTGGACTAGCTTCACCAGAAGAACTTGAGAAAGAGAAAGAATGACTTTTTAGATGGAAAAAAGTGTCAATTTTTTTGACCACCTCTAGTGCTGAGAAAGCCAACAAAAAAAGCCTTTGAATATTCCTTCACAATTTTTAATGGTTTTACTTTGTATCCATTTTTTCTATGTATATTCTAGTCAATTAGTTTGCTAGCAGTAATATTTCCTGAGAACAGTGAATTATAAGCAAATACTGGAGAATACTTGTGAAAAGCACATTTTGAATTAGTAATTATAAGTACTTGCACCAGAAACATGATTGCAGGAATTATGCTCATTCATTTAAGGAATAGAAACAAACCATGTGACCTAGACAAATTTAACCTTGTTCACAGATTACTGAAAAAAACCTCTTCTCATAAAATCTACAAGAAGTATTTGCCCAAAATATTCATGAATAAAAAAGAGGTTTAATACATCAAACATTGTGAGTTATTCTATCCGTTCTACAGTTATATCACAAGACTCATGGCCAAAAATCTCTATAGGGGTTTAAGGGTTTATCTGCCCTCTCCAAGATCTTCAGCCTCAACTCTGAGTCCTTTACACTTAAACTTTTTCTAGGGCTTCCAAGTGAGCCCGGTCCACTTCTTGGGGAACCTGGGCCCACCCACTACACCAGGAACCCAATAAACAACAACCAGAAACTTCTCAATTCAACTTGCTGCTGCTACTTCCCTAGGCCTCTTTATCTTCATCCTTATAAGAGGGCCAAAGTTATCAGATCCCTCTCTCCCTGCGCAAACCCAGCTACACAAATGCAGCCAGCAATAAACCTTGGCTAATCCTCATGCTCCTATAACCAGAGAGAAGCATGCTTCTTTAATCCTCTGGTGTCAGCCAGGGACTGGCCTACTAGGACCCTCCATCTCCTTTTATCTGAGCTTGCTGGGCTCTGATTGGCTCCGATTGGCTGTTGGTAGCCCTAGAAGGACCGGGCTTTTGTAGTTTCCAAGATGGCTGTTTCAGTGAGATCCCTCTAGGTAGGCCTGGAGAACTTACTTTTTGTGCACCTTTTTTCCTGTATTGCTGCTTTCTTGGATGGGATGTATTGGGACTGCCGTGTTTTCTGTAGAGAGCTGCAAAGGTTAGGTACACCCTTTCACAAGGGGATAATACACAAGTGCAGAAAAGAACAACAGAACCCACAAAAGCGAGCTAGCGTATTACAAGGGAATAACCCATTAGACAGCCTGTAAGAGAGGAAAGGACATAGATGAGCCTTGTAGCCCTTACAGGGAAACAATTGATTAAGCAATTGTCAGTTGCTTAGTGGCTCAATCCAGGCTAGTCCTTGTGATGTTGATAACCTGCAAAGCAATAGGAATGTTCTGTAGGGAATAATCTTACCCTGACCAAGGTATGGATTAGATGACCTAATAGGTCTTTATCCAGCTGTAATTTTTATGATTATGTTAACAGCAGTGGATAAAAAGCTCTCATTAAATTTCTCTGAACCATGATGAATGCACAATTCTATCTATCTGCAAAATCCCATTGCTGTCACAAGGTCTTTGAGGTCACAATTGCTCATCATGGCATTAATAATTTGTATTCATATTAATTATTTGTCAAATACTGGTGGTTACAATTTGGTAATTGAATGGATTACAAAAAAATTACTGTCTGTCCCATTGCTAGAAACCACACAGAAAAAATATCAGGATATTTCTCTAAATACTTTATTTAATAACTACTGTGATCATTCAGGCAGGTATCCTTTGCGTTAAAGGGTGCACAAAATAATGCTGGACTAGGCAGCCCAGTGCTGCATATTGTATGGGTAGTTTTCAGTCAGTAAGCACTGATGTCATTTGGCAATTTTCATAAACTGTTAGGATTCAAAACCATTCTAGAGAAAGGTCCAGAGTAAATATTAACAACCCTCTTTGCTTACTGTGGGTAACTTGAAAAAGGTGCATAACGTCAATGTGAATGCTTTGTCAATCACATTCTACACCAGATTAGTCTGAAAGTCCAAGGAAGAATCAAAGTTCACCTAGGTACATAAGCTTCAGCATAGCTCTCCTAGATATTGTTTGCAAGATTACTGAAAGAGAAAAATGAAGGAGAAAGACCAAACTATCGATATTGTGGAAATTATAGACTCTTCAAAAATAAAACTGGTGAGCAAATATTTTCTTTGTCTTTCTTCAATAATTTTGAGTTAAAAATATATAAAGCATGTGGATCATGAGATACTAATCTTAGAACAAACAAGATAAAGTACTGGGTTAGAAACTGTCTAATATGTATAGAACCAATAATGCAGTTTGTTAATTTAGATTGTTGCAGTAAACAGTTCTGAGGCAATCTTTGTGGAAACATTTCTTGATATCAGAGAGGACGTTCTCTTGTGTTTGTAACTGAGCTGTCAAAACAAATGCTTAGTACCAGTTTTTCATGAGTTATACCAGTCTGAAGCAGGACTCTGTGGGTGAAACTCATTGATGGTGTGAAAGACTGGTATACAGCTCTCTGTCGGAGTTAAGCCCTTCATAAGGGCTGCATGCGGGTTACTTTGAGGGAGTGGCAAAGCAAGGAAGCTTATGTATCCAGCCTGCCACAGAATAGGTTCTTGTAACAGCTCTACAGAGGCCAGTACAAAAACTAAAATAGGTGTGGTCCAGACGAGGGGCCACAGGTCCACCTCATGGTAATCAGGTATCACTTCATTAGTTTGCTTTGAATTCACATTCTTAGGTTATCTTTGCACCCAGAAGGGCCAGGAACATTTTTAAAAAGGAATTAAATGTATAGCCCAGCACACAACTCTACAGCAAGGAGTTGATTCCACACCAAATTCCACAGCTGTATGGGATACATGAGGCCCTGGTCTTATTTGCCCAAGCCTTTGGCTAGCCCAGTGGTTCCCAAACTTGTTCCGCCGCTTGTGCAGGGAAAGCCCCTGGCGGGCCGGGCTGGTTTACCTGCCACGTCTGTAGGTTCGGCCGATCGTGGCTGCCAGTGGCCGCAGTTCGCTGCTCCAGGCCAATGGAGCTGCTGGAAGCAGTGGCCAGTACTTCCCTTGGCCCGCGCTGCTTCCAGCAGCTCCCATTGGCCTGGAGCAGCGAACTGCGGCCACTGGCAGCCACGATCGGCCGAAACTGCGGATGTGGCAGGTAAACCAGCCCGGCCCGCCAGGGGCTTTCGCCGCACAAGCGGAGGAACAAGTTTGGGTACCACTGAGCTAGACCATGGACATTTATATATATGGTCAGTAGTAACATTTCTTCTGGGCATATACAGTATGTGGGAATCTGAAACTAGTTCATTTTTCTCTTGTGAATAATGAACAAGCTTGCTGCTCATTATTCAAAGATAAAAATAGCCAGCTTTCATACATAATATATCTGAGCGTTAAGTACCAGGTCAAGCAGTGTACAATTATTAACCAGGTTAAAGATAAATGTAGAAGGTGCTGCAATTTGTGCTGGGTACAAGTACAGAGGTCTGAAACTTGGAGCACTTGCTAACTTGATGTTTTACATGGAAATAAAGAAAAAAGAAACAGGTATCGTTTTTATTAGTTAGCAATAAAGCAAGTTTATTTCCCAATATACAGTGATTGTCCTTTAAAAGTCAATATTTTTAGTAAGTAATTCTTTAAAAGTTTAATTACTGGAGTACCTTTAACATCCAACTGCAAAAGGGATCCGTAGGCCCTGGAAATACTCCTAGTAAGAGAGAGCTCTTGTGCCAGAGCACTGATAGTCTAAATAGACCAGCAAACAAAGGGTTGGGCAAAGGGAGTATTGTTATCTGTGATCTTACAGAGTAAGTGTAGAGAGAGAGAGAGAGAGGTTTACTGAGTTTCCCCAGGTGACACAGCAATTCTATGACAAAACCAGAAGTTGGATTCAGATCTTCAGAGTCCTGTTCCAGTCTTGAATCACTAGACTATATGTCCCATCTATATATCCCTTCCATTGTGCGAGCTGTTAGCACACACTAAGCCAGATACTGAGAGGTATTTCAGATATCCCAATTTCCCCCCTCTATTTAAAAATAGGATGTATTTCTGACATTTCAGATATTATTGTATAGTAATTGTATGAGCAACAATTTCGTCGACAATTTCGTCACTTGATAGATATGGACTAAAGTGCAGAAAAAATCAATGCATGTTTTGAAATTCATATCCATACTTCAGAGTTTAAAGCCAGCTGAGTCACCTGGTTACACTGAACAAATGAGGTAAACGATAAGGAATTAAATACTTTGTTTTTACTTTTTGAATCTGAATGAATAAAAAAAATAACATTTTACATAATACATGAAATGGACAATCAAAAAGGTTCTAACTTTAGACTTTCTTCCACATTAGGGATGCAAGTGACACCAGTGTAAAAGCGTTATTAAGGCCCTCTCTGTAGTTATAATTAGAAAGAATTAGCAAGAGCCATTTTTAAGTAGAAAGGTGCTAACATACTTTTCCTCGATAAGGTAGACCGACAAGAATCATTTTACAAAATTGTGCTATAATTTAAGGTCCAATATTAACATGATTTAAGAGATGTATAGACAGGGTGTAAATGTGAATGACAGATTGTCCTAACATTTAACATGCAAGCACTGCAATTTAGATGTCATCTGATGTATTAATTTCTATCAAGCAGAAATGGAAATTTACAATTACAGGTATTGTTATGATACTGTACACTCAAGAAGATGGACCAAACGAGTATAGCTATTAGAGATACATGTGTTTGTTGAAGGTATCTATTCTTAACATGTATGACTCCTCCTCAATGGATGGTGACATGAATTTCAAGGTCTAATGGATCAATGATGGCTGCTCACCATATGAGTGCCTCTTGCCAGCTAATTTTAGGATAAATCAGGGCTTATTGATTTTGGTCTAGTCATGTGGGTGGAAAAACATCAGTGCAGATGATTAAAGTGGAATAGATATTATAAAGAAACTAAAACTCTATTTAGAGCTGGGCTTTACTGCATTCAGTAGGACTTTACAAAAGCAAGAAAATCTAGTTTATTTTGGAAAAGAAATTACCGTTTACTTTGTGTTTGTATAAGGTCTAGTAGAATCAGGCCCTGATCCTGATAGAAGACTTTGGATGCTACTGCAATGCACCAAAAAAAAAAAAAGTAACCTGGAAAAATAGTAATGTGATCATGCAATTAAAGACTGTATCATAATTAAGGATACAATTCTGTCATGGAGGTCATGGATTCCGTGACTTTCTGGGATCACTGTGACTTCTTCTGAGGCAGGGCAGAAGCAGCGGCCAGGGTAGGGTCAGCCCCCCTGCGGCTGGAGCAACAGCTGTCTGCCCCTGTTCCAGGAGCAGCGGTGGGACTGGAGCAGCGCCTGGTGGCCAGCCCAGGGCTGCTGGAGCTCTGGTCCCTGGAACTGCTGGAGCTGCGGTCCCCAGAGCAGCAGTCCCTAGGGGTCATCCCCGGGGCTGCCAGAGCAGCTGACTGGTGGGCTGACCGTCGGACCAGCAGCTCCTGGACCGAAGCAGTGGCTTGGGTTGGAGCAGCTGCCGGAAGTCAGCCCCCAGCAGTGCTCTGACTTTTAGTCTCCCCCAACCCCCAGGGTATTTTTAATAAAAGTCAGGGACAGGTTGCAGGCTTCTGTGAATTTTTGTTTATTGCCTGAGACCTGTCCCTGACTTTTACTAAAAATACCCATGACAGAATCTTAACCTTAATCATAATACATATGTACAAGGGGGCCAAATTAAGGCAATCTTAATTCTTGGATTTCCTAAATTTTGGGTGCTTGACTTAGCAACCTTAATGTTCTTTTAACAAAGGTTTTTTTTGTGTGTGTAATATTGATATATTATGTTTCATATATGTAGTCTCCACTGAAAAGACATCTACCAACAGTTACCATGCTGTGATATCTGGAATACCACAGTATTTCCCTACATGAGGAAATTAGTTTGCTTAGCAGCATGATATTTTCCTTAGAAAAGGAACTATGGTATTTCGGATACTGAATTGTGGTAACTGCCAGCTCTTCAATAGCAACCATGAACTACATTTTTATAACATTCATGTCTGCAGCCATACTAATTCAAGCTGTAATCTCATTAGATAGCACAAATTCCTCAGGGTCAGGCATAGCTGCTGGAATTAGGAGTGCAGGGGGGTGCTGCGGCACCCCCAGGCTTGAAGTGGTTTCCATTATATACAGAGTTTACAGTTTGGCTCAGTTGCTCTCAGCACCCCCACTATAAAATTTGTCCCGCACCCTGGGGTCAGGCCTCTTCAGTAGTTGGATGGGAGAGCCCTAGCAAAAGTCCTGGAGCTGCAGGACTTGCTACTGGGGGCACTATGGACTTCATCTTGCAAAATGCTGCTGAGTCCTAGCCAGAGACTCACTCACAAAGTTAAAATTCAGCATGGGCTGAAGTGCTTTATTGGTCTAGGCTGGAGTGCACTGTTCAGCACCTTGCAGGATTGAGCCCTACAGATGAGAACCACCATCTACAGATGAGATGTCAAACCCATATTCTGATACAGTCATTGAAGATCTAGTGGCACTTTTTGTTATTAAAAGCAAGAGCGTTAAGCCTGGTATCCTTGCCAAATTCTAATTTGGTTAATTACGTTCTGCTTTCATTAATTCCCCTTGCAGTTTCAGTTAGATATAGTATGATTCACTTCCAGTAATACACTGTCACTGGGTGTGCCTGGTTAATCATTTCCTGTGTTAACAGTTGCTATCTTTCTCCGACTGCTCTTTTTAAGTGGGTGAAATTATTATATGTGTTTGTAAATGTATAGGACATACATGTCATCTACAAAGTACACACACAGACACAAAACTGAGAGCAAGCATGTATATTTAGTACAGTTAGGACATTTTTAAGTGCTTTGGATTCATCACATTTAATGGTGCTATGTCACTGTATGGTCACTTTGCTACAAATAATGTATAATTATATCATTGCAAAAGTATTTGTGCTTTTTTGTAAGGTTACAAAAGTTTTTGTGAGGTTTAAATACAAAGTTTTGAGTGTATTTGGTTCAAGCCATAATTGTGTATAAACTTTCAGTGCTACATCATATAACATCATGAAATCCTGTTGTGACATACAGGATCTTAATATATATGCAAGTGGCCTGATATAACGTGAATGACGCCTAATAATTTGTATAATATTTTGGGGTATAATTTTTGTCTTTTGTATTTAATTCCAAAATGCCCACACTTTGGGTCACGTTTGAACTAACTTCTGCAACATTTAACCAGGAAACAAAATTTCTCATCTCTCATTACAGCAAAAGTGACCACTCAAGGTTATAATGCAATTTCTATTTTAACCTCTAATTTGTTTGGTACTAGAATTTTCCATGCTTGGTATCATGCCAGAGGTGAATTTTTTTATAGAGTTTCAGCAAAATCCTTTAAGAAATTGTGGAATTTTCATATGGGGGGAAAAAACCCAAAAGAGAAATGTATATACATGTCAAAGGGGCATCAAATTTGTCTTGCTTTGTAGATCCTAATGTGATTTAAACAAGAATCCATATTTGAAGGAAAATAGTTCAGAAGTTTTAATATTAAGAAAACTGACAATTTATTTTTAAGATATGTACAGTAGGATTTTCTGAGGTTTTTGTTGTTGTTTTGCTTCATCTATACCTTGTAGTATTGTGGACACATAGTTGCATGAAAATTTTGTTATTAGTTTTTTCTGCTCTATATAAAGCAGCTTCAAACACTGTGAGGCCACTGTGCAATCTATACTTGTAAGGATGTTTAAAATCTCTAGTAGCCTATATATCCTGATGGAGGAAGCAGAACCCCAACTCTAGAAGAAAGCCTCTAGAGTACGAATGGAGGAAGGGAGCTCTGAACTCTGGAGTTCTGCTCCAATCTTTGTTACTGACGGGCTTGATAATATTTTGTATTTATATAGCATTTACTGACATTATTCCATCCAGGCACTATAAAACCAGTATTTGACAAAAATTAATATATTTAGACTCATTTTACAGATGGGGAAATTGGCACTCAGAGAGGTCAAACAACTTGCACATGGGCACACAGCAAGTGAGTGCCAGAACTAGGATTATAACCCAGCACTTTTGATGCTGAGGCATGCTCCTAACCCCCCTAGAACATAGTGGATGACAGTCTCTATTGCCTTGCAGCATGTATAGTCACTTATATCAGTGCAAAGTGGGTGTCAAATGTTATCATTCTGACTTAGTGTTTTACATCCATTTTGTGCTGAGGTAAATGTCTATATAAAGTGCAGGAAGAAAAGGAGGACTTGTGGCACCTTAGAGATTAACAAATTTATTTGAGCATAAGCTTTCGTGAGCTACAGCTCACTTCATCAGATGAAGCTCACGAAAGCTCACGCTCAAATAAATTTGTTAGTCGCAAAGCCACAAGTCCTCCTTTTCTTTTTGCGGATACAGACTAACACGGCTGCTACTCTGAAACCTCTCATAAAGTGCAGGGTAATTCAGAATCAAACCTAGTGTCTTCAAGCGAGATCACTTTGGGTATGTCTACACTGCAGTTAAACGCCCATGGCTGGCCCGTGTCAGCTAACTCAGCCCAAGCCCTGTGAGTCCATGGGGCTGTTTCATTGTGGTGTAGATGTTCAGGCTTGGACTGCAGCCCAGGCTCTGTGACACCCTGGGGGAATGTCCTAGAGCTTGGGCTCCAAGGTCCCTGAATCACAGTATTGCTATCTGTATAAAAGGGATAACGGATAATAATATTTCCCCACCTACATCACAGGAACAACTATCTCATGTCTTTTTGCTTAATACAAAGCTGGCATTTAATCTACTGCCATTTTAGTTTGCTGACTTTGGGCATTGTGTGGAAACAACAATTCACTTCACGGCATTTCTATTTGATAGAACTGATCTGACTGCTTTTGTGTGTGCAGATTTGTCTGACTTTTCTTACAGAGTTTAGGATACTTTTGCTCCCGAAAATACTTGAGGTTTTAGGGAAACTTTTACCTGTGACCTGTAAATTGGCTTCTAGCCCCACGTGGCTTATAAATTCAAGCAGGGAGTTATGGGATGAATTATAAATCAGGATTGTTAACATCTTCTTTTGGGAGGTTAGGGTGCCATTATCTTACTGATGGTTAGGCCCTTGCTCAAGAAGCCACCTCTTCATACTGTTTTTTCTTCTCTCTATCTGAACATTTCAGTCCTGTTTGTTTGTTGTTGGGGTTTTTTTTGCCTGAATATGGCAGAGTGTTTGGTCTAATGTTATTGATCCAACAATTTCCTAGCAAGGGACAAAGGACAGATGTCTATGCTGATTCTTTTAGGTCTATTCTCAGTCTTTGATACCATTGACCACAAGGTTTCATAGAATCACCTTGTTCCTCGGCTGGGAACATGGTAAGTCACATTCGGGTTCCACTAAAGTAAATAGAAATTTTGCCATTGACTTCAATGGGGACCAGATTTCAGTGGTCTCTCTCTCTCTTTAATGGCTTTGTTCTTATCTTTCCAAGTGGTTTTATAGGGCGAATTGGGGCAAGGTGTTTCTCTACAAGACTTCTTTTGGACACTCCTTTTTAACACCTACATGGAGCTTTTGGGGAGATGGGGAGATTATTTGGACTGCACTGCCATCAGTCTATGAATGACTTGCAGCTCTGTATCTCATTTTTATCACATACAGATAGTGTGGTAACTTTGCTTTCCCAGTGCCTCACTGAGAATGGAACGTAGAGGAGAGAAAAACTGTCTGAAGCTTAATCTCTATGAGACAAAGGTGATGTTAGTGGGTTGGGAAATGATTCTGGGCCTTTTATATCAGTTGTTGAGACTCAGGCCTGGTCTGTACTTCAGAATTAGGTTGATGCAAGGTAGCTTATGTCAATCTAACTATGTACATGTCTACACTAAAATTTCACTCCCACTGATGTAATTTGCACACTTCACCAACGTAATAACTCGACCTCCATAAGAGGTGTAGAGTCAATGTAGTTAGGTCGATGCAGTGTCAGTGTAGACACTATGTTGCTTACATCAACTGTTGCTGGCTTTCAGAAGCTGTTCCGTGAAACCCCACACTGACAGTTCAATCAGTGCATGCAGTCCTGGTGAGGACGTGTGCCATCTACAAAAGGAGCAAAGTGTAGACATGTACAAGTGATGTAATTTCTGCAGCAGCTGTATGTCGACATAAGTTAGGTCAACTTAATTTTGTAGTATAGACATGCCCTCAGGGAGTTTGTTCACCCTTTGTTGAGGTGATTGTCACTACAGAGGTACTTTTGAACCCCCATCTGCTCTTGGGCTGTCATGTGCAATTCATGGTTAATGCATCATTTTTTATCAGCATCTAGTTAGATGTCTGTGATCTTTTTTCTCAGAGTTGGACCTTGTCATTATAATTCATGCCTTTGTGATTAGATGGTGGATATTTGATTATATCTATATGACAGATATATAGATTATATCTATATAGCTTAACTCTTGAGATTTAGATGTGTTCTTCAATTTAACTCATCTGTTCATATCATCCATCCCATTCTTTGTCATCTACACATTCTTATTTAATGGCATTGGTATCTGTGATGAGGCGGCATGCTGCACTCCTGCCTCTTCCATGAACGCAGAGCACACTGAGACTGGTAATTAGGTACACCTCTACCCAATTAGGCCTTCTCCATGGGAACCTAATTAGAATTAGTTTCTTCCCCTTTGCTCTTTTTTCTTTAATGGAGGTTCTACCAGACATCTGCCTCTCCTTTCCTCAGAGTCTTCATCTTGGATCCTATTACAGGGGCTACCCATTTTCCACCCACAAAAATCACATTTGGTGGGTGTGGCTCCGTCCTATAATTCTGTCTCAGCCTGAGGTCAGCACACGAAGGGCAGCCTGTTGAGCTGTTCTCCCCCCCTTACACCTTATTTGTTGGTGGGGGGGTCATTCTTGCCCCTCTGGTTCCTGGGCCTCTGTTTCCATCTACTATTCTTGCCACTCTACATTTCTTGCAATATTTATCTGTGGACTGGCCCACCGGATCCAAGATGGCTGCTTTAACCACATTATAGTCTCTTGCATGCTCATCACCGAGAGCTGTATATGCTGCCTGTGTTTCCTCAGTTAAATAGGCTGCTAGCCAGAAGGCCCACATTGTTCTGGCTCCCACTGCCACCCTTTCAAAAGTAACCAAATGCATCAGGGTAGTCTCCCTGTTCCATCCTACAGAGTCCTATCCCTAGGTTCTCTTTTCCATTGTAGGACTCAGCAATTTAAACTTTGCAGGAATTGTTGCTGAACCTGGATTTGCTCCCATATAAATTCCTGCTGGATTTTTTGCTGCTCTGCCTGCAAGGCAAGCAAGGACTATTTCTCTGTGTGGTGCGATTGTTGGAAGCCCTTCAGTGTCTTCTACAGCTCTCTTTGCTGCTCCACCAGCCATTGTGGTGTTCCCACATCGCCAAGACTGCCAAAACTCGACACCAGCTTCTCTGTCAAGTTTCCAGACCACACAGATACAGGCACAATCCCAGCCAAGCCTCCAGATCATGACAAAGCAGCATGGTGCACCCCTACCTCTTCCACGAACACACTACCCTGAGATCTCCTTGCTTGTAAACACCACTGCGTTGTTTATTTAGAGTTTTAATCCCTCCACAAATACATAGCATTGTCTGCACACTTACACACTGTATCTCAGCTTCCTGATCTAGTCTCCAAAAGGGGGGGGAGGTAGGTAAGGTGTTTCTACTCAGGGGATTCCCCCTGCATTTGCCAAGCTTTCCTAGCCTTCTGTTCCTCTCTTTCTCTTTTCCCCCTGAGCACTCCCTCTTGTGCCCTTTTTTACAGCTTCCCTGTCAGAGGGGCTAATTGGTTTATTGACTATTCCCAATCTGGCCTGGTAATCTGGTGCACCTCTTCTAATTAGGCCTTCTCCAGGAGAACCTAATCAGTACCAATGGTGACCAGAGTGCTGGCTCAGTGCTAGCCTTCAGCACTCTGTTACATAACATTACAAATTATAATGTATTTACCATTACTACGATATTAATACCTAGTTTTGAATATGTATGTATAGGCGTATGAGAATTTTACTGCAGTTATTTGAACAAATCACATTTGCTGGACTATTTGTATGTAAGAAAACTATTATTTTATTAATAGTTATTTTTTCCCTGTCATTTCACTAAAACAATAAGACTAAATCCCAATAAGGGCCTGATCCAAAGCCCATTGAAGTGAATAGTAACATTTCCATTAGGAAGATTTTGGATTAGGCTGTTGGAAGTTACTGAGTAAATCTAGTGTCGGGAGCCCAACTTCTGCATTAATTTACAGTAATGTAATCTCAAAGGAGTCCCTAAATATACACCTGGAGCTGATACAAAATCCACTATCATAGTTCAGCTATAGTATGACTGCAACACAGATATTACAAACTTAAAAATATAATAAATACTACAGTACTCTTTGTTTCACTACTCAGGAATGAAATAAAGGTGCTTATGATGGGAATGTGCTTAGCTTTCAAATCCTACATATTAAACGTAGCTTGTTCTTGAGTAATACTCAAGTGAATTCCGAACATTCTTTAAAATTTATTTGCACTGAGAGATCAAATATTTAAGCGGATTTTCAAAACTGACTTGGCTTGGTGATTTCTATCTGTGTTTAGGAGCGCTCTGTGCTCTGAAGTATTAGTCTTCTGATAAAGTGCTTTGAAGTACATAGGTGGTGTTATTTGTATGTGTGCAACATGTGCAATGGTAGATTCATTCTACCACTGGTTACTAGGAGAATTTGTAGTGACCTGGACTCTCAAGTGGAAAATCTTTAAAATTAAAGAGATTTCTTTCCCCTAGAAGATAAAGCTTCTTTGTAATTAGATACATAAAATGACTCACGAAAGAATGTAGTAACACTAGCATGGGACAGATAAGCATTAAACAAATCTTTACCAAAGTACCTTAGTCCCAAGCAGCTTGCAATGAGGTACGTGCCCAACCTTAGGGAAGGTACAGAAATAGTTAATTAGGGGCTCAGGAACGTAAAGCAAGGGAGGCAAGGGAAATCTAGAGGAGACATCCTGAGGGGAAGAGGTAGAAGAACTGGAAGTGCTTTCCCAGCCCAATCCCATGGTCAGGATGCAAGAAAGAACTGGGACAATGAAGGTCTATACAGTTTAAAAGAGACTTTGTATCTTAAGGACAGTTTACTTTTCCCCCAACTAAAACAAAGTGTCTTTGCTTTTTTCATCTATCTTTTTAAAAATTTTTGGACCAGACTGACAAAAGCCCCTAGCTTGTTGTACATTGGCCACGGTGGAGAAATGTTGTGCACAGAAGTTGTGTGTTGCAATAAAATGGCAGAATACAATATTTGGCATCTTTTCTTCTGCTTTTCCCGGACTTATTGTCTATTGGGCTGGTTTGAGTCACATTTGTATACAGCTGTTTTCACATGGACACACAACAGTGTTTAATTGTAAGTCTGGTGCGGGGGATAGTGCGCGATGAAGGGTTGATTATATGGGATTGGAGTCTAAACTGCTCATTTCTAGATTTCCAGAACTGGGTTTTATTTTAAAAGGGTTTAGAATTATTCAAAGAAAGGTTGATATCTTGGAGTGCTAGCAGGAATCCATAGGAACACTCTTTCAACCTTCACTCCCTTTTAACAAATTTTTTGTTTTGTTTTCAAGTAACATATCACATTTCACAAAGGAAGGAACAATACAATATTATGTACAGCCAGACATGGTAGAGCTGAATCAAGGCCAGTAGAATTTCTGGTCTATCCTTGTAACTTTGCAAGATTTGCACCAACAGCATGTTCTCCAGTGCTCTGCTCACTCCTCTTTTAAAAGCAATCGGGCCTTAACCTCTTTATATTGTTAAAGCATAAACAATCCGAAATACTAATTCTGAGTTCAATGGTGTGGTTAAGTACTCACTGGGGACTAGGTAAAGACCAGCAAGGTTATTTTCCCTTTCAACTTAACTCATGTTTGAAGTGTAGCTGCAGTAATCTTGTTATTGGAAAATAGGCTACACTATTATTTCAAAATCAGACACCAAGAGCCATATTCTGCCATCACTCAACATACAAAACTCACACTGTCCTCTATCAAAGTTCTGCATGTGGAACAATGGCAGGCTTTGACCCTTAACCTTTAATTTTATTTAATACAAGATGATGACAAATTCTCCTTTAGAAGCATATATGCAGCTCACACTGAAGAACATGAGACATGAATACGCATCTGATAGAGAATTTTGCTCTTAGCAAAAAGAAAAGGAGTACTTGTGGCACCTTAGAGACTAACCAATTTATTTGAGCATAAGCTTTCGTGAGCTACAGCTCACTTCATCTGATGCATAAAAGTGCATTTTCCACTTTTATGAATCAGACGAAGTGAGCTGTAGCTCACGAAAGCTTATGCTCAGATAAATTGTTTAGTCTCTAAGGTGCCACAAGTACTCCTTTTCTTTTTGCGAATACAGACTAACACGGCTGCTACTCTGAAACCTGTCATTATGCTTGCTCTTAGCATTTACTTATGCTTTTTATCTTTTAAGCTTGTAACATATTGTGATTCTTTTTTTCCTATTTTTTCCTTTGTTTCCTTAAGCTGTCCAGTAGCATTTTGGATATATACAACAGTGACCAAGGATTGTCACCTGCTAATATGGGTCTTACAAATGCTTCCTGCCCATCTACTCTACCACTAAAAAGGGAAATCACAGGTAATATAGCTCTGGGATTTTGGAATGTAATAATTTAAGAGGCAGTGATGTTTGTTTTAAAAATTCAGTGAACCTTATCAATAAAATATATGTGAAATACATAGTATTTTTTGCTTAAGAATTTGCAAAGTGTATGTTCTTTCCTTTAAGGAGTTGAGCAAAGAGCAAGGGAAATGTTTACACTGGGTCCTCTACTTTAGCAACTCAGAAACAATGTGTACTCTGTCATTTTTATGAACATCATGCTTCTAATAAACCTAATTATTTTAGGAAACATAGAGGATTCTTCCACATTTTGGCTCCTAATCAATAGCATAAATAAATTATCGCCCATTAAATTTGTTCCAGGATTGAACAAATGGCTCTTTTAAAAGCTTACAATACGTCTATTCAAGGAGAATCTATATTAATGGATTAACAACTTTAAAAGTTACATTCAGTTAATCCAAAGAATGCTAACAACCATGTACGGTTTATTAGTGTCACTCAAAAGAAACAGTAAGTTTGTTCAATATGAATATCTTAGAAATCTGATTAACTATTGCATTATGGGATATACAAATCCAGATTCACATTAGTTTATTGTAAAGGTTGGGGGGCAGGGATTCCTCCCACTGTAAAGTACAGCAAATTGGAGAAAAAAGTACTAAATGTAATGTTGTTTCTTACCACTTCTAATTTTTTTAATTAAAGTGCATGTTCAATAAAGTCTTAAGAAACCTGTCAGGTACACTGAAAAATGCAATACTGGTCAAAGGCACAGTCTTCTTTAGTAATGTGGGAATTGATAAAAATTCTAAAGTTGTTGCCTAAAAACTTTGCCTTAATGAAAAGGGGACACTGTAACAGGGAGAAAGTAGTAGAACTGTGACCCAAGGACTGTTTTAATAAATGTTACTTTCTGTCAGAAGCAGATACACGAGCAATGGCAAAGGAGAGGCAAAAAAAGGACAACCACAACCTCAGTGAGTATATGTTCTACTTCTATATCATTATATGTTGTGTACAGAGAGAACAGAAATGGAGTGTGCCAGCTATCTGCTGTTGTCCAAGACTAACAGAAAGGATCTCTTTCTGGAGGGGGAGACAAAAAAGAACTCCATAAATACATTGCTTTCTTCCCAGAGATGATAAAATAATTCTGTGCACTTATATAACATTTTTAACCTTTGACATACTTTACATATTTTCATGTATTAATTCTTACAGCATATACTTATAAATAACGTATAATAAATTATATTTTTGTAATGATTAAAGGTGGCAACCAAGACTGAGGCTCCATTTTTCTAGGCGCTGTACAAATAAATAGCAAGAGATAGTCCCGGCCTCAAAGAACCTGTAGTCCAAACAAAGACTGGCAAAGGGTGGGAGGAGACAAAGAGATAAAGTGGCTTGCCCAAGGTCACACAGTGAGCTGGTGGCAAAGCTGGAATGCAAGCATGGTCTGCCGACTCCCAGTATGATACACTGTCCACTAAACCATGCTGTCTCCCTTACTTCTGTGAATTACATATGTATTATTATCCCCATTTTACAGAATAGAAAACTGAGACCCAACTATTCAATGACTTCCCAATTCTGTGGTCAGAATCAGACTAGCATTAGATCTCAGGAGTTCTTATCTCTCCATCTGCTCAGATAACATTTGACGTAGGTTAAGCAGGATACTTCCTGGCGTACTGGGAGTGTAGTATCATCCACCCACCCATGCAAGCTACTCTTCACTTGGTGTAGAATACTTTTTTGCTCACTTAGCCTCCCCCCTCCAGAAGGTATCCTTGTTTCCACCCAGATTTTTGTGGATGGGGCCTTTTGGGGTTACAAACACACCCTGAAAATCTTTCTGATGGTGGCTGTGGCATCCTTTTTGAAGCCCTGCAGCAGCCACTGCCTGTTTCACATGATTGGCCAGAAATGAAGAGTTCCTTCTGAAGGAGGAAAAGAGGTAGGAAACTCCAGGTGTTGCTGATTTGTTTGGATTAATGAGAGGGAGGAAAGAGAGTAGAAAGCATACATTTGGGGTGCCAAATCTTGTCTTTGCCTAGGTTGCTCCCTCCGACTATTAGACCATAATCACCTCACACAAATTAGTTAATTAGGCATCTCAGTGGGTGAGAAGAGTGCATTTAATTGTACACAATATTGGAGGCTGGGTTGAAGCCTAGCTATATGTCATGACTACAGTATTCAGCCATGGGGCATGTTTCACATTGCTTTGGTTCTGTGTGTACACTTTAGCGCTCAGACTCTCTCTGGAGGCTAACCCGACTATCTGTTTGCTTGTATGTATTAAGGCATTAAATATAAAGGTTTTGCTGGAGTGATTTAAAAAATAACACTTTAAGGTAAGCTCTTTTATGAGGATCATATTTTTTAGAGATGGTCTGAAGAGGATTTGAACTACACTAGCATTCAGATACCAGGCACAATTAAAGTTCACATTTTGTAGTTATGATCAAAATTTTACAAGAACATCTGAAGAGGAACTGGCAAAATAGGCCACATAAATTTCTGGAACCAAAATCATGGAGATAGGTTTGGATCTAAGAAATCAGCTTTAACCTATATGAAACTTTAAGAGTTTCAACTGGTTCCTATAGCTTTTAGCTTTGTTTATTTTAAAAATAACCATTGAAGCTTGTTACGTGTTTCGTGCCACACCAGATCAACAGTCACATCTTAGCCAGTGCCATAATGGAAGGTATAGTGGTTGATAGCTTTATTCAGTGTTTTGTTTAGTTATCTCAAAAATAAATTCTATGTGTTCAGTTTGGCACCAAATGCTCTGTTTCCTTGTCCTTATAATATGGACACGCTGATGATATAACTGGTTTTCCTAGTAATGCACACTTCCATTGGCAACACATAGAAGGGAGAATATGTCCTTTCATGGGTGAAATTATTAACCAGTCGACTAAACATCCTATTTTTGTCTGTCTTCTTATTGTTTCAAAAGAATTAATACAATGAGGGAGCGTAAGTTGCCTGATGCTTTGACCCACATATTTGTCTTAAGTGGCCAGATGCATTTTCAGTGACTCATCTCTTAGAAGGTGGCAGGCATCCCCAGAACCATACCATTGGCTTGTCTACATAGTGGGCTAAGGTGCTTTATGGGGGAGTGTTTTCTAAAGCTCACTAAGGTATTGCTCATTAATTGGCCCACCTAGACCGTGCTACTGCACTTTAATGTAGTGCTGTTTGAAACAATAGTACATTAAAGTGCACTAGGGTAACTTTAGTACTCACCACTACGGTGTCCATGGACCAATGAATGTGCAACACAGTGTGCTTTAGAAATCATACCCCCATAGATTACAGTACCCCATTGGGTAGACACACCCTCATTGTGATCTTATAAGCAATATGAGCCCAATTCATTCCTAGGATTGTGGGCCCACAGTGGAGGCAAGCGCACCAGCTACCGTGAAGACCAGAGATGGCCATTGCAGGCAGGAGAATGGATGTGGAGAGGGGACAATCACAGGCACCTAGTACATTTGATACTGGGGCTTCTATGGAACCCCAGCCATAGTAAATGGTGGCAACCTTAACACCATCTGCCCTGAAGTAATGGCCTTGCAGGGAGAGCTGCTCCTGTGGGTGGAGGGATATGAACTTGCTCCCTCCTGGACCACAGCGGTAAGTCAATTACATTAAAAATCAAAGCAAACCTACATTACTGAGACCCTGAGACAAGTAGACAAAGGGATGTTGAGCGATACAGGTTTTGAATTTGACTCGGTAATTTATTATTTCTAAGCTAACTTCAGGATTAATTCTATCATTGTAAATCAGAATGTTTTGCACTGGTCCTTATATTGGTCTGCCTGTTTTTAACTAATTAAAATGTTTCATTAGGCCTTTTCCAAAGAATGTTTCATAATGACCATAGTAAATTGTTCTTTTTTTTAACAGTTGAAAGAAGAAGAAGGTATAATATTAATTACCGAATCAAGGAGCTTGGCACGCTTATTCCAAAGTCTAATGATCCGTGAGTTCAACAGTCATTTCTATAACAATGTCTATAGTATAAATAAAGAGGGAAAGGAGCGATAAGATAACCATGAAAACGGTTAATGGGATACAGAGACTTTCGCTTCTAGGTCACTAGTTCAAATCCAGCCCAGCTGGTCAGATAGGTAGCAAAAATCATTAACCTCTGATGGCTGTAATGAAAAGAGTTGGTGGTCTTATCATTGCATTTCCTCAGAGAGAAGTCTCCACACCACAAAAACCACCATTACATCTGGGAATAATTGCTATTCCTGTTCGGAGTCTCACCAGAGAGGCCACGGGTAGCGTGATAATGGAGAATGAACTACCTTCTCATCCCTAGAGATGGTCCCTTTAATGGGATGAAGCAGCATGTGCACTGCTGCTACCTGCTCTTTAGATAAACAGAATACTTCAGTCTCTGAGGCTGTTGATTTGGCACCTTTCATAAAAACCACATTCACTGAAAAAAGAAGCTGAAAGGCAAGGGAAATTCAGGTACTTTGAATTGATACAAAAATGGCTATAATTTTTATGCCAGTGTATAAATAAACGTGCGGTAACTCAAATTTTATGCTGCTACACCTTACTGCATTCTCTTAATGTTTATATTTTCATCATCCCTTTTAATTTATTTGTAAGAAAATAGTTTGTGTTGTCAACAGTTCTGTTTAATAGATAGTATCTAAAGATTAGCTTTTGGAAAGTCTTTGCAATCAGCGTGCCCTATTAAAAGAGTTGGCTTTAACTCTTTTAACATAGAAAACAGGGAGTCAATGACCTTCAATTTGCCGGCTTTCTCTGGTGCTAGCAAACTTTCAAAGCTCTGCAGTAAACAAAATGGGAGCGGGGGAAGACACACCATAGTGAAGCCTATTGCAGGATGAGCAAGAACAATTCAGTAAGTTATTTAAAGCCTAGACTTTTAGCTTTGGATTTTTCATGTCACTCAGTGAAGCCTAAAGAGTATGCACCAGTATGATTGTAACTTGGATATAATTGGTTATACAAATATTGTGGGTTTCATTTGTTCGTCAGTGGCTGCTTCGTGATGCTCAGAATAAAATTCTCTGTTGACACTTCAGCCTTTTTTCCTCAGGGCTAAGAAGTTTTTAATTAAATTAAGGATTTTTATAATAATATAAAGCTGTGTGAGACTTACATAAGTATAAGTGTGGCATGACAAGCCACTCTGAGCAAAATCGCCAGTGAGAAAGTTAACACAGTCACAGCTCTTTCTAGGGAATGACCTTTTCACAAGCTCAGCTTGTTCTCTGGCATCAACCCAAAATGGGTAAAGTGGGCATGTTGTTGTTGATGCTACTAATACAATGATGGGTGTACGAATTGAGTTAAAGTAAGACAACCCTAAGCCCCCAGATAAGATTTTGTTCACATCAGCTGTCCTGTAGAGACACATTGGTAACATTGGTTTTAATTTTAGTGTTTTTTCGGACAGTACTTTAGACCATTTAAGTAAAGAATTGTGAGGAAAGATTACTCTGAGAAACAGTGGATGGCACTGTTGGTTTGCAGCTAATGGAAGCAAGTCTTGAACTGTGATTAGAAATGGGCGAGAGCTGCAAACTCCAGATATGAATCAACATTTTCACCCAGATATGTAGGGGTGTTTGGGTTGAATATTTTGGTTTGGATTCAAGTCTTGTTTTGATATTTCATACATTATAGTGATCTCCTGTTAAAACACATAAATTGGCCTTAAATCTGTTTTGGTGCTTCCACAAGCACATGATGGATTTAAACTCATGTCACTCAGTGAAGCCTAAAGAATATGCACCAGTATTTTGGTGATGTTGCCTTACAGTTTTTTGGGAAAAAATAATAAACATGTCACATTTTTGTTTCTCTCAGTACTTGACTGGTTAGATGACGTGACAGTCACAAAGTGACCAATGAATTTGGGTGCCTCCATTTTTAAGTACCCAAGTTGAGGCACTTTGAAGGGGCCTGATATTCGTGTGCTCAGTGCTTTCTGAAAATCAGGTCCCTTTAAAGTGTCTCAACTTAGTTGAGCATCCCAAAATGGAGGCACCCAAGATCACTTTTGAAAATGTAGCAAATATAATAGATTATGTATATACATATAGCCCATAATCTAACTTTACTACTGTCTGTCAGATTAAAATGCTTCAAAGAATTAATGTCTATGAACTTCCCTTTATTTGTAATCACAAATTAGCCTGTGCCTGGGGCCCATCACATCTATCAATTACTTCTTCCTGGCACGGTACATTGCCAACTCCCTACACCCTCTATTGAGGCTCTTGTTCTGCTGCCATCCACCTTCCTCTTCTCCCAGTCAGCCCTCTTTCTTTAAAACACCTTGCTTTATACTATCACTCTGTAACTTTCTTCAAATTCAATATTGTCACCATATTTACTGATTTTAAAAGATGTTCCTGACACTGGAAACTTGGTTGCAAGAGGAAAAGCTTGGATGATAGTTGGACTAATAACAGTGGAGCAAATCATCCTTAGCATTGGAAGAACAATGCTACTGCAACTGAGGCAGAGTGATTAGCATGCCTATCCTGGATGGCTTCCTTTGAGATCACATTCAAAATCAGGATCAAAAAGGATATTTACAGAGGCTATCTGGAAGCCTCTGATGAGGAGGGCAAGTCTAGTGGAGTCCTGCCAGGGTCTGTCCTGGGTCTGGTACAAGTCAATGTTTTCATTAATGTCTTGGTTAACAGAATGGATTGTATACATATAAAATATGTGGATGACACCAAGCTGGGTGGGATTGCTAGCATTTTGGAGGACAGGTTTAGAATTCAAAATGACCTTGACAAATTGGAGGACTGGTCTGAAATCAACAGGATGAAATTCAGTAAAGACAAGTGCAAAATACTACACTTAGAAAGGGAAAAATCAGAGGCATATCTACAAAATTGGGAATAACAGGGCTCAGTGGTAGTACTGTTGAAAGGATCTGTGGGGTTACAGAGGATCACAAATTGAAGATGAGCCAACAGTGTGATACAGTTGCAAAAAAGGCTAATATTCTGGGGTGTATTAACAGCAGTGTCATATGTAAGACATGGAAGGTAATTGTCCCACTCTAATCAGCACTGGTGAGGTTTCAGTTGGAGTATTGTGTCAGTTCTGGGCACCAGGCTTTAGTAAAGATGTGGACAAATTGGAGAGAGTCCAAAGGACAACAACAAAAATGATGAAAGGTTTAGCAAACCTGACCTCTGAGGAAAGGTTAAAAAAACTGGGCATATTTTAGTCTTGAGAAAAGAAGACTGAGGGGGGCCAGTCTTCAACTATGTTAAGGGCTGTTGTTAAGAGGACTGTGATCAATTGTTCTTTATGTCCACTGAAGGTAGGACAAGAAGTAATGGGCTTAATCTGCAGCAAGGGACATTTAGGTTAGACATTAGGAAAATCTTTCGAACTGTAAGGATAGCTAAGCACTGGAATAGGCTTCCAAGGCAGGTTGTGGGATCCTCATCACTGAAGATTTTTAAGAATAGGTTATGCCAGGGGTGGGCAAACTACGGCCTGCGGGCCACATCCGGCCCGCGGGACCGTCCTGCCCGGCCCCTGAGCTCCCAGCTGGGGAGGCTCGCCCCCAGCCCCTACCCCACTGTCCCCCCTCCCTTGCAGTAATGCTGCCGTGCGGGCGGCACGGCTTGTGCCCGCCCACCTCCCAGGCTTTCAAATAAGCCTGTCCTGCCACTCTGAGCGGCATGGTAAGGGTAAGGGGGGAGGGGGTATTGGATAAGGGGCAGGAGACCCTGGGGGGAAGTCAGAGGACAGGGGGTGGTTGGATGGGGTGGAAGTTCGGGGGGTGGGGTGATCAGGAGACAGGGAACGGGGGGGTTGGATGGGGTGGGGGCCCGGGAGGTCGGGGGGGACAGGGAGTGGGGGGGTTGGATAGGGGGTGGGGTCCTGGGGGGGCAGTTGGGGACAGGGGTCCCAGGGGGCAGTCAGGGGACAGGGAGCAGGGGGGGTTGGATAGGCATGGGAGTCCTGGGGGGCCTGACAGGGGGTGGGGGTATGGATAGGGGGTGGGGCAATCAGGGGACAGGGAGCAGGGGGGGTTGGATAGGTCATGCCTGACTAATCTAATCACCTTCTATGATGAGATTACTGGTTCTGTGGATGAAGGGAAAGCAGTGGATGTATTGTTTCTTGACTTTAGCAAAGCTTTTGACACAGTCTCCCACAGTATTCTTGTCAGCAAGTTAAAGAAGTATGGGCTGGATGAATGCACTATAAGGTGGGTAGAAAGTTGGCTAGGTTGTCGGGCTCAACAGGTAGTGATCAATGGCTCCATGTCTAGTTGGCAGCCGGTGTCAAGTGGAGTGCTCCAGGGGTCGGTCCTGGGGCCGGTTTTGTTCAGTATCTTCATAAATGATCTGGAGGATGGTATGGATTGCACTCTCAGCAAATTTGCGGATGATACTAAACTGGGAGGAGTAGTAGATATGCTGGAGGGCAGGGATAGGATACAGAGGGACCTAGACAAATTGGAGGATTGGGCCAAAAGAAATCTGATGAGGTTCAATAAGGACAAGTGCAGGGTCCTGCACTTAGGACGGAAGAACCCAATGCACAGCTACAGACTAGGGACCGAATGGCTAGGCAGCAGTTCTGCGGAAAAGGACCTAGGGGTGACAGTGGACCAGAAGCTGGATATGAGTCAGCAGTGTGCCCTTGTTGCCACGAAGGCCAATGGCATTTTGGGATGTATAAGTAGGGGCATAGCGAGCAGATCGAGGGACATGATCGTTCCCCTCTATTCGACATTGGTGAGGCCTCATCTGGAGTACTGTGTCCAGTTTTGGGCCCCACACTACAAGAAGGATGTGGATAAATTGGAGAGAGTCCAGTGAAGGGCAACAAAAATGATTAGGGGTCTGGAACACATGACTTATGAGGAGAGGCTGAGGGAACTGGGATTGTTTAGTCTGCAGAAGAGAAGAATGAGGGGGGATTTGATAGCTGCTTTCAACTACCTGAGAGGTGGTTCCAGAGAGGATGGATCTAGACTGTTCTCAGTGGTAGCAGATGACAGAGCAATGAGTAATGGTCTCAAGTTGCAATGGGGGATGTTTAGGTTGGATATTGGGAAAAACTTTTTCACTGGGAGGGTGGTGAAGCACTGCAATGGGTTACCTAGGGAGGTGGTGGAATCTCCTTCCTTCGAGGTTTTTAAGGCCCAGCTTGACAAAGCCCTGGCTGGGATGATTTAGTTGGGGATTGGTCCTGCTTTGAGCAGGGGGTTGGACTAGATGACCTCCTGAGGTCCCTTCCAACCCTGATATTCTATGATTCTATGATTCTAGGGTGTGGGGTCCTGGGGGGGTGGTTAGGGGTAGGGTGTCCCAGGAGAGGGTGGTCAGGGGACAAGGAGCAGGGGGGATTGGATGGTTTGGGAGTTCTGAGGGGGGCAATCAGGGGGCGGGAAGTGGGAGGGGGCGGATAGGTTGCCCGGGCCAGGCTCTTTGGGGAGGCACAGCCTTCCCTACCCAGCCCTCCATACAGTTTCACAACCCTGATGTGGCTCTCGGACCAAAAAGTTTGCCCACCACTGGGTTAGACAAACACCTTCGGGGATGATCTATGTTTACTTGGTCCTGAGTCAGCGCAGAGGGCTGGACTAGATCACCTCTGGAGGTCCCTTCCAGCCCTACATTTCTATGTTTCTATGATCGACATTTACAAGGCAGATTTTGCTTCTTAGAAGTGTTTGTATCTCACTTTTATTTTCTTGTGTCTTTGCTGAACTTGTTTTGATCCAGTTGAAGTTCACAGGGGACTCACTCCTGACTGCATTGAAATCCCTTTTCTTCTTTTTCGTTTAATTTTATGCTTAGGGGCATGGATTACATTGCTTAACTGAATAGATGTTTTGAACTTGCTTTTTCAGTGGGAGAAAACTTGAGGTGGGAATATTGTCTCTATTAAGTTACAAAATACTTTGTCTTTTTAGTTTAATTTTAAGGGCTTAGATATCCAAGTGATAGGTACTTTCAAAATGCAAAACTATTAACAGGCAAGTAAAATCATTTAAAAATAAAACTGGGAAAAAACCACAACCAAACACTGATATTTTGCTGAAAATTCAAAACCAGTGCATTTAAATATATGTATTTTTTTCCATTTTCCTTTTCATATGTCTCAGCACTTCCAAGTTCCGGTTCTGATTGGTTCACCCAGGCTCCAGATGGAACCTGGAAGTACCAAAATAATAACTATCTTTCTCATGGTATCTCCAGTGAAACTGAAGAAGAAATGGAAAGAATATTTCTGACCCCAGAGCTGTGAGCCGCAGCAGTGGCAGGTCTGGACCCCTGCCCCTCCTCTCCTCCAGCAGCAGGGCTCGGGTTCTCATCCCCGTCAGCCCTATTTTGTTACCATTCTTTTTAGTAAAAGTCAGGGACAGGTCACGGGCTTCTGTGAATTTTTGTTTATTGCCCATAACCTGTGCCTAACTTTTACTAAAAAATAAAAGTGACAAAATCTTAACCCTACACATAATATAATAGTCTGGGGTAAGATTATTGTTACAGTAGCACACAGATGCCATGGGCAGTACTGAGGTTTCACTGTGATGGGCTAACACATAGGAAGAGACAGTCAGGGCCAGATTAAGGAGCAGATGACCCAGGCAACTGTCTGGGGTGCTGGGCTTGGGAGACGCCGGGCTTGGGGTGCTGTTTTTGTTGTTAGCGACAAAAGGGAAAATTAGAATGTTGGAAGTAAATGTTTCAGGTATTCCGTATGTGGATTCATGTTTCACTAACCTCCTAGAACGTTCTGGATCTTTGTAGAATCTCATGGAACCTTCCAAACTTTCTGAGAACTACATTTTCCTCAAACCTCCTAGAATGTTGTTATCCATGCCCTCAAGGATATATAAGGGGCAGGATGTTGCCAGTCAATCAGTGAGATATAAGAACAAACTGAAGTGAAATCCCAGCTGCAATATTGGGAACCTTGTTTTATTGTGTAATTGTGAAAGTATACTTGTGTTTTATGACTTGAACAGTGAAATAGTGACTAATAGTTTGGCTTTCCAGGGCTCATCAGGTAAGTTGTTCACTTAACATAATGGTAATTTTCTCAGTTTGGTAGAGCTCCTTGGAAATACGACAATGTCATGCGTGAGCACCTACGTCAAGTAGTTTGTAAAGAAACTATGGACCATTACTGCAGCAAAACAATTCAAAATGAATTGACTGACCTTATGGCAAGGAAGGTGCTTGATAACATATTGATGTGGCTCAGCAAAGCAAAGTACTACACTATAATAATGAACTGCACTCCTGACATTAGTCACAGTGAAAAGATGTCATTTATAGTAAGCTTTGCTGACAATGAGGATGGCTCTATCCAAGTAAAAGAACACTTTATCTGTTTCCAGTCTGTGGACGACTCCACTGGAAAAAGCCTAACAGAACTGTTTATGAACATTTTGAATGGCAGATTGGAAGATGCCCTGGGGGTTTTTCACCTTCCTTTGTAGCATGGGGCACGGGTCACTTGCTGGAGGATTCTCTGCACCTTGAAGTCTTTAAACCATGATTTGAGGACTTCAATAGCTCAGACATAGGTGAGAGGTTTATCGCAGGAGTGGGTGATTCTGTCACCTGCATTGTGCAGAAGGTCAGACTGGATGATCATAATGGTCCCTTCTGACCTTAATATCTATGAATCTATGAATGAGAGTAAAATAAAGCTTCAGGACTGCTGCAGCCAAGGTTACGACAATGGTGCTAAAATGAAAGGAAGAAACAGGGTTGTCCAGGCAAGGACCCTTGCGCTGAATCCAAGAGCTTCCTTCATGCCTTTTGGATGCGATTCCCTCGCCCTGGTTGTGTCAGATGCAGTGTCATCATCTTTAGATTCAGTATCTTCAGATTACAGCAAAGGATATACGTCCTGTTTTCAGCATCAACTATCAGGAGGAAAATCCTCATGGACAGTGTTACAAATCTGATGTGAAGCCACTAAGTGACACTCACTGGGAGAGCTGCATTGACAGCGTAAGGCCAGTGAGGTACCAAGTGACTGAGGTTTACGACGCCCTAATGGAATTGGCACAGTCAAGTAAAACTGAGGCCGGAATCTGACACAAGATTCATAGCCTGGCAAACTAGAAACTGACTTCAAATTTCTGGTCTCAGTTGTGGTTTGGCATGATCTCCTGTTCCAAGTAAACATTGTAAGCAAGGTATTACAAACTCAGTCGATGGACATCGTGACTGCTACTACTTTGATGAGAAGCTGCCTTGATTTTGTTGTGGCCTACAGAGACAATGGATTTGAAGATTCTATCACTGCTGCCAAAGAAATGGCAGAAAACTTAGGAGTTGAATCTTCAGAGAAACTCATATTCATCGGAAGAAGAGACAGCTTGGCTACAAGGGAAGAGATGAGGTGATGGGAAGCCAGGAAGAAAAATCAAGAGGGAGTTTTTTTGCTCACTCGTTGACACTGCTTGAGTGTCCATCGAAGAAAGGTTCGGATAAATGAAGCACCATGAAAAGACCTGGGTGGTTTTTTATGACCTTAGTAAGCTGCTGGTGGACAGGAAAACACTCTTGAACAATTGTACTGACCTTCACTGGATGCTGACACATAGGGAATGTTTGGATGTCAATGATAAAGACCCATACGTCGAACTAGACAACTTCTGTTATATTTTGCCACATGGGAAGCACTCTCCACTCCAAGTTCTCCAATTCCTTCATGATGCAGAGCTGAAGGACACTTTTCCTACTGTGTGGATAGCTTTGAGGATTCTGCTCATGCTGCCTGTCACAGCCATGAGTGATGAGCACAGCTTTTCAAAGCTCAGGCTCATTAAAACATATCTTCGATCGATGATGGTCAACAAGAGATTGACATTGTTTGCTATTTTATCACTTGAAAATTCCATTGGCCACTATTTGGATCTCTCTGATGCTGTGCTTCATTTTGTGTGGGCAAAGGCAAGAAAAGCGACCTTTTGAACTAAAGGACTTGGGTTAATCTTCTAAGGCTGTCACCTACTGTAATACTATTTAATACTGGTCCACCCAATGTTCGTGCATAGTTCAATTTCTTGATGTTAGTACATTTCAGCTATTCTATAAAAAATTTCTATAAGCTTAGAGGAAACTAATTTTTATTTGCTTATATAGGACATGAATAAATACAGATTTACAGATCCTAGCATGCAAATTTATCATTTTATATGACAGGGAAAACCATGCATACAAATGGTGCATCCAAATTGTGAAATGGGCTACATATTACATATGCAATAAAAAATAAGGTATTCAAAAGTTTAATAAATGGAAGGGGAGCACTGAAGATGCTCCTCACCTGGGGCGCCATTAGGGCTAGGGATGGCCCTGGACACAGTCCTTATTGTGAAAAGTTTACAGTCTAAGGTCCTAGTCCTGTAAGTGCTTAAGTGACCTGCTCTTGTGTCTTGAGTTATATATGTAAGTATTTACAAGACTTGGGCCTAATTTAAGACATTATATGAGTATGACAAGGAATAGAAAAGAATGGGGAAAGAGGACAAGAATAACAAATAATAACTCCCTGAAGGTCTACAGGCTAGTTATATGCACAGTTTGATGGTTCCAATTATTTAAAATATTATTTGCAAATAAAATAAATAACAACTAACATCAACTGCGTGACTTTGCAGATTCTCAGATGAGTTTGCAGCACTGGTAGCTAGAAAATCATAATTCTCTCTGTAAACTGAGCAAGGTTGATATAGAAATCACTGGGAGACAATAAACACAGAATTCCACAATGACATTTGCAGTCACTTTTCACTTAACTTTAACTGCATTTCAGCTTAGAATTTCAAAGTTTAAAGAACAGGAAAATGTTATGGGAATTGCTAAATTATTCTGATGTTGTTTTATTTTTTTCTTAAGTGACAATATTTTTCAGATTCCATGATTTTTTGTCTTAATGTTGATGAACTCAGCTCTCAAGGAAGTGAGGGCCAATTACTAACTAGAGCTAGGCATACTGCAGGTAATTGTTATGCAACCTGTGAGGTAATTGTTATGCAACCTGTTATGCTGCACTGCCAGCAGAAGGTGGTGCTAAAGTGGGCATAGCTGTCCCAGGAAAATCACACTAGTAGAAGGGGAACCTCTTGATGTAGAGCCAGCACAGAAGCTCTTTCATCAGCTCTCCTCTGTTGATGACATAAATAAGTATGGATGAAGCAAAGGGCCTATGGATGGCACTGTCATACATCAGCTGATCCCCAACCAATCCTTTGCTGTTGCATGCCTTTCCCCTCCCTGCATCAGTCCTAGTGTATGAGGGAACTTCTGTCTCTCTTTCATGCACTGGAAGGATTAGCTATAATACTCTTATTTTGTAAGACATCCCACCATATATATGCCAATTAGGAGGAATTTTGTACTAACTATCAGGTATTGAACAATACGCTTATTGGATATCACACTTAAGAAAGTGTGACTGATGTCATTCAGTCCAGAACTTCCAGACTTAAAACCAAGGATTCAAAATTCTTTAGTAAAGTGATATCAGAAGGGCTACAAGCTTTTCATCAGAGTTCACATTGGTGGGCAAGCCCCTCAAATTTGTTAATGTCACCTTATCTAGTTAACGTCACCTGTCTAGCATTTGTGCCTTAACGCTTGTGAGCCATGTAGCAGTTGACTATTTCCATTGTAAGTCTGAATGTAGCAATTAGACTCTTAGTGAAGATCTAACTTAAAGAAAGAGATAAAAATAGCACCATTATATCAGTAGAAATGTCCAGCCAGCACAATTAGGAAATGTAAATAATATTCAGAACATTATATTAAGGTTACTAACGTTATTCTGTTAAAAAAAAAAAGATTTCCAGTTGTTGATTAGTGGGTTCAAAGTATAGTCTATAACACATGGTTTATTCTTATGTCCAGGAGGAATATACATTGAAAAAACTTTTTTGTCAAAATTTGACTGTTTTTGAATAACAACACTTGTGTGAAACTGTTGCAAAAAATACTTGACAGTTTTGTATGAATTATTTTTCCACGGTGAAGATGATGCTATCTTAAGAATTTCTAATTTGTTGAACATTGAAGTATCTTGGCACCTAATTTTGCAGCATTATATTCTTTATTTTCAAGCTGAACCAGTTGGTTGTGAGTGGACACATAATTCTCATGGTATTGTTCTGGCTCCTTGATAGGACAGGCTGACCTTATGTGGATAGGAGGATTGGCAAAAACCCATTTTGGATGTGTTTCTCTGAAGAATATGCTATAAGTATTCTTATTTCAGTCTCACTTTGCAAAATTGCCATGAAAATTTACCAAATCAGGCACAAGATCTAGTCACTCACTCGTTTCCTTGAAAATAGAGAAAATATTAATGATATTTTCGTCACCACAGGTTAGTGGGTGAGTACAGTTTTCCAAGGCTGTCTCTGAAATAGTCAAAAGAAGTCTCTTTCTGTGCTCTTTTGGTGCCTACAGTCCAAAAAGCAATGGGAACTGATTATTTTGGGGGAGGGATAGCTCAGTGGTTTGAGCATTGGCCTGCTAAACCCAGCATTGTGAGTTCAGTCCTTGAGGGGGCCATTTAGGGATCTGAGGCAAAAATTGGGGATTGGTACTGCTTTGAGCAGGGGGTTGGACTAGATGACCTTCTGAAGTCCCTTTCAACCCTGCTATTCTATGATTGATTTGTTTTAAAATTTATATTTCATTTTCACCATTTACAGAGCATATATGAGTATACATTAATGGCCCTGATCCTGCAAAGCAGCCTATATGGGTTACCTCTTACCCCACCTCCAGATCCCAATTGACTACATCCAATCAGTGTCACAGTTCATGGCAACTGAACTAGTACTGCCCCTGTGTGGTCCACCAAGGGCACCCACTCTCAGGCTTGTGACTCCCCGGCTGTCACGTTTCTTGGGAAGAGACATGCGTCTCACTCCCTCCTGACCAGGGTATTTGCAGGTGGCAAAGTTCCTTGCCTGCTCTATGAATTCCCCAGCAAGTCAGACTGCCTGAATAGGCCTGCTTTGCTTTTCTCCTCATAGGCTATAATCAGCGTAATTGCGCATAGTTATAAGGTACCATACACCTTTTCCTAATCAAGCCATTTATTCTTAAGGTGAAAACATTATAGAGAAAATATATTTAAACAATAAAGAAACCTACACACATGCTTATCAGAGCTCACTGCAACTCCAGCAAGGGCTCCAGTCCTTCAAACCCCACCAAGGGCGTTTTCTCTAAGGTTACAAGTTCATAACCACCTTGGCTCAGAATGAACACACTCATGAATGTATGAGCCACTCCTGTATACAGGATGGGCCTCTGATCTTAGAATCATAGAATATCAGGGTTGGAAGGGACCTCAGGAGGTCATCTAGTCCAACTCCCTGCTCAAAGCAGGACCAATCCCCAACTAAATCATCCCAGCCAGGGCTTTGTCAAGCCTGATCTTTAAAATTTCAAAGAAAGGAGATTCCACCACCTCCCTAGGTAACCCATTCCAGTGCTTCACCACCCTCCTAGTGAGAAAGTTTTTCCTAATATCCAACCTAAACATCCCCCACTGCAACTTGAGACCATTACTCCTCATTCTGTCATCTGATACCACTGAGAACAGTCTAGATCCATCCTCTTTGGAACCCCCTTTCAGGTAGTTGAAAGCAGCTATCAAATCCCCCCTCATTCTTCTCTTCCACAGACAAAACAATCCCAATTCCCTCAACCTCTCCTTATAAGTCATGTGTTCCAGTCCCCTAATCATTTTTTTGCCCTCCACTGGATGCTTTCCAATTTTTTCACATCCTTCTTGTAGTGTGGGGCCGAAAACTGGACACAGTACTCCAGATGAGGCCTCATCAATGTCGAATAGAGGAGAACGATCACGTCCCTCGATCTGCTGGCAATGCTCCTACTTATACCTCCCAAAATGCCATTAGCCTTCTTGGCAACAAGGGAACACTGTTGACTCATATCCAGCTTCTTGTCCACTGTAATCCCTAGGTCCTTTTCTGCAGAACTGCTGCCTAGCCATTCGGTCCCTAGTCTGTACCAGTGCATGGGATTCTTCCGTCCTAAGTGCAGGACTCTGCACTTGTCCTTGTGCTTCAGAATTGATTCCTTGAGGACCTGCTCCATTATTTTTCCAGGGACTGAGGTGAGGCTGACTGACCTGTAGTTCCCCGGATCCTCCTCCTTCCCTTTTTTAAAGATGGGCACTACATTAGCCTTTTTCCAGTCGTCCGGGACCACCCCCAATCGCCATGACTTTTCAAAGATAATGGCCAACGGCTCTGCAATCACATCCGCCAACTTCTTTAGCACTCTTGGATGCAGCACATCTGGCCCCATGGACTTGTTCTTGTCCAGCTTTTCTAAATAGTCCCAAACCACTTCTTTCTCCATAAAGGGCTGGTCACCTCCTCCCCATGCTGTGCTGCCCAGTGCCGTAGTCTGGGAGTTGACCTTGTTCGTGAAGACAGAGGCAAAAAAAGCATTGAGTACATTAGCTTTTTCCACATCCTCTGTCATTAGGTTGCCTCCCTCATTCAGTAAGGGGCCCACACTTTCCTTGACTTTCTTCTTGTTGCTAACATACCTGAAGAAACCCTTCTTGTTACTCTTAACATCTCTTGCTAGCTGCAACTCCAAGTGTCATTTGGCCTTTCTGATTTCACTCCTGCATGCCGGAGCAATATTTTTATACTCCTCCCTGGTCATTTGTGCAATCTTCCATTTCTTGTAAGCTTCTTTTTTGTGGTTAAGATCAGCAAGGATTTCACTGTTAAACCAAGCTGGTCGCCTGCCATATTTACTATTCTTTCTACACATCGGGATGGTTTGTTCCTGTAATCTCAATAAGGATTCTTTAAAATACAACCAGCTCTCCTGGACTCCTTTCCCCCTCATGTTATTCTCCCAGGGGATCCTGTCCATCAGTTCCCTGAGGGAGTCAGTCTGCTTTTCTGAAGGCCAGGGTCCATATTCTGCTGTTCTCCTTTCTTCCTTGTGTCAGGATCCTGAACTCGACCATCTCATGGTAACTGCCTCCCAGGTTCCCATCCACTTTTGCTTCCCTGACTAATTCTTCCCGGTTTGTGAGAAGCAGGTCAAGAAGAGCTCTGCCCCTAGTTGGTTCCTCCAGCACTTGCACCAGGAAATTGTCCCCTACATTTTCCAGAAACTTCGTGGATTATCTGTGCACAGCTGTATTGCTCTCCCAACAGATATCAGGGTGATTGAAGTCTCCCATGAGAACCAGGGCCTGCGATCTAGTAACTTCCATTGGTTGCCGGAAGAAAGCCTCGTCCACCTCATCCCCCTGGTCCGGTGGTCTATAGCAGACTCCCACCACGACATCACCTTTGTTGCTCACATTTCTAAACTTAATCCAGAGACTCTCAGGTTTTTCTGCAGTTTCATACTGGAGCTCTGAGCAGTCATACTGCTCTCTTATATACAATGCAACTCCCCCACCTTTTCTGCCCTGCCTGTCCTTCCTGAACAGTTTATATCCATCCATGACAGTACTCCAGTCATGTGAGTTATCCCACCAAGTTTCTGTTATTCCAATCAGATCATAATTCCATGACTGTACCAGGACTTCCATTTCTCCCTGCTTGTTTCCCAGGCTTCTTGCATTTGTGTATAGGCACTTGAGATAACTCGCTGATCGTCCCTCTTTCTCAGTATGAGGCAGGAGCCCTCCCCTCTCGTGCTCTCCTGCTCGTGCTTCCTCCCGGTATCCCACTTCCCCACTTACCTCATGGCTTTGGTCTCCTTCCCCGGTGAACCTAGTTTAAAGCCCTCCTCACTACGTTAGCCAGCCTGCTTGCGAAGATGCTCTTCCCTCTCTTCGTTAGGTGGAGCCCATCTCTGCCTAGCACTCCTCCTTCTTGGAACACCATCCCATGGTCAAAGAATCCAGAGCCTTCTCTCAGACACCACCTCCGTAGCCATTCATTGACTTCCACGATTCGACGGTCTCTATCCGGGCCTTTTTCTTCCATGGGGAGGATGGACGAGACACCACTTGCGCCTCAAACTCCTTTATCCTTCTTCCCAGAGCCACGTAGTCTTCAGTGATCTGCTCGAGGTCATTCTTGGCAGTATCATCTTGTCCTCATGTAACAGGCGATCAGCAGACAAAGGTCCCTCCTCAGGAGCGTGTCAGTGCTTCAAAAGGCAGAGTTCTTACATAACCAGAGGTATATTGGTATACACCACCCCTAGAGATTTTGTGGGAGACCCACTTAACTTTAAAAGTTCATACTTGTTTGATCCATTGTTTCAAATAGTCCTTAGAAGCTCATAATACTTCCCGGGGTTTACATTAGCCATGTTTCCCTACTAGAAATGTTACATACAATCCCACAATAATATGCAATAATTTGCATATTTAATACAATGAGCTCCTAAAACTTAATTCAATAAGGTTTGTCCAGAATATTGCAGGAAATTATCATATTTGTCACAATCAGCTATTATATATACAGGACCCGGGGCCATGTGAGTTCTTTCCTCTGTGTGGACTCCTACAGGCATTCTGTCTTTGAAATTGGTGACATGGATTTGCTAAAATCTTGCAATCTGTATCTGTCATGCAGGCTGTACCCATACCTGTATTATAAGATTTAGAACTATATCAAAAATCTGCACGCTTCATAAAATCCATTTTGTTTCAAGGCCACAGATCCACAAAGTCCTTGAGTGCAATGTTAACTTTAAGCACATTGACTTTAATGGGACTACTTGTGTGCTTACAATTAAGCATGTGCTTAAGATCTTTGTTGGTCAGTGCCACAGACAGTCTGATCCTTGGAGAAGAAGTATTTGGGATGTATTTTTATTTGTGCTGCTTAACCAGCTATATATTGATTCAAGTGTGGTCAAAGGGTTTGAGTGAGAAAGTTTTGTCATATTACACTCCATGTGATTGCTAAACTATAATTTGTCTGCTTCACCATCAGTGAGGACCAGCATTCAGCCCAGACAATTTTTTTCCCGACAAGCATAAAAGCTACCTCATTAGAAAGTCAGGTAAAAGGAGTAGTATATTTGAAATGATCTTTAAAAATTTAGGCTTAAGTCCTAAGTAATGTATATTTCCTAGTTCATTAATGCAGAAATACTGCACAGAGATTTTAATCTTAGAGTTAATAATAAAAGCAATTTTCACTAAAAATATAAAAACTGTAATGGTAGAATCATGATATTGCATTTAGCTCTCCCACAAAAAGTCACTTTATTACTTTCTTTTGACACTTATTTTCATTCTGGGATTAATTTTACTATATAAGGGCTTCTTAACTATTCTATTAAAATTTCCATTCAGAAGCAATAATATCTAAGAGTGAATAATAGTCATGTAAATCATTATTTCATATTAATGTAAAAGATTTTGTAAGTTCTTATGAATTCTGCTGACATGCACAATTGTGAAAAGGTTATCTCTACATTCTGCAGTGATATGCGCTGGAACAAAGGAACTATTTTAAAAGCATCAGTGGAGTACATCAAGTGGCTACAAAAAGAACAACAGAGAGCTAGAGAATTAGAACACAGACAGAAGAAATTAGAGCAGACTAACAGAAGACTTCTGCTTCGAATTCAGGTTTGTATAAGAATGTCACTATGAACTACAAAGATTTCTCACTACTTATCCATCATCGAATTTAATTCATCTTTATCATTTTTTTTCTCCTAAATGCCATTTATTAAAAGTGGATTGGCCTTTTTCAGGAATGGTACAGTTTTACATAATTTTGCGAGTCTGTATTTATTGCTATGCAAGTTCTTTAGATTTCTAGAAAAATCCTTTGATAATTAGGCCTTATGCAAGGTAACATATTTATAGAGAACTAATACAATATTTTGAAGAAATGTTGCCGTATGTAGTATATCTACATTATAACTACAGCAAAAAAATTCATTTGTTTCCCTAAAACTATATTGAACACTAAATCCTCCTCCATATTTTCTTTTCCTCTTTGTAAAATTTCCACGGCATTGCATTGCCTTGGGGTACATTGTGCCATGTTATATTAAGTCACACATCATCTGCTCATGTGACATAAAGTATCAGAATCTGGTCTCCATAGCTTGAAATGCAAGATTTAAAGAAATATATCATCAGGTAAGGTACCCGCTATCTCTCCAGATAGCAGCCTTGAATTTTTGTGGATAATTAATAAGTAGAAATATCTGCAGCATTTTTCCATCACCTTTAAGTGGCTCAGTACTGTAGGTAATGGTATTATGGGGATTGTCATCTCTCTTATATTCCCATAGGGCGTTCACTTAGCTACAGGCTGAGAATTAAAAAGAAAACCAGCCCAGGTTGTTTGTTGTTATTTATCATGGATTGTCCATATATTGTATTTTTAAACATATTGCCACAAGTGGATTAAGAGTTACTGTGCATGTACAATCTGTATGCATATTTCTTACCTACAGTGGTTCTAAAGAAATGAAGTTCCCTTCCAAAATCATTATTTAAATCTTTTTTGTTTGAAACCTTAGGAACTAGAAATACAGGCTCGTGCGCATGGGCTACCACTCATGTCTTCACTCAGTGCTGTGGATGTAGCTGCCCAGGTCATCAAGCAACAGACATATCCAGAGGAGAATTCCATAGACTATTCTCAGCAACTGGTTCTGGTACATGGACCAAGTGCTGACCTTTGTGATGGATCCACAGCCTTTTCTGATCCTCTCTCGCATTTCACCGATTTGTCTTTTAGTGCTGCTTCAAAAGAAGAACAAAGGTTAGAAGAAATCTTACTGGATGACACAATATCGCCATTTGGAACAGATCCACTCTTGTCTTCAATATCACCTGCTGCATCAAAAGAGAGCAGCAGAAGAAGTAGCTTTAGCACAGATGATGGAGATGATTTCTAAAACTAGAAAGGGCATATTAATTTTGATAATCTTTTGTTGGTGCTAAGAGATTGTATTATGAATTTAAGTGTGATGTTTGTACTCAGTTCTAAGAAGGTGGAGAACTGTTGTGGACATAAGCTGCTCCATGGGTAGGATGTAGGTGAGTGCATATGTCACAGAAAGACGAAAGATGGACCTGGATTCATATCTCTTTGCCCAGAATTGACTACATCTGTTCAGAGCTAGCATTTGCACAGACCCTTCCTTGTTCACTGGGAAGGCTTTAGCCATTTCCCCTCACATTCTCACAGCAGTATTAAAATGGTTCCCAGAAAAATGAAGACCCACATTGCAAAAACTCTGTGGAATCTACCACTCGGTTCGCTCAAATTTAACGATGTTTTAGTCAGAAATATTTGTTAATTTCTTTTTAAATGAAAAGGAGAAATTTCAATATATACAACAATTGCAACACAACGAGGAAATGTTTGAATGTGATGTTCCTGCAACAGAGAAGGTTACAAACATCAAAAAAAAGGGACCACAGGGCTCTTGTCAGAGTAAAGTCCGCATAAATTCAGTGCTTCGTGAACTGCATCTCCTTCTTTTTATAATGAAGCCACAAAGTCCATAAAGTTGTGTTCAGAATCCTTATCATTTCTGTTTTATTCCTATTTAGAAAAGTATCCAATATTTTATATTTATTTTCAAATGCTTTAGTGTAACTGAAGAAAAACAAAAACTACCATAATGATACTGATTTAAAAGAATTAATCAGACAAACAGATGCAAGGTTTAAGCAGCTTCAAGACAGATTCTGTTCAGGCAACAGAAAATACTAAGAGTGCAGGTATGTTCAAGACACAATGAATATATTCAGTGTTACAGTTAGTACAAATAAAAACAGCCATTAGTGCTAATATGGCTAACACCAGCTCTTTGTTGCAAACTCTTCTCTCTACTGTTTTTCTTGAGAAAGCTTTTTCCAGATGTGAATTGTACCTTGTTTCCGGTTGTGGCATAATAAGGTTTTTCTAAAGGGACTATATCTAAATTGATACCTATGTCTTTGAGCCAGTTGCATATGGAAGGCAATGCACTGGATTCCCATTATATGCATTTTGTCAGAGAGAATTTCACTTTAAATTCATCTCTAGATTCACTATAAAAATGAAGTAGGCAGACCTTGGAATCATAAGGGATATTCCTGATACCTATTGATATGATCCACTGCTTTCTAACATGCTAGTACTGGGCACTCACAAAACATGTGGATTGATAACCCCACAGAGGTTTGGCAGTTGGAGGGCAGGGAGAACACACTTGATTTTTGTACATAGTGGGATTTTGGAGAGTGATGTATATACTTGGAATAGATTAAGTGCAATCATTCTAAATCTAATAGTAATACACCGGAAATTGAGCTGACCCGAGTTCTTCAGAGCTTTCCACAACTGAGTCAAAAGAGCATTGTGGGGGTCTTGGTGCAAGTCAAAAAATGTTTCAAAAGTAAAAGTGTTGTGTTCCACTTTGCTCTGCCAGAGCCTGCCTAAAAAGGGTATCTTATAGATATGGGTAGTGGAGTAGCTAAGGGAGAGTCAATCAGGCTGGTAGTTGAGTGAATGCTTTACATTTATTGTCCAAGAATGATGTCTTTACCCTGATAGATTCATTTTCTTTAAAAAAAAACAAATTGTGCCCAGAAGTCAAATGAGATCTCCTGGAATATCCATTCAGGTTGCTAAATGGATCGTTCCCTTAGGTAAATGTTTGTACAGGGGCCATAGCCCAGACCTGACTAGTGTGCTACAGCATATCCAAACAGTTTGAGGGCTACAGTTTCCTTATCTGGTGTACTCTTGATGGTATTTTATCTTCTCATTCCATTTCACTTGGACTGACTTCAGTGCATTGCTAGGAGTTTAAGACATGGGTTTATAAATTGTATAATTTCATGTGAGGTTCTAGGAAGCATTGCAGACATGTAGTAAAACCAATCTCTATCTGTCTAAAGGAAACATTTGAGTTTTTCAGTCAACGCAAGGAGTTCTATTAGCTAATATAAATCAAATTATTTAGACTGTAAGTGCTTTGGGGCAGGGACTCTCTTCTTGTTATATGAGTGCCTATTACAACGGGGCTCTGATCCTTGATTGAGGCCCCTAGTTGTTACTACAATGCAAATAAACAACAACAACAACTGACATGTTAAGTATTTTTTTTTAAAGAACATCGGGAGTGGGGATGGGAGCATTGAAGGGATATTAACCACAGGTAATTGAATACAGGAAGAAGAGCCTACTTCGCTAGAGTTCACAGCTTTGCCAGGGACTAGCTCAGCAGTTTCCAACCCACGGGCCACATGCAGCCCAATTAGCACACAGCTGCGGCCCAGCTCAGCTGTGTGCTAAAGGCCAGCTCCAGGGGTCTGGGGTGGGGCAGTCACCTGGCCCTGTGAGCTCCGAGGTCCAGGGTTGGGCAGCTGGCCGGACCCGTGAGCTCTGAGGGTAAAGGGTCGGGGTCCAAGCTGCCACTACCTTGCCACCCGGCCCCTGCGGCCCAGGTAACGCATTGTGGGCTGCAGATGTAGCCCACAATGATAAATAAGTTGAGAACCACTGGACTAGCTTGTAGTGAAAGTCAAATACAAAATTGGATATATCCAAAGTAACATTCATGCACAGATTCCTAATTTAGGATAGATATTGCCCATTTCAGCTGCCAAAGGGAGGGAATTGTTAGCTAATGTCAAGTATTTTCATTTGTCTTTGTACTGTAGTTTCTACTACATTAGTTTCAAATACACCAATGTGAGTTTGCTCATAATGGAGAAAAAGAAATTAAATATGAATGTGTTACATGATTTTCCCATTGAATTTTTAGACCATATCTAGGAACCATATTGACTTTAAGGAAGATCCTGAATTTAATCACTTCTACAAGTGCTGTCCTAAAAAAGGATTACAGTGCATCCATGAGTTTTTTTAAAGTTCATTTTTATTCATCTTACAATGCCCTCAATATGAAACACCAGATGTATTTTCTGCATGAGAAATCTAACAGGCAGTGGTTCTATTTCCAGATACTGAACTGCTGTCTCTGCAAATAAATATATTGACAACAACTACACTCTCATCAATTTGTAGTCATTCATGAAAATGCTTATGTTAATGCACATGATGATAATGCTGTGTCAATGCCATCAAATTATTTTTCCAGTAGAAATTCATCATTTCAAATAATCGTTAGTGTTTTTATGAATTACTACAACTTAATAAAAGATATAGTGTCACCCCTGAAATCAGTGGTATAGAGTGGGAAATACTTCTCTGACACATCTGCTAAGGGATGAATCTTTGGGGAAAAAAGAAAATTAAGTTGGCTCCTCAGTGGCAGAGTCTATAGTTTCCTGGTTTGATCTATTAATATAAACATGTTAATGCTTACAAAAAAAGGGCAATGGAGACATGCCCTACTGAGTTAAGGAAGCTTCTGAGAAGGCTAGATGGCCAGAGCTCTCTACGTGTTGGTCTCACTATCCCAAACTTCCTAGAATAACAAATTCTCTGTGTCTGCTCAGCTTTAGTGAGATGGTACTAAAGCTTAGTACTTTTTAAACCAGGGCACAATGCTTTCTTCATTGCATGCTTGTGCAGAGGAAAGGGATTTGATGAATATGGGGACAAATCCTGAAGCAAAACTCCTATTGATGTCAATGAGTAAATTATGTATCGGGACTGCAGGTTTTGGTGCATGAGCAATATGGCCAAATTATTTCTAATACAGCCTTGTTTGTTGAAGTCTTATACAAGAGGTGTGGAGTGGGTCTATGACTCAGGCCCTAAGAAAGAAAGACTTCTATAGTTCTTCTAGGATATCCACTATCCATAGATACTGGAACTAGGGGTGCTGGGGGTGCAGCAGCACCCTCAGGCTTGAAGTGGTTTCCATCATATACAGGGTTTACAAGTTCGTTCAATGGCTCTCTGCACCCCCGCTATACAAATTGTTCCAACACCCTCTGCCACTATCTTCATTTTTTACAGATATGTTAAATGAGGAGCTTTTGCCCGTTTTCAGTAGCAGATATTAAAAACTGGTCGTGATATTCTTACAGTATACGTGAACCAGTGAACTGATAATTATACAAAAGAAAAGGGAGTTGAAATATTATCATCTTGTTTAATTCATGAAATGGATATAGATGCTATACTAAGAAACAAGACCTAAATTATTTCACTGTCTAGAGTGGGGATACTGTTTGAAAAGGTAAACTACGTGCAAACATTTTAACAAACAGAACTGCAGTTGCTTTATCGGATAAAGGACTAAATATAATTCAGTCATTTAATCTTAATAAGAACATTGTTATTATAATACCTTTTGACTTTAATAGGGCTGTATATATGAATGGAAGCTGTAAAATTATTGTAATTTAAAATTATGTTAAGTCTGTTAGATCAGTAAAGGCATTTACATTACTAGCATGAGACTAGAATATTTTTATAATAATTGCTATTTTTCATTGTTAACCATACAGTGTCTTGTTTTCTAAGTAAATGTATGTGACAGAATATACTTTATTACCTACTGTACATGCAATCTTTATAAAAATACACTTGATATGTCCTGGTACTTTGTTTATTATATTAATACAATTAAAGAACTAAAATTAAAACATCTTTTTTTATATATCCCTTGTGAAATATCACTGTCCAGACTCACTAAGAACCCACTACCAAACAATATAATAACATCGGCCAAGAGCATCTGAGGAGATACCTACTAGACTTCACAACTGCTAAACATTTAGTCCATTAGGATACATCATGATCCAGAAGCCTTCCATTAATGAATATAATTGATATATTCTTTAATATGTTCTCCTGCCATCTGCTTATTCTTGCGGCTAAGGCTTTGATTTATGGAAAGTGTTTTCAGAATGTTGCAAAATTGCTAGCAGGTATGATGGTATCCGTTAAATCACAAAGATGCTCTACAAAAAGCTTTTACTATACTAGAAGTTCCCCAGACAACCTAGGGTAAACAGAATATTGTGTTTTTAAGATGTAAAACATTTTTAAAACTGATAATTAGACAACATTTTGAATTAGGTTAGGATTTGGGTTTAACATTTTGAATTACTAATATCAGAAGTGCCATCTCAAGAATATAGCTGACATTTATGTACATGAATAATACAAATATTGTTAAATACGAATATATATTTCAGCCCCGTTTTGGGAGCATTTTTGTTTATTTCTTTGAAAATAAGGATTTTCATTGTTTTATACAGCACTAGATAAACATTTTATTTAAAATGAAGATAGTATTGTCATCTTTATTATTATTATTCCATTAGTCCGTTCATTAAGATTTCCCTAATTAATGTTAAAAACTGAATATGCTAATTATTACTTGCATACTAAAGTTCTGTGATTAGCCAAAAGGAAGGAAACTTTGCTTGTGCATACATTATACACAGATCTGATTATAAAAGATTCTCTGTGCAGTGCTAAGAGCTCTCAATTCCATTTCATGGAGGTGCTCAGCATCTTGCAGAATCAAGCTCCTAATGATTAAATAAATAACATCAGGAAATCCAATCAGAAGTTATTAAAAAGATTAGGAAAGACACTGTGTGTTAGACTGCTTGATTAAAAATGGCGATGTTAGCAAATGATAGCCAATCAGGTTTGATGTAAGCATCACTTGTATTGACAACCGATGGGAGATTAAAGGAAAACCCAGAAGTTTTGATACTAATCAGTTGCAGGGCCAAAAATCTAATTATAGCAGGGGAGGTACAGTAGTGAAGCATGCTAAAGCTTATTGGTTAAATCACTGATACCCATCAAGTTAAATATATATCAGTTTCATTAATTGGCAACCACAAGACAAGTATACTATATTCCGGATGATGATGATTTTGATATAATCCACCACATTGTGGTTAAGTATATGATTCATGTAATAAGAAAAAGGTGCCTGCAGGCTATTGTTCCTAGCATGGATTAAAATTTACATATTGCTTCTCCTTATGTCAAAACATCTGGTGTCTGCAAATGCTAACATTTCGTTAAAAAGTTTCATGAGCTAGGAATAGTGGATTGGAAACATTGCCTGTGAATCATTCAAGCATTATAATGGAATAAGAGGCTATGTTAGGAAAAGGCAGATAGCTGAAAACAATACTATAGTCAACGTTGCCGACTCCTATGCTTGTCAATTTGATGAGTAACTCTATGTTTGTAGGAGAGGGGAAAATGTCCCAAATCTTAAGAATTAATTAGTAATTTTCAATGGTTATGAAAAATTTCTCTTACTTTCAAAACTAAACAAAACAAAATTTTCATTTCATTTAAAAAATGTTCATTGAAAATTGCCACAAAATTTGAACCAAATGAAAAATGTTAATTTCCTTTCCAGTTTTTTACTGAAATTGATTGATTGTTTCCACCAGTCCTATTCTGTAGCAAAAAGCGTAATGAGTCCCAGTGAAGGAGACTGGCAGTGTCTGGTGGAATCAGATAGACTGCGGGACGCACACCAATAAACTGCCTATTGAAGAGAAGATGTAAGTGGCTTTTAATGCCGCCTTTTCTTCAGCTCTGTGTTTTAGTATAAGAATGTCATGCTTCCTCTGAATGAAACTATCATTCCCATTCATTGCACAGGCTGAACTGCTATACGGTGTTTAGCTATCTATCGTTCAGACGTCATTTTGTTTACAACTATGCATTCACTTTAATCTCTAAAGTTGTTTGCTTGTGGCAGTGTAGATCCAATGGAAAGTGCATTGGAACTACCAAAGCAGCATAAGTGTGGGAGGTACTTTAGAGGAGGTTTTTGGCAGATGATTTGGTTCAGCCTGTCATCCATATGAGCTAGATGTGCTTTAAAGTGTGGTACAACTCACCGATACAACTGACCATAAAACTCTAGTCTTTTTTACTGTTACTTATTGTTACCCTAGATGTAAAAAAATATTAAATATGTCTACATTTCAATTAAACAGACAGAGCTGGCCCATGTCAGCTGACTTGGGCACACTTGGCTTGGGCTACAGAACTATAAAATTACAGTGTAGATGTCTGGGCTTGGGCTGAACCCTAGGCTGTGGGACCCCATCAGGGGGAGGGTCCCAGAGCCTGGACATCTACAGCCCTGCAGCCTGAGCCCACTGACATGGGCCAGCCATAGGTTTTAATTGACACACCTGTAGTGGCTCCTGAGGGTATGCCTACACTCCAATGTAATCCCAGTGTTCAAACTCAGGCTCAAGCCATCTCCCCCTTCCTTCTACATACAAATCATGCTAACCGAGGGCTCAGAGTCAAGGGTTCAAACTCTATTGCTTTGCAGTGTAGATGCAGCCCCACTGGCCTCAGGCTCTGGGAGTCCGCCAAAAGTATCCCACAATCCCATGGGCTTTTTGTCCTCTGCACAGTCAGGTTTGGTGGACAGTCAAGTTTATCCACACTGTACAACGAACAAAGGCCTAGAGCGGCCATATTTTGAAGGGGCACTAAGAAGTGGATATGGGTGGTTGGACTCGGGCACAGATAATGAACTGTAGATGCTGGAGCCCCAAGCTGGGAGCCAGGGTTCAACAATTCCTAACCTGGGGTTACAAATGAGTGTAGATGCTCAGGCTCTACGTTAACAAATCCAGGGTCTACTAACTCAAGTTCTACTAACCCTGGGCTTACATTGCAGTGTAGATGTACTCTGACAGGCAACAGTGGATGGATCACTTGATGTTTACCTGTTCTGTTCATTCCCTCTGAAGCACCTGGCATAGGCCATTGTCGGAAGACAGTATACTGGGCTGGGTGGACCATTGGTCTGACCCTGTATGTCCGTTTTTATGGTCTTGCCTTTTTCCTCCTGACTGTGGGTAGAAGCCCCACCTAGGTAGATTCCTACATCGCTGCAGGGCTGTGGTAAACTGGGCAGCAGGTGCCTGAAAACGCTGCAGCAACACCATTCAAATGAGTTGACAAAAAAGCTGTGGGGGGTAATTAACACATTAGCTATCCCAATGTAAAATCATAGTAGAGACAAGGCACTGAGTTTTGCTGTGAGGTAAGCTAAGCGCAGCCAACAATTGCTGGGGAGTATAGTGCAAACCTCACCTCGCTATCTCACAGTAAGCCTTGGCTACGCTTAGGATTTTACAGTGCGATAACTATGGGGGTTTGTTAACTCAGTGTAAAAAACAAACACAAAACCTTGGCATCAGTGAAGACAAAGCTCAAAACATCTGAGGGCAAGGAGTGTGGAAGAAGGTGCATTTTTGTTCCTTCAACTGCCAAATTGGGATCTGGTGCACCTTTAAAGGTGTCAGGAGGGGAGAGGGGGAAAGAGTGGCATCTGAAAGAGCTGCTAGGAAATGGGCACTGAGGGGCCAATGGCAGCTCTTGATCACAGAATCATAGAATATCAGGGTTGGAAAGGACCTCAGGAGGTCATCTAGTCCAACCCCCTGCTCAAAGCAGGACCAATCCCCAACTAAATCATCCCAGCCAGGGCTTTGTCAAGCTGGGCCTTAAAAACCTCGAAGGAAGGAGATTCCACCTAGGTAACCCATTGCAGTGCTTCACCACCCTCCCAGTGAAAAAGTTTTTCCCAATATCCAACCTAAACATCCCCCATTGCAACTTGAGACCATTACTCATTGCTCTGTCATCTGCTACCACTGAGAACAGTCTAGATCCATCCTCTTTGGAACCATTTTTAAGGTAGTTGAAAGCAGTTATCAAATCCCCCCTCATTCTTCTCTTCCGCAGACTAAATAATCCCAGTTCCCTCAGCCTCTCCTCATACATCATGTGCTTCAGCCCCCTAATAATTTTTGTGCATTCCGCTGGACTTTTTCCAATTTTTCCACATCCTTCTTGTAGTGTGGAGCCCAAAACTGGACACGGTACTCTAGATGAGGCCTCACCAATGCCAAATAGAGGGGAATGACCATGTCCCTTGATCTGCTGGCAATGCCCCTACTTATACAGCGCAAAATGCCATTGGCCTTCTTGGGAACAAGGGCACACTGTTGACTCATATCCAGCTTCTCGTCCACTGTAACCCCTAGGTCCTTTTCTGCAGAACTGTTGCCTAGCCACTCGGTCTCTAGTCTGTACCAGTGCATGGGATTCTTCCGTCCTAAGTGCAGGACTCTGCACTTGTCCTTGTTGAACCTCATCAGATTTCTTTTGGCCCAATCCTCTAATTTGTCTAGGTCCCTCTGTATCCTATCACTACCCTCCAGTGTATCTACATCCCCTCCCAGTTTAGTGTCATCTGCAAACTTGCTGAGGCTGTAGTCCATGCCATCCTCCAGATCATTAATGAAGATATTGAACAAAACTGTCCCCAGGACCAACCCTTGGGGCACTCTGCTTGATACCGGCTACCAACTAGACGTGGAGCCGTTGATCACTACCCAATGATCTAGCCACCTTTCTATCCACCTTATAGTCCATTCATCCAGCCCATACTTGCTGGCAAGAATACTGTGGGAGACCGTATCAAAAGCTTTGCTAAAGTTAAGAAATAACATGTCCACTGCTTTCCCCTCATCCACAGAGCCAGTTATCTCATCATAAAAGGCAATTAGGTTAGTCAGGCATGACTTGCCCTTGGTGAATCCATGTTGACTGTTCCTGATCACTTTCCTCTCCTCAAAGTGCTTCAAAATTGATTCCTTGAGGACCTGCTCCATGATTTTTCCAGGGACAGAGATAGGGAGAACAGGGAGTTGAGAGCTCATGGCTGGGCTCGGTAACCAGGTTCCCAAAATGGATCCACAATCCCACATTCTCTTTATCTTCATTTTTTTTGAAAGAGTGAGACGGGGGCTTATTTCCTTCTACTCTCAGGACTTCCTCAGCTTCCATAGGGTGTGGTTACAAATGCTTCTTCCCAGACCCCTACAGCTTTCTCTCCTCTTACCCTTTTCAAACAGGACCACGTTCCTGGTGGAGGAAGGTGCATTTGATCCCGGACACCCCTCTGCTGTCTCTCTCCCCTCCATTGGGTGTGTACTGTTCCTTCCCAGGGGAAAGCTGCTCCCAGCTGGAGGGAGTAAAGATGCACTTTTTCCCACTTCCCCTCACCTGCAGCTGTTTGAGGGCTGCTGCTGCACCAGCTGGGCCTCGCAGAAAGGAGACACTTAAGGTAAATTAATGCCACTATATAAATAATAATTATTAATGTTTTTAAAAGATCAAGATGGGATATTTACTCGCCTTGACCCTCATTTTTATGAAATGTCATAATCATTTAAAAATATGTATATACTCACTTTAAAGCTGGGATTTTCCAAGGGCCCTGAGGGTACCCAAATTTCGCTGGGATCCAATGGAAATTGGCTACCTCACTCCCTTAGCCCTCTGAAAAACCCACTGCATTATTATTACTATTTATTTGTATTACCATAGTGCTTAGGAGCTCCAGTCATGGACCACGACACCATTATGTTAGCTCCAGACATCTTAGATGCCATTGAATAAGTGATGTTTCAAATTTACTCTCACTCATATTCCTTGATTATGGGAGCAGCCCTATTGACTTTACAGGGCATTCTCTTGCAGTAAGGTTTTGCAAAGTCAAGTTTTCAGATTCAACAGGTAGAGCAGAAGAATGTGAAAATGAAAAATGTATTGTGTTAAAAACCATTCCACCTTATTCTCAATTCAGCAAGATGTAGAGTCAGCCCTTATTTTACGCAAAGCAATTATCTCATCCTTAGCAGTATGTCTATTGACTCTATTGAGATTAAATAAGTCGTAAAGGAGAGGAGAATTTGGCCCTTATAAAATTAACAAGATGGTTGGACATGCACATATTTGAATGTACATCTATCACACTCAGACACTTGGAAAGGTAACAAAAGTGGAAGAGCAGAGAGAGAGAGACTGGAGAGAAGTTGTCATGTTAACCTCCGCAGGCAGTTGGCTCCTGTCTGTTACCTATCCGCAGGCCAGTAAAAATAAGCTTTTCTGTGCAGCTAACTGCCTTGTTTCACATTTCTGTAAATGTAGTATACAAACAAACTAGTACATTTTGCAGCAAAATGCTTTTGCGGAATGCAAAATGCTTTTGTCTTTGGGCTTCTGCCTCCGTAAAGCCCATTTATTTGGGCAGGTGTTTGGGGGTCTGAATAGGGGATGTGAGCTATTTTTTTCGGGGGCGGAGAGCTAGAGTTTGGTGAGAACTGTGGGCAAAGAAGTTGGGGTTTGTAGATGAGTTGTTTTTGTGAAGAAAAAAAGCAACAGGTTTGTTATTTTTTTCTCTGATTGTACTTTAAATTCTCTGGTCAGGCCTTATAGTTTGGGACAGGTATTCTTTTCATGGCTGTATTTTGAAATCTAAGTGCCAGATTCTGCCTCCTTTATTCACACTGAATAGCCTCTTTGTCCACAAATGGGTCTATATGTGGAATAAGGTGCTCTTCAAAATGCATAAGAGTATAAGGATCTAGCCCTCAGTAAAACATGTCAGGCATATTTTCCAGTGCTCAGAGTCCAGTAATTTCTTCCTCCTTTATGGCAGAAAATTTGTAAGCATTATTTTCCTATTCCATTACTGAGCATATCTGCAAGCAAGGGGGATGAGGAAGTTTTAGCAGCTTTTAGCACCAAGTCCTAGGGCATCTTCCCCATCTGTAACCTATTGGGACCCTAGGTCTGTATTATAAATAATAATACGTGTATGTGGTACATGATTCTAATGATATAATTGAGTTTCAGGTTTTTACTAGCATTCATAAACTGCTTCAGCAGACCTCTTGTAATTTATGATATCAATAGAACCCCTTAAATTACATCCTATATTCTGCCATGTATTGCCCTATGAAACAAAATGGGTTGTATCCAATATGATTGTAAGAGCAGCATTAAAGGCAGAATGAGCCAAAAATCAAGTGTCCTTTATGGAGGATGCAAGTTGCCGCACATGATAGGGTGTAAGACAACTGTAAGCTTGAAAAAAATAAATACAATACACAACTTAATTATTTACTTCTAAAGCACATTTTGTTTTCCAAATGAACTTGCAAGGATTATGTAATTCTGGGGGCGAGACTGTGCTAACTGTACCCTCCTAACTCCAGCTGCTCCAGGGGCTAAAATAGGGGGCTGTGTTAAGGGTATATCTACACTGCACACTCCTTATAGTTGTGTGTAGAGTACATACACTGCATGGCCCGGTGGCACAGGTACAAATAGCAGTGTAGATGGTGAGGCAGTGTTTAGGTGAGTAAAGACACACCAGAACCTTAGGGTATATACCGTACACAGCTCAATACATGCCCAAGCAATGCCTCCCCCTGTCTGCACTGCTATTTTTAGCATTCCACTACCAGAGACTTTCCCTGCTACCTCCCTGCTGCCAGAGCCTTTCACTGCCGCGTGTAGCTACACACTACAGTGTGGACGTAGCCTGTGTTTCACTGCGGCATGTAGCTCAAATACACCATTGGCAAGAGCGTGTAGGGTGAAATGCAGACATACCCTAAGTAATATCTGACTGCCTCTGGGGGAGTTCCTGCCCAGCATCCCTAGATGGGGTACAGGCCTGCCACCTGCTGTCACTGATGTGGCCCCTGTGCTGGGGCTAGCGGGGGTCAGCAGAAAGACCCTTATGGTGGCCCTACAAAATGCCTGCACCAGTAATAGTCTCTCCCCAGTGGTGGTGGGGCGTTCATGGCGCCTGTATGCTGGGGCATCCTGCAGGGACCATAGTATGACAGAGGATCCTGACAACAGATGAGATGCTGTTATAACGTAATTCAAGATTTATATGCCAGTTGTTTTGAATATCTCTAACTGAAACAAACTGAATTTGTTTCTTCTGGTTTTGGGGGTGCAGGGGGAAATCCAAGTGAATCCAGTTGGGGGTAGATCACAGAAGGGTTGGCAGCACTTCATCTTGTCACCTGTCACCCTCTCTAAGAAGTTCAAGAGCTGCAGATGGTGAGGAGGTGGGCAATGGACTCTTCTCAACTCTGCAGAGAAAACTCCCCAAGTTAGTGCTGACTGTGTTAGCATTAATTCAGGTGCTTTCTTCCTCTGCTGTGTGTAAGCCCTCCTTTGGGGCAGTCCTGAGGGCAGTAGCTGGAGGGGGATGCCTTGGCATGTTGGCTCCATCAAAGCCATTCTGCAGTGAGGGTTCTGCCTGAGGGACTGGGAGGCAGTGTGGAGGTGCAGAAACTCTGAGGGGAAACTAATGTAGTTTTGTATCCCATGGCTGGTTTTCTCCCGCATAAGGGATGGCTAGCCTTCAATTATTAAAAGCATTAGGAAATAATGTGTAGGATTGTATGGCACAAATTGCACTTGCAAAGCCACCAGAACTCCTCAATAACCATGTTTAATTTTATCTTGTGATAATTTCCTGACAGTTAGTGCATTTGATTGTTTGCTATATTTCAATGATGAAAGTCATGTGTATTAAGGCATCAAAGTGGGATTCAGAAGACACACTAAACTCACTATACTGGCCAAAATATTTGAAATGTTAATAGGATCTTTAGTTGTTGACAGTGACAGCTATGATTTTTCAAAACATTTTAGTGGAGTTTGACCTTGATTGTTACCGCTGAGGGAAAATGGCTTTAGACTTGAGCTTTGCTCTTGCAAAAGGAGCAAAAACAATTGCAACTTATTTTATGGATCTAGGGAACCTATTGTAGTTTCAAAATCTGTGCGATTGGTATTGTCTGAGCAGATTTACTTACCTGAAAAAATCTAAAAGGCTTGTTCTCAACATCCCACAACTTTGGAAAAAAATTGGATCTGGATCTAAACTTTTGGTCTTGGTCATATTGGTATCTAAAAAACAGAAAATGTAACTTTGAGACAAATGAGACACAGCACTTGAAAATTTATAGGTTTTTTATACTGTTCTTATACTAACCTTATTGTAGATGCACCTCACTATTTATATAGGATAGCCTGCCAGCTCATGGGAATGTTATCTATACTGCCTTTTATCACATTTACTGTATATTGCCCCAGGATTTTATTTAGCAAATTATTTTTTTGTGGAACTTAATTCTGGTTACCTTGTGTGTTTTCTATCAACAAATGAAATGAAATGTATACAGTAGAAACTGAGTTGTGTTTTAAAATGTTCAGACCTGTCAAGTGTCCATTAATCTATAGATATATATTCTGCATAGGAAGTAGAAAGCAATATGAGTTTTTACATTCTTTGGATTTAATATTTAGCTGTGGTCATATATGAAATAATTCTAATAAAACTGCAGCTACTTACAGTTTACAGAATGGGACTAATGCTGGCAGTTGATCCTAAACTGACACAAACCAGATATTCTCTTAATGTTACTCCAAGGAATTTTAAACTGACTCTGTTAAAGCCAAGGTTATTTGCCTTGGGGATGCCTAATGGAAGGGTTATTATAACACTGTCCGCAAATAGGTGTCTTGAGAGAGCCCGGGCCATAATACTTCATTGACAGCTAATAGATTGTGCGATTGCTGTATCATAGTGATCTCTGAGGTCAAAGGTCATATCTCTCCCTTAATATTTAAATAAAGATACTTGACTAGAGCAGAAAACAGCTTATTGCCAGTGATGGCTGCTGCTCAATTTACAAGAACCTTTACAAAGTCATGCTAATTCCTGGCCTTCTTAGAATGCACGGTAACCTTTCATAAATCCATCTTTTCTAGATGTCCTTGGAAATGACAGGTATAAAACTACAAATGATTTGTAATGCAGAATGGGACTGACAGACATGAAGATTAGTTCTCAGTGTACTAAAATGACTAAAGACTATAGCTAACAAAAGGCTTTAAATGCATCAATAAGTATCTGCCAAAACAGCTCATGACTATCTTAAACATGCTTAGTAACTGCTGGAAAATATGAAATATTTGTGTTTATGATATGACAAGTAGCAGTTTTTCTCATCCTGGAGCAGAACTTCCTCTGTTTTGGGTCAGTCTGGAAGACAGATTTTAAACAGATTACACTTTAAAACCCGGTTTCAGAGTAGCAGCCGTGTTAGTCTGTATTCACAAAAAGAAAAGGAGTACTGGTGGCACCTTAGAGACTAACCAATTTATTTGAGCATAAGCTTTCGTGAGCTACATCCGATGACGTGAGCTGTAGCTCATGAAAGCTTATGCTCAAATAAATTGGTTAGTCTCTAAGGTGCCACAAGTACTCCTTTTCACTTTAAAACCCCTGACCTTATTTTTTTGTATCATTTTCTTTATGATTGAGGCCCAACTTGAATGGCGGGATGATTGTCAAATAATTGCGGCCGAGTTGCGGACAAGACATGTAAAACTGGAAAAATAATAATGGACCTAAATTTGGAAAAGCCAGAGAAGACCTATTTGTTTAAGAAAAAATTGCGGGACCACTATAAACACTCAAGTATTATGTTATGCCTGCTAATTGTTTTGGTAAACAAATGGAGTTCTACAGTACAATGGGGGGGAAAACTGTGTGTAACAAACTTCAAAATGTATGCAAACTTGTGGGCTGTGCAAAGTAAGCTAATTAAAATTAAAATTCTGGTAGAAGCCTAATATTGTGGGATCAGCAATTTCTGCAATATCGCAAATTATGAAGGGCCTTATTTATGATGCATAAACAAAATTGTGGGACCAAATACTGTCCTAATTTACACCGGGTGCAATCCAGTGAGGTTTTATGAGGTTTCCAGGCACATTTAGATTTAGAAATTACTACAGAGAATGTGGCTGGTTGAAATTAAGAATAATCTCTCTACGAAAATTTAAGAAAACACACAAAAGCCTTGCTTATTTTATTCTACAGGGATTAGCAAGTATATATGATCCAGGGTTCAAATTTTCAGTGAAATTATATAGGATGATGTATATTTATAGAAAAAATATTTTCTGCTACTTCAGAGATTGTTTATCATTTAGAACACAAAAATAGATGTTTTAGAATTGTGCCTTTGTGAGCAATGTATAGTTTTACTAGCTATTTTCAATCAATGGAGAAAATCAGTAGAAATAAAAGGCACGAAGAATTTCTGGATCTGTGGTTTTCGAGTAAAGGGCAAGAAAATATTTTCTATCAATTTTTTAAAAATAGCTTTTGATAGCCCCAAACACAGAATATATGCTCTCTGGCACACAGAATCCATTCAGGGTTAGCCTGCTTTATAAAACATTAGGATGGCAACAATAGCTCATAGAGCCAACAAGACCTGCTGTGGGGTAGGAATCTGCTTTAAAGCCTAGATCCACAACACCTCTCTTCATTCTCTCTCCTACTTTCAGTTTATATACCCTCACTTTCCTTCTCATGCCCCTCATCCAGAACAGCTATCCCCTGGGAAACGATACCACACAGCATCATTGGAATTCTGTGGCACTTTTTGTTACGAAGGTGTTTTGGTACATTTAAACACATAACAAATGTTATTGGTTGTTTTAGAGCAATATATGCCGTTGATGGGGTCATCTAATTCATATTTTCACGCCTTGAAAGTGACCTAGAAAAATGATAGTACTTATTAGAACCAGTCAAATGATTAGTTGTGACTATATTATCAGATGACATTAGCCCTTTGTGAATTTTTGGCCAATCCTTATAGATTTCCACAAATGTATTTGTTATGGACAAGTATTGAATAATGTATCAAAATATATTTATATTAGAATAACTATATATATTTATAAGTTATTCACAAACTTTTGCCTAAGCTATTTGGCATTTCTTATTTGAGGGATGTGACTGTTGGTCCAGATCTCGGGGTATAATTCCTGCTCTCTGTTTGGATGAGTGAACGTTATTAATCAGGTGCTCCCCAGCATATGAACAAAAAGTTATTCATACACATGTTCATGAATAGCAATTAATGTAGGGCATATATATGCTCAAACAAACAGTCATTCAGAATGAGAATGAATGTCCGTGAAACTTGTGTTTGTAGTTTCCTTCCAGCTCTAGTTTTTATCACCCATGTCTGCGTTATACTTTTTTCCTCCCCTCACAGTCCTTGGGCCCTGGCTTTGAGCATATTACAATGCTATTGTATTATGCTTTATGGACAGTTAATATATAGAATGAATACAAGGGATTAATATAAACAGCATGCCTTTTATGTGTAACTGCAATTCTGTGGTTCTACGATATCTGCGGCCTACTATGCCTGTGGATGTGCATCAGAACAAGGTTATCTTATTTTGGAATCCCAGTACTGCCTTGACCCCATAGCCCTTTGATCTAGTTGGCTGTGATAGGTTAACAAAGGAAGGGAAGAAAGTCTTGGTACTCACCCGAGCCCTGAAGAAACCTGGCAATGAGCTCTCCAGATCTTTTCTCCATGAACGTGTAACATCACAAGCTACTTAAGTCTCCCTCATCAATACCAAGAAGTCCCAGTGCTCACTGTTCTCAGCTGACTGTTCTTCCAGAACCTTCTGATTTACTCACCTATATAGCTCACAACTAGAGGGTGCTGGCAATTTCCTATTAAGGCCACAATACCAATTGCACAGAGACATCTGAAATAGAATTAAGACACTGGGTGATAAGGTTTGCAGTTACACTGATGTAAATTCAGTGGCTTCCGATTTCCATTCAGGTAACTGAGCTCAGAATCTGGCCTTCTATTCTAGTTATAAATTAAGTTTACAAAGGATCCCAAATGACTAAGTAGAAAATACACTTCTAAATACACGCCTGGCTTGTGAGTGGTATATGGACAGTTTGTTTGGCTACACAGCTGTTTAACTAAAGCGGGTTAAAATCAGTAAAAACAGAGCTTTTTTTTAAAGAGACGGGGAAATGTACAAAGGTCAAAGCTGTTTGTTTTGTGGGGAACAGAAAACTGGGGAGATAAAAGAAACATCCCCAGTAGAGGTAACAAGATCTTTTGCCCAAGTGGGTAAGAAATACGGCAGGGCAAATAGTACTGTAGCAGTACCATTGTTCTAAGATCTCTGATCTGTGGCTACGTGTCCATGTAACAAATCCCTGTGTCCTACCACTTACTATTCACCATCAAGAAACTACACGAGAAAGGAAGGGGACAGAAAGGGGTTTTACATGGGCATGTATGAGATAGTTTGACATAATCCATCTGACCCAAACCAGTAATTAAATTTCATCAGGGAAAACAAAAAACAAATAATAAAACACAGTAAACTGCCTCTCAGGGATGTAGTTGGTAACTTACATTAAGTTAAAGACAATATTGCTGTGCCTATTCTCCATTCCTATACTCTTAGGCTTTAAACCCAGAAGGGACCATTGTGATAATCTAGCTGAACTCCTGCACATCGCAGGCCACAGAACCTCACCCACCTCTTCCTGTGATTGACCTATAACCTCTGGCTGAGTTACTGAAGTCCCCGAATCATGATTTAAAACAGTGGTTTTCAAAATTCGCAACCCAGCTGAGGAGAATTGTTGATGTCCGCGAGCCAATGGAGCTGGGGAATGAGGGGCTGGGGTGTGGGAGGGGCTCAGGGCTGGGGCAGAGGGTGGAGTGCGGGGGTGAGGGCTGCAGGGTGGGGCCAGGAATGAGGGGTTCACAGTGTGGGTGAGGGCTCAGGGCTGGGACAGGGGGTTGGGTGCGGGGCTGGAGAGCAGGCTTAACTCGGATGGCTCCTGGACAGCAGCGCAGCGCAGGTGCTAAGGGAGGCTTTCTGCATGTCCTGGCACTGTGGACCATGCTGCACCCTGGAAGCAGCCAGCAGCAGGTCCTGCTTCTAGGTGGAGGCGCGCAAGCGGCTCCGCGTGGCTCTCACCCTCAGGTACCGCCCCCTCCTCCCCCCAGCTCCCATTGGCCGGTTCCTGGCCAATGGGAGTGCAGAGCCAGTGCTCGAGGTGGGGGCAGAGCGCAGAGCTCCTTGGCCCCCTGCCTAGGAGCCGGACCTGCTGCTGGCCACTTTGAGGGTGCAGCGCGATGTCAGAACAGGTAGGGACTAGCCTGCCTTAGCTGGGCAGCGCTGCTGACGGGACTTTAAACAGCCCTGTCGGTGGTGCTGACCAGAGCCACTGCAACCCAGTGCCTTACATTCTGCGACCCAGTACAGGTTCGTGACCCACAGTTTGAAGACCACTGATTTAAAAGACTTAAAGTTACAGAGACTCTACCATTTACTATAGTTTAAACCTGCAAGTGACCCAAGCCCCATGCTGCAGAGGAAGGTGAAACCCCCCCAGGGTCTCGGCCAGTCTGACCTAGGGGAAAATTCCTTCCCCCAAATACGGTGATCTGTTGAATCCTGAGCATGTTGGCAAGACCCACCAGCCAGACACCCGGGAAAGAATTTTCTGTAGTAACTCAGAACCCTCCCCATCTAGTGCCGCAGCTCTGGCCATTGGGGATTTTTGCTGCTAGCAGTGGCAGATGAGCCAGTCCCATCGTACCATCCCCTCCATAAACTTATCAAGCTCAGTCTTGAAGCCAGTTAAGTTTTTTGCCCCCACTGGTCCCCTCAGAAGGCTGTTCCAGAATTTCACTCCTCTGATGGTTAGAAACCTTTGTCTGATTTCAAGCCTAAACTTGTTGATGGCCAGTTTAAATCTATCTGTTCTTGTGTCAGCATTGGCCCTTAACTTAAACAACTCCTCTCCTCCCTGGTATTTATCCCCCAATATATTTACAGAGAGGAAGCATATCTCCACTCAGGCTTCATTTGGTTAGGCTAAACAAGACAAGTTCCTTGAGTCTCCTCTCATAAGGTAAGTTTTCCACTCCTCTGATCATCCTAGTAGCCCTTCTCTGCACCTGTTCAAGTCTGTATTCATCTTTCTTAAACATGGGAGACCAGAACTGAACACATTAGGTTGCCCACCACTGACCTAGTTGGTTCTATATATAACAATCTATATTTTCTTTCTCCAATTATGTCATTGTCATCCAGAAAACAAAGCAATGTGTACAGCTATTTTGACCTACTGGTATTTATTTCACACAACACTAGCTGCCACCCCAATGTGTCTATCCTCCGAATCAGAGTGCCCAGTTTTATAAAATGCTCATACGTAGTAACCATCAGTTCCCCTTCATCATTAGCTGAGAACTATTGGTATAAGGTCTGAGAGAACTATGAATAACTTGCTTGGTAAAAAGACTTTATAAATGCCATCATCCTCCCATGTCTGAGGAGAGTTTAATTAATGCAAATTAAGAAAATTAGAGGTGAGTGGAAAAATTAGGGCAGAAGCTGAAAATAAAAATAGATCTGCAAAATATTAGATCTCCCTTGGTCTCAAAAGAGATCAATAAAATCATAACAAGAGAAAAGATACTTTAAGAATTCCTTTGGGGCCAACAAAAGTCTGAAGTGTGATATTTGGAAAATGCCATAATTTAAGGACAAAACAATGTTATTTTTGTATGCTGTAGAACAGCACAACCCCACCTCACTCTCCTGTTAAAAATCATACTCAATTACTCGGAACTCATTGACACAATATCCTGGGGTTTTAACACTTTCTGCCCATTTTTCCCCGTATCACAGCAGTTCCAGAAGTCAGTCACCAGAGAAGTCATAATTATGAAATTATTCTTTACAATTCAGACAGGAATTACGGATTCCTTTTTAAATTATGTACCACACAGGATACTAGCTGGTAAAAAGTGCTACAGTAAACAGGCCCAATAATTTTTGTAGGGCATCCTACTCTGAAGGTTTAAATCTCTGATGAACTGCTTACTCCATCTCTAATTAGCATTAGCACTAATAAACACTGTTTACTATTCAGATTTGCTCATATCCTTATTTTAGATTAACCACTGTTTAATATGTGGTTAAAATTATTCTGCACATCATCAACTGATCTATGTGAAATAGCACAGAGAACAAAAGAAGCTTAATCTTCCATGAAGCTTCAGTCAAGTGAAACTGTACATAATCTAGAGACAGTTTCTTTTTGATAACCTGTCCTTGATACACACGACATGTCCCATATCTCTGTCTCTGCATATTTTGTACCTGTTCATAAAAAATCATGATTATCATTAATTTGCTGGTTTTCACACACACAGGGCCTGATTGTGCAAACCCTGAATGTAGAGCTTGTTACTGTGACCTGTCCTATGGACAGCACTGTGGGCTAACTACCATGATACCAATGGGACCACTCATCATAGCATTATACCCAGGAAGAAAGAAGCGGCCACAGGATTCAGGCTTTGAGTAGTAATTATAATTGCAAACTCCTTGAGGCAGGAACCTGTCATTTTTGTCTGCTAAGTAATGGCACTTCTATGGCATTGTACAAATAAACACATAAATAAATAAATAAATAAATAGTTACAAATTAAGAATAATAGCAATTGACAAAAACTTACTAAATGATAAAGGCAGCAGGATTGCTGGTGACTTACTCACACAAGCAGTCTCAGTGAAGTCTCTGGTTCCCCTGTGGGATTATTCACCTCCGTGAGTGTTCATCAGTGTCAGGGCTCCACGAACAGGCCTTCGTAAAATAAACAAGATTTTCAGGCTAAAGCTCCTGTAGCTTGAAATATTAAATATTATTTTTTTAAAAAATCACATGTAGCAGTATTGTTATTTGTCAAATTGTTATATCCCTTAACAAGTTTGGGCTAGATCCTGGCATGGCTCCATTGAAGTCAGTGGATTTACACCAATTTACTCTAGTTGAGCATATAGCCCTATACCTTTACATACATCTTTTATCGAGATTTCACCCTTCTTGTCATAATATCTGTCTCCCTGGGCCTCCATTTTCATGTATCAGCCCTGATTTTGTATCATAGTGTACTGTATGCACAGTAAATTAAGCATTACAGTAATTCTTCAGTTTCTTGGATGTAACTTTCATTGTCATGAATGGAAGGTTTGTGTGTATCTAGAGAGAAGACTAGTCCCCGTAATTATCCAAATGTAGAAGGAACAAAAACAATATGCTCACCATTTAGTAAAACAAAGTTAAGACTGTACAAGCAAGGCAAAAACAATAAAACCCTTTTTAGTTATACACATTTTATTCCACTAGAGGTCTCTCTCGTAACAGCTTTCCTTCTGCTGGGCTCATTAATTATTTTACTCAAAGGAACAATTCTACCTTTTAGATTGGAATGCCTCACTTTAAGTGTTATGCTAGAGAAAGATATAATGCCTCCTTAGCTTGTTCTCCTGCTGATGAGTAGATGTTGGGTTGACTGAATGAATCATCTTGGATAGTTTAATACACAATGGATATACTTTAGCAAAGAAGTTTGAGCTTTCACCTTGGCTTCCAAAAGGTTGAAAATTTGACCAGATAAAACAATATGCTACAGTAAAAGGTGCCTTACCATTGAGAACCAGGCAGCATGATACTTCAAATTCTCCTAAGGACACCTAGGAGCTGGTATATACTTAGATTCCATAATTGCAAGCATGAACCTTTTCACATTCATTTGTATTTCTTTTTAGGAGAAAAGAAAGCATGTTTTCCCACTTGAGTTGGCCCTAAATGTTTAGTATTTTCCTCTTTCTATCCTGCACCTACTCTTTTTTTAGAAAATGGGAATATTAGTTGAGAGAGATTCTCTCTCTTTTCATTGTATTCTCATTATGAAATGGTAATAAATGATTATTAATAATAATAATAATAATTAATATACAAATTATTTAGATACAATACTTTAATTTTTAAATATTCTTGTAGGTGGTGCCCCCAAGGAACCTCCTAGCTGGCTGAAACACAACAATTAACTAACTTAAAATAGGGATAAGTTATTGTGAGTCATAAAAAACAAAAGAGATGAAGAAAAATGAAAAGAAATGAAAAAGAACCCCCTCCACATAAACAATGCAAACCACGTTTGAACAAAGTATGGGAAAGCGCACTGATATCAGCTGAAAGACTATATAAATATTCATGGGTATAAAGAATTTTCAGATTTCTGAGGAGAAAGGTGGAGAGACAGTTGCAGCTTTCTCAGCACAGGGAGTTGCATGTAAGAGGTAAAGAAGGACATACTGTAGCAAATCAATTCCAACGTTATGCTGGAGGAAGAGTCAGTGTAAGTGAACAGATTCCACCGCTAAACACAGAGGTAGGCATTGTATAACAGTGGGGGGAAACAAAGAAATCTGAATGAATAGCAGTAATATGACACAACCTGGCCAAAATCAGAAGAAAAAGTCATGAAGTTCTGGGGGAAGATATACTGCAACAGTGTTGTGAATTGAGCAAGACAGCATTTTAAGGGGTGTATGATTCCAAAACCACAGAATTCAGGCTGTGCTGAAAGATTTTAAGATGAAGCCTATTTCCTGTAACTAACTGGAAAGTACAGTTACTGTGCAAATATATGCACACCACAATATCTTACTGCGATTGTTAAAAGGTTACGGTATATAGGTCCTGATTCTGATCTCTTATCTCATTTTCACATTGGTGCAACTGGATGATCTCAGTGGAGTTACTTTTGATTTTCAACCCATTGAGATCACACTCAGATGCTTGAAAAGCAAAGGCTTTCTTTGCATATCTTTTATAACTCCAAAGTATTTGTTCAGGATCATGCTGAACTGCAGAAAATACTTCCTTTAAGATTTTTAACGGCCAGACTTTCCACTGCCACGTCATGCCCATCTTTCCAAAATGGGTGTAAAATGCTACAATTCTGATTTTGCAGCATTTTGTACACTGCCTTGGCACAGGTGTAAATAACAGAGGTGCAGGGCAGTGTAATCATTTTTCAGTTATATTTTTAACGTTAAAATATATAATGGCTCAAATCTCAGGCCATGGCATATCCAAAGAGTGACAGGCACAGATGTGAACATCCCTGCTGGACTCCACACCCACACAGGCCTCTGTTTATTCTGAGGCCACCCACATACTGTCATATCACACTGGCCCCAGACAGGATACTTTTGCTTCATTCCTGCGGTGCGGCAGAGAAAGGATCCAACCAGTGGAGGGAGTTGTGTTACCCAGTTCAGCAGCCAGCCAATAGAGGGCTCTTACAGAAAATGGAAGTAGTGTCCTAGGCTAAGAATCTCCTTGAGAGCAGGAGCAGCAAGCCATAGGCAACAGTTTGGAACCTGGACAAGGGAGTAGTTGGGTCTGTCGGTGACCCTACTGAATACAGAGTAGCAGCTTGCAAGGAGGAACGACTGCAGGTGTGATGGAAGGAGACCTGAGCATATCCAGTGCCTCCCTGCTTTAATGTGGTGGGTAGACTCCTGCTCATTTGCCTGACAGACGGGGAGACTGAAGGTGCAGCCCACAGAGAACTCCTGCCTGTGAGCTCTAGCAGGTACGCAGGCTGGGACCTGGCAGATCAATCTTCCCATCGCGTCGCCAAGGTAGGAGGACATAGCAGCTTTGCTAATCCACCGCTCTTGCATCAGGAGACCATTTTATTTAAAAGCCCTGTTAGGGACCCAGTTCAGTCCATCTCTACACCTCCTTGAGCAATTCTATTGTAGCCTCACAGCTGCAGTCCTCCCTATGGTTCCAGGAAAGGGAGAGAAGGCCCAGGATTATTATTCATCCTTTGTAGTGTTCTATACTATGACAGTAGCCCTGAGAGGCCCCCGTTGAGAGCATAGCCCCTTTGTGTTAGGCCCCATGCAACACTAGGTAAGAGACAGTCCCTGACCCAACAAGCTTACATGTAAGTAGACAATACAAACAGAAGATGGGAGGGGAAACAGACCCAGAGAGGTGAAGTAGTCACATCCAGATCTCCTGCCCTACCTCCTGACCATGCTGCCATTCACAGGATCTGTGGAGGTTTTGTTCTTGGGGCGTGAAAAAAGCATGCCCAGTGCCTCCCTGATTCAGTGTGGAGGGTAGATTCCTGCTTCTCTGCCTGATGTAGACTAAGGCTGAAGTTGACCCCTTTGAGCAGCTTTGCACTACCCACTGCCCTCTTGCAGGTGGGCTGATTATCGGGCTGGTTTGCTTAATGCAGGACCAGATTATGCTGCAGCAAGGGGCAGGGCTAAAGTAAGCGGGGGGGAGTATGGAAAGTACTTAGCTCTCTCTGCTCTGCTAAAAGCAGAGGGAACCCCCCCCCCCATTTGTTTCCCTTAGTTTGGTGGAGCAGTACATGCCTACAACTCCCTCTGATCCTTAATTATTGCAGTTAGACTCCCTTCTCCTCTTTCAATCTACTTTAACCACTCATAAGGGCCTAACCACACCCCTCAATGCTACATAAAGTGCAGCCATGGCCCCCACATTTTTAACTGGATTCTAATTAGGCTAATGCTATAAATTAGGAAAGTGGGAGAGAGCTTTATTATCTCTGGATGTGCCCTTGTTCTTCAGACCCTTCATATGGTGTCAGTAATCACTAAGGTTTTCAGTTAGCCTATTCCTGTGATGTGCACTGTTTTTAATATTTACTTAGGACCACACAAAAAAAGCTGCCAGTTTGGGAGGTTTTATGGGTGACAAATCTTTAATAACTGTGCCAATCAAGTCTTTAATATCACTGACATCACTTATTTAATGGGCTGCTACTACAGAGTCTAGAGTGAGGGGTGACTTTTGGCTGGACAGGAGACCACCAAAGGTGGATGTTTCACGGGGGCATCACCAACTCTTAGAAGAATTCCACTGCAGGAGGATGATTTTTGGTGAAAGGGCTTCCATGCTAGAGGACAACATTTTTTAACTAGGGATAGTAAGAAAAGGCTTTCTGGCTCCAGAATTCCATCCAGGGAACATAGGCTGTGAAAGGAAGGAAGCTAGCCAGGAGACAAGTCCTGCTTTAGCAAGGAGGAGGAAGAAAAATTTGGAGGAGTAATGTAGGGGAAAGAAAAGCAACCCAAGGAGTGAGGAAGGAAAAGAGAAGATCCGTCACTTGGCTGATTTGAAGCATAGGGTGCCAGAAAACATCTTTTCCAATATCACTAACACATGGGGGGAGGGATAGCTCAGTGGTTTGAGCATTGGCCTGCTAAACCCCAGGGTTGTGAGTTCAATCCTTGAGGGGGCCATTTGGAATGAGGGCAAAAATTGGGGATTGGTCCTGCTTTGAGCAGGGGGCTGGACTAGATGGCCTCCTGAGGTCCCTTCCAATGCTGGTTTTCTATTATTTTATGCAAACTGCCCTGCAACGGAGTTAGGAGTTTTCTGAACCTAGGCTACTTCCTATTTGAAGGGGAGATTACCTGCTTCTCCCCTGACCCCCAGTGGCTGTGCCATATCAAATCAGGCATTCTCCAATTATCTTCTTCCTCCTTCACATTTCCCAGCACATAAAGGAGAAAAGTTCTAGGTTGGTAGTAATTCCTTTGCGTGCCAGGAGTGAGGTGAAATAGTCCAAGTGTAGGTGCTATAAATCTAAGAGTCAGGCTCTGTGGAACATAAGAGGCAGGAAGCGAGCTCATTTCCATCAGCTCTTTACCCCACCCCCTTAGGGAGCTTCACAACTTGCTTCAAAGGATCAGGGTTTTTTGTTTTTTTTTTCCACAGAAGGCTAAACTTTCTGCTTATGCAGCCTACACCATTGACCTTCTGAGCAGGCCCTAAAAGTGTTCCCAGTTTTCCTTTGAAATACTGTATTGCCGTTCTGTTGGTTAGGATTTTCACCAATAAGTTTGATAACAGAGTGATTTACAGCTAGCGATAAAGCTTTTGAGCTCATGCAGTATCTGTGCTATACGATGACTCCCCATTCGCCAATCAGATTATGTAGAGCTCTGCATATATGTAGTAAGAGCAGACTGTTGCAGTTGAGTTCCACTGTGAGACTCAGGGAACAAAATTTTGCCATAATTATAATTTTGTCTTTAAAGAAATATTATGATATGAATCCTTTCCTGATTTGAATCATTCTAAGGAGATCCTATATCTACTACTTTTGCCCTGATTTCCAGTTTTGAAGATTACCAATGTTGTTGGTTGAATTACCGTAGAAACCTCCCTAGGTAGCTTTCAACTCAAAAGATATATGGAATGCCAGTATATTTATATGATTTCTGAAGAGCGTATGTGCTTATGTGTCTGTGCGTGTGTTCGTGCTGAACTTTAAAAAGTTCTTTGTCAGTAGCTGATGCATAAAGTAAATGGCTTTGTTTACAGCAAAATGGTGGCATAAATAAATAGGAATAGCAAATCAAAACAATTGCCTTCAGCAGCCAGCATTGTAAATCATACACAAGCTGTCATCATGACTTGAAACACGTCTGCATATTTAGTACCATGTTTGGCTTGTCTAATCAGAACAATATGTAAACTGTTCGTGCACAGGAGAGCTTGCCAAGCCAAAATTATTTACAAGTTACATTTTGTGTTTCTGGAAATTTTCAAAAAAGAAAATATTTCAACTGTGAATATGTGAGGAAGCCAACATATTGGTCAGAGTAATCAGACAAACACCGACAATGTTTTGTTCTTTGACAATATGTTGCACTAGATCTCCAGCTTGTGTAAATCAGAATAGTTTTATTGAAGCCAGTTAAACTACGCAGATTTACACCAGCTCCAATCTGACCTAAGTGTTACTTTCTGTTAAATCAGATGAACGTAAACAAAATATTTAAAGCACACAGATTTTTCAGTTTGCATTCATTTTTCAAACCACTGTATCTTCCAATTATTTATTCTAATCATAATATTCCTCTCAGTCTCTAGCTTGCAGCCTTTCGAATCTGGATGATTTGCCAGGTTCTCAACTGGTGTAAACTGAAATATTGGTTTGAATGGTGTTACATCAGATGAGGCCAGATTCACACAGAATAGAAATATTTGAAAACAAGAACAAAAATAGAAAGCTGTGATTCTCCTTTCTTTTATTTGGGGGATGGGAGTGGGGAGCCAGGGGTTTCATGGTCCGGAGAAGAGAGGCAGAGCCCCTATTAACAACTCACTCCCAAACATCCCTCAGTAGTAGCCTGTACTGCACCACTTCCACAGTACGTGGAGAGTGTATGGGCTTGGCTGTTTTGTCCACTAGGATTGGGCTTCAGTGGTGAACTAGCCTTCTCTGTTGGGATGAATTTCTCAAGCGGGTCTGGATTGTGCGTTTAAGGTAAAAGACTGCTTTGGAGGTGCCGTAGAGGTGCCCTGAGGAGTCAGCTTTGGGTGGCATTGCAGACAGTGCCCAAGACAAACTGCCTCCCAGAGTTCACAGTGTGAGTGCATACGCAATACCTTCGCCTCAGGAGAGTGCAGCTCTGGTGGAAGGGGATGGGATCTTGGCCACAAGTCAGGTGCGCCTTGCCTCCCTGTGCAGAGAGGAGAGCAAGCAGGGAAAGCTCCTTAAATCCTCCCTCCATTGCAAACCAGCACTAGGGCCAGGTACGAGCTGCCATTAATGTACAAAATAATATTACCATTGATTATAAAGCCAGGAGAAAATTGCAATGCAGCACCAGATTTTATATTATAAATAGTCTGCTATCTTCCTGACAATAAAGAGCACCTTACTGTAGCACAGATGCTTTCCTTGAGTGTTTGCTGTTCACAAATAGGATTTTCTTTTGTTATGAATCCTAGTAGAGGATCCTTTCTAAAATTTCTGATTTCTTTGTAGGCCACACACAATTTAACCATGGTGGGCTACAAGGAATAATATAAGTAGAATTACAATAGCCTCCTTTAAATCATGCCTTGGCACTTGACCATGAACACACGCATACTTGGAGGTTTCCACTTATTAAAAATCCAGCACTTTTTATTGATCAAATTAAATGGTTCAAAATCACAATGAAATAGCACTATTACAGCTGATCTTACCTAGAAAAATATGGCACTAAACCTAATGAGAATGAACTGTTCTGTCTCCATTTTACATACATTTCTGACATCCATATGTGGCTTTACTAAAACTATCTTTGGCCTTTTTAGAAAATCTTAATGTGTATTTAAATGAAAACATAAGTGGACTGCAATCCTCTAAAGTCCTGTATTCAATTAACTTTTTTTTCTCTCCTCAGTAGAAAGATTTGAATTATTGTATATTGTTTTGCTCCCTGAAAGTCTCCAAAATGATTATTGTGATGGTGCCATTTGTGCCACTATGGCTACATTTGTGTCATATTTTTCATTTATAGCTCCTTATTTCAGATTTTTTATGAAGGAGCCATTTAGCAGCCTGGTCCTGCAAAGTCTTAGGCCCCAATCCTGGAAACACTTATACATGTTCTTAATTTTACTACTGCTAGAAATCCCAGTAGTAAAATTAAGCATGTTTGTAATGTTTGCAGGATTGAGGCCTTTGCAGGATTGAGGCCTGGGATTACGTGTGAGTAATCCCACTAGCCTCAGTGGGACTCCTCGCAGTGTGTAAAATTAAGCACATGCCTAAGTCTTTGCAGGATCAGGGCCAAAGTTTGCTTTGGGATGAAACTTGATCTTCTGGGTCTTTGATCACAAGCAAATGATTTTGAGAAGATTGGAAACAATTTGTTTCAGTTGTTATTAAGTCATATAAGTGCAAAATATAGAACTGATGTGATTTTTAAATGCTTTCTTTAGCTCATGAAATTTTAAATAAATTTTTTTAAATGAAATTTCGCAGGTCGTTAGTCTTCAAAAGGCAGACGGATATTCAAGGGTAGTTTGAAATTCTTTGATAAAAAAATTAATTAACTGGTCATGTACACACACACACAGCCACAAGCTAATTTTTATAATAATACATTTAATAAACACATAGATTACTCTATACCTGCAGCAGCCAAATGGACAAGAGATACTGTAAGAGACTTAATGGAGCAGTGGTAGTCCATTGGGGTTAAAACTGTCTACAAGAATTTAAATATGTATTTAAAAGAATAGACCATAGTGGTTCAAAAACCAGCAATGGTTAGGGTTGCCAGGTGTCCAGTTTTCAACCGGAATACCTGGTCGAAAAAGGACCCCGGCGGCTCCGGTCAGCACTGCTAACCAGGCCATTAAAAGTCCAGTTGGCATGGGGCTGGCAGGCTCCCAACCTGTCTCCGTGTGGCTCCCCAGAAGTGGCGACATGTCCCTGTGGCCACTAGGCAGAGGTGCTACCAGGGGGACTCCATGCACTGCCCCTACCCTGAGTACCAGCTCCGCAGCTCCTATTGGGGGTTGGGAACCGTGGCCAATGGGAGTTGCAGAGGTGGCACCTGCGAGTGGAGGCAGCATGCAGAGCTGCCTGGCTGCGCCTCTGCCTAGGGATATGCCTGCAGCTTCCTCGATGCCACCTGAGGTGAGCGCCACCTGCAGCCCACACCCCAAACCCCTCCTGCACCCCAACCCCCTACCCCAACCCTGAGCCCCTTCCTGCACCCAAACCCCCTCCCCCTACCCCAAGTTCCCTCCTGCACCCAAGCTCCCTCCCAGAGCCTGCACCCCCTCCCGCACCCCAACCCCCATTTCCAATCCCTGAGCACCCTCCTGTACCCCAAACCCCCCTCATCCCTGGCCCCACCCCAGAGCCTGCACCCCCAGCTGGAGCCCTCACCCCTACCCACACCCCAACCCCATGCCCCAGCCCAGTGAAAATAAATGAATGAGTGAGGGTGGGGGAGAGCAAGCGACAGAGGGAGAGGGATGGAGTGAGCAGGGGAAGGGCCTTGGAGAAGGGGTGGGGCCTCAGGGAAGGGGTGGGGCCAGAGTGTTCAGTTTTGTGTGATTAGAAAGTTGGCAACCCTAGCTATGGTGTACAAGCTAACTACAGTAGTTGATAGTAAAAATTCAGATTTGCCAACAGTTATCACACAGAGATACCCGAACATACCACAGTTGAGCCAGATACTTAAATAGGGAATAAATGCCTTGTACTACAACCTTTACTCATGCAGTGGTCCTCAGTCACACAAATAATCCTGTTGGCTTTCATAAGGATTGCTCAAAGATCAGATTATGAACCCGTCACTCACATTGCTCAGCAGGTACACAGATAGTCCCATTAAAGTAAAAGAGACTCCTTGTATGAGTAACGGCTCTCCTGTGTAGGTAAAGGGTTCCTGTTCTGGCTCCAAGTGATGAAGGATTTGCAGAATTGCACTCTCCAATTGTAGTGATTATGTGATAAGCATTGGCAAATGCTGACCTTTTAAAATATAGCCACTCCTGTATGCCTCCTCTAAATTAACATGTTACAAAATCCATACTTACCTAATAGACAGTTTTTCTTAAATGCAACAAGTTCATCAAACTGTGGCCCTGATCCTGCAAATGTTTACAGATGTGCATAACTTTACATATCTTAGCAGTGCCATTTACACACATGCTTAAATGTTTGCTGGAATGGAGTCTGATGTTAGATAAACCCGCATTTTTGCATTTAACATATATATGATTTTCCTTTTCTCATACACTTAGGCCCTGAGTATGTGAACTTTTACCTACGTGAGAACTTTTATGTACACCACTAGTCCCATTGACCACAAAGACACTGCTCAAACATGTAAAGTTACTCACACATGTAAGTGTTTGCAAGTTGAGGGCCTCAATTTCCTATCTTTACTGTTTAATATTTAAAACTGAATTCAGAAGTTTTCTTCATTGTGATTAAATACAGGTGAGGAGAAGAGATTTTAGATACATAGTTTCCTTTCATCTTTATTAAAATTTTAGAAAAAAAATTAAACTCTTCACCTTAGAGAGTTTGAGGTATGATAGCGCAATCCAGATGGGAAATACCCAAAGACTTGCATAAAAGAACATGAACTGCAAAGAGGGCTAGAGTTAAAGAAGTTGACAAAGCTGTAATACTAAACTCCGATTTAGTTTCTAGTTGTTTGTTTTTGCAGTGATCACAGGTTTCCATTATAACATTTGCCTTTATGGAAAAACTATGGTAAGACTTGGTTTCCATGGTGACACTTCTCTTTTCATACATATTTATCATTAAAAAGCAGGAAACCCACCCTTTTCTATCAGAGAATGCTATTTTTCGCGCTTAATAATTGAAGTCAAAGCTGATTTATTTTTTATGTCGGTGTCTTATACACATCCCTCTATCAGTGAAAACTCATGCAGTATTACAGTCCTTTTCTTGTAAGTAGTTTATTTCATATATGACTTCAGAAAAACATTCCGAGTTTTTAAAACTGGAGAAGAGTCTGCCTTCCTCCCTCCCCCGACTTCACCACAGGGATTCATGGCTAAGCTTTCAAACTATTTCAGAACACAGGCCTCACTATACACAAAACCTTCCGTTTCATTAATATGGCATGCAAGAATAAAAAACTGCATTTCTAACCCTTGCCAATAATCAGAGAGAACTGAAAGAGCAAGATATTTGACAAAATTAATCTTTTTCAAACAAACCACTTTGCTTTTACCTGGGTTATGGTCTTTTGAAATTGCACTGTAGCTGCTTTTTCTACAGAGCTCAAATATGTACAAAAAAGAATATAAAATATCCCCAATGTCAGATTTACTTTTCTTAAAATCTGCATTTTATGTGTCACTTTCCTAATGTTTCTCAGATGATAAAAGTTAGAAGCACAATCCCAAACAATTTCTCCATTCTTAAGACCCCATGTGGCTGCCTTTTATTAGCTGTGCTTTGTGTTCTGAAGGATAGATACCCTTGTGAAATGTGTTATCTAATTAGTTTTGAATCTAAAAACACAAAGGATAAATGACATAATTAAATATACAAATGCTACTTGAACCTAAACAACGCTTACAGAAATTGAGGTGAGCATCTGAAATGGTTCATCAAGGACAATGAATGTAGTGTATATACCAGTGGTTCTTAACCAGGAGTATGCGGAGGTCTTCCGGGGCATACTCAACTTATCTAGATCAGTGTTTATCAACCTGGGAGTTCTCAACTCCCTTGAGGGCCACAGGACAAGTTTAGTGCGGGTTGCCAGTGCAGAGCAGTAGGGGATGGCAAGCAGGGCAAATGCCCAGGGCCCCACATCACAGGGGGTCCTGAGAAGCTAAGTTACATGCTTCAGCCCCAGGCGTCAGGGCTCGGGCTTCAGACAAGTCTCACAACAAGTGAAAAGCAGGCTCAAGTATCATACTGAAATGTAAGTACAATATTTATATTCCAATAGATTTATTTTATAATTATATAGTAAAAATGAAAAAGTAAGCAGTTTTTCAGTAATAGTGCACTGTGACACTTTTGTATTTTTATGTCTGATTTTGTAAGCAGGTAGTTTCTAAGTGAGGTGAATCTTGAGGTACGCAAGACAAATCTGACTCCAGAAAGGGGTACAATAGTCTGGAAAGGCTGAGAACCATTGTATACTCATGTATATTTTATAGAACAGTTACCCTAAAAAACTTGCCAATTGCCTCAGATAACTTTACTTTAATGTAACATTTAGATACATAACTTTACTTTAGTATTTGCAGCATTCTCTCATCTTTATCTAGAATAAAAAAAGGGATCCTATGAGTCCGTGGAAGGTAGTCTATATCCATGTTTAAGAAGGTGGATGTTGGGCAAGACTGGCTGAATAGCTTTTCATATCTGGGATACCTATTATACAGCTATGGTGAGGTATGTGGTATAAAAACATAGGGATTTTATCATTTAATGACATGGAGTCATTACCACATTAACCAAAAGTGGGACAAGTATTACAGACCACAGTGCAAGTGGATATAAGTATTAAAAAATACCTTGAAATGAGTTACAGCATGCAGTAAATAGCAGTTGTTTCAAACTCTGTTTTGTCACTCAACTCCAGATGCTAGGGTCTGGCATGCGTAGATGAGCTGGATATGGGGGAAATGCATAGGAGAGAAGGAGGGAGGAATCCAGTGGCTGAAGTGGTCTATCTAGCAAGCACCATAAAGCACCATAAAGCACCATAAAGGAAGATCCACAGCAATAGAGTGCCTTCCATCTCCTTCCACACCTAGGTAGCAAGCACTCTAAGAGCAGTCCTCTGTGACACACTGAGAGTGTGGATACCTCTCCCTTTTCCAGTCCCCTTCACTCTTTGGTGCAATTCCACTACTTCAGGGCCCTTCCAGCCTTATTAAATATTATACATTAAATATACATTATATATTAAACATATAAAGAAACAAAACATGTTGGAAAAAACAGTACAAGTGGCTTTATGCAAGGGAAGAGAGAGGGATGAAGTTGAAACTCAGGGCATTTGAAAACCATATCTAGGTAACGTTCAGTAGAAGAACACTTTTTTTACCTGCATGTTTTCCCATTTTAACACCATTTATCCATTTTTTGTTTTCCGACATCCTAACAAAAACATTTAACTTTCCCTTTCTAGCAACTTGGTTGATCACACCATGGGCAGCTGTTTCAGTCTAGGCCTTGGTCATATCTTCTGGATTTATTTATCTTCCAGTGTAGAGCAAAGGTGGTCTTTCATATATGTGCTAATAATGTTTACATTTATAAAATGGAACACAGACTTTCTGTTGAGGTAGAAGATCACAAGGTCAAGGAAACACCGAGATTAGATCTTCTATCTAAGCAGACTGCAATGTAGAGAAACTTTGGAGATCTTGATCGGTAATGCTAATACCCTGCTTTAGAGCCAGAGGCCAAGGCCTTGTGTATCCTATCATTTTTCTTAAAATTATCCTCCAAAATGTCTTTAAATTACCCTTGAGCACTGGAGAAGCGCTAAGCATAGTAACTAGCAATGGGAGCATAGCACAGCCATTGGTGTTATAATCATCGTGAGTATATCTTCTCTGCTAAGTGAAGGTGTGTTTGTCACAGAGATAGGCATATCCATGTTAGCTTTAATCTAGCGAGGATGGGTAACGATTGTAATGAAGATACACAGGCAAGGGCTTGTACTTGTGCTAGATACCTGAACCTGGGCACGTACTTGGGTTGCTAGTTTGTGCTGAAGCACATGCTGCTAGTCTTCACTGCTGCTCTTACTTGTGCTTGCTAGATTAAAACTAGCTCAGATATGCCTACCTGTGCTATAAAACACCTTCACTTTGCAGAGTAGATGTACTCTATATTCCCTAACCCTAGTAGAGCAGAGTTAGGCAATCGAGGGATTAAAATGCCAGTGGCCACTGGCAGCCCATCAACAATACTACTCCCTGTGCTATGATTAGTAGACAGGAATTGGTGGCAATGATTCTGTGAGGAATTTTAAGAAAAATAGTGTAGTGTAGTGTTGTGCTAGTGTAGAGTAGGTTCAAGAAGGATAAAGATTTTTTTAGTAGAAGAAATGCATTTATAAACAGCTAATAAATGATGAATGTAAAAGTCATCATCTTGACTGAATTATCTGGGTAGCAATATACCTAAACAAGTATACTATGCTGCTGAAAATACTCTAGAGAGAAGCTAACTCATGAGTACAGAATTAATTGGTGGATACATCTAACTTATTCAGATATAGTGACATGGGTCCAAAATAAATGGTATGGAACTCAGAAGTTCCTAAGACCTGAACCATGGTAAAAGAGCCAAGATTTTCCTAGGGGGATAGTCACCTTTGTACAAAGGGCCAGCACCAACACTATGAAGTATGCATGGAGTTCTTGCAAACAATCCATGAATATTTGGAGTTTTTACACTATACAGCAGAACCTCGGAGTTATGAACTGACCAGTCACTTCATTTGGAAGCAGAAGTACTCAATCAGGAAAGAGCAGAGATGAGGGGGGGGGAAGCAAATATAGTACAGTACTGTGTTAAACGTCAACTACTAATAAAGGGAAAGCAGAATTTTTCTTCTGCGTAGTAAAGTTGCAAAGCTGTATTAAGTCAATATTCAGTTGTAAACTTTTGAAAGAACCATACCGTTTTGTTCAGTGTTACAAACATTTCAGAGTTACGAACAACCTCCGTTGCTGAGGTGTTTGTAACCCTGAGGTTCTAATGTAGATGATGGACTCAGTCACACAATGTGCTCAGCACCTCTCAGTTTTGGTTCCCAACTGAAGCAAAGTTTGGAATTTAAACATGACTCTAGTCAAAGACATGGATGACTATGACCTTAATTCAGTACCTATTGCACCAGGAGTGCAAAACAGCTGAGATTGTTATGTGTATGTGCAGCACATAGCACAATGGGGCCCTGATCCATGAATGGGGCTTCTAGTACAAGTACAGTAGAACCTGTTTAGCTGAGCCTCCATTATCCAGCTCTCCAGATTAACTGAACCACCAGCCACCCGGGGCTGACAGCGGCTGGGGCTCAGGCTGTCAGCCTTGTGCAGCTGGGACTCGGGGCTGTTAGTCCCAGGCAGCTGGGGTTCGGGGTTGATAATGAGAGCCCCAGCCACCTGGGGCTGACAGCCAGAGCCCCAGCTGCCCATTCTCCTGTTTATCCAGAGTTTTGGTTATCCAATCCGGCCATGGTCCCAATTGGATCAAATAAACAGGGTTCCATGTTATTGTTGTTAAATATTTGATGGAGGAATATTTATCTTGCCTTAATATGTTGAAGATTGCTAAAGATCACACTAAAGAGGAAATTCACCCCTCCCTGCATGAAGTCCGAGTTATTAACCTTTGTGCAGGAAGTTTTGCAGCACTTCTGGGAATGGAGTACACTTCCTTTACCTATGGGCAGGCAACTGAGCTGACCACCATCTCCTGTGCTACTGCTCTGCCTGCCCCTAAATGTTCCCTTCAAAGAGGTTCCCACCAACTGAATCTGCATGATTACAGATTGCTTGGCCCGTCCGCTGGCCTACCCCCAAGAACCATTCTGCGCTGGCGTCATTTGGTTTACAAGGTTAGGAGAGTCTTACATGGTCCATTCATAGGTGGTTGAATTGAAGTCTAAATCATTTAAACCTCTTTTCTGAATTGAAACAAGTATATAAGGTACACCATTGCTGGAGTGCCCAAAACCTACAAAGTCCATGTATCAGAAAGAATGGGGTTGTATAGTTATTGGGATCCTCCAAGACCATCTTCGATTCAGTTCCCAAAACCTCAGTTTGATTCTGGAATTTGTCACTCAGGTACCTTTATTTGGCCTACAGTAACTCTACGCCTAAGCTGAAACACTACGGCAAGGTGAAACGCACGGTATGAATGCAGGGTACATCACAAAGCCAGTTACACAGCAAAGCTTTTCCTTATGTACAGTAACTCCTCACTTAACGTTGTAGTTATGTTCCTGAAAAATGCAACTTTAAGTGAAACGATGTTAAACGAATCCAATTTTCCCAAAAGATTTAATGTAAATGCAGGGGGGTTAGGTTCCAAGGAAATTTTTTTGGGGCAGACAAAAGGCATTATATACTGTACAGTACTGTGGTTGGGAAGTGCCCTTGGCTTAACCCACATAGGCACAGCCCGCTGGAGGCAAGCACGCTAGGAAGCACCTTCGCAGCAGCAGTGGCAGCTTACCCAGAGAAGAACAGGCGCCGACTTTGCTGGGGGATGCTCCAGGCCCGCCTCTTCCCACCCCCACTTCACCTCCTCTCCGGAGCATGCCGCATCCTCACTCCTTCCCCACCCCCAGAAAGTCCTAAGCGCCACCAAACAGCTGTTTGGCGGGCTTAGGACTTTCTGGGAGGCAGGGAGAGGAGTGGAGACACAGCGCTTCCCCGCTCCTCCCCCTCCCTCCCAGAAAGTCCTAAGCGCTGGGAGGAAGGGGGAGGAGGCAAAGAAGAGGAACTTGTGCAATGCTCTCTTGTAAAGTCGCTGCTCTTCCACAAAATCTTACATGCAGTGTACAGAGCAGGCAGCCAAACGATACTATAAGGGAGCATTAAACAACTTTAAACGAGCATGTTCCCTCGTTTAATTTAATTGAGCAGCGACGTAACTTTGAAACAACGTTAAGCGGAAGGATGTTAAGTGAGGAGTTACTGAATTCATGACTATACATTGCATCGTGTGCTTCAGGATTTTCTTGGTTACTTTTCAGGAACCAATCGCTGTACAGCACGCTCTGTCCATAGCTGTTCATGTGTAACCTGATCTCCACATTCCAGGTTTATCTTGTCCATTGTCGCTAGTACCAGGGTGTTCCTGCTTATCTTAGCTAGACTGACTCCAGCCTAATGCTTGTTATATCCTTATTTATAGCTCTCATTGAGAAAGGAGAGCTTACTTATGTCAAGTTATTCATGTCAAGTTATGCCTAACATGGCCTGACCTGGTAGTGACGTAGAGGCTATGTAGGAGACAGTGTCTGCTCTTCTTCTTCTTCAACGCTTAGCTGATCGCCATTTGCTCCATTCCTGTGCAGCCACCAGGGCTTGACAGACCAAGAGTCCAATGTCGGAACAGACTTGAGGCACCCATTTAATAGGGGGTCTGCCTCTGGGCCACCTCCACGCCTCAGTTGGTGGAATTTTACCCCGGAAGTTAAAAGCCACCTGGGGAATGGTGTTTGCAGGAATGTTTCCCATGCTAGATTTCTGATTCCAGCCAGTTTCTAAAAATAACATGAAGGCTGCAGTGAAAACTGATAAAAGTCTGGAAGTACCAGATTACAGTTAGCACAGTTACTGGTCTTCATTCTCAGTTGTTTTAAAGCCCCTTTAAACAGCTCTGACAGTGTAAAGGGGCTTTGAAGTGGGTGTGAATTACATAGTTAAAATAGTTATGTCTGGTTGATCAAAAATAGTGTTGCAATATAAGGCCATGGGAATAAGTATTGTCTAGTCTTGTCTTCTTGTCCTGTACAGGTCTGTAGAATTTCACATAATTGTAGGGTGGTATTAGGTAGGGCACAATCACAGTTTTACTGTATGCACTACACTGTTAGAAACTTATGCTTGAACCAGAAGCTCACATTTCTCAATATAGTAGGTTTTAATGCACAGGATATCAAAATCTAAATTAAATTATTTTTTGTTAAATAAAACCTGAAATTGTCAGAAACACTTTTTATACCATATTCCTAGCTGGTCTCTGTACAGGACCATAGTATTAGAAATATAGCATGTTGTTTAGACAGAGTTTTGTAGATTTGATACAGTAAAAGTCTAAAATTCACTCAATCTAATTCAACTGTTGCATCTTAATTTTAACGTCATTATGCAAAACATACTCAGTTTGAGTAAAAAAGTGACCAGACAGTGGTTTCCTTGCAGTTCTACCTAATCCAGCTGAAGCTGCTTTTAATAGCCATAATTGGTGATTTTCTAGAGCAAGGGTCTTACTCAGATCAATGACAGTAGCTTGTGTATATTGATTACAAACCATGCCTATGAAAATATCATTTGTTACCTTGGGAATAATAGTGGATGAACAGGCTAACACCAAATTGGATGGGATCGATATGTTGCATGTAGGTAAAAAGAAGCATGTTATCTGAGAGAGCATCATTTTTTCATGGGCTCTGGGCAAAACACAAAATGAAAAAAAACACACTAGGTCAGTCATTCAATTGTTAAACTCCTGTGTTTGTTTTCTAGAAAATTCTGAATCAAGTACATGTTGTGTAGTTCATTTTTCAACCAGAGAGAAAAAATAAGAATTCCCTAATCCTTGTTAAACTATGCAAGGCATAGCCATTATAAATAGAAGAAAAAAACCAGCAACATTCACTAGCATTCCACTCGTGTATGTACTGTTACAGAAATGTAAGATAATGTATCCTCTTTTGAACACTTACTGTTGCGTAGGCATGTGCTGAGCTACCCACAGGTGATCTGTGAATTATATGTGGGGCTAGACAACCCCCAACACCTATTAAAGCTATATATAAATCCCATTCAACTCCCCTCCCCAAAACTCCTAGAAATTAGGAATAAAAATAGAGACACAGAAATCATATACAAATATGTTTCTTTGGAAGCACATATCTTAAAAAGCTATTTCTTCACCTAACCCTGGACTTGAGCAAAAGGGATTGACTAGCTTTGTAGGCCTGACTGTGGGATGGCAGGAAGACGGCAAGCGTAATGAAGTAGTAACCATTACAGTTCACACCAAGGATATTTCAAGGAAGAAGAGGTTCCCAAAAATGAAAAGAGACCTAAAGACTGCATACTTTTAGCAGATCTATATCTTAAGGTTCAGACCCCTGGGGAGCAGAGGGTATCCCAAAGTCTGCAGTAGCAGACAGAGAGGTTCCTGGCAGTGTGCCTTCAATATGGCCATGCTGGAGGAAGTTAGAGAAGGGGCTGGAGGCCCTGGAGTCAATATGGAGGCTCGGGGTCGCTATGCAGACAATTCTGAATCGCCAGCAGACCCCTTGAAACCTGAACAGTTATTGGGATTTGTAGGTTCTGTGGGTCAATCCCTTGCTTGTTCCAGGAGTACGGAAGAGGGGGGCAAATCCTACCTCCTGTAGAACAATCTGTTGGAAACTGTGGATTTTTTCCCTCTTTGTTTGGTTTCTTCCATTGTTTTTTGTTTTCTGCAGCAGGGCCTGATATGCTAGGTAGGTTAGCGAATTGCGATAACTGTGGTTTCTGATACTAACTGGCTATCAGTTGTGCACCAGCTAGTCTGTGCTAAAACAACCTATAATTTTAGTTAGGCCAACCTCCTTTCCTCTCTCCTGCTTGTTTGATTTATCCACTGGTCATGTCTTGTCTTTTAAACTGTAAACAATTTGGGGCAGGAACTGTCCTTTGCTATGTGTTTGTACAGTGCCTAGTATAATGGCGCCCTATGTAATTGAGGCCTCTAGACACAAATATAATTATAATAATATTTTTTATTATACAGTGTTTAAATGAACTAGAACAATGATCTGAATACAGAGACATAACCGATTGCCTTTTTCAGGAATCTTTTTATTAGATCTGCATCGTAGTAAATTTTGATATCATTTTGTCCAGGAAAGTCCTTCAGCATAGGCCATTTTTTTTTTATCGTGCAGCCCTGTGAAGTGTACAGTGCTGCCAAATCTTGTGATTTGACCATGAGTCCTGTGCTATATGGTGCTTTCCTTAAAATTCCAGTTCCTTGATTAAAGAGACTCTCTGCTCTCTTAAAACAAAAAGTAACGTTCTGGCTCTCACACGTGTGGAGAAAAGTTTGAAAATATGACTTGAGTGCCCCCTGCAGGTACAGAAACCAGAAGGCAAATGAAAGCCTCCGCACAGGGGTTTGTTTTTTTTAAATCTCATGATTTTGAAACCACTCTCCTGATTTTTGAGAGTGTGGGGCTGGTAATATTGAGTGTAACTGTGGCTGTTGTAAAAACAGAAGAAATTGCTTACTTCTCAATCATATTATCTTGAAATATTACAACCCTAGGAACAGACATAATCCTAACAGCCTGCACTTCTTTTAGATATTGTTTCCAGCAGTGACGGGATGACTACAGAATAAAAGCCTTTCTACTTCATTAGTGAAGACCACTGTGTCATCACAGAGTTTGCAAATTATCTGCTGCTACTTCAGATAAATACTTCTCCGCAGTGCAGATCCCCTAAATATTTTAGATAGATGAAATAAACCAGTTGCACTTACACAGACGGGGGAAAAAATACCTGAAAAGAGGAAAACACAAATACTACTGAGGCTTATGGACTTTGTAGCTTAAAGTAAACAAGTAGCTAAAATGTTAATCCTTTGTTTGTTTAAAACAATGAAGGTCACGAAAACACTTCACAGTGCAGAATCTGGCACATGCTGGAGGAGTGGGGGCCTCATCAGCAGAGGAACCATTGTTGGTATTAGTTTGCTAAACTGGATTCATGCTGCTTTCTGCGTCAGCTGCTTTTCCTTTGTTTCTAAACATTAGACAAAACTAGCTTTCCTAGCTTTGTTTTCAGGCAACATGATTAAAACAAGACGCTGACTACATTGCAAAGAGCAAATACAGGCTGTCTCGGAAAATTAACACCCTTATTATATGGTTCAGGTTTTAAATCAAAATTGACAAATAAGAGTGGCACACTACTGTATATGAACCATAGGGCAGTTTTTACATATATAAACACAAATTAGCATTTCACATCAATTTGTTAATTTAATTAGATATTTTCAGCAATTTTTCAATATTACTTAAGTGGAACGCCCATATTTAAAGCTTTTATGTGAAGGTCACATGGGCAAATCTTGTTTTGCCAGGTGGACTGTCTACAGTGTACAGAGTCTTGATAAAAACCAGCTGCAACTGCCTGATACTGGTTAAGACTGAAAAATCAGACTGTGCAAACAAATATATCTTGGCCCTCGATACTTGCCACATCTGCCAACAATTAGTTATATATCAGAACTAGAAAGAGGCACAGAATAAACAAGATCTGATTTCAGAATAAGCAAATAAACAAGGGGCTCCGCATCATTATTCATCAAGTGGATGTGGAATTACCTAACTTGGAAGCTTAGACTTGGAACTGTCAATCCTGGAGGTTTAACTAAACGCATTCGGTAACAAAAGATCTGATTGACGAATACTTTGCAGATGCCCTGGGAGCAAAGGGCCTGCTTGTCTGTTCAAGAGTTCCACCCAAACTGTCAATTGGGATGCTTATGTATCTTTGGGATGCTTATGCATCTTTCATAGTAGTTTGGAAGTACCATCTCTAAAGTGTACTCTAAAGTATGCCTAACAATGTTGTTATGCAGTGTTGTTCTAGCCATGTTTGTCCAAGGATATTAGAGAGACAAGATGTAATACTGGAATTACACAACATTGTTAGAGAGACAACGTGGGTGAGGTAATATCTTTTATTAGATCAACTTCTGTTGATGAGAGAGACAAGCTTTGGAGCTTACAGAGAGCTCTTCAGAAAGAAAGAAAGAAAGAAAGCTTGTCTCTCTCGCCAACAGAAGTTGGTCCAATAAAAGATATTACCTCACCCTCCTTGTCTCTTTAACAATGTAGGTTTCAGAGTAGCATCCGTGTTAGTCTGTATTCGCAAAAAGAAAAGGAGTACTTGTGGCACCTTAGAGACTAACCAATTTATTTGAGCATGAGCTTTCGTGAGCTACAGCTCACTTCATCGGATGCATACGGTGGAAAATACAGTGGGGAGATTTATATACACAGAGAATATGAAACAATGGGTGTTACCATACACACTGTAAGGACAGTGATCAGGTAAGGTGATTGATTACCAGCAGGAGACCGGGTGGGAAAAAACCTTTTGTAGTGGTAATCAAGGTGGGCCATTTCCAGCAGTTGACAAGAACGTCTGAGGAACAGCAGGGGGCAGGGGGAATAAACATGGGGAAATAGGAAGTGGATCTTTTGTATGGACTGGTCCAGGCTGAGGTTGATGGTGGGATGGAAATTGTCGAAATCATGGTAGAATTCCTCAAGGGCTTCTTTTCCATGGGTCCAGATGATGAAGATGTCATCAATGCAGCGCATTGTAGGTGTTTGTCTCTGTCTCTGTCCCCTAATGCCCCTACTCTACTTGTGCTACGTTGATGACATCTTCATCACCTGGACCCATGGAAAAGAAGCCCTTGAGGAATTCCACCATGATTTCAACAATTTCCATCCCACCATCAACCTCAGCCTGGACCAGTCCACACAACAGATCCACTTCCTGGACACTACGGTGATAATAAGCGATGGTCACATAAACACCACCCTATACCGGAAACCTACTGACCGCTATTCCTACCTACATGCCTCCAGCTTTCATCCAGACCACACCACACGATCCATTGTCTACAGCTAAGCTCTACGATACAACCGCATTTGCTCCAACCCCTCAGACAGAGGCAAACACCAACAAGATCTCTATCAAGCGTTCTTACAACTACAGTACCCACCTGCTGAAGTGAAGAAACAGATTGACAGAGCCAGAAGAGTACCCAGAAGTCACCTACTACAGGACAGGCCCAACAAAGAAAATAACAGAACGCCACTAGCCATCACCTTCAGACCCAACTAAAACCTCTCCAACACATCATGAAGGATCTACAACCTATCCTGAAGGACGACCCATCGCTCTCACAGATCTTGGGAGACAGGCCAGTCCTTGCTTACAGACAGCCCCCCAACCTGAAGCAACTACTCACAAGCAACCACACACCACACAACAGAACCACTAACCCAGGAACCTATCCTTGCAACAAAGCCCGTTGCCAATTGTGTCCACATATCTATTCAGGGGACACCATCACAGGACCTAATCACATCAGCCACAATACCAGAGGCTCGTTCACTTGCACATCTACCAATGTGATATATGCCATCATGTGCCAGCAATGCCCCTCTGCCGTGTACATTGGTCAAACTGGACAGTCTCTACGTAAAAGAATAAATGGTCAAGAATTATGACATTCAAAAACCAGTCAGAGAACACTTCAGTCTCTTTGGTCACTCGATTACAGACCTAAAAGTGGCAATTCTTCAACAAAAAAACTTCAAAAACAGATTCCAATGAGAGACTGATGAATTGGAATTAATTTGCAAACTGGATACAATTAACTTAGGCTTGAATAAAAACTGGGAGTGGATGGGTCATTACACAAAGTAAAACTATTTCCCCATGTTTATTCCCCCCCTTCCCCCCGCTGTTCCTCAGATGTTCTTGTCAGCTGCTGAAAATGGCCCACCTTGATTATCACTACAAAAGCTTCCCCCCGCCCCGCTCTCCTGCTGGTAATAGCTCACCTTACCTGATCACTGTCCTTACAGTGTGTATGGTAACACTCATTGTTTCATGTTCTCTGTGTATATAAATCTCCCCACTGTATTTTCCACTGAATGCATCCGATGAAGTGAGCTGTAGCTCACAAAAGCTTATGCTCAAATAAATTGGTTAGTCTCTAAGGTGCCACTAGTTCTCCTTAACAATGTTGTATAATTCCAGTATTTCTAGAAATACTGGTCTCAAGGAAGTTGCTTTAGGAACATAATTGTTCACGACGAGAAACTGAGCCACAGGGGTACTTGACTTGCCGAAACTAGACAGTTGTAGTGGCTGTGAGAAATGCCCAGGTGTCTTGGCTCTAACCACTGTCTTTTCAGCAAACAGTTGCCGGTTTTCAAAGTTTTCCAGTTTGTTTATAGTGTTGTTGTAGTTGTGTTGGTCCCAAAAGGTCCCACCTTGTCTCTGTAAAGTTTTCCAGGGCATTGTGACCTAATTCTAAAGATAATGCAAATGGAACAAAGGTTTCAATAATCATAAATTATGTAATGAAAATAAAATTGACAAATAATAGGTCAGGTTTACTTTACTATCCAGCCAAAGCAAGTCTTTCTGATATTCTGTTTCACTTGAAAGATTGTATTCAATTAAAATCAAAGCAGAAAGGAATTTTATTAGCTGCATGCAATGTGGGATATGATATAATGACCTTCATTCAAACCCCCAATCATTAAAACTCTCTAACTGGTGACCAGGGAGGGCTTCAAATTCAGGCCCAACAGCTGCAAAATATGAATAAAAACTATAGCTTAATTGAATCTATGATTCTAAGTCTTAATACACAAATGGAATGAGGAACATAAGCGAGTGGAAAAAAAGCTCTCACTCTAATCTATTACATTTATTTTGAATAATTCTCCAGCCCTGTTATGGTGGTAAAACCTAGAAAGACATTGCACAATATCAGTTCTGCCTGATGCCCCAGTTTTATTCTCTTGAATGAGATAATTAACATTTGGTTTATGAAAAAGTTACATACGAAATATACTGATCCCACCAAAGAAAGAACAAACTCTTCTGGAGGCTATTGCTCTCATCTTCTGTAAAACACACTTTTTATATTGGGCCAGATTCTGATCTCAGTTATGCTATTGCAAATCAAGAGTTAATACACTCTAGAGACCGACCATTCTCCCAGAAGTGTGTGAGAGGAGATACTCTGAAGACATAGTTTTGAGCCCATTTGGATGTGGATGATGCTCAGCCATCTCCACACCAGTGTTTCCAGGAGCCCATCATGGGTACTCAGGATCCATTCATATGTCCTGATACTACAGTTTATTGAAATCGACAGAATGACTTCTGTTGACTTCAACCAGCTTTGGGTGAGCTCTTAGAGAGCAAGTGAGCCATGGCCAATACTAAGTGGGATCTGTATTGTCCTTCCCAAACCCTCTGGAGAACCCATTCTAAGCAGAGAATCTTCTCATTAGGGAACAACCATTAAAAAGGGAAGTTACAGGGGTAACTGCTTGTTTGGAGTATTCTGGCTTCCCAGAGGCTGCAAAGCTAATGTCGAAACACAGGACCTTGTGTCTTGTGGCACGTGTGGGTATGCAGGGGCAGGTGACCATGGAGAAGAAGCTGGAGCTCCAGTGGCCTCTCTGGTGGAAGATATTGAAGAAGCCTCCACAAGGGGATACTCATGGAGATTTCTCTCCCAGAAACTCTCCATATCTTTTTCCACACAAGGTAACACTATTTTCCAGAAGTTGATCCTTTGTTTTTAAATTGAGTAATAAGAAGATATAAAAAAGTACAATAGAACCTCAGAGTTCCAAGCACCTTGGGAATGGAGGTTGTTGGTGACTCTGAACAAAACGCTATGGTTGTTCTTTCAAAAGTTTACAACTGAACATTGACTTAGTACAGCTTTGAAACTTTATTATGCAGAAGAAAAATGCTGCTTTCCCTTTTTTTTTAGTAGTTTACGTTTAACACAGTACTGTACTGTATTTACTCTTTTTGTTTGTTTGTTTTGTTTTGTTTTGTCTTCCGGTTCCAAATGAAGTGGGTGGTTGACTGGTCAGTTCATAACTCTGGGGTTTGTAACTTGGAGGTTCTACTGTGCTAATCAGATTCCTGGCTAGGTTGATACTGCTTTGAAAACTCACTGATATGCACTGAAATATTTTCTGGGCTAATTAAAAAAATCTTTTTTTTTCTTATTAACACTATTTAACCAGCTCAGCTGAAGCTGTTTTTTTTTTAAAAAAAATTCAGAAACTGGAAATGAACTCAATAAAAAGTGAATTAGCATTTCGTTGACATATATGTTTAACATGGATGTATTTATACAGTACAATATACTTACTATATTACTATAAGTCATTAACATATGTACCTATTGTATGTATTTTGATGTTGTAACATAGTAGGTATGTCAAATGCTAAGTAAATATAATTATTCCTAATATGTTGTGCTCCTAAACAACCAGTTATTAGATGCACATAACTTATGCACAAAATACTTGCCCATAGAAAGTCTGTGAATTTCTCATGATATATCACTGTGGCCTGGACCAAGGGGATATTAACTGTCAGGGAAGGCCTTGTAAAGTTATTTTTGGTCTTACATAGCCTCCAGACCTGACCTTTTCTCTTTAGAGTCAGGGATTCTGCCCAATGCTGCCAGAGTCCTGGTACTGATATTGGGGGGGCGGGGGGTCATATTGAGCATGCTCAAGTGCTGTCATAGCATCCTACTGTACTGTGCAAGTTCTTTTCTGTCATGCCCAAAACAAAATCACCAGTGTGAAAAATGAAATGTATTTGTATAAATCATTGAAACAGTTGTAAGCAATGTGTACATTCTTAAAAATCCATGGTAGTCTGTGTACAGCTCTTCAACAGAAAGATGTCAGGCTGATTATTTACTAAAAATAGTTTGACCAGTTTTATTATAGATAATGTTTACTTGGCCATATGTCAATTGCCAAGGAAATTCACAGTGTATGCACATTCTAGAATTTTTCCTACAAGAAAAGGCAGTCTGGGTAGAAGCTTTGCTTGGATGGAAGTGAAGTCCTTGGCTTATCAGGCAAGTTGGTAAATGGATTGAAAGGCTATATGATTAGTTTAAAGAATCACTTTTCCCTCCCAGGTTGTAAGGACCAGTATGTAGATGTGACTGCTCAAGCTATAAAGACATAGCATCTCCAGTTCACAAAACAAGTTGGTACCAAGACAATCTTCATTTGTCTAAGGACACCCTCTAGGTAGGATTCTTACTCCTGAGTCTTAGCTCCTTAGTGAAAGACTGGTAGAAAAAAACTCTCCTAGCTCTTAAGCTTTCTACCTTTGAGGACAGTGGTAGCAGGGCAGAATGCAAGTAAAATTCCCTTTTGACTGTAGTGTACAACCCCTTCTGGGCTTAAATGCTACATTCTGGATGTTTCAGCCAGCTCCTTGTTGACTGTGGTTGGCAAAAGAGTTTCCACACGAGCAAAAAACCAGTACTCTTAAGCTGATTTTCAGTTGAAACTAGTCTGGGAATCTACCAGGGCCACTGCTAACAGATAACTGAGCCAAGAAACCCCATTCAATATGGTTGCCATGCCCTTGCACTCTATTTTGAACCAGCTGATGAGTAGCATGTAGAAGATCCTTCACACAACTACCCCAGTCTAATGGAAAAAAAGGTATGTCCTCCTCAAGGGTGCTGTTGATTGTGTCCAGCCCTTCTCATGAGTGACTGGTGGTGGTGGCTGTAATGGCGAGAACAGTGGTTCCCAAACTGGGTTTCATGAACCCCTGGGAGTTCACAAAATGTTACAGGGGGTTCTTGGGAAAAAATCCCCTAATGGCGGACAGAGCTGTCCCTAGGGACCCCGGGCAACATGGGGCCAGCAGCCTGGAGCCCCTGGACTTCCAATAGCTAACCAGATCAAAGCAAGCATATCTCTCACACTGAGGAGATTTAAACTTCAAGACTCCTTATAAGAAATGGAAAGGGAGGTGGATTTTTTTTCTGTTTTTAAAATTAAATAGGCAGCTAGTATTGTTTTTAAAATTATTATGAAGAACAAGTTTAAGCTTTGTTGTAACGTGCGTTGTTTGCCTGGACTGCTCAAGACCTGAATGCTTGTGTAGGAGGAACTCTTTGAGTTGGCTTCTTAAAAACCTTCATGTTGTTTCACATCTGATACTCCTTGATGAAACACAGGAGCCTTGTCTTATAACAGGCTTATTCAAAGTGATACAAACTACGAAAGTGAGATCTTGGAAGAGTGTTGCCTTTTTCATAATGTAATAAAATACTGTAATGATACATAATAATTAATAATAAATAGTGTGTAATAAGCATGTCATAAAAACAAATTTTATATTTCCAAGATCATTGCTTTTATAATTTATATTCAGGTAAAGGAGAAAATCCCTGGAAATATTCATTTTTAGGAGAGGGTTTGCGAAACTTGACATTTTAGCGAAAGGGGTTCACAGGTTGTTAAAGTTTGGGAACCACTGGGCTAAAAGGAAGATCAGGCACATTTATGTTGCTGCACCCCAGAATCCTGACCTATGGTGCTAGGATTTGTTTGGTATAAAGGTTCACCAGTCTGCATCCATGGTCATAGGCCTTTCTGGCCAAAGGTAAAGTACAGCCTGATCTCTTCCCCAAGAAAAAAGCCAGGAACTTGAGAAGCTGATCCGTGAGGGTGTAGACCAAGGCCAGTATCATGTGTGGGTGGCTTTTGATACAGATGATACAGTGACAAAGTTTGCTGACTCAGGGGTGGACACCTGAGGACTGCTTAGCTGGGATATTATTCCAAATACTCCATATACTTCGTGATAACCACAATGACAATCATGCATCTTAGAGAACTGAATCAATATCTGGTCAAGTAAAGACTCAAGATGATCAGCTCTTCTATAGGAAGGCAATTCACTTTGTGTACCCTGTAGATATGTATAAATACATAGGCATACTTTCTAAACACCAACTCATAGTGACTGAGGATACATCCATCCTGGGATCCAAATTTTACCAGGGCAAGGTGATCCAGATTGATCTATGGTTCCTCTTGAAGATGGTGTCAAAGTTCTACCTTAATAAGTCAGTTGTCACCATTCTTCTCAAGACCACATGCCCGTTCGGATAAGGTTCTGTTCTATATGCTCAGTATCAAAAGAAGCAATCTTTTCACAACACTGGTGCTATTTTTATCAGCCAAGGGGTAGAGGAACTATGAGTGGATTCTAGAAGTTCTGTTCTGGGAGTGGCTCTGTGAAGTTCCATTTTATCATCTTTTCGAGAATGAAGCAAACTGATAACAAAGCTCCTGTGTGAGTTCCACTTCCAAACATGTCCTAAGTAGTCTGCTGGTTTAAGAGGGATAATATTCCTTTTCATGTATCTGTTTAGTGGTCATAGAATATGCTAGAACAACAACCCTATAGACCGAAATCCTGTGTTCATGCACAAAACAGGTGCAGCTGTTGAAGAAGCTATACAAGAATCTATACCCCAACTTCTCCCAGAGATATGTCTTAGTTTTGTTCTACAGGGATTTGAGGTGGGAGGAGAGGTCAGTCTCCACAGACATTCAGTTTTTGTCCTCCCTGCTGAGACAGCCGCAAGGATGCCAACTTTAAATTGTGCCACGTGTGGTGCAGTGATGTGGGCACTTGTACAAAGGGAACTGGACTGGGAATAGCAACTCACTGCACACAAGCCACCCAAAAGCCTTGAAATGATAATAAGGTTCAGGCTCGACTGATTTGAGCTGGATTCAAATTGACAGGTGAAAAACTCCAAACCCTTTACTAATCCCAAGCCAAGATTTCCCTTTGCTTTCCAATGCCTATATTTTTAAGGTCAGAAGCATGACCAGCCAAACTTTTATCATATGCTGCTGTGCTGGTTGATAGGTTGTTTTTGTCCTGGACCTGCAGCAAGAAAGGCAAGATGCAAGGGATGTGGTTTAAGTAGGCTACAACTCTCTGCCATTGAGGATGCAGAGGTTCTATATATCAAACTTGTCTATCTACGAACTTATAACTCGTGTGAATAATGGATTTTTCAGTTTGCTGGCAATTACAAAAAAGAAAAAGAAAAATTGTTTTGGGTCAAACTGAAATGAAATATTTTGAAGCTACTGGGGAATTGAACAGTTCAAAAAATATTTTGGACCAGACTAATTGGCTTGTTTTGACAAAATCAGAACATTTTGATTTTGAGCATTTTAAAATATTCTTGTTTTGTAATAAAATTAAAGGAAATTTTGAAATGAAAAGTTGTTTCAAATTAAAAAATTGAAATGTTTTGTTTAAAAAATGTTGAAATGTGTTTTTTTTTTCAGTATTTTTAAGGCATTTTTAACCAAAGCAATTTGGTGAAAGTGACAAATTCACGAAACAATTTAGTATTACTAAATCTACATTTTTTGCTACACAAAAATTTGGTATCTTCCAAGTATTTAAAAATAATTTCCTTCCCAGCCTATAGGAGAAAAGGTTTGATTCATTTGTAAGTGTTTTTAAAAATAGTTTGGTGTGTGTGTGTATGTGTGTGTATTATGTGGCTAAATGTATGTTTGTAAATAATTTTATTGAAGAAAAAATAAATAAAAATGAGCTTTGCCTTTAGTTCTGAATGGAGTTAGTTCCATGGTCATTGTCAGTGAGTTCATAGGCTAGTTCCAGATCCCCTAAAAGTTCAGAAACCTGCACTTGAAAGCCTCCCCCTACTCGTCAATGTAATGGTGCATGTGGTGACTAAAGAGAATGAATACCAACTTCAGGGCAGACTATTAAGAACCAGGGCACAAACTCCAAATTTGGTTATGAATTCTGTATTAGATTTCACCAAACAATTACAGTAACTCCTCACTTAAAGTCATCCCGGTTAACGTTGTTTCTTTGTTACGTTGCTGATAAATTAGGGAACATGCTCATTTAAAGTTGTGCAATGCTCCCTTATAACATCATTTGGCAGCCGCCTGCTTTGTCCACTCCTTGCAGGAAGAGCAGCCCTTTGCAGCTAGCTGATGGGGCTTGGAACCAAGGTGGACTGGCAGCCCCCCATCAGCTCCCAACTCCCCTACGTTCCCTGTGTGGCAGCCGCCCAGCAGGCTATCAATTGCCAGCAGTTCAGCTGTCCCTCCCCACACTGCTCTGTGCTGTTCCTGCCCTCTGCCTTGGAGCTGCTCTCCAGAGCCTCCTGCTTGTTGGGGAGGGGGTAGGAGCCGGGGGCTAGTGTCAGGGTGTCCCCCTCCCCCTGCTCCTGCACCCCGCTTATCCCATCTCCATAGAGCAGGGGAACACGCGACAGGATGGAGGGAGCTTCCTGGAAGCAGCTGCTGTGGTCTCAGCTTGCTGATTAATTTAACAAAGCAGTGTACTTAAGAGTGGGTCAGCGTACTTAAAGGGGAAATGCGCATCTCTCTCTCTCTCACACACACACAGGGTGTGTGTCTCTGTCTCTGTTTGCCATGCTGTCTCGCCTCCCTCCATTCCTGCTGCCTTGTAGAGTGTGAGGCTACTTTAATAACAATGAGTTAACCCTTGAGGGCTCAGGCAATTGCTAGTTCATCATTTAGCAGTAAGGCATTCCCTGGGAAATATCCCACCCTCTGACTCCACCACCTCAACCAAGCTTCACAGTCATCATTGCTGAGTACAGTATTAAATTGTTTGTTTAAAACTTATACTCTGTGTGTATGTGTGTGTGTGTATATATAGTCTTTTGTCTGGCAAAAAAAAATGTCCCTGGAACCTAGCCCCCCCATTTACATTAATTCTTATGGGGAAATTGGATTCGCTTAATATCATTTCGCTTAAAGTCGCATTTTTCAGGAACATAACTACAACGTTAAATGAGGAGTTACTGTATCATGTGTAAACTCCTCAGGCACTATACCAGCCTAAACATGGAGTCACAGACAGTCCCCTTAGGTATTCCAATCTGTCTTGCCACCCAGAGTGTGTATATCTTTGTGATAGATGGTCCCTTACATCAAGAATCACAACAATATTCAGCTTACTCACAGTCCTAAATGATCAGTCACTTAACCCAGGTCAATTGCACTTTAGATCTCACACCAAAGAAAACACTTAGAGCCAATCCTATAATGAACTATATACAGGTTTATACAGGTTTATTAATAGGAAAAAGAAACAAGAGAATTATTAACAAGGTTAAAGAAGATAAACATGTACACAAAAGAGTTACAATCTTTAGTTTCAAAAGGTAGTAAGAAGCTTCTACAATCATCAAGCTCTATATGACCTTTACAGCTAATTCAGGCTAAGCAGCTGGGGATCTCTTGCTTATGCCTAGAAAATCTTGCCCCCCAGAGATACAGTCCCCTCTTCTAAGGGGTTTTTATCCTCTCTTCCTTTGTGCCCTGAGCTGCAAAGTCAGCTGATGGGAGGAATTCCCTTTCATGACTCATCTTTACAGCAACAATAAAAATACTATATTGAAAGAGGTAAAAAAAATCACTTTTAAAAACATTTTACCTATGTTACTATGAAAAAGCAAGGCTTTGAATATATTGTAACAGAGTTAAAAGAAGACTAATAAAATGTGTCTTTTCTTTTACATTCATGGCTTGTATTACAGAAGGACATGGGAAGACTGTACTTCACACCTCCATCATCTTTTCCCTAGACATAAAATAGCAGAGAAGGCATAGATTAGAAGTGAACGTCCCTTGATTCTTGTCACCCGCATACAAATGTATGTGGATGACAGAGCACTGCTAAGAGTAAATCTGTTACAGAGAAACCACTTGTTACTGGTATAGTGATAATAGATGAGTGTTAAATGGAAATAAGTCAAGGTCGTGGTTTTGGACCATCAGTGAAATTCATCAGCTTCAGCCAGTCTCCTCTGACTTGTGCTAAAACTTTTTTCTTTTCAGATGACTTATGTGAAGAATTCTTGTAGTGTTTTCAGTGGCATATTTCCGTATGATACTCGGAATCCTTAATAGGGAAATTACAGTGCCTGTCAAATTGTTGCTCAAATGTTACTGTGCTTTTGTGGGATAGTTTTCCTTTTCTTTGATATTTGTTTCCAAAAGAACAGACACATTTGTATCAAGTTGAGCAAAAGGTATTAATTATCACAGTATGTTGTTTAAAACAGCCAAAATATAAAGAGTAAATTATTGGCTGATTATTTTGCAATCAATTCAAGATCTCAAAATTCAACTTCCTTTTTTTTTCTATTTTTAATCCATTACTAAACCATTCATAACAGTCATGTGTTGTGGGAAGTGTATAAATTACTGACATAAATATACAGTAGTAAAATGTATTAAAGGCAAAATTATTCTCTCAGATCCACATGCTGGTATTCAGCTTCATTATTCTCTCTCTACATATATGGATCACTCATTGTCACCAGAGAAAATTGAGTGCTCCCATACAGATCTGAGAAGAGATTGCCTGATAGTTCTAAATGCAAAAATATGGGGTCAAATTCTGCAGTCTGTAATGAAGGTTAGAGCTGGCTCAAGTTGGTGAACACTTTTTCCCATGGGATATGTCACAAAAGAACTTAACACTTTGGTGTAGTTTCTAACAACATTTTGAGGAATCAAATATTCCTCCCAATTTTGTGCACATCAGCTTGGAAAATTGGCATCTGGCTCAAAATTCCATGATTTCACACATTTTGAAACTTGGCCCAAAAATACTGTGAGACACATCTCAGCAATTCTGGCTTGGGAAGAGAAACCCAGGAGGAAGAGAGTAACTTATACAGGGAGTAACACAAAAAGTCATATAGTTTTTTGTTATGTAAACACAGATACAAACTTACAAATTCATACCAGGTTAGGTGGGAACTGACGTGACAAGGAACAATACACTTTCTACCGCTAGTAGTGGCACTAGTATCAGTCTCACGTCCTACGCGTGTCAGCTGAGGAGGGCCATGGATTTAAACCGGAATTTTGATCTGCTGAATAAGCAAAGACAGTTTTTGAAGTTGAGGGCATGACAGCCATTCTTTTGATTATTTCTGGTGTGACAGCACATAAACAAGCCTGTCTATTCTAGTGTATCCATCCTTTACCAATCCTAGTAACTTACATATTATGGGCCAGATTCTTACCTGCATCGGTTTGGCCCCTGACACAAGTTTGAATGATTTCAGTGTGTAAAGCTGGGTTGTTTTCTGGGTTTGTATCAAAGCTATGGGCCATTGGCCGTTCAGCTGAGTTTTATATTGATTTTGGGGGGTTCATTTGAACATGAAATTCAAAGGGAAAGGGAAAGGATGCAAACCCACATAAATTTGAAGCAAATATCCACATAGATACCCGTGAAGTGAAACCACTCTGTTTCACTCAACCCTTTTAAATAACTAGCTATGGATATCAAAAAACGTTTTCTGGTTCAGTTGTACCAGTGAGTTTAGCGGCTAATCGTCTTTACTTTGCTCAGCTCTTCATGAGCCTGTTAGAAGCCTCCTCCCACTTTATGCCCAAAGGTTTACATGCACAAATATTTTTGGATATAATTGATATCATTTACTGTCTAGTACTTGATTGGCTTTAAGTAAAGAATCATTTGTCAAGGCTCTAGCTTCCACAGAGGGAAAGTTCAGGGCAAGGAGACTTTAAAAATGCTTTCTTTAATATCTTTATTAATTTAAAAGATATGAACAAGACATTACATGTGCAAATGATATTAAATTAAGAGATGTTGCAAATACCTGTGAGGACAGTAAAATTATAATGGAGTTAGGAAAGTTAGAAAAATGGGATGAGAATAAGCTCACATAGATGAAATCAAACTGGAAAAATGCAAGATAATTTGAAACACAGATATTTAGTGAAAGGGTAGTACTTGAAAAGTAGCAATGCTAAGAGGCCTATTGTGACTTACTATAGCAAACTGGTTATAAGCTTACAGTCTGACATAATGACAAAAAAACGAAGCATAGTTATAATTAAACCATTTTTGATAGAAAGTTCTGGCTTGCCATTTTGCAGCTGCAGCATATCTTGAGGCAAGGTCATTGTCTCTTGTTAAGTATTTATTATACACCCAATTAAAACCACAGAATTTCCACAAAAGAGAAACATTTTAGTATTCTATATAGTGAAAGGAATAAAACATGTATCATTTGTTCTTTCAGCCACCATCTATGGCTACTGCTCTGGAGAGACTTTTTAATTCCTTTGTTTGCTTGTGCAATAATGGTCTCATCAAGGATCACCTGAAGATGAAAGTCGTAGTTTATCAATTTCTGAATTCTATCCAGAATCAACATAAAACAGATTTGTTTCTATCCTTATTATCTTAGTGTTCTGAAAATAAGGTACATTGCACAGCCAACACAGGCCGATCTCTGTGTAATCTATTACCACATTATCCAGCAGATCTAAGGGTATGTCTTCACTACCAACAGATCGGCGGACAGTGATCGATCCAGCGCGGATCTATTTATTGCATCTAGCCTAGACGCGATAAATTGACCCCCAAGCGCTCTCCCATTGACTCCTGTACTCCAGCGCCGTGAGAGGCACAGGCAGAGTCGACGGGGGAGCGGCAGCAGTCGACTCACACGGTAAGTCGATCTAAGTACGTCGACTTCAGCTACGTTATTCACATAGCTGAAGTTGCATAACTTAGATCTTTTTCTCTCCCTCCCTCTCCCCCCCCCCCCCCAGTGTAGACCAGGGCTAAGAGATGATCTAATAGCATGGATTTGCTAGTTTGAATTAAGTTTTATTTTAACCTGAACAGGGAAGAATGCTCTTGCCAATTGATTTAGTTTAGCCAGATCTGATTTATAGCTGCAGTCATAGGAGATATTTCCCCGACACTAGGACTGGCAAACAAGCCCCTTCAATGTGATTCATTTTGCCTTGCAACGAGGAAGTTGAAATCAGGTCGGCAAAAGAAAATGTTAAGCTGTTTCAAATACAGGTCAATGAAAGTAATGTTCTAAATGAAGTCACTGAATTATCTGATTCTGAAAACAATTTTATTTGTCTGCATCCGTGGAAGCTTGAGGGTCACAGAAATTGAGATGAGAGGAAAGATGAATATGCCTGGAGACGCAGAGGAGCACCTGAACTTGTAGCTGTTGTGATTGATGTTGGAATATTTTCCTTTAAAATGATACTTCAAGGAGTGGCATCACAATTTCTAACTGGAATGATAGAATTTTGACATAGAAACAACCAATTTCTTCTTCCCCCTTCTGGGAATGATTTTAAAAAATCACCTAAAAAGCCTATACCTGTACCTAGTTGGGGACCATCTGCAGGCACTGGTTATTCCAGTTTGATCTCCATTATGCAATGGCCTTGTGGAATACTGGAGTGTCAATGAGGAAGGGAAGAGAAAAACTGAAGGCAAGTTAAGCACTCAAAGAACATTTACAGTATTTTCTTAGTTTTCATAAGTATGAGTAAAAATGTCTGTCACAATTGTCATGAGTCATAGATTCCATGGCTTCCTTTCTCTTTTTATGGTGTGTGACTTATGACATTTGGGGTTTTTTGCGGTTGTGTGGGTGGGCAGGTGGTGGGAGGGGAATGGAATGGTTGAATAAATAGGTAAACAGACTTCGCTGAGTCTTAAACCTTACGTTCTGATGCTTCACCTGAAACTGAAGGAGAGATAAAAGGGTTTCAGAGATTGATTGAATCAGAGCCCCACTGCTCAGTTGTTTCACATGTTGCAATTTCCAGGTGCTTGGTTTTCACAAGAATAATAGTGTACTTTGGCAGATAGTAACAGAAGAGGAAGTGGCAAATCCTCATATCATCTGCAGAGCTCTGACTCTCTGGGATTCTTCTCTGTATTTTGTGGAACACAGGGAATGATGTGCTGTGAAGCTGTTGTGTTTCCCCTTAGACCTTTTCACTTCTTTTTGACACAGGTTTACTTCCCTTCTCCTTTGATGAGAGTGTCTCACTCTAAGAAAATATGTGTTAGGGGCTTATTCCTTCACCCGCTTACCTCTCTGGTCCTTCTCGCATGAACAGAGAGCAACAATACCCGAAGTCCAAAGGTGCAAACAATTCGATGTTTATTGGGGTGAACTTCCAGCAAGCATGATTCCAGTTTCCTTCCTTAGTGTCCCCCTTCCCAGCTCTGACACCACAGAGCCGTACCTCTGTCCCTGTTCCCATTCCCCACTTTAGCAAAACATGATTCCAATTTCCCCACCCCCATTTCGTTCCCATTCCCCCCCGCCACACACACACTTCCTGATTGACTGCAGACTATATAGTAAAACTTGAGTTCTGCTTAGCTATACCTTAACCAATCATTTTCCTGAAATTTAACTAACCTATCCTAACATATTGTAACATGATTATTTAACCAATTATATCCCACCACCTTAATTAGCTTACACCCAGCAAAATTAATTATACAGCAGACAGGAACAATCACAGAACCAGACAGAGGTTATACAGACAAACAATAGAGAAATGGGGACTACAGTGATAGAACAACAAAGAAATGAGGGGTTTCAGAGTAGCAGCTGTGTTAGTCTGTATCCGCAAAAAGAAAAGGAGGACTTGTGGCACCTTAGAGACTAACACATTTATTTGAGCATAAGCTTTCATGAGCTACAGCTCACTTCATCGGATGCATTCAGTGGAAAATACAGTGGGGAGATTTATATACACAGAGAATATGAAACAATGGGTGTTACCATACACACTGTAACAAGAGTGATCAGGTAAGGTGAGCTATTACCAGCAGGAGAGCGGGTGGGAAAAAACCTTTTGTAGTGATAATCAAGGTGGGCCATTTCCAGCACATCTCAGCTATTGATAGGTGAGATCTTGCCAGACAGGATGCTATCAAACTAAGTTTCCTTTTACATCTTCTAGGCTCTTCCCTTTCTCTAGAGGTGATAGGCATTATCAGGACAGGATTGTATTCCTAACAGCCCAATAGCACCTTCTTTCAATGTGACTAGTTTGGAATGTGAGGATGTGACCGTTCACTTCCCAGTTTATGGCTGTCTCTGCTGCTTAGCCAAAGGCCTTAGCCTAAGAACAGGGCCTCAGACTGTCACAGTAAGAGAAGGCCCTTACACCGGCAGACAGTGATTTTGATTCTTTCTTTTATACCTTTATAACTAGCTAAGTGATAAGAATACACCTCAATTCTTAGAGTATAGACCTTTACAGACAGGCCTGAATCTCTATATCCTAATACTATGAAAAAAGAAAAGGAGTACTTGTGGCACCTTAGAGACTAACCAATTTATTTGAGCATGAGCTTTCGTGAGCTACAGCTCACTTCATCACATCCGATGAAGTGAGCTGTAGCTCACGAAAGCTCATGCTCAAATAAATTGGTTAGTCTCTAAGGTGCCATAAGTACTCCTTTTCTTTTTGCGAATACAGACTAACACGGCTGTTACTCTGAAACCTAATACTATGCACATTCATTGAATCATCCTATTCATATTTGGTAACATTTTGAATTCACTGTGCATTCACTCTGCACAGGTGTAAATGAATTCAAAAGTGTGGAAAACCAGGACCTCAGTGATTGAGGCAGTGTGTGCTTGGAGAGCCAGACAGAGAGCTACTGATGGCTAAGAATGTTGAGAACTGTGTTTTAGCTGGAACTCTCTGAAGCACTGCTGCTGTTTCTGCCATCTTTTTTCAGATGAACAAGACTTGTAAAGCGGCACATACTGGGCTTGATTCACCAGTGTAATTTGATGTACAAGCTGTGACCGTGTGTTTATACTACCCAAGGATTCCTTTAAGCAAGGGGAATCCTTGTGTGGCTGGATCCATTAAGTTTATGGATGCTTTGCACCATCAGAGTGACACAGAATAGCCAGAGGGCATCTGAGGATCTGGCCCATGAACACTAGTGGCCTTGAATTTATTCTCACTTGCACTGGTGTCAATCAGTAATAACTCCATTAAAGTTGATAGTTATAGTGTAAAACTGTCATAAGCAATAAGAGAATCAGGCCTCAAAAACTATGGTTGAAGTTTAATGTCTCTGTTTTATGTTTTGTTTTTGTTTTTGTTTTGTTATAACCTTTTTGTTATAACTGGGCACTTGAGATTAAAAGCCTAACATAAGAAAACAAAGGACTGCTGCAGTCAACATATTTTGGGAAGAATACTCTCCAGTACTTCCAAGAGAATGTTAACTTTGATCTTAGATCTAAAGCTGAAAAGTTGTGTCACTGGTTATTACATGTGGATAAGAAGAAAGCCATGCAGGAATATGTTCCCAATAGGTTCCCTAGGAAATCCGACAATATGTGAAGCAAAATGACTGTATAATGGCAGGGACTTGGTACCTGTAAGTCATCCCAACTAAGAGGGTGGGCTGTTTATCAGCTTGGATTTCACTCAGACCTGATCGTTGTTTTCAGTTTTTGGAAAGAGGTGACATGGAATGTTAATAAAAACCAGGCAGATATCTGTCAAATAGTCCCTCTCATCTATGATCCCGCCTCATCACACTTAAAACCATGAGACAGGATTTTGAAAAGATAATACCTAGTGCGGTACGGATTTTTCCCCTTTTAGCCAAATCAGAAAATGCTATAAGATTTTTCCTACTTAAAAAGACTCGTCCTATTCCATTTTTTACTTACCTTACTTGATCCAGAGTTTAAGAATAGCATACATGCTTCTTTTTATTCTAGAGTCAATCTGAAGAAGAAAATACAAAGACTTAATGAAAGTCTAGCCTGATGCTGCTGCAAGGTGAGGTCTAATGAAGAGAATGGTACCTGCAAAAGCTCATCTCCTCTGTCTCCTGCTTCTTCCACAACTTCTAGTAGCTTTCTCCACTAAACTGTGGCTCTGAGTGAAGAATAATGGAATTGATGCTAACATGTGACAAAAACTTAAGCAGAAAAAGTCTGTGTATTTCCATCACACTGCCAGCTCCTCCTAGGCTGAGTCATACTGAAATCACAATGGTAGGCTGGCAGTGTTTTGAAGATCTCCTTGGGTACTGACTTCTGAAACCAAATAAGTGGCCTGCCTGTGAAGATTTTTAATACTTCCCCTTTCAGCTTTTATGAAGAATTCATTCATTTTTATTTTACTTTAGCTGGGAATGTGGTTTCTACCAATCCTGCAGTAGGACTGAGGCATAACTGGTGAGAAAACATGCGTGTTTGGTGAGCTTGGCGCAGGGATGTGGGTATGCAGAATTTATTGCAGGAGAAGGGCTAAGGCTGTTAATTTGTCAGGGGAAAATCATCATTATAGGTTTTTTGTGTGTTTTTTGTTTAAGAAATGAAAGTGACACAATATTGTAAGTATTAACTTAATTTTCCTTTGGAAAAATATTATAGCTATCATTAATAATTTAAAATCAAATAAAGACAACAAAGCCCCAAGAAAGAGCCAAATGCATGAAGATATTTTGAAGAGTAGAGAACAGAATGGTGTGAAAAAGACCTGTTAAAAAAAAATTCCTAAAAATCCTTTTTTTTTTTTGCCGAGGGAATTATGAGAAACAAGCTGCCTTATTTATGGCAGTGTGCTGTGAAAGGTAATCCTGAGTATAACATGTGATATATGTATTATTATTTCACCCCCACCATCCAACCCAGTGTACAGCACTAGATAATTGGAGAGGTCCATTATCGTATTTGCCTGAAGTATTTAGCAGTAATAATTGCAAGGAGGAAGATGCTAAAGGAAAATGGTCAGAATGAGTATAACATATTTTATTATTGCTCTATCTTAAAGACTCTCTCCTTTAAACGCATGTATATCAGGACTATCTTCTTTGGCCTAAAACTGATGAGAGGAGAATCAGGAATCAGGATGTGAAATGGCTTTTTTTCTACCCAGTCATTTGTTATCATATATTATAGGGACTGTAAGAAGTCATTTCTTTTCTTTCAGCTAGTCCAATGGAAGGCTCAGTGGTGATTAGTATGAGACAACTCTGACTTTCCTTGCCTCGATTACATGATTTAGGACCTGATGCATTGCCCATGAAAGCCAATGCAATGTTGAAGTAAACATCAACACCAGAGGCATAGAGCAGAGTTCTTAATAGGTCTGATTCTAATCTTACTTACATCTTACCAGTGAAACTCAATTTATTTCACTGGAGTTTCTCCAGATTTAAATTAAATGCACTGAAGTCAGAGGAGGTACACTGGTTTAAATCAGCTGGTGATCTAACCATTTTCCCTCTTCCATTGTTGTTTACTCACTTTTAAATTCTCTGACTATAATTTCATCTTTATCTCTTGACCTGTGTTAGTTTTCAGAGGAAAGATCCAAACTTGCCTGCCAGATCACTCCCAATTTTAGTTGAATTGATTTGAATTATCACGTTCATGAACAGAAAGATAAGTAAATTGAATGTGTTATTAATTGAACAAAGCATGAAGTCTGTAACATTATAGCTGGACTTCTTGCAGGTCATTTTCAAAGGGTAGGAACAGGCAATCTAATAAGGAGTGCATGAAATGTGATGATTATTTTATTGAATATAAAACATATACTACATCATTCTGTTCCTTTTTATTTAACTTTAAATGTGTTAAACAGTTTCTATGATGTCCCATGGAGGTGACATAGTGCTGGTAAAATGGAGAAAGCCACTGGATTTGAACACGATAATGCAGGTGCTACCTTGGAGGAAAGATACATATGTATTCTTTTAATAACCCACTTTTACCAGAACACTGAGGTTTCAAATACGGTGACCACACATCCTGAATTGGGCAGGACAATACCAAAATACAGAGTTCAAGTTCCAGTCCTGGGCTGAATGACTCTGAGACAGCATTTGTCCCTGATTCCTGGCAGCACCACTCCATGGCTGCCCAAGGCTCAGGAGTGGCACCAGACTCTTCCTGGTGCGGGGAACTGAGGCAGGGCTTATCCTCCCTTTGCCATGTGGTCCCACCTCTGCTCCTCCTCTTCTCCTGAGGCCCACCCCTAACCAGGCTGGAAGCTGGAGCCGGGCTATGGTAAGAGCTGCCCAGGGAGCCCAGGATGCTGTGGGAACCCCAGACCCTCCACGTGCCCTAGGTGGCATGCCCCAGGGGGAGGGACATGGGCCAGGAGCTGCTCTCGGGCACCCTGGCCCCTGGCCCAGGTCCAAGGAAGAGCAGGAGGCAGGGCTCCTGCATGTGTCCCACTTTTGCCTTTTGAAAAGGTAGTCATAGAATCACAGAATATTAGGGTTGGAAGAGACCTCAGGAGGTCATCTAGTTCAATTCCCTGCTCAAAGCAGGACCAACCCCAACTAAATCATCCCAGCCAGGGCTTTGTCAAGCTGGGCTTTAAAAACCTCTAAGGATGGAGATTCCACCACCTCCCTAGGTAACCTATTCCAGTGCTTCACCACCCTCCTAGTCAAATAGTGTTTCCTAATATCTAACCTAAACCTCCCCCACTGCAACTTGAGACCATCGCTTCTTGTTCCGTCATCTGCCACCACTGAGAACAGCCTAGCTCTATCCTCTTTGGAACCCACCTTCAGGTAGTTGAAGGCTGCTATCAAATCCCCCCTCACTCTTCTCTTCTGCAGACTAAATAGCCCCAGTTCCCTCAGCCTCTCCTCATAAGTCATGTGCCCCAGCCCCCTAATAATTTTCATTGCCCTCTGCCAGACTCTCTCCAATTTGTCCACATCCCTTCTGTAGTCGGGGGACCAAAACTGGACGCAATACTCCAGGTGTGGCCTCACCAGTGCTGAATAGAGGGGGATGATCACTTCCCTGGATCTGCTGGCAATGCTCCTACTAATACTGTCCAATGTACAGCTGGCCTTCTTGGCAACAAGGGCAAACTGCTGACTTATATCCAGCTTCTCGTCCACTGTAATCCCCAGGTCCTTTTCTGCAGAACTGCTGCCTAGCCATTTGGTCCCTAGTCTGTAGCGGTGCATGGGATTCTTCCGTCCTAAGTGAAGGACTCTGCACTTGTCCTTGTTGAATCTCATCAGATTTCTTTTGGCCCAATCCTCCAATTTGTCTAGGTCACATCCCTACCCTCCAGCGTATCTACCTCTCCCCCCAGCTTAGTGTCATCTGCAAACTTTCTGAGGGTGAAATTAATCCCATCATCCAGATTGTTAATAAAGATGTTGAACAAAACTGGCCCCAGGACTGACCCCTTGATACCGGCTGCAAACTAGACATCGAGCCATTGATCGCTACCCACTGAGCCCGACAATCTAGCCAGCTTTCTCCATTCATCCAATCCATACTTTTTTAACTTGCTGGCAAGAATATTGTGGGAGACTATATCAAAAGCTTTGCAAAGTCAAGATATATCACATCCACTGCTTTCCCCATATCCACAGAGCCAGTTATCTCATCATAGAAGGCAATCAGGTTGGTAAGGCATGACTTGCCGTTGGTGAATCCATGCTCCATAGTCCATGGTCACCATAGCTTCAGATGGCATCTTCAGGGAAGCACATGTTTGATGCTTATTTATAGAGGAAATTTAATATAGTCTACCTGTTGTTATTTCTAAAGATATTTTTCTTATTTATGTTGCATTATAAACACATTCTGATTAGAATGAACTATCAGGATGCAGAGATTTATACACTGATAACTTATTCTATAGTGAAAGAATGGCAGTGGACACTAATAAAATCTCAGAGTCAAGTTGTAGCTGGACATGTGTGAAGAGTGCATAGGTGATGAGAGGACTCAGGGAACCACCACCTACCTGCCACATTCTCAGTCCTTGAGCTCCCAGAGTGCAAGGAGTGTTCCATGTTAATAGCATCCATGATACTAGCATCTCCAAACAGGCAAAATCGTATTCCAGAGAGCAGTATCGAAGGCAGAGCTAGTCTAATGCGGAGAGGAGTACACACAGTCTGGGAGAGACCTTTCATTGAGGGAGGAGTTTAGTCTGAGTCAGCCATAGTTTCTTCAGGGGCTCCCACTTCTCCCAAAAGAAGACCATAATTGAAAGCCACATTCTAGCTCATGATATTTACTGTACCACAAGTTGCCTTGTCGAATGATAGCTTGTCAGTAGTGGTGGTGAAATACCCCAGATTAGTCATTCTAGGAGACTTCTGCTTTTATGTCAAAAGGCATCAAATGCAAAAACCTATCTTCTCACTTGTCTCCCATAGGGACTTTGTAGTGCAATACACACAATCAGATATGCTAGGGAGCTGGTTTTTGGTTAGATGTTGATATAGAAGACATCACATCCTAGTCATTAGCTTGGACAGACCATCACCTCATTAGAGCAGTGGTCAGAGCTCCCAGGCAACAAGACAGATGCATGAGCCTTATTTGTCCATGAAAAATCATGGACTCCATCAAATTGCAAAACATGCTACAGGACATCAGCATTCTATCCACAGGTTGAGAATGTCATGCATCATTATTATACATTAGCCTCTACCATCAATGTGCTGGCCCTCATAGAGCTCATTCCTCCCCATTGTCTACACAGCTCTGCTTAGTTTTCTGGCACCCTGCCCTAGATGAAGAGAAAGGGATGACAACTCAAGCACTGGTGACTGAAAATGAAGGCTCAAACAGACAGATTGAAACAAAGAATTTTTCCATGTCTATGATGAGGCTGTATTACAGGCCAAGAGGACCTTCCTGTCATTCTCCACTGAAGCTGCCAAATCCCATCAGGAGGAGCTATCAAGGGGGCCTTCACTTCTTGAGTTAAATACATTCACTCCACAAGAAGTACTGGATAGCCAAAGGAGTCTCAACAAGACCTGTGAATTCAACCCAGGTCTTTTCTGGTTAGTCAAAGAGGGGCAAGAGCCAATGCTCCATTCAGGGAGGGAATCTTCCCTTCCTCCTTTAAGCACATGATAGTCTGACCAGCCCTGAAAAAGCCCATCATTGATACACTGGTTCTCGCCAACTGCCATCCAGTGTCAAACCTTTTGTTTCTCACCAAGACCATAGAGAACTACAGTCTCATCTTGTAGTAACACTTTTTACCATCTCTGATTGGTAGTGCTAACTACAAGCTTGTCAAAAGCCACTACAAGCTTATCTAACCAAACCAATATCCTACACCTGGCACGTACTGGAATTAAGCCAGGATACGAGACCGATGGATGAACTTATGCTGTTGATGGATAGTAGGCATGCTGCCCACCACTGAACTAGAGTCTCTTGTTCAAAGAAGTTTCTCACCAAGTTTCTCACGAAGTCTCTTTTCCAGCATGGCTATCTGGCCAGGACCTTTCACAGAGCTCAGAATTCTCCTCAGGTGAAGGATGCCAGAATGCCTTTTTCTCTCTCCTCATATCTTCCCATACTTCATTGACCCTGCTTCAAGAGGCAATAACGATTTCTGGAGGTGTAGTCTCAATCCCCCTGCGACGTTGTTAAGTGGTCATCTTTTCCCACTTGTTCTCCTGATGGCTTTGTTTACCTTGTAGGTAAGTGTGCTTTTATTTGTCTTTAGTCACATCTGGCTTACATTACATTGGAGACACATTCTAGGAGGCAGAACCACATTCCTTTGTCTGAAAAGGGCCTGGCATAGGCCATGCTTGGCAAATACATTTTAAGATCATATTTCCAGCACATACTTATAACTCTGTAACACCCCGTACATATACCACAGCATGGTTTTTGGGACCATCATGTTACCTGTTTGTATCCTACACATTACATGACACCTTTTAGATACAGATTATGACAACAACAACAACAGTGTGTGAGGTATAGTGAAAAGAGTTGCTAATGTAGTGAAACACCAATAGGCCTCTGTGACACAATAGTTCTGAAAATGTTTTACCTAGTATAGTGACAAATGTAATGCCTAGGTTTGCTTTCACTGAGAGATTAAAGAAAGGAAAATACTTTTCAGATAACTTTTTTTGTTTTTGTCTGTATTTTAGGCAAGTCAAATTTGCTCTGTATTGTCAGTGAGTCTGAGGGAATCTAAGAGGTAGGTAAGTCCAGAGGGAACCTAAAAGAAGTCCAAATTCATGTAACACACATGTTGTGGCAACCAGAAGAGAGCATAAATTACACTGACTTAGTCCTTCTTTAGACTTCCTCAAGCTCACGTCTGAATTTGGCCCAGTTATGGCTTAAGACACTATCCATATTGAAGTCAAAGTGATTTTTTCCATTGATTTTGGAGAACATTGGATTAAAACTTTAGTTTCTAGTCTCCTCTGTTATTTGTGTCTCTGAGATAGCAACTGGGAAAAGAAAAAATGTTTGTGAAAATAGGAAAATGTGATTATAAAACTCTGGCAGAGGGTCTCAGGAGCATCTTTTGGACCAGAAATTACTTTTAAAAAAAAATTGAGTTGGTTTTAAATTTACTATGTGCCTTTAAAAATAGTTTATGTTCTATCTAGAAGCAGTGCAAACTAGATTTGGTTTAAAGAAAAGGAGTACTTGTGGCACCTTAGAGACTAACCAGTTTATTTGAGCATGAGCTTTCGTGAGCTACAGCTCACTTCATCGGATGCATAGCATATCGTGGAAACTGCAGAAGACATTATATACACACAGAGACCATGAAACAAAACTTCCTCCCACCCCACTCTCCTGCTGGTAACAGCTTATCTAAAGTGATCATCAAGTAGGGCCATTTCCAGCACAAATCCAGGTTTTCTCACCCTTCCTCCCCCCCCCCCCCCACATACACAAACTCACTCTCCTGCTGGTGAGTGAGTTTGTGTATGTGTGTGGGGGGGGGGGGGGGGGAGGAAGGGTGAGAAAACCTGGATTTGTGCTGGAAATGGCCCTACTTGATGATCACTTTAGATAAGCTGTTACCAGCAGGAGAGTGGGGTGGGAGGAAGTTTTGTTTCATGGTCTCTGTGTGTATATAATGTCTTCTGCAGTTTCCACGATATGCTATGCATCCGATGAAGTGAGCTGTAGCTCACGAAAGCTCATGCTCAAATAAACTGGTTAGTCTCTAAGGTGCCACAAGTACTCCTTTTCTTTTTACGAATACAGACTAACACGGCTGTTACTCTGAAACCTAGATTTGGTTTGAATCTTCTTTAATTAGTATTGTTTGTCACTGCGGGTTATTTTTTAGAAGAAATCTATTATTCAGAAACAAACCCAGATGACAACATATGACAAAGTATAACAGACATCCTTCTCCCATATTGAAATGTAGACTGTAGCAAATACTAATAGACATCTACTGAACAAAATATTCCTTTATTCTTGAATGTTGATAATGCTGGCTATAGCCTACTACTAGATTTAACATCTTTGTAATATTTCTCCAATACTGCATATTCTTGTATATTTATATTTTCTGTGTTCAACACTTGATAAAACTATTTAAAATAGACCTACTTACCTCAGATATATAAATGAGTTTTATCTAATCCTGTTTTTATCATATGGCAATATTAAAAAGGATGATAACAAAAAATCTCTGGTACAACAGGCAAGGGAATATCACAAGATTAAAACACTGAGATAAGACTGAAAATGGTTTTTAATTTGTATCACTTTTGTTTGATATCGCAATCTTTATCTTCAGAATGTATTATTTCTTCTGTTTTTCCTTTATGTTACAAACTTTAGGCATCAGAAGAATTATAATTTTTTTCCCTAATGAATTACAGCAATATATTCTAGTACGCATTTTGACCTCTTAAATACCCTGCATTTTGATTGGCTTGCCATTCCACCTTTTCCTGAAAGGTTATTGAGGCTGTCAACAAGAGAAGGACCAGAATTACCAGCCAATCAAATTACAGAATACTTAAAAGGTCAACGTAGTACAGCACACTAACATAATTCACAGAATATATGAGGCATTAAATCCTAATACCTCATTCTCGTAACAAAGGTTGTAATGAGAAGAAGAAATGGCACAACATGAATTCATTCTCATGACAATAATTATAACAAGAACCTGAAATGCTATAAACTTAACCCATTCTTGCTGCTAAACTAAGACTGTATCTTTAGATTCCTTTGTAATGCCAAACCACCCCCAAATATTAACTGTTACTGGGTAATACTTTACTTTTTATAATATGCATCAAATTAATTGTTAATCATTATCCTGTATTTGTCATCTGCATTACATTATGTCAAAAACAGGCAGTTAGAAAATTTAGTGGATAATTGTCTGCATTATGTTTATTTGCATGCAAAAGAATTGTTGTTATTTACACTGGTAAAATGTTACATTACATCTGTTTCCATTTTGCCACTATTAAACTCAAGTTGTGTTGTCTAACAACTGGCTTTTCTGCATAATAGGAATGCAGAAATGCCTCTCAGAAGTACAGACACAGTAATTTTTTTTTTCGGAGAAATTCATGTGTTGCAAAGTTCCACAGAAATTAGGCTTGTTTTTATAGGACTCTTTAGTTCCCCCATCATTGCAGTTATTAGAACATGTAAAAATCTGAAGGCTTTCTTTCTGATGGACCTTTGAGCTTTAGATCATAAGCCTTGTCAGTATAAATAAGGATAACTCTGACAAGTAGGCCAACCTTTAACTTTCCAGTGCTATGGGGAGGGGAGCAAAGTTAGTTTTAAATACGTTTTTCTTTTAAATGCCCTTTCCTCAGTGAAACGTATAGGATAAATCCATTAAGTAGTTCTATCTATGGAGGGGAAATAAAGACTGATTTAACATGGAGACCTTTGGTTAACTTCTTCCTAAACTAAATATAAAATGTTACCTCATCTTGAAATAAGAAGTGGAAAAGGGGGAAAAAACCCATACATTCCCTCATTGAGAATCCCTTATATATAAAAAGAAGAGTCTGCATATAAAAGACAATCCACAGACATCTTTGAAGGTTCTCTTTCAAAGCATTTCCACTTCCCAGAGTGTCTGGGGATCTCTGTTATTAATTGAAGTTAATTTTCTAGGATATCAGTTTGCCGTGCACGTGGGAAAGATTGATAGCCTCTTCGATTCTCAAGAGTGTTGAAAATGACACTGTTCCATCACCGGGTGCCTTCACTTTTATCATCACAAATCAAATTATAAACATCGGGGCAACCTTGCTGGAATCTGGCTTCAGGAGATTTCCATAAGATTAATTAGGCGGCCAAAGCAAAGATGGTAAAATATAAAGGGGGGCTGGTGGGGAGGAGAGTGTGGGGGGGGGGAGGGAGGGAGAGAAGAACCATTCATTCCTTGTAGAATGGGAAGTCATTTCAACAATGGGTAATTAGCGTGGGCCATGGATTCTCAAAGGCAATGAGGACACTGGACTCTTTCTCTCACTCTGATGTTTAGTGCTGTATTGTGGACCCCTCATTTAATTAGTGCACTTTGATACCCACAGGAGCTTGAAGCTCCAGGGCATGCTAAACACAGACTGACACCAGCAAGCTTCTGCCTCCTTCCACTCTAATTAGAGACACAATGAGCTGCAAAGACAATGTTTTACTCCAAGATTTCTTCTGCAGATACCTCTGGCAGGAAACAATCATTTATTTTGTGTCTATATTGGTATTCAGATTAAATTGTTAGCATGCAAAAGATGAGCTAAGGGCACACAGCTATTAATGTTTAGCAGAGTTCAGAAATGATGGAAGCAATTTGTGTGGTTTTTTTAAAGTGTCCCTTTTGGAATCTTAGTTATAGTATTAATATTAGTATTATATTTATAATTGTTCTCTTATCTAATTAGAAGTAAATGGTTTGACTAAGAAAGCCAAAATAGGCTGAACTCCAAAGCATCTTTTTAAAGGTTTTTCCCACTTTGCATTAATAATTTCTACTTCTCAAACAAGGGAATTTTTAACTTAACCATTTACAGAAGGCGGGGGGGGGAAACAGAAAAAAAAGAAACCAACAAGTTCTTTTCTTCATATCGTCTGTTGAAATGAACAGCCATCTGACTGTAGAGTCATTTTTGCAGAAGGATTATTAATCTGACTGCAGCTCTTTTATAGAAGAAGCCCTGAAAAGTTTCTGGTGGCAAGTTAAAATATATATATTTATAATGTTAGTTTTGATGGACAGTTCTATGCTGATTGCAAGAATATAAATATCCCACGGGAAACTGCATGTTGAAAATTAATCTCCGCATACACAAAATAATTGTATGTGCTGCTTAACAATATCTTGAGGATCTATTGCTCCTAAAAATTCAACATTGATTTTTTTTTACTTCGTCATTATTTTCTATTTATTTCTTCAAATGGTTAGTAGGGAACTAAAATTTATTAATATGTTGACACTGGAAATCAAACAGTACCTCACTAACTCACACATTATGACCTGGAGAAATGTACAATCTATCAAGTAATTACAGGAAAAACACCAGAGAAGGTTAAAAAAAAGAGTTCCATTTACACACAAAGGACAAGATCCTTGAGTTTGGCAAAGCAGTGCTGAGAGGAGGCAAAGGTAAAGTTATTTCATGCCCTGTTCCTCCCTCCAAGTCTTAGTGGCCAACTGGAGCTAGTTTCGCTTCTGTCACAAGATAAAGCAACCACAATGTTTCTGAAACGTGTACCCAGCTGTAGAGGGCCCTTAGCAGCTAGGCATCATAGCAGTACTTCCTCCACACTCTCCAAATTCCTCCAGCAGTAGGGCCAGAGGGGGGAAGTGGTGACTGCACCACTTCTACACCATCAGCGAGTCAGAACAATATAAAAGCAAATGATAAGGGAAGTGCAGGCTCCAGTCCATAATTTTTAAACCAGTGGCCAAATTTGGGCAGCAGTGGGAGGGCAGAACAGAATTTTTTTGCCTTCATTCGGGTTCCACACCCAACCCCAAAAGGGAACACGATATAAGTTGTCTTGGATAGAGCCTGGAAGGGTCATACTAGTTCAGTGTGTGGTCCCTATGATTCTCATCTATGACGCCTAACCTGGCAATGGCAGGCACTCCCTCCCCTTTAACATAACTTGTACTTTTGGCAGGAATAATCTGCCTGAGAGCTCTGTTAGCCAGCACAAGTGCACATTAGTGCTCATTTTACCACGTTCATGTTTGCCTTTTCTGTTCGGGTCTTATACAACACTCATCTCTGAGTAGCCAAATGGGGCCAAACAGTAATTGGCCTAATGAAGGAGATCAGAATTTGGCCCCATGAAATCCTAAAACTTAAACTTTCTGATGAACAGAGAAAATGTTAAATTCTCTTATAAGTCATTTTAATTGTAGGTTTATTCTCTACCCACTCTCGGCCGGTCCTGTAGACCTGGCTCTGGGAAAACCCTGGAAGTGAGATGTTTTGTCTGAGCAAAGACATAGTTACTGAGGCTCTGGTCCTTAAATCTAGCCTCACTTTCTAAGTAGGCTAGAGCAAGATGGCCTGCTTCAATCTTTGGGGAGAGAAGGAAGTGGCAGCAACAATATGTCTTCTAGTAATAATATTTTACGGTAGCTAGACTTATTTTAAAGGTGGAATCTCTTCTCCCAAAGGCAATGTAGTCCCTATCCAAAACATTAAAGTAACTGCTGAATAATTAGCTGTGGCTACCTGGGAAATTAATGTTTAAAATCAGCCACAACTTGAAAAAGATTAGTACCTTTTCTGCAGGAAAAAACGTGTTTTAAGATTAAGTAAACTGCGCTCTTTTCAAATGTGACCCAAGCGCCCAAGGAAAGAAAACAAGGGCTCTTATATATATTTTCCAGTATCCATTTTTTTGTCTTTGTGTCTGTGTGCATGTGCGAGCATGCATGAGCATACACACCTATTTTGCATCTTATATGAAAAACAATCTCAAAATTAATTAGGCAAGTATAAGGATTTCAATAGGTTATAGGCAACACATTCGCATGAATAAAACAAAACCTGTGCCTGATGGATATGAGCCACAACTGAAACAAAATGTTTGATGCTGTGTAATAATTAGTTATCTCCTGGGCTTGAAAAATTGATATCGTCATCAACTTTCTCTGGCAAGCGTGGGGTTCTAATTTCTGCATATTTTAAGTTTTCATTATGAATCTTTCCTAACATAAATCGATGGAGCGTTGTCTTCCTGAGTCTGCACAGACAATGCCAGTGCCTTACTGCTGCTCATGACATTGGTGTAGTTACATTTACACAAGTGGTGCAATCATGCCAGGGCCCATAGGCAATTGGTGGGAGGGGGGGCAACCAGCAGAGGCTGCTCTACCTTAGTTATGCGACAGTCTACCTATAGGCAGACTAGGCAGCTGCCTATCAGCTGCAGCTCCGAGAAGCAGGAAATGGCCCTCAGCTGGGATGCCGAGGAAGAGCTCCCACTTCCTCCCTAGCTGCTCTCCACCCCTGGTGTGGGTAAGATCACAGGTGTGGCTCAGACACTAAGAGTCTTGGGGCTGCTCATGCTCACCAGTGCTGCAGGGGCTCCCAGCCCACACCTGCTGCTCCTCCATGGGATCTAGCCTTCTTGCCACCATGGGACCTTCGGCCTGGGCAGGCCGATCTCTGCCCTAGACTTGCACTGAGGCTGCCACTTCAAGAGCAGGGAGCTCATCCAGAATGGTGTGGGGTGTCCGGCAGGGGGTGTGGTCTGTGGATGCGAAGTGTGGGGGAGTCCAAGCCGGGTGTGTAGAATAGGATTAGGGGCATGGAGTGTGGGGTGCCCGGAAGAGGGTGTAGGCTGGGACACACTGTGCTGGAGGCTTGGGGGGACTCCGGGCATGGGGTGCCCATGTCCTGATATGGTTGAGCTAGGTAGTTCCAGGGGAAGGGTTGCAGAGGGTGGGGGTCCCTGGCCTTGGTGTGCGGGAGGGGGTTGGAGGATGTGAAGGTTGGGAGAGGGTTGCAGAGGACAGATGGGAAGTAGCCCCTAATTAAAATTGATCTCTTTACTCAGTTAGAATGTGTTTCTCCTAACTAGACTAAATTCACTGATGCACTTTAGCTCCTATGGAACATCTTGACAATGGAAAATCATTGTGAACCTGGCCTGATCAATTACTTCAATTGGGTTTATGCAGGTGCCCCAAAGTAGCTGAAATATACCAAAGAATCTTGCTCCATATAGGATAGAATGAAGCCCTATCCAAATAGAGTGTGTATCTTAGAGGTCTTTAGAAGATGTTACAGATGTTGTTGAGGACTGGCTCTTTATGTAGGTCAGGTAACATTTCTATGGTATGGAAGCCAGCATATACAGAACAAGGAGTAATGGTCTCAAGTTGCAGTGGGGGAGGTTTAGGTTGGATATTAGGAAAAACTTTTTCACTAGGAGGGTGGTGAAACACTGGAATGGGTTACCTAGGAAGGTGGTGGAATCTCCTTCCTTAGAGGTTTTTAAGGTTAGGTTTGACAAAGCCCTGGCTGGGTTGATTTAGATGGGGACTGGTCCTGCTTTGAGCAGGAGGTTGGACTAGATGACCTCCTGAGGTCCCTGCCAACCCTGATATTCTATGATTCTATATCATAAGTGCCTGATTTATGTAGTAATGTACAATTGATTATGTATCCATGAGAAGTGCTGAGGATGTCGTTGTTTTATTGGTTAAGTTTGATTGGTTTTTATTTTTTATTTTTTAATTGCATGGCTGTATGGTTCCTTGTGTTTGTTTCAGTGACACATTTTCAAAAGTGGTCTGTATATATGTGACAATGCTGGTTTGCATTTGGTGTCCAGCCACAAGATTGGTGAAAATGCCGAGCAAATGCTGTTGATGCTCACATTCCAAGTTTTTCCAGGGGCAAAATATAATGGGTTTAGGTAGAAGGATTTGGGGCTTGATTCCCCAGTGAATTACTCCCCTTTTACAGCCCCATTCATTCAGTGCCAATAGAGTGGCTCCAGCTGGAAACTGGAGCAACACAGTTGACTCAAGCAATGCTGACTCAAGCCTTTGGACTTTTTGACTAACTATCTGTGTGCTTTGCCTGTGCCTTGCTACTTAGTTTAAAGTCTGGCTTATAAAGTCTGTGTTATAGATGTTTTATGTTTGTACAATATGCGTATTTATGACTAATGTGTGAAATCTCATAACTTGTTCAGCTTTACAATTAGATAACATTTACTGGTAAAATGTTTGAATAGGTAGGTTTTGAATATGGGTGCTTTGTCTTCTGATGACATCACACACAAGATAGAGTTTGGAGACTATCTCATGTGTGACAGAATGACCAAGTTGAGATCATTTCTGCAGGGCTCCTGCACATAAAATATAGCAGTACATCACTGCCAGTGAGCATTTTGTGTAAGTGTGTAGATAGCCTGTATATTGTGTTCATATATTTATGGATATGATGGATATATTCTGATTCTCCAAGATGGTAAAGGTAAGCAAAATTTTAGATTCTGGAATCAGGAAGGGGGCCCCTAACCTATTCTTGCACTGGAGCCTCTGGGGGCTTGCTCCGCCCTGGCTTCTGGCTTTGTACAGCAACAACAGAGTGAAATTAACGTGACAGTGAATAGTTTCTTTAAAGTCATGTCAGATTTATGCTTCTATTGCTTGGGAAAGCAGCAAAGGCAGGTACCCATGACACCAATTAGCTAAAGCTAAAGTTATAGCCTCTAAGAGGTGTCTTGGGACAGTCCCCTGCTAGATATCCCAGCATCCTTTCATTTCCTAGTACCATCTGGGGTTGGGGAGAGGAAGGACATCTCGTCAGCTATTGTCCCAAGATTTCTCATCTTCAACTTTTGTATCTAGTAGACTTAGTCCTCTGGTTAGTTATTGGTTCAGTTTTCAAACCCAGGTTAAATTTGACATTGGGTCAAAACCCAGCAGCCCCTTAATGAGCAAAACTATTAATTGTGATGGTCATTTTATCCGAGTAAGGACTGTGTGATTGAACCCATTTTCTGATGCATTATTTCAGATGATAGGGTAAACCAAGAGCCAAATAACAGTATTGCCAATAAAAACAAGAAATAACAGAAAAAGGCCTCTGTGGTCATGTTCCCTGTTCCTTATTGTTTTCCTTATTTCCATTTGCCTATTTTCTCCCCATTCCTGCCTACACTGTCTTTGTTTAGAAATTCATTGCATTCCCTCTTGAATTCAGTGATGCTCCTTGCTTCAGGGTCCCTTTATAGTAATTTATTCCATATGCTTATAACTCTTTTGTGTAAGATAGTTTTGCCTTAGCTTTTTTCCTTGTTCCCTACTTTCTAATTTTTAGATCATGTCTTCTAGCGTCTATGGTCTTGCAAGTGTAAAGAGCTTGCTTGGATCAATTTTATCAATCCTCTTCATAACTTTTAAAACTTCAGTTGGGTTTCATGAAGTCTTTCTTTTCCACTGAGAATATGCTCAACTTCCCCAGCCTTTCCTTATAACTTAAATCGTTGAGATCTGGTATCATTCAGATAATTGCTCTACACTGCTCCCCTGAAGAGCAATTAAACCTTTGCAAAGATATGGTGGCCAATACTGCATAAATTACTCAAGGTAAGGGTCTAAAAAGTACCTTAAATAGGGATAATTCTGATTTCTTTGATTTAGATAGGAATTCCTCTAGCATCTCTACCTTACTTCCAATTTACTGTATTTTTAATTTCAATTATGCAATGGCATGAAGCATCCAATCTGATTAAAATAATTTTGCATGTATAATAGGTAAAGTTAAGGAAAAAGAAACAGTTTACACACACCTATAAAGGTTTGATAGCTAGAAAAATAGTGCAAAATCAGAAAACTGAAAAGGGTTAGCTGTTTAAATGGCAAATTAAACATGACACAGTAAGGGGCTAACATGCCCGCCTCCATCCCCCTGAAATGCATAGGGCAGTTGTCAATTGAGGAGGAAGGATCAATTTAGCCCTAATTACAAGAACACCGAAAGAATACACTTGCAATGCTTGGCGTTGTCAGTGCCCTATCTCAGATTGTCTGGCACATTTGATTCCACAGTATAGAGACAAACAGTTGTGCTTTGTCTAGGTTGGCTTTAAGTCACTACAGTGACTCTTAAGCTCTTTCCCATTAGGTAATTTTGAAAATGTTGCTTTCACTAACTACTCATGTCATATTCCTGACCTGTAGCAGGTGGTACATTTTAAACCAGAAAAGCATTCATACATATTTTAAAAAGTTAAAATGGTTGAAAGCTTAAAAAACCCCAAACTGTTAATCTCAATGTTTTTTAAAAAAAATAATGCTCATTTTCAAAATCCCTGCGTTGACTTAGCTTTCTTCTGAACAACGTGAAAGACTTGAAGGAATGTGGGTCTAGGAAAACTGCACTTAACCATCGAGTATTTAAAAGCTATTTGGCTTTACTTTTTAAAGGGAGTTCAATAATAAGCAGATTTTTTTAAAAAAATTTCTCCAGTTGCCTGCAAAATTACTTGGATTCAGTTTTAATATTCAACCTTGAATGGCTAAAGATGCAGTACAGCGTACATGCAACAAAAGGATTATTCTGCTGCCCTCATGGTGCAAACTGCTCTTTGAGATGTTCCTTTCGGTAGTTTCTTCAGGAGTGGCACATAATGGTGCCTTCCAGAAAATGAGATGCTTTTCTGTCCCACAAGGTTGTATTCTTCTGCTACTTCAATTAAGATAATGCACCGGATTCTAACCAGATATAAATCAGCTTATCTCCATGAAACCAGTGGACCTTTGCCTATTTATAATCGCTGTGGATCAGGGCACTTAATAGGCCCAAATTCAGCACTCCTATATGTACATGCAGCTGGTGTTTAAGCCAATGGAATTATATGTCCTTATCCTCAGGAAGAATCTGGATCAGAATCTTTAGGCTCCTCCATATAACAGTGTGATGAAGCTATTGAAAGATCCCCCCCCAAGAGAAACTAGAATTTTCAATGGAAGAATTCCATGGAGAGCTGCAGAAATCTTTGCAAAGCAATTCCCTACTTAATCCTGGGACTCTTCAGAAGGAGAACCTTGCTGTTTAAGAATAGGAAGGATCACGGATGACTAAAAGCTGTATCTAGCAACCTGAGATCTTTGGTAGGGGGATTAAGATAATACTGCTTCTGTATTCACAAGCTTCTTAAATAGTTACCACCTTCCTATTCACGTTCAGCAACTTTCCATCTGCTGTATTCCTTTAAGATGCAACCTAGCTTCTCTTTTCACTCCAAATCAATCTCTTACCCATAGGTTGCACACATCTATCCTGGCTACATTTGTAAAGCTATAGTCATTCTTAGAAAGTCATCCTTTGATGGGCAGTATGAAATGAAAGCTCCACTTTGCAGTCTAATGTACTTCTGCTTTCAGAAAGATGTCTTGGTTTTTATCTTGCAAACAGAGAATACTTTCCTTTATCTCATTTATACCCACCACCACAGATGGTGCTGTCTTACGGCATATTTAAAATAATATATCTGTTCTCTCATCATTGCCCTTTAACATCATTCCTGGCAGAGAAATCAGTGTCTTTTGGATACAAAAAAAGTCTGTAAAGTATTCCATAGTCTCCAACTGCCAGCATGTCCTTCCTCGTTGTAAGCACCATTGTCTATTCACTTGTTGTTTGAGTACTGGATCGGCCAAGGTCTATAATAAGCTCTACTGTACCTTGCTCGTACCATACATTTTTCTTTTGTTTGTCACTCACTTTTAACTCCCTCTCTTTTTATATACTATATTTCTCGTCTTCCTCTTCCTCTTCCCTAAAGACTGTTTTCAACTTGCTCACTTCATCAGATGCATACTGTGGAAAATACAGAAGATGTTTTTATACACACAAACCATGAAAAAATGGGTGTTTGTCACTACAAAAGGTTTTCTCTCCCCCCACCCTACTCTCCTGCTGGTAATAGCTTATCTAAAGTGATCACTCCCCTTATAATGTGTATGATAATCAAGGTGGGCCATTTCCAGCACAAATCCAAGTTTTCTCCATGCATCCGATGACGTGAGCTGTAGCTCACGAAAGCTTATGCTCAGATAAATTGGTTAGTCTCTAAGGTGCCACAGATCCTCCATTTCTTTTTGCGAATACAGACTAACACGGCTGTTACTCTGAAATCTGTCATTATGCAAGGCACTGCATTTAGCCGTATGGAGTGGAAATCTGTCAACTTCATGAAAAAACTCATACAGATACAGACAGACATCATCTTCCTTTCCATATGCAAACAGATGGACATCATACCAAAAGGACTGAAGGTAAAAAATCCATTACAATCTACATACCACACAGACTATGCTGACAGGTTGTGCCACACGCTCTCAAAGAAACTGCGGAACCACCTGATCAACATCCTCTACAGCAAACAGGGAAAGATTAAGAATGAGCTCTCAAAAATGGATACTCTTATAAAAAACCAACCTTCCACACAAACTTCCTTGTGGCTGGACTTTACTAAAACTAGACAAGCCATTTACAACACACACTTTGCTTCTCTACAAAAGAAAAAGGACACTAAACTATCTAAACTACTACATGCCACGAGGGGCCACAGCAATGGTTCCCTCAACCCACCCAGCAATATTGTTAACCTATCCAACTATACTCTTAGGACAGCTGCTTCTGCTGGGCTATCTGGGGGCCTCTCCTTCTGCCCCTCCATCCCCACGAACATGATACAGTTCTGTGGTGACCTAGAATCCTCTTTTCGACATCTCCGACTCAAGGAATATTTCCAACACACCTCTGAACAACATACTAATCCACAGAGACCTCCCTACCAACACTACAAAAAGAAGGATTCTAGGTGCACTCCTCCTGAAGGTCGAGACAGCAGACTGGACTTCTACATAGAGTGCTTCCGCCGACGTGCACGGGCTGAAATTGTGGAAAAGCAGCATCACTTGCCCCATAACTTCAGCCATGCAGAACAGAATGCCATCCACAGCCTCAGAAACAACTCTGACATCATAATCAAAAAGGCTGACAAAGGAGGTGCTGTTGTCATCATGAATAGGTCGGAATATGAACAAGAGGCTGCTAGGCAGCTCTCCAACACCACTTTCTACAAGCCATTACCCTCTGATCCCACTGAGAGTTACCAAAAGAAACTACAGCATTTGTTCAAGAAACTCCCTGAAAAAGCACAAGATTAAATCCACACAGACACACCCCTGGAACACCGACCTGGGACATTCTATCTACTACCCAAGATCCATAAACCTGGAAATCCTGGGCACCCCATTATCTCAGGCATTGGCACCCTGACAGCAGGATTGTCTGGCTATGTAGACTCCCTCCTCAGGCCCTATGCTACCAGCACTCCCAGCTACCTTTGAGACACCACTGACTTCCTGAGGAAACTACAATCCATCGGTGATCTTCCTGAAAACACCATCCTGGCCACTATGGATGTAGAAGCCCTCTACACCAACATTCCACACAAAGATGGACTACAAGCCGTCAAGAACACTATCCCCGGTAATGTCACGGCTAACCTGGTGGCTGAACTTTGTGACTTCGTCCTTACCCATAACTATTTTACATTTGGGGACAATGTATACCTTCAAATCAGCGGCACTGCTATGGGTACCCGGATGGCCCCACAGTATGCCAACATTTTTATGGCTGACTTAGAACAACGCTTCCTCAGCTCTCGTCCCCTAACACCCCTACTCTACTTGCGCTACATTTATGACATCTTCATCATCTGGACCCATGGAAAAGAAGCCCTTGAGGAATTCCACCATGATTTCAACAATTTCCATCCCACCATCAACCTCAGCCTGGTCCAGTCCACACAAGAGATCCACTTCCTGGACACTACAGTGCTAATAAACGATGGGCACATAAACACCACCCTATACCGGAAACCTACTGGCCGCTATTCCTACCTACATGCCTCCAGCTTTCACCCTGACCACACCACACGATCCATTGTCTACAGCCAAGCTCTGCGATACAGCCACATTTGCTCCAACCCCTCAGACAGAGACAAACACCTACAGGATCTCTATCAAGCATTCTTACAACTACAATACCCACCTGCGGAAGTGAAGAAAAAGATTGATAGAGCCAGAAGAGTTCCCAGAAGTCACCTACTACAGGACAGGCCTAACAAAGAAAATAACAGAACGCCACTAGCCATCACCTTCAGCCCCCAACTAAAACCCCTCCAACTCATTATCAAGGATCTACAACCTATCCTGAAGGATGACCCAACACTCTCACAAATCTTGGGAGACAGGCCAGTCCTTGCCTACAGACAGCCCCCCAACCTGAAGTGAATACTCACCAGCAACCACATACCACACAGCAGAACCACTAACCCAGGAACCTATCCTTGCAACAAAGCCCGTTGCCAACTGTGTCCACATATCTATTCAGGGGACACCATCACAGGGCCTAATCACGTCAGCCACACTATCAAAGGCTCGTTCACCTGTACATCCACCAATGTGATATATGCCATCATGTGCTAGCAATGCCCCTCTGCCATGTACATTGGGCAAACTGGACAGTCTCTACGTAAAAGAATAAATGGACACAAATCAGATGTCAAGAATTATAACATTCATAAACCAGTCGGAGAACACTTCAATCTCTCTGGTCACTCGATTTCTGATCTCAAAGTGGCTATCCTTCAACAAAAAAACTTTGAAAACAGACTCCAATGAGAGACTGCTGAATTGGAATTAATTTGCAAATTGGATACAATTAACTTAGGCTTGAATAGAGACTGGGAATGGTTGATTGATTCATTATAAAAAGTAACCTATTTCCCCTTGTTTATTATTCTCCCCCCTACCCCCACTGTTCCTCAGATGTTCTTGTTAAACCCTGGATGTGTGCTGGAAATGGCCCACCTTGATTATCATACACATTGTAAGGAGAGTGATCACTTTAGATAAGCTATTACCAACAGGAGAGTAGGGTGGGGGAGAGAAAACCTTTTGTAGTGATAAACACCCATTTTTTCATGGTTTGTATGTATAAAAACATCTTCTGTATTTTCCACAGTATGCATCCGATGAAGTGAGCTGTAGCTCACGAAAGCTTATGCTCAAATAAATTGGTTAGTCTTTAAGGTGCCACAAGTACTCCTTTTTCTTTTTGCGAATACAGACTAACATGGCTGTTACTCTGAAACTTAAGATTCGTAATTGTTAAGCATCCATCACATGTACAATCCTCTGTAAGTCCCTCTTTGTTCACAGATGAATGCAAACCACAGCTCTAGCAACTTATGACTGTACCATACTCAATTTAGAGTACTCTGGTTTTAACACAAGAGGGGCAAAATGACAAACTGATGGAAACTTACCACCAGCACAACTGCAAGCATTTTATGGAAAAGTAAGCATAGCGGCAAAAGGCAAAGTGCACTGTAATCTTTGTGGTACTAAAATAAATGTAGTGAGGAATGCAATACATTGGAAGTACAATGGAAGAGAACATACACTCAGTTTTCAAATGTAGGCTCCTTTATTGGATGTCCAAATCCAACATTTGCCTATCAGTTAGGCATAGAAATAGCCTTTTATCCTTACACCAAAAGTGAACATTTGAATTTGCAGATGCAGATTTTTGACTGCACTTCCCAAGTATAAGCAAAGTGATAAGAACAGCAAAATAACGTGCAAAATCCTTTTGAGGGGAAAATATTGGAGAATCTTCATCAAGTTCAATAGAACAAAAGGCAAGGCCACAATTTTTAAAAGTGGCCACTGATTTTGTCTGTCTCTGCTTTTGAGTGGCCAGTATGGGACACCCAAGACCGATTTTTCAGAGGTATTGAGGACTAAGAGTTCCCAGAAATCAAGATATCCAGGGGGAAAATTACCTTTATGAAATACTACAATAACTGACAACCTTTATCCATTAGGAATCTTTTTTTTTCCCCCCATGGAAGTCCCTTTCTCAATTGTGTGGTACTGATGGCAGCAAAGCCCCCCCAGAAAAAGCTGCAGAGCGGCAAAGTGGAATGTTTGTCTTTTCTGTGTGGCCAATAAGTGAATTGGTGAGTGGTCTAGGAAGCAGAGAGAAAGAGGGGAACAGCCATTTTAAGCAGCATGTTCCCCCTTGTACATGGGAACAACAGGAATTGGTTAATGCTGCTCAGAATCCTGCTTATCACTCTCATGTCCACATTAGAGGAGGCAGCCCCATTGGACGCCTAGCATCCAAGAGGGAGCAAAGATTGTTGCATCCTATTCTTTGTGCTTTTCAGCTTCCTGCTGTTGCTGCTGCTGCTGCAGTTCTTGTTCTGTCCCCATGGTATTGTGATGCCACCCAGAATTCAGTGCCACTCCAGCCGCATCCGCTAGTCCTGAGGGGTGGCTCCAATATGCCCCCTATGCTGGACTGGGAAGAGGTAAAGGATGGCAAAGGGTCAGCTCTCTTCTTCAGCTTTACTGCCCTTTTGCACAACCAGATCAGTTCAGTGAGGCTAGATTGGAGGGGGGGGGAGAGGAGGCTAAGTTCTGCCCCCCTTGATTTTTTTTATTCTCTTTCTGCATGTAACCTCCTCGCCAGACCTCTTAATAGTTTTCACTGCCCTTAGTTTAAATCTTTTCTATTATGAGCATGTCCTATTCGATATTGGCTAACCTGAACATAGCACTGTATTTAAGATGAGTCCTTACCACTGATTTATATAATGTGTATATATATCCTATATTACCATTGATTTATGTAAGGTACTGTAATATGGTCTCGGTTATCTCTTTCCTTTTTAGTACAGCCTAACATCATAGTTAATATTTTATCAGTTGCCTTTCACTGACCAGTCCACAATGATGCCTAGATCTTTTTACTAATTTGGAACCCAGTACCTGATGTCACCCAATACTGCAGGTTATTCCTTCTAATATTTTATGTTGCATTTCATTTGAGATTGTCCTTTTATTAATTCTTCTTCTTAATACACTTATGTATCAGTATTGCCTAAAGGCCACAACTAGGTTGAGCCCCATTGTGCTAGGTCCTGTCCAGATGTATAGTGAATGACAATCCCTGCCCCCAAGAGCTTACAACATAAAGAAGATGACATACCAGGAGAATGAGGCAAACAAGTGGGCTGGGAAGGAGACACCCCAGCATTCACCTTCTCTTCCAAATTATTCATAGCTATATTAAACAATTCTGGTCCTTGTACTGGTCTCTGATACACCACTAATACCTCATGCCACACTGCGAACTGACAGTTTATTTCTACTCTTTGCTTCCAATCTCTTCAGCCTTGAGGTTATCAAGTTTCCTTAAGAGAGACTTACGAGACCCTTTAAGCAAAGGCTTGTGAGAGTCAAATATCAATATCAGTATTTGAAAACAAAATAGTTTTTGACTGTGAGGGGTAATTTGTTTTATTGATTAGTATGCAGCACCCTTGCTTTGTTACAGGATGCAGAGTTTATCGATCTCACCCATTCATGCAACAGCGTAGGATGCTCCAGTTGAAGCAAGTGAGGTTCCTGGCAGAAAATAATAAAAGAGCATTATTCCTTTAGGCTCCAATTCACAAATCAGTAGGACTACACACATACACGTGATTAAAGTTAAATGTGTGTGCGTGTGTGTCCTTTATTGAATTGAAGCTTAATTGTCATCAGGAGTTTCTTTCTTAAGAAACCACTAAGAGCCATGACAGTTGCATTGTTTTAAAATTGTGAAAGGGATCACTAGTCATCACAGGTATAGACCTTGTGTGAATAATAAGAGATATACTCACATATCCAGCTATGATGTAACAGGAGTCATGGGAGAAAAAGCTCACAGAAAAAAAAATTCTCATTCCCTATCTATAGGACAAGCTCCATAGTTTAGAAGACAAACCCTTCTATAGGGTAGCAGGGGATTCAAGTAAAAATCATTTCACACAAGCCCAAAGTGCAAGTTCGTTGGCATACAGTTGGATATGATATAGGTTTTAGCCTGTACACTAAGACCGGATCGGTGGGACCCGGGTTTGTGAACTCAGTGTTTCCAAGGCCATGCTTGAGTGTCCACACTTCATTGTGAATCCGGGCTTACATTTGCTGGACTCAGGTCTCATAGCTGTGCTAACTCATCCATAGAGTGCTGTGCAGACTTTCTCACTTGGGTCTGTGGCTTGAGCTGCATCCATGCTGCAAAATGACAGGGCTTGGACCTGACTCCCAGTAGGTCTTGGGCTCTAACCCACCCCGTAGGAGGGTCTTGAGTGCTTGTTGACCTGAGTGAGACTGATTTGCATGTGGACAGAAGGGGGCTTGGGCTCAAACCTGAGTCAGAGCCCAGGCTTAGTGTACAGTGTAGACCAGTGGTGGGCAGCCCACGGGCCACAAGCAGCCCATCAGGGTAATCCACTGGTGAGCAGCGAGATAATTTGTTTACATTGGCTTTTACCCTGACCAGGCTCTGGCTGGGAGGGCAGGGCCTTGGAGCCACAGCTGGGCCATCGTAAGAGCCTCCCGAGCAGCTGTGGGGAGCCGTAGACCCTACACCTACCATGGCTGAAGGGCCTGGGGGGTGGGGACAAGGGCAAGGAGCTGCTCTTGGGCTGGTAGAGGGCTATGGCTTCCCACAACTGCCTGGGCTGGGCTCCCACTGCTGGCCTGGCCGGTGGGAGGGCCTCAGGGGGAAGAGGAGGGGCAGGGGCGGTGTCCATAGTGAAAAGTGAACGGGCCAGGCCCACCCACTTCCAAAAAGTTGGAGGGCCATAGTCGCTTGTCCCCTCCTTGTTCCGGCACCCCTGAGTTGGGGTCTCTATGATAGAAATAGGGTTAAATATTCCTTTTGGACTGATGGGGACAGGGCTTGTGATTCCCACTCCCCTAGTCCCTTTTGTCTGTTCTCAGATTCCCTAATCCCAGAAGGGGAAGAGGGTAGCAGCACCAACTCCCTAACTGGCCTGCCTTGTGGATTGCCAAATCTATCTCACCCAGCTCGTATACCAAGTTGTTGTCTCCTTGTAGGCAGGGGGTGTGGGTAGCATAGGTAAATGGCCTTCCTGAGGGCAGTTCCCCTGGAGGCAGATGGCTGCTCTCTCCCAGAGATGCCCAGTGATTGCCAGGCACTTCCTGTTTTTAAGCCCTTATTTCATCCTTGAAAAGCTCTTTAACTCCTTCGTCACCAGTGTACAGTTTATGCAACCCATCACCCCCCACACTCAAAATTATGAGATTGGTATAAAAATAATGAGATTTGTAAAACGTAATATTTTTGCATGCCTTCTGGTTTCATAGTCTTTAGGGTACACTTGGCTCACAACTTCTCACTTTTCTCAGCAAACATGACGACTAGAAGCTTACTTTTAAAAAATGGAAGCTGAAATTCTTACATATTCTTACATGACTCCAGGACCTGGGGCTTGAAGAAAACCGTACATATTGCAAGACTCGTGATGAAGTTGCAAGAGTTAGCAGCACTGAAACTGGGCATAAGCTTAAGAAAAAGAAAGCTCAGGAAAGAGCAAAACAGATAGGATGATATATTTCTTGCTTTAAACAAAGAAATCAATGTATGTATATATATATGTGTATATATATATATATATATATATATATATATTTGGCATTCATTCTTCCCATTAATACCTATATGAAAGTGATTCCTTCCATTTTGTCAGGAATAGGGCTTCTTCGTGACCCTGGGCCACCACTTCCTCTTGGACGGTTTGTGGAATGTATATATCATATTGCACACCTGAACCTTTAGCCCTGGCCGATACAGGTGACCATCCTAAACTCCTTTATGTCACAGCAACTTCTTGGACTCAGCATGTTCCATCCTTTCCTCCCGTAATTAGGGAGAAAAATCTTGAAATATAACAAAATAATAATTTCTCTCTTTATTCCCAATGCTCTTGTCTCCTTGGTGCTAGGATTTTCGCCTTATCAATGAAACAGTGGAGCTGCAGTGTCAAGAGCTTTTTGGTCTTTTGTTATCTGGAAGGGGAGGGGGCAAAAATTAATGCACAGTGAGCAAGGTCAGTTTTAATGCAGTTGTGTTTGTATTCAAGTATGAAAATCTGAGGGACCTTCGTTTCGAAGAAGGTTGTGGGATGGGGTCTTCGTCCAGGAGACCCACACTGTGCAAGTCCCTTTATTTTTGTTCTCTGAATCTTCTGTGTGCTTTCCCATTATCACACCACTCCACCTTCCTTGGCGAAGGTGCTGCAGGCTCTCATCCTCTAGGTTAGAGATCCTTTCTTTTGCTTCCCCATAGCCCACTCATCCCACCAATTCACTAAGCTTTCCAGCTATCACATTTACAAACAGAAATGATCTTGATTGAAACTGAGATGTTGTTTTAGGGTTAAGATATAAAATTTTCAAAATTTTCTTATAATTGTCAAAGGTTTTTAGGCCTTTAAAGATGCAGATAGCTCCTATTGGGATTTTCAAAAGTGCTGATGCAAGTTAGATACCTAACTTAGGTGCTTTTAAAAATACATCTGGGTGCCTATCTGCATTTTTGGGTGTTTAAACACCTTTGCAAATCTTGCCCTGTGTGGCATATGCCCTTAGCCGCATTTTCAAAAACAATTTAGACAAATAGGAGTGAAAGTCAATGGGCCTCAGGCTACTAGTTGCCTAAGTCACTTTGAAAATCAGACTTAGGTCCTGACTTAGAGGTGTTTAGACATTGCTCCAATCGGTGTTGCAATGCTTAGCTGATTTAGGAGCTTACTTTCAAAAGTGATTTAGGCACTTAGGAGCCTCATTGGAAGTCAGCTGGGAGTGACAGAACTCCCAGTGACTTCACTGGGAACAGGATAGCACTAGTAAACTGTAAATAGAGCAGCACCGAAACATCTCTGAACAACTTGGGAACAGGGGTTCTGGAACAATTTGTATAGTGAGGTAGGAGAACCATTGGACCAAACTGTAAACCCGGTATATAATGGAAACCCTTTCAAGCCAGGGGGTGCAGTAGCACCCCTAGTTCCAGCATCTATGGTTGGGGAAAATCATCTTGCCTTTTCAGAGCAGGAGCAGTAATGGAGAGCCTAGGAGAGAGCAAATCATACCCCATGTCTTCTATATCACTCCCCAAAAATATAAATTCAAAGAAAAAATTACAAGAATGTCAGTCTTTCTGGTTACATAAAGAGAAACTCAGAAATATGAGTTATTACATGTATTACTCTTGCAATTCCAGTCTATATTTTTACCATTTTTTTTCTCCCATAACTAGAGGACAATTATATGTCCAGTGGTTACAGTCTGTGCCATTTAACATACAATGTAAGAAACACACACATACTGCCAAAATCATTTAGTTTTTATTACAACTTTTTCCCTTCCCATTTTCTATGTGTAATGTGTGCATCCAGGGACCCCTTTTCACCCTATTGTTTTTAGTCTAAAAGCCACTTTACTCTCAATAAAAGGAATAATGAGTACCCGTCGTAAAATAATCTGTCAATCACTCCAGCCCGTACCATTGTGTAGCACCTTTCCTTTGGACCTCTCAGAGTGCTTCAGAAAAGATAAAAAACAAATAAAGTAAAATTACAATTACACATCAACGTAGAATGAAAATAGTCAGTTTTCGATCACCTGCATTTTGTTACTAGAAGCTGAACAGAGAAAATGTTCCTCTGAACACCTAGTGAGGAGCCAAAAGCCTCAGTAGCCGTGTCCATGCTGATTGTTGCATGAGCCTTTTCATAGGACCTTCATTAGGCGCAAAGCTGAGCAGTGGCAGGAAACATCTTCTGCTCTTACGCTGAACAACAGGTGGTGCTGGGTTTATTTAATCTGCATCTTCTTTTTGCTTTGCTGTACTTTCTTAAGCGTGTGTATGTCAATGGAGAGAGGAGTGATTAATTCCTGCAATAGATACCAAATGCAACTAATCACAAAATCTTTTATGAAAGTCAATTAGAAACACTGAGCTAACGCTAATGAGAGTTATGAGGGCAAAACTAGTCTTGTTATAAGGCCCAGTGCAGCTGCTCCCACTGTGAGGATGCCAGCTTATGAAAAACACTTCCACATATTTTTTTAGTCTGTGCACTAAAAATGTCATGTGGTAGCACCCATAATGTGCTAGGCATTTTCCACGCATTCAAGAAGGGACAGTCCCTGTCTCAAGTAGCTCACAAGCTAAGGACAATACACAAATAAACAAAATGGGCCAAATTCTGGCTAATACAGGGAAAGTGGAACAGCTCCCCAAGATGCCCTTCTTCCCACTCTGTGGGAAGCTTCTGATCACATGACAATGACCATTAATGACCTAAGTGCTTGAGTATAGGGGTCTGATCGTGGAGATGAGATCAATCCATTCCCTGCCCCATCCCCAAATATTCAGTGGTCATGATGGGAGTTTTTCAGTATTCTGATTTGAAAACCTTAGGATATAACATGAGACTGTTAGTGGCTGACCTTCTGGCCAGCTCCATGAATCACCCCACTAGATGACAGGAAGGCTAGTAAGAGATGGGGCTTTATTTCCCAGCCCCTGTCACATGACATACATTAGAAGGGTTAATATTCTTATCACATGGGAGGGGTCAGTGTGAACTGACTCCAGAGGTCACTGTTACATCTTGCTTTTTAAAAAAAAACAATTATCAACCAAAACCAACAACAAACTAATACAGCAAACCAGTAACACACAGCACTGAAGATGTCTAGGATGGAGGACAGAGAACTAGAGACATGTCAGTGACTACAGTTTCGGTAACTCAGTGTAAAGGAATTCTGTAAACTCTAACCCAGTTCCTTCTAAACAGTTCCTGTTTGAGTTGGATCTACCACCTGGAGCCCATGTTTGTTGCTCCTGTTTTTTCCCATTGTCAGTGACTCAGTGGCAGTGTTACTGTCAGCACACAAAAACTGTCATTAGCACTATTGATGACCTCAAGAAATAGGGAGCCAGTATCCGCCTGGGTTTTCTTTAGATGTTTTCTGTTCCTCCTATATGAGTTACCCTCAAGGTCGTTAGGACTCATGCTAGCTGCACATAATATCTCCATTGCAAGGTTCTTAGATGGGAATTAAATCAGTTCTTACCTGGGATCAGGCTTGTCACATCATAATTGTTTTCATTATTTCCTTTGGCTGTTAAGAAAACCTGACAGTTCAGTAATCTAGGCATAAAAATGTCCTCAGAATCATCGAGGCCCCGATTCAAGAAAACACTTAAAAACATACTTAACTTTAAATTGAAGTGCTTAAGTGCTTTGCTAACTGGGACCTTAGAGCAAAATACTAACTTCTACTTCTTATACAGAAACAGTGAATCAGAAAAGTTAATTCTTCCAGAGCTAGCCTGTAAAAATATTGTGTTTAAATTTTTTTCTACTGAAAATGTAATGGGCCACATTATCTACCACCCTCAGTGACATTATCTTCTTTAAAATTCTGTTAGACCCATTAGATTCTTTCCAAACAGTGGAACTTTTTAATGGTGCCCACTTTGTAAATATTTTTTTTAAGTTAGCATGACTTGTTGCTACATTCTTCTGAATTAATGTTTAATTTTTGAAAATACATTAGAAATGTCAGTGTACACATGTCTGTGTATATAAATCTCCCCACTGTATTTTCCACTGAATGCATCCGATGAAGTGAGTTGTAGCACACAAAAGCTTATGCTCAAATAAATTGGTTAGTCTCTAAGGTGCAACAAGTACTCCTTTTCTTTTTGCGAATACAGACTAACACGGCTGCTACTCTGAAACTGTCATTATGCAAGGCACTGAATTTAGCCGTATGGAGTGGAAATCTATCAACTTCATGAAAAAACTCGTACAGATACAGACAGACATCATCTTCCTTTCCATATGCAAACAGATGGACATCATACCAAAAGGACTGAAGGTAAAAAATCCATTACAATCTACATACCACACAGACTATGCTGACAGGTTGTGCCACACGCTCTCAAAGAAACTGCAGAATCACCTGATCAACATCCTCTACAGCAAACAGGGAAAGATTAAGAATGAGCTCTCAAAAATGGATACTCTCATAAAAAACCAACCTTCCACACAAACTTCCTTGTGGCTGGACTTTACAAAAACTAGACAAGCCATTTACAACACATACTTTGCTTCTCTACAAAAGAAAAAAGGACACTAAACTTTCTAAACTACTACATGCCACAAGGGGCCACAACAGTGGTTCCCTTAACCCACCCAGCAATATTGTTAATCTATCCAACTATACTCTTAACCCAGTAGAAGAATCTGTCCTGTCTCAGGGCCTCTCCTTCTGCCACTCCATCCCCACGAACATGATACAGTTCTGTGGTGACCTAGAATCCTATTTTCGACGTCTCCGACTCAAGGAATATTTCCAACACACATCTGAACAACATACTGACCACAGAGACCTTCCTACCAAGACTACAAAAAGAAGGATTCTGGGTGGACTCCTCCTGAAGGTCGAAACAACAGACTGGACTTCCACATAGAGTGCTTCCGCCGATGTGCACGGGCTGAAATTGTGGAAAAGCAGCATCACTTGCCCCACAACCTCAGGCGTGCAGAACACAATGCCATCCAGAGCCTCAGAAACAACTCTGACATCATAATCGAAAAGGCTGACAAAGGAGGTGCTGTTGTCATCATGAATAGGTCGGAATATGAACAAGAGGCTGCTAGGCAGCTCTTCAACACCACTTTCTACAAGCCATTATCCTCTGATCCCACTGAGGGTTACCAAAAGAAACTACAGCATTGCTCAAGAAACTCCCTGAAAAAGCACAAGAACAAATCCGCACAGACACACCCCTGGAACCCCGACCTGGGGTATTCTATCTGCTACCCAAGATCCATAAACCTGGAAATCCTGGATGCCCCATCATCTCAGGCATTGGCACCCTGACAGCAGGATTGTCTGGCTATGTAGACTCCGTCCTATCTCCATCCAGCACTCCCAGCTATCTTCGAGACACCACTGACTTCCTGAGGAAACTACAATCCATCAGTGATCTTCCTGAAAACACCATCCTGGCCACTATGGATGTAGAAGCCCTCTACACCAACATTCCACACAAAGATGGACTACAAGCCGTCAAGAACACTATCCCCGATAATGTCACGGCTAACCTGGTGGCTGAACTTTGTGACTTTGTCCTCACCCATAACTATTTCACATTTGGGGACAATGTATTACCTTCAAATCAGCGGCATTGCTATGCATACCTGCATGACCCCACAGTATGCCAACATTTTTATGGCTAACTTAGAAAAACGCTTCCTCAGCTCTCGTACTCTAATGCCCCTACTCTACTTGCGCTACATTTATGACATCTTCATCATCTGGACCCATGGAAAAGAAACCTTTGAGGAATTCCACCATGATTTCAACAATTTCCATCCCACCATCAACCTCAGCCTGGACCAGTCCACACAACAGATCCACTTCCTGGACACTACGGTGCTAATAAACGATGGTTACATAAATACCACCCTATACCGGAAACCTACTGACCGCTATTCCTACCTAAATGCCTCCAGCTTTCATCCAGACCACACCACATGATCCATTGTCTACAGCCAAGCTCTACGATACAACCGCATTTGCTCCAACCCCTCAGACAGAGGCAAACACCTACAAGATCTCTATCAAGCATTCTTACAACTACAATACCCATCTGCTGAAGTGAAGAAACAGATTGACACAGCCAGAAGAGTTCCCAGAAGCCGCCTACTACAGGACAGGCCCAAAAAACAAAATAACAGAACGCCACTAGCCATCACCTTCAGCCCCTAACTAAAACCTCTCCAACGCATCGTCAACGATCTACAGCCTATCCTGAAGGACGACCCATCACTCTCACAGATCTTGGGAGACAAACCAGTCCTGCTTACAGCCAGCCCCCCAACCTGAAGCAAATACTCACCAGCAACCACACACCACACAACAGAACCACTAACCCAGGAACCTATTCTTGCAACAAAGCCCCTTGCCAACTGTGTCCACATATCTATTCAGGGGACACTATCATAGGACCTAATAACATCAGCCACAATATCAGAGGCTTGTTCACCTGCACATCTACCAATGTGATATATGCCACCATGTGCCAGCAATGCCCCTCTGCCATGTACATTGGTCAAACTGGACAGTCTCTACGTAAAAGAATAAATGGTCAAGAATTATAACATTCATAAACCAGTCGGAGAACTCTTCAGTCTCTCTGGTCACTTGATTACAGATCTAAAAGTGGCAATACTTCAACAAAAAAACTTCAAAAACAGACTCCAATGAGAGACTGCTGAATTGGAATTAATTTGCAAACTGGATACAATTAACTTAGGCTTGAATAGAGACTGGGAGTGGATGGGTCATTACACAAAGTAAAACTATTTCCCCATGTTTATCCCCCCCACCCTCCCACTCCTCACTGTTCCTCGATGTTCTTGTCAACTGCTGGAAATGGCCCACCTTGATTATCACTACAAAAGGTTCCCCCCCACCCCCTCCCGCTCTCCTGCTGGTAATAGCTCACCTTACCTGATCACTCTCGTTACAGTGTGTATGGTAACACCTATTGTTTCATGTTCTCTGTGTATATAAATCTCCTCACTGTATTTTCCACTGAATGCATCCGATGAAGTGAGCTGTGGCTCACGAAAGCTTATGCTCAAATAAATTTGTTAGTCTCTAAGGTGCCACAAGTCCTCCTGTTCTTTTTGTGAATACAGACTAACACGGCTGCTACTCTGAAAGCTAATTGTATGTTAACATTCAAATGATAAATTTATCTACAGTATAAGAAACAGTTTTCAGATTTGAGGCTTCAAGTTAAACAAGGGCAAGGAAAGCTGGGAGGAAAAATGAACCAGTAGAAAGGGTGAATTAATAATGACTTACAAAAATAAAAAATAAAATAGCTGGATTTCAGCAAAAACTAGTATCGGGGGGTAGCTGTGTTAGTCTGTAGCCACAAAACCAAGAAGGAGTCCGGGGGCACCTTACAGACTAACACATTTATTTGGACATAAGCTTTCGTGGGTAAAAAGCCCACGAAAGCTTATGCCCAAATAAATCTGTTAGTCTTTAAGGTGCCCCCAGTCTCCTAGCAAAAACTAGGATACATATTATAACTGAGAACTAGCATAGAGATCACTAATACATTAAAGGTGCTTGTGAGCCATTTGGAACATATAGATGTAAAAGATTTTTTTACATATTATATCACATTTGTAATTCTATATAACTTCACAGTATTAAGCACAATTTTTAAAAACTTAAAACATGCCATTTTTATTAGTGGTCCATTTGAAAACCACCAAACATTTTCATGTCAATTACTAAAACAAGGTTTAATGCTGTCAAAAAGCATTACTGCAAAAAACAGTCATCTTCTCTGTGTTTTCATCTGCAAAACATTACAGTTTATGAAACAATTTTAACTTGGACTACGTAAGACTCTGTATGAAGGTTTCCATATGTTAAACATTTTATTTGTGTGTTTGATTTTAAATTGCTTTGAAAAACAGACAGTTGAGGTTTTTAGAAAGGAATCTTTCGTTTAGGAAATAAATGTCTCTAAAGTACAGGGCACCAGCAGTAAAAACATTCTAACCACAAATCAGAAACATATTGAGAAGTGTTTTTTGAGTACACCTTCTGAAACCAGAATTTGTTTCTATTTGCTGGAAAATTGCAAAATCTGTTGTAGCTTGGCAGCATGCTTTGCCAGTTCTTTCCCAGCCTGCTTATGCAGTAGTGGCATTATTGTGCAAAAGGCTTATAGAGCTTTCAAGTTCCTTTTTCATTTAATTATTTAACATGTACTTGCTAATACTTTGCATATAACAACAAACACAGTTGTTTAAATAAGTGAAAAATAAATTTATACTCTATGGTATTTTTGTGAATAAAATGTGTTTTTAAAAAGAAATGAAGACAATTAATCAGTGTTTCAGCTTCTCGGTGGCACCTAGCCAGAAGACACCAGGCAGTCAACTGAAGTTTAGAGTGTTTTTGAAAGGCTAATTTAAGGTGAATTTAGATGGATTCAAGATTTATAAGCACTACAAAGTCCTGACTGGAGCAAAGTTCAAGTAAGTAATCCACTGCTCACTATGCAGACAAAGTGCTGCAGCCCAAACTTCCCTGTGATTTAGTCTATAGTCAATGAGAATTTTGAAAACAGGGAGGAAGACTGTTTCACTTCAAAGGTCTTCTAATAACTGAGAGGATTATACTCTTTTAATCAGTTAAGAAGGTTAGATGATTTTGAGTTAGTGGCTTTATACCCATCAATAGTTCTAAGTTTAAAGATAGTGTAGGGAAATGTACATGCTTTAACTCTTTATGGTTGCAATGTGGCAATGCACCTGCTTTGTATATTTGTCACTGTGCCAGAATAAATCATTATTTTTGTGAATTATTTTCTTTAAACTCAGGTTACTTGTAACATGTTTATTTACTGACAGTGGGATTTTTTTTTTTTACTTAAGACACATCTTTTTACTCTTCTTTTAAATTCTTTAAAATATTGCCAGTAAATATGGGCTATGTAGACTTTGATGTTAGTACCTTTTACCCCTAGCATGCTAATGCCATATGTATATTTGAACATATTACGAGGAAGTTTCAAATGCTTGCAGTTCTAGTAACAAAGGCACTGCCAAAGTCAAAAAGCTGAGGATTGTCAAACTAAACTGAAAAAGATGCATGCAGGAAGTGGCTATAAATTTCCCTTTTTTTCAGGGACGACAGGAAATTAGACATCATAATAAAAGAACTATCCTTCATCATATCAAGTGGTTCTTTTTAACTTCATTTTGCTTACGTTTACCATTATTAGTGCAGTCAGAAAGCCCAGTCATAAAGATTATATGACTGTACCTGCAATGAAATCAGGGTATCACATGTACACGGAATTCATAGAGAATATCAGAGAATTTACTGTAACTTTTTAAGTAGGCCATATTAACATTAATGTGGCATGTAGAGTTTTGAATAGTAGCATCCAAAAAAATCAAATGCTATGTAGGAAAAAATTGAAGTGATCACGTGGAATTCTCTCTCTTCTCTTCCACCTACCATTTCATTAGTACTTTTTGAATAAAAAAATGAGAGACAGGGTAGTTGATTCTTTAAAATTTTAATTGATTGAACGACCACCTACATTTTATAAAACGGAAAGCAACTTAGTTTCCAAAATGAGAAAGTTTAAAAGGTGAGAAATGAGTCAAATTCTCAAAAGTGATTTTTAAAACTGGTTGAACCAGGACATCATTTTTCTTGGAAATTTTTATGAAAAATTTGCCCCTTTTCTCCTCAAAATTGGAAATTTTCCTAGCAGCTCTGGAGCTGGTCCAAAAATGGGATGACATTTTGTAAAGTATTTAGAAAACGTTAGCCTATTTTCATCAGAATGTGAAATATTGTTGAGAAACCATCAACACTGTTAATTTTTTTTAAACTACTCTTGCAGTTTTAAGGCACTGATGGTTGGGAAGAAATTAAAGACTGTTTTATCGTAAAGAAACGTTTTTTATCCAAAATCTTTTTAAAATACTTCAATAACAACAACCGCTAGCCCTGTTTTTCTCTCTGTTCTCTTCTGCTCCCTGTGTCTGTCTGTCTGAAGCTCTTAGGGGTAGAGACCATCTTAATGTTATGTATTTGTACAGAGCCTAGCACAGTGGAGCCTTGTTTCATTATTGAAATCGCTAGGCCCTACCCCAATACAAATAATACTTAATATATTAAGGGCACAACTTTTCATTCTTTACATACTCAGAACTGCAAAGTTAGCTCAGTGGAAAGGCAGCTCAAAATCTGCATTCTCTTGCTCAGTGGGAGTGTTTCTTCATAGTATGTACTGTACCTCATGACTCCATAATAGCAATTATATAGATTTATTTTTATGAAATAGCTCAGAAGATAACTGTGTAAAACTCTTACACTTTTATAGGCTTCATGTTAAATCTTCATGCAGACTCATGGTAATCTTGGTATATATGGTCCCTTTTAAAAGAAACATATGGCTCAGAATTGCAAATGTTTACTAACAGGTATATTATCTCACCCATACAGTAAGAGAGGAGGGTTGGTTAGGGTGTAGTCTGGGCGTTAAGAGTTCTGGGTTCAATTCCATGCTCTGCAACAGACATCTTGTGTGACCTTGGGGAAATCACTTAATATCTCTGTGACTCAGTCCTCCCTGGGTTGTTGTGTGGATAAATACGTGAAGATTAGGAGGTGCTCAGATATTATGGTAATGGAAGCTATATCAGTACCTGAGATAGATACTAACTCCAAATTATTTCTATTGAATTAACAGTGGAAATAGTTCAATGGGACCAGTAAGCACTTCGCCTGGTACTAAGTGTTTGCAGGACCGGCCTCTTTTTACTTTTGAGTGTATTTGATGTGCATTGAAGCTTGGCACACATATCCTTTTGTCTCCTTTTTTGGGGCTATATTTCATTCTGGAGAGATTGCTTATATGTTAAGAAGATGAAGTTAAATGATTAAATGTGCCTCCCTTTGGAGAAATGTTGGGATTCTGTTCTCCGTAATGAAATGCACAGAGGTAAACCTACAGTATGTAAATGGTGGGCACAGCTTTTAGGGAATTGAATTGCATGCTGAATAAATGCTGTGAAAAAGACTGAAATAAATTGGGGTGTAATAAGTCTGGAAACTGGTGGCTTAGTATCCAGACTTTAATTCATAATAACTACCATTAGGTATATTTACTGCATTTCATTATTATTTTCCATTTGTTATGTATATGTTTTTAACTAGGAAAAAATAGTGTTTTATCTATGTGGAAGTCAGCTACAAGGGTTGGGTCCGTAGCTGCTACATGTTGAATGAGATCCTCTGCAGTGAATACCCAGTCTGGTGCAGCTCATCAAGGGTGCAGTTCAATCAATCCTAGAGAGAGGGGTTTTAAACTGGGTGAATGTGAGTCCCTGTAAACTATATTAAGTCATATATCTTGTCCATCAGAAGAGTGGATTAATGTGGTTTTTCATCTGATATTTCTGAGACATTCTAAAGTGTTGCCTTTTTTATCAGTAGGTGGTACAGTCTGCTTGATATAGAGTGGATGCTTCATTAACCAGTGCCTGACTGCATCAGAGAGGCACTATAGATTCTGGGCCAGGTTTTGTATTATTAACTCAATCCTACACAGTGTAATGAGAACTGAGGGTGCTGAGCACTTCATGAGATATCTCAGCACTTTGCAGTACTGAGCCCTAAATAATGGTGTTGAATTAAAGCAGCATATTAAATTTCACAGTCTTCTTCATAATCAGATAGGGGGAAAGGTCATGATATATCCACCAGTGCTTCAACACTAGTCAAGCTCCATCTGTATGTATGAAAAGCAGCAAAATGTAGTTTAAGGAATGTACTTTTAAAAATTGATCTAAGCACTGTAAAAGCACTCATGGCCTTTTAATATGTATTTTTTCAAAATGTGATTCCACAAAACACAGATAGCTCAGAATAGAATGAATATACTAATTTATCTGCAGCATGTCAGTGTAAAATGGAAAAGTTTGACATCTTTCTAATACAAATGAAATAGGAAACCATAACCTACATGGGACAAATCTTTCAAACATTTTAGAAAAAATTAAGACTGAAGATTGGCAAATGGTCAGAGGTAACTCCAAACATGTTGATACTGTCTGTTGCGATACATAGGTATTTTTATATTTGTAATTAACAGGTAGATACTTCATAACAGACATACAACATATACACCCTCCTATCTTTAATTTATTTTATGATGAAGCCATTTTATGAGGAACTGTGACTGGGCTTTAGGGTATTCAATATAATCCAAATCCTCCATTCCTTTCTTATGCAAAACTGCCACTGAAGCTGACCGAAATCAATGACCTGAATTCAATAGGAATTTTGTCCATGAATAGAGACCCACAGAATTTAGTTCTTTAAAAAAACATGAGATAACTATCAGCTGAAATACCCAGCACCATGTAGGACATACACAGCCCTTTGCTGGATCGAGTTATTAGTGATTACATTGGGGCACGCAGTCCTAATTTATAGGCCAGTAGATGAATGGGATCAGAAAAAGTACAGAATTTGGTCTATGATGTGTAATGACAATCCAGTAATGATCAGCCAGTGTGTGTACAGATTTCAAATTGCTGGTGACATTTCTGAGCTCCTGTCCAAACCTAATAACAGATATTTGTTCCACTGAAATAAATGGGGAGTGAGAAAAAGTATTGCGTTACAATTTTGGGAAAATAAATCCCTTGTTCTGTGCTCACCCCTTTTATTCATGGTGACCCATAAAAGAGAAAAAGCTTAACCGGGGGCAATAGGTTTTTTCACCCCAAATGGAATTGGTGAACATTGTAGGAACTATATAAATGTATTTAAAAGCCTTTGAAAGGTTATTAATTCTCGATCTCCCATTCTTCCTCCCCCATCCCAAACACTGTGTCCATACCTGCATTGGGTAGGTCTCAGTACACATGGGGAGTTCAGTGGTACTCTGGGTGGCTGAGTATTTCTTACCTGTCTATCTCTGCAAACAATCCACATAAATTTAAAACAGAAAGAAAACCTACTGCTGCCATGCAGCAAGGAGTCTATTATGAATCCCTGGGTGGCATGGAAAGCATTTAGACTCATTTCATTCACATGTCAGGTAAAGCCTTTCATTTAGAAGTGAGATGAATGCTGAATAATGGATCTTTTGAGTAATGTAATTAAGAATTCTTAAAGCAGCCTGTAAAATATAATCTCCAAAATGCAATACTTGTATACTTCCCAGTCGAATGTAATAGAGAAATAAAATGAATGGACAGAAAACAATATAATAATGCTGTTTACAAAAGTTTCATATTAAAATTAAATAAATAAGCAATCAATACATTATATATTAAGAATGTTTTATAGCTTCCAAGCAGTCGGGAAGGATTTGGATGCTTGGAATGAGTTTATTCCTTGTTGGGAGAGAACTGAATGTATCTAACTAAGGATATTCTTTCCAAGTCTATTTTATGGAATATATATACACTGTGAAATCCTGGCCCCACTGAATTCTGTAGCAAAACTCCCATTGACTTTAGTGGGGCCAGGATTTCACCCCTAGTTCTTAGTATTGTTTTGAGCCAGCAAAAAGCTTGCACAGATATGGCCCCAACTTCCAGTGTGGAAAGCTTTGTATCTTAACTCCCTGCCAAGCACTTTGAAATAGCTTTATCAGAATATGTTCTTGGGCTGCAACTCAAAAAGTCACTAGGCTCAGATTCTGGGGGTTGCTTAGCTTCTCTAAGAAAAGTGATCTAACTCATCCAGGGCCATATCCTACCCAGTCTTTAACTCTAACAGCACAGTGGGAACTCTGGGATGAGTACTTTCAAGGACAGGACCCCAGCTGGCTCAGGATAGACTCCTCCCAGTCTCATCTTCCCCATCCAATCCAGGAATTCAGCAGTATATAGGGAGTCATGAGGTTGAGCCTTTTAAAGGGCAACCTGGCCACACTGCCTAGGAAGTACAGCTCCTGCTGAATTTGAAGGGCAGGTTTGGATATTTACAAAGTGATGTAGAGAGGGAGGAGATAGAAGATTGAGCTACACCGATGTACCTCTGTCATGGTGGGAAAGAGGAAACAAGGCAAGAATAGATTTTTAAAGATATGATGATGAATGTGGCTCCTGATTAAGCATGAATGACTGAGAACCAACACTGGAAGTGCAGGACTTTTGTTAGCCCAAATGCCTTCAGTTGGGTATTCAGTTTAGCATCAGTAAGTGGGGGAATGGGAAGAAGATGTGGTGAGGTGGGTTGCATCTGACATCAGGTTCAAGAGTTGTCCTGTGTTACAAACGGATCTAATAGATTGTATTCATCTGTTCTGAGGGCCTGGCCAAAATTGAGGGATTCGTTTCAGATGGCTCAGAGGAGCAGACCATTTGATTGATGGCCTGGTCGGACATTATGGTAATATTTTGTCCACAGCTATAGATACACTGGGATTCATCCAAACCTCTCATTAAGACCACATAGGTCCAACCATTTAAATGAAGGTCTCCCATCATTCCAAATAAAGTGAATGACAAATGAATTAAGCTTTTTAAAGAAGTTCTCAAAAAGAAAAGGAGTACTTGTGGCACCTTAGAGACTAATAAATTTATTTGAGCATAAGCTTTCATGAGCTACAGCTCACTTCATTGGATGCATTCAGTGGAAAATAGAGTGGGGAGATTTATATACACAGAGAACATGAAACAATGGTTGTTATCATACACACTGTAACGAGAGTGATCAGGTAAGGTGAGCTATTACCAGCAGGAGAGCGGGAGGTGGTAGGGGGGGGAAACTTTTGTAGTGATAATCAAGGTGGGCCATTTCCAGCAGTTGACAAGAACGTCTGAGGAACAGTGGGGCGGGGGAGAGATAAACATGGGGAAATAGTTTTACTTTGTGTAATGACCCATCCACTCCCAGTCTCTATTCAAGCCTAAGTTAATTGTATCCAGTTTGCAAATTAATTCCAATTCAGCAGTCTCTCCTTGGAGTCTGTTTTTGAAGTCTTTTTGTTGTAATATTGTGACTTTTAGATGTGTAATCGAGTGACCAGAGAGATTGAAGTGTTCTCCGACTGGTTTATGAATGTTATAATTCTTGACATCTGATTTGTGTCCATTTATTCTTTTACGTAGAGACTGTCCAGTTTGCCCAATGTACATGGCAGAGGGGCATTGCTGGCACATATCACATTGGTAGATGTGCAGGTGAACGAGCCTCTGATATTGTGGCTGATGTGATTAGGCCCTAGATGGTGTCCCCACAGTTGGCAAGGGACTTTGTTGCAAGGATAGGTTCCTGGGTTAGTGGTTCTGTTGTGTGGTATGTGGTTGCTGGTGAGTATTTGCTTCAGGCTGGGGGGCTGTCTGTAAGCAAGGATTGTCCTGTCTCCCAAGATCTGTGAGAGTGATGAGTCATCCTTCAGGATAGGTTGTAGATCCTTGATGATGCGTTGGAGAGGTTTTAGTTGGGGGCTGAAGGTGATGGCTAGTGGCGTTCTGTTATTTTCTTTGTTGGGCCTGTCCTGTAGTAGGTGACTTCTGGGTACTCTTCTGGCTCTGTCAATCTGTTTCTTCACTTCAGCAGGTGGGTACTGTAGTTGTAAAAACGCTTGATAGAGATCTTGTTGGTGTTTGCCTCTGTCTGAGGGGTTGGAACAAATGCGGTTGTATCGTAGAGCTTAGCTGTAGACAATGGATCGTGTGGTGTGGTCTGGATGAAAGCTGGAGGCGTGTAGGTAGGAATAGCGGTCAGTAGGTTTCCGGTATAGGGTGGTGTTTATGTGACCATCGCTTATTATCACCGTAGTGTCCAGGAAGTGGATCTGTTGTGTGGATTGGTCCAGGCTGAGGTTAATGGTGGGATGGAAATTGTTGAAATCATGGTGGAATTCCTCAAGGGCTTCTTTTCCATGGGTCCAGATGATGAAGATGTCATCAACGTAGCGCAAGTAGAGTAGGGGCATTAGGGGACGAGAGCTGAAGTTCTGACATTGATATTGATACTCTTCCTATCAAAACAGATAAAACGGGGGAAGGGTACCACTTTGATTGCATTTATGTTCACTTTCTCTCCCATGGTGAGTTCACTCCAATGCCCAGGTCATTCTTCATTTTCTCTAGAAAATATTTACAGAAAATAGGGAGGTAGATGGGAATGGGATATGAATTCCCATGTGTTAAGTGAAAAAATGGAAAAGGCCATCTGTTTTCTTTTACATGTTGCTTCAAAAGTAAATAAGGGTGCTCAACATTCCACAGAAGGTGCTTAGCAACTCATAGGATCTGTACCTAGGTTTCCAGTAGTACATTATATTAATATCAGGGTCTTACAGGTTTCCAGATAGAAAACTGTGAAATAGTCCTTAGATGTGTTGGGGCCTGAAGTGCCTGAGTCTGAGCATCCACATAGAACATCCTTTGGCGTGAACTCTGTATTCCCAAACATTTGGCCAAGAGTTTAATCATGACCCTGTAGGCAAGTAATGGAACTAGGAGTCAGGAGTTATGAGTTCTGTTTCTTGCTATGCCACTGTCTTCCTGTATGCATGTCAAGTCACTTAACCACTCTGTGCCTCTATTGCTCCCGCTGTAAAATTGGATTAAGAAAACCTAATTAATAGGGGTGTTGTGAGGCGAAATTCATTAATTTTGTAAAGCACTTGGAGATACTCAGAAGGAAGGTGCTACAAAATTGCAAAGTATTGTTTTAAATGCAGTGTCTTCAGGCCGCGCAGAAGGGTTGGCAGATTGAGATTCTGTGTCTCTGATACGTAGGGCAGCGGGCTTTCTAGTACAAGCTCAGAGAGGAAGTAGAAAGCCACCAACACAACAGCCATCAAACAGCTCTGCCAAGAGGCAAAGCATGACAGTTCTTTACAAATGATCCATCCCACTCAGAGACGTTTCTGGGAGACGGATCCTGCTTAAGAGTCCCAAGGAAGGTTGGAGCCTTCAACTCGGACCACCTGGGCCTAATGGAGGATTGAACCCTGCAGGGAAGAGCCCATATTTTCACTCGGGACTTAGAGAGAAGCCATGTTCAGTGAAGGTCCCCAGTGCCACTTGTAGTCAGTCAATTGCCATATGTGACAGTCAGGCAAGCTTGAGCTACAGGCAACTTTTTTGATGATTATTTATGGTTAAGAGACTGGGACTAGCCCTGTGCAGCTGGGAAGCCAACCAGCCCCATGGAGCTTCCACAAGGCGACTGTCACAGAGGCAATTTATTGAAGAATAAAGCCCAGAGCTAGAAATGCATAGGGAAGAAAAGCAATGATATGTTTTACATTACAGACTTTCGCTCTGTCTGGGTATCAGCCTCTGAATATTTCAACGACGACTTTGCCTCTCACATCTCATCTACATATCCATTGAGAAGTGTTGAGCAGAAATTGCCCTTTGTTCTCAAGCACAGAATTAAACGGGCTTGCAACTCGGTGCTGTACTTGGGCCCCTCTAAACAGAATGAGCTTTGTGACGGTTTTAGAATTGCCTGATCTCTGCTCTTGCAAACTAAACTGTGAGGTTATCAAATGGAACTTTTTCAGATGTCCACATTAATCACACACGACAGTCGAGCTTTTATTCTGCCCAATAGGGAGCTTCTGTTTTGTGTTTTCTGGGCTTTATTTAACAACTGTGTTCTGCAGTTTGTGACACTTGTTTTGTATCACACATCATCGTATGCGGGGAAATCACTAAAAATAAGGTTTATTTTAGTCTCTTCTAGGAATGCCCTGCTTTTCTTTTCATCCTCTCTCTCTAAATAGCTATCGGCTTGTCTGTCTCTCTATCTAGGCATTATGGAATATACAGCATGTTTGACATTGGCTTGATATTGTGATATGCAGCCTGTTACAGCAGAATACTAATTCCCACAATGAGGCACTCATGGTAGTTTCAGCGATCATAAAATCATCAGCTATCAGTTTTAACAGATAAAGTGAAGCATTGTTTGCACATCAGAGTTAAGTTATAGATTCAGGCCCCAATCCTGTAACTGGATCCAGCTGAGTGCATTTTTGCGGCTGTGCAGATCTCTGTTGAAGCGATGTGGTTACTTAAGTTAGCTAGGTGCAAAACTGAGTGATCCTAAACCATCTGAAAGATTTTTCGTTCTGTAAATAAATGAAACAGGGAGATATTTTTAAAAGCGTAAAGGGCAGTTAGGCACCCAGCTCCCGCTGACCGTAAATAAAATCAACTATTTCCTTATTGTTTGGCTGATCTCTGGTAAGTATCACAGCCTCTTACACATGATGTTGATCAAAATGTTAACAGGACCACGTTGCCGCAAAACAAATCCACCCAGCATGTAAGACTCACCATTTCTTTGCCTTTGGCAGTTCAGTGGGAAATGGAATGTATGAGATGATGTGCAACTGTAGTGTAGGCTGTTTACCTTGTACAGGCTTCCATGGAAACAATCTCAGGTGCAAACTAATTGCATCCCGGTGATTAACGTACCCAGGTATAGTGGTTTGAAAATCTCTTGATAGATTTCCCATTTTCCAGGCCATGTCTCTTCTTAGTAGGTGCATTTTTTTTGATGGGCAGAACTCATTCGTTCCCCACTAGCAATCTCCTTTGAAAATGTACAGGGATTGCAGATGCCACTGGTGCCTGCTATTGTAGAAGAATGTGTCCTGTTTAGTGGTGCTAACAATTTAGAATTTTTCCTTGTATTTTCAAAATAAGATGTAATTTAATGACCTACCGACACTAACTCCCCCTTCCCCAGCTTGTATCCTGTTTTGAAGATTGAATAATGTTGTTGGGGAGCCATTAGTTATATGGCTCCTGGGAGTAACTTAGAGTGATTCGGAATTTGAGATGTTTATAAAAGTGTTTTACTTAGAAAGAACAGTTATGGTAACATAGATGCAAAGTAGCATGTTTTAAACAGCAAATGAGATGATTTTTTTAAAAGTTTGTTTATATTTAGGCCTCGATCTAGCAGAGAACTTAAGCGCATTCTTAACCTTAAGTACATGAGTAGTCACTTTCAGTAAAAAGGCCTTTACAAATTCTATTTTAGTTTAGGAATCACCGGCATGGTGGCTCATCAGAGACAATGAGACCTATCTCATCTATGCTAGTTGTTGCACATTAAGGCTCCCCAATCCTCACAAACATGAGCTTAACTTTAAGCACATCAATAGTGCCACCCATCAGGGCAAATTGTGTTGATGTAAATAGGTATGATTATCTCTAAGAGTTGATGGTCCATCACGCTAGTGATTCCTAAACCCTAACAGAAAATAAAATGGCCTATTCCCTGGATCATTAATATTCCCCTAAAGAAATATTGACAGGATTTGAGTCCATTATGATCTTTTATGGAGTTATTTAAGGTTAAGTACACATGTATTTAAAGAATGTATTTTTAAAATGAAGGGTGGGGATGGTGGGATTTGCATTGGGCTTCCTAGAGAATGAATCAAGAGGCACCTTACGATAGGTAATATGGTGAAGGGTGTGTCATTAAACCTACGTAGAAGAGAATACAGTTATCAGCAGACAAGGGACTGAAAAGAGTCTAAAAATCTCATAGAACAACTACTTGTACTCCTCCTGTCTCTGTTTTTCTGTCTCTGTTTCCTTCCTCTCCCCCCATCAACCCTTTCCTCAGTTACTGAAAAAAAATACAAAAGAAATGTTCACATGTATAATCAGTAGGATGCAAGAAGGAACCTTTTCCAATCTGAGACCGTGTGGCACCCCCTAGAAAATAAGTTGTCCCCACAACACCTTAGGATTTTGACACTCTGGGATGCAAATTATGCAATTTCTTTGGTGTTTTTTTCCCACCTCAGATAGTTTGTTAATATTGGAAAGGCAATTGGACAGTGGAGCCACCTCAGTCTTGGAGCTATTTCAAAAGCAACTTGAAATGCCCTGACAGCTGTACTTCACACAAAGTAATGTTAAGGTTGTGACACCAACCAACAAAAGGCTAACACAGTGTCTCTAGCTTACCCTGTTGTGCTTAGGTAATGGTGGGCTCTCAGATCTATGCGTGATGTTATCATTATATGTTCTTCAATAACTAGGCATAGAAGGATGCATTGAATGTGGCATGTTATCCTTAACTTTGAATTTCCTGGTTTTGGTTATTTTCTCCCCATAGTCTTAAAATTAAACATTTTTGTACTTATTAATTGTATAAAATATTGATAAAGTTTATGCTAAAATAGTTCTTCAACAAAGATGATTAGAGTTTAAGGGTAAAATTTTCAAAAGTGCCTAGATATCATAGGAATCAGGTGCCAAAGTTACTTAGGTACATTTAAAAATTTCACCCTACTGTATTAAAAACACTGAGCAGCTAACCAGGGACAGGCATGAGCTAGCATCCAGAAATAAATTTCCTACTCATTTAGGAGTGTTCAGAGCTGGGGTTTTGTTCTGAGTACATTTCTGTTTTTAACCAAATAGCTACTGCAAATTGCTTCACTTAATTTCATGGGACAGTTAATCCAGAGTTGGAATTTGGGGTCTGAGTTTCACCACAGCCGCAGTAAAATAATAAAAATAATTAGACAAAATATAGCAAAAGTAATACCCTCATATTTTTGTGAAATGGGCTAATATCAATCACTGTGTAAACCACTCTGCCTGTTAATGGTTAGCAGCTTCCAGTGTCTTTAAAAAGAGAACTCACATGTTTCTCAGTAAAGCCAAAGAAAAATTGGCTTCTCAAAGATAACATTCAGTATTTTTACATTCTCCAGTTACTTTAAATCAAAGTATTAGCTGTTCCTCTCTTCTTACATTTATATGTTAGTGTAGTACGCTTTTTACCAAAAAATATTTGACATTATATTATTTTTATGTAATTATATAAACATGCCCCCAAAACACAATTTTGCAAGCTTTTAGCTGAAGTTGTAACTTTGTGTCTTGGCTCATGCACACATCTGAATTTTCAGGATCGTAACAATAAACTAAATATAGCTCCCTACCTGTGTCGTTTTTTTTAGAGAGGGGAAGAATGTCATTTACTGTGCTGCGTATTTACCTAATGGTTGATGATTCATAGTCATTTGAGGTCTTTGATCTGAGAAGTGGAGCTCTTTAAGAAGCATCGTCTTGGACTATTTCTTCTTGTTTTATGTTAGCATTACATTATGTGAATGAGAGATAGGACTTAATTACTGTAGGACACACACATTGTTAAGAGAGTTTGCAGGCGAGATATGTGGAACCTTCATGGGTTCTGTAGGGGAACCAAGTGATCCGTTCTCTCTCTTCTACAGAAGAAAGTACATAGCATCATTTTTTTTCCAGGTCCTGAGGCAATACCTTTCATCCTGTTCATTTTACTCCTCCAGACGTCTCTCACAGTCAGCAGCAGACAGCTCTTTTATTTGTAATTTAGTCCTAAAGCTCTTAGAAAGAAATGTGTTAATGGGAAATTATTCTGAATTAGGTCTTATATGGTATATGGACAATCTCTTGGGTCATCCCTGTACTGGGGACAAACAGCATCTATGTGTCAATAGGAACTTCTTAACTCAGAGATGCAACCTTTGCAAGACTATTTCTTGATTGATTGGGCCAAATCCTTGACTGGTGTAAATTGGCATATCTTTGTTGAAATCAATGGAGCTATGTCAATTTATGCTAGCTGAGGATCTGGCCCTTGAAATTCAGCAAGTAGGGGTTATCATTTAGGCTTGAAGTTGAATAAACTAGGCCAGCGATTTAAATCTATTTTCTCTATTTAGCAGTGTCTTAAAAAAAAATTCATAAAGTCTGTTCTAGTCACTCAAATAATGCTAGACCCAAAGAGAAAAATCTCTGAAGTAGGGTCATAATAGTGAAAACAAAACCAATGCATCGCTGACTTATCTTGTTTCACTCATTGCCAAAAGAGTTAATATCTCTGGTTGTTTGAGGAGCTTGCAAGGCTCTTGCTGTACAAAACACATCCTTCATTGTTTAGTAACAACAGCAGATACCATGACACAATTCTCTATCGTCTTCTACACTAAGAGCGTCTATGTTGTGCAGATCATCTCAGTGGAATAATGCACCCGTGCAGAGGAGCACTAAATCAAATGATAAATTGAGTGTAACGTCGATTATGTTAACTATGCATAGATATATATACATTTAATGGCCATTATGACACATGAATGTTCAAGACAAAAAAGTGAAAAATACATTTCAAGTTCTATATATGAGAAAACCTGACAATGATCAGCAGTTTGCATCTAGCATTTAATTCTATAATCTGCCGGTGTTTGCAGCATTGAAACCCTGATTCTAAATGGAAAGGTCATTATCATGATTAAGTTTTATAAGAAAATCCGTACGTGTACCAATATCTATTTAATAACTGAGACATCATGAATGTCAGACTTAACACACTTTGCTGGGTGCTAATAACTCTTTAAGTGTACCCTTGACTCGAGTCGAAGGCAGTATTGGAAATTTTATATTATCTGAACTGCCTGGTAGCATTTAAAAGTACATCCATAATAGCTAAGTAAAAATATAGTGACTTCACACAACCTTACCTAATTTGTCTCCAGTACCAAATGTTGTACTAAACTCCTTGCTCTCTTTCCGTAAGAACTGGAAATTCTGGCATAAAGATTGAGTCCCAACAACCCTATTCTACTTAACTATTACCTCAGTTCTACTAGAGTATATTGTACTTACTGCAAAACATATACATCAGCAACGACAACAAAATAAAGACTTTTGTACCCAAAGTAAGTGCTGGGCATAACAATATTTGCATCAATGTCAAAATTACTTCTTGAAATGTCTTGGTGGAATGGTGCTATCTAAATATAATACATGTATTTATTCAGCATTTTTCCATAAAACTTTTGTAATTCTTGTATTATATTATCTCTAATTCAAGCCCAGTGATAAGTTGATGCAGTTTGTTTCTTTTTCTATTATATATTTAAATTAAAAATAGATGTAGTTTCTATTAATGAGTTTTGTAGGGGTCTTTTAGTATTCTGTCCCTAGGCAACTTCCTTACTCGATATGAAGTCTTCATAAGAGGTGCTTGTGCACCTGATTAATTCATAAATGGGGTTGAGGGCTGCATATTTGCACAATTCTTGTTAAATCATGGAAGTCTGCTATTTCTCTAAAGGATCTATTGCAAATTGTGATGCCCACATTATGCACGTAATCACAGCCATTCTGTGTCAGTCCCAAATTTTCTAAGTATTCTCATCTATGTGACAGCCATCTCACAAGTTAAAGGTCAAGGTCCATCAGAAACATTTATACCAACGTAGAAGAAAAATAGATAGATGAAGTGAATACTAAGACAGCTTAACCCTGTACTGAAAAAGCAAGATCAACAAATGTGTAACAAGTGACCAGAAAAATCAGAAAGTAATACATAAGGCTATTTTTAAAGTTAATGGTAACTAGGTAGGGACCAAGATAGACTATGGTCCTGTAAACACTTAGATAATTTTACTGATTAATTCTTGGTCTGTAGACTGTTGTTCAAACTTCAAGCTGGTATTGCTCAGTTATGGTCGATCACAGAAGTTGCAGTGTTCTCTCTTCTGACTGGATGAGTATGGAGTCAAAAATTGTTTTCTGTATATAGGATTACACTCAGCAAGGCGCTGAACTCCCAGTGGGAGTTGATGGTGTTGAGTACCCGATGTTCAGTCTGATTTTTCTCTAGTATTTTTAGTTTTTCTAGATATTCCTAGTAGCAAATGCATTTGCTAGACTACTTATGAAAGCAAATAAAAAGGGGCCAAACATATTCATAGCAAATGCCTTTAAGAATTCAAGTGAATACTACTTTTTGTTAAAAAGAATCCACCTCTAATTTGTATCTCTGTCATCAAGATGGTCACTACTTATGCCTCTTTTGCTAAACAACCAAAATCACATTAAATGGGCCATTTGTTACATATTATCATTGTTTACAGATAACTCCATTCTACCAGGCTGTGTACTAATGCATGGGAACACAGAGGGAAACAGATGATGATTGGGTGATGGGGAAGGTATAGCCTACAAGCAAAATGATCAGTGAAACAGCTAAATGGGTCAATTTGGGTGTAGATAACCTTGGGAGCAAAATTGCAATGGCAGTTTTTTGCAGTTTGGGGAAGTAAAAAAGAAACTTGGCTTTAAACATGTTGCCCAAAAGACGTAAGACACAAGCAAGGAGAAAATGAGGGATTAAAAGAAAACCCAAACTGATAAAAATGGTTGGCAAAGAAGGAATGTTCTTCCTGAAGAGAGTTGGGGTATGTCTACACTGGCAGAGTTACAGCACCGGCAGTTACAGCGCCGCTCAGAGAGCGCTGAAGTGAAACTACTCTTGCGTGTTCACACTCTCAGCTGCCTGTGCAATAGCGTGTTCACACTTGTGGCACTTGCAGTGGTATTCGGAGCGGTGCACTCGGGGCAGCTATCCCACAGAGCATCTCTTCCTCTTCTGCCGCTAAGAGTTGTGGGAAGGCAGAGGGGGTCGCAGGGCATCCTGGGTCTTGTCCCAATGCCCCGTGATGTATTGCTTTGCATCCCAGCAATCCCTATGCTTCCGTCGGCATTTGGCGCCATCTTTCAATGGTTTGTGTACTGCGCGCTATGCCTCTGGTCTGCAGGAATGGATCCCGCACTGTTGACCAATATGCTGCTCGCTCTCACTAACACGTTACAAGTGGCAGTGGAGTTATTTCTTAAACTACAAAGGCAAGAGGAGTTCGACATTGATCTCGCCACACGTAGTAGCTACGACACGAGATTGCTTGTGGCATTCACAGAGGGGCTGACCACAGTGGAACACCGCTTTTGGGCTCGGGAATCAAGCACTGAGTGGTGGGATCACATTGTGATGGCTGTCTGGGATGACGAGCAGTGGCTGCAGAACTTTCGGATGAGGAAAGTCACATTCATAGGACTGTGTGATGAGCTCGCCTCAGCTCTGCAGCGCAAGGACACGAGAATGAGAGCTGCCCTGTCATTGGAGAAGCATGTGGTGATTGCACTGTGGAAGCTGGCGACTCCAGACTGCTACCGATTAATGGCCCTGCACACTTCCATCAAGAGGAGTGGACTGTTGGACTCCTGTTGGCGGAAGTGTGCAGGGCCATTAATCGCATCCTGCTCTGAAAGACCGTGACTCTGGGCAACATGCGTGACATTGTAGGTGGCTTTGCACAAATGGGCTTCCCTAAGTACGGCGGGGTGACAGATGGCATGCATATTCCAATTCTGGCACAAGACCACCTAGAGACAGAGTACATTAATCAGAAGGGGTATTTCTCAATGGTTCTCCAGGCGCTTGTGGATCACCATGGGCGTTTCACAAACATTAACGCAGGCTGGTCCGGAAAGGTGCATGACGCTCACATCTTTTGGAACACTGGCCTGTTCAGGAAGTTGCAAGCAGGGACTTTCTTCCCAGACCAGAGGTTCACTGTAGGGGAAGTCGAAATGCCCATTGTGATCCTGGGAGACCCTGCCTACCCCTTAATGCTGTGGCTTATGAATCCATACATGGGGCACATTGACAGCAGCAAGGAGTGGTTTAACAACAGGCTGAGCAAGTGCAGAATGACTGTTGAATGTGCTTTTGGCCGTTTAAAGGCCCACTGGCGCTGCCTATATGGGAGGCCTGACCTGGCCAATGACAATATTCCTATGCTTATAGCTGTGTGCTGTACGCTCCGTAATATTTGTGAAGGGAAGGGTGAAAGCTTCACTCAGGGCTGGACCACTGAGGCTCAGCACCTGGAGGCTGAATTTGAACAGCCAGAGACCAGGGCTATTAGAGGGGCATAGCATGGGGCCATAAGGATCATGGATGCCTTGAGGCAGCAATTTGAAGCTGAAAGCCACTAATATTTGTTGCTATGCTGAGGAGTGCAGTGCTTGTAATGCTAGGAGGTGATTGTGATTGGTGCAGATGGTGCACTATGAAGGTTTAAGAAACTTGCTTGTTGCTTTGCAGGGTTCTGTTTGCTTTCAACTAATGGAATAAAGATTGCTTTCAAACCAAAACAATTATTTTATTAAAAAAACAACAACTGGAGGAGAGAGACAAACAAAAAAACACATCAGCACCGTGGGGGATGGGGGAAGGAAGGGTCCCAGGAGGAGGGAGGGTCCTGGGATGGTTAAAGATTTGTGTTTGTCCAGGTATCATATCCAACCTTCTCCTTTGGAGTACAGTGCAGTGGGTACTGTACTTCAGCAAGGGTAAACTGCAGAGGGACGGGTGTTGAGAGCAGTGGATACTGGGAGTCTGCAGGGCTGGACTGTGATGGGGGAGGAGTCGAATGCAGCGGGTACAGACTGGAGCCAGGAAGTTGATAAGTGTGTGTTGACGGTCTCTGGGGGGCGCATTGGAAGGATTTTGGGGAAGCGGTTGCAGGGGAGGACGGGTGCGGAGCTGCTTGGTTTGCTGTGCTAGTAGCACCTGGAGCATGTCCACTTGGTGCTCCATAACTTTTAAGAGCCGCTCCATGACTTCGTTCTGATGCACCGCTTTCTCCTTTCGGTCTCTCTTCTCGCTGTTCCGCCACTCCTTCAGTTCTTGTTTTTCAGCCGCAGAGTGAATCATGACATCACGCAGAAAGTCCTCTTTAGTTCTTTATGGCCACTTTCTAATTTTGTGCAGCCATTCAGCCGGCGATAACAAAGGGGGAGGCTGGCTCCCAAGGTCATATCTGTGAAGCCAAAATGCAGCATTTTACAGAAGCAGTATTGTTTGCAACACATAGACCACCGATTAGTGATTTAAAACACAGTCCCTATTCACATACCTGTCACTAACTGGCTGAACCCAGGCAAGCACACATGAGCCACAAGACCCCCAAAATGGTGATGACTGGAGGAGCAGGGGAAATCAGTGTTCCAGGACTGTACTGTACACTGGTCACATGGTTCTTGGGGAGAGCCAGCACTGTAGGGGGGGCCTTATAATCATTACTGTCCCCACATTTTCCACAGGCTGTGTTCATTATGGAAGATATCTCATTACTGAGGGTGAGCAGGGAATCAAGGGAGGGTCTTCTCCAAGACTGCGGCTTCTGCCCTGGCCCTTATGCGACTCGCCTGTGTGCAGCAATGGTTGTCTCCCCCTCATCCCCCCTCCCCCAGTGATGACAGAGTGGTGTGGGAAAGTTACCATTAATGGGGCAAGAAACAAAGCAGCTCTGCCAAAGAACCTGCGGCAGCGGATTGCACAGTATCTCTATGAGAGTTTCCTGGAGATCTCTGAGGCAGATTCCCATGAAGTGAGGGAGTCAATCAACCCTCTGTTCCACTGGTCGGACTATGCGTGTCATGGTATGCCCATCATACAGACACAAACTTGCTTTCTTCAACTCTCCTGCCCCCAACATCTCGCTTCAGTGATTCCCAAAATCAAGGACACATTCTAGGGGCCTCCTCTCCTGTTTGCGCTATGCCAAGATCCGACAGCTGTGACTGGCTAGCCTCCGCCGGGGTAGAAAAGAGCTCCCGGCTGCATGAATCTCTGACCTCCAAGTCATCCTCTGCCTCTGGGTCTCCCTTCTGCTCCACATCCTCGTCCAAGATTTCCTCCTCCTGGCTCGGTCCTCTCTCGACTGGCACACGAGCCACCGAAGTATCCACAGTGGAGGCGGGGTCATCACCGAGTATTGCATCCAGCTCTCTGTAGAACCAATAGCTCGTGGGCACAGCACCAGAACAGTGGTTTGCCTCCCTCACCTTGTGGTAGGTATTCCGCAGCTCCTTCAGTTTGACCCTACACTGCAGTGTTTCCCGTTCATGACCCCTTTCTGTCATCCATCGTGAAATCTATCTGTAGGTATCATAATTCCTACAGCCTCCTCTTCCCAAATGCTGATGAGGTCCAGCACTCGGCATTGCTCCAAGTGGGGGATCGCCTGGTGCGTGGAACAGGCATGGCCACCTGGACAGATGTGCTGAGACCAATTCACATGTCACCGAGCAAACAGGAAGGGGACTTTCAAAATTCCCAAGGAATTTAAGGGGTGGGGCTGATGGTTGGTCACCTGAGGGCAGGGCAGTAGAGTTCAAACCGATGACTAGAGGGGCAAGAACAGGCATTGTGGGACACACCCTGGAGGCCAATCACAGCACTGTAATCAACCAGGGTGTCTACACTGGCACCGCAGCGTTGTAGCCCCGGGGCAGAAAGCTCTATGCCTCTCGTTGGGGTGGTTTTTTACAGCCCTGCAACTGTGCAGTTTCTGCGCACTAAGGGCTTGGCAGCGTGTACACCTCGGGAGTTACAACACAGAAAGCTGCTTTACTGTGCAGAAACTTGCCAGTGTTAACAAAGCCTTGGTGAGAGTTGGGGTGGCAGTGGTTCTTTGTGTCAGTCAATTGGATGGTGCCTGTTGCACGCATGGACCAAATTCACCATGGTACTTAAACATGTGCCTAACTTTAAGTACTGAGTTGTCCCATTGATGTAAGTAGGACTATTTGGATGGTTAAAATTAAGTAAGTGCTTAAATACCTTGCTGAACTGGGGCCATTATGCAGGAATGCAATGACCTGTGGACTAGGGTATAACTAGTGTAGTCCCCAGGGAGTATAACTTTTTTGTGAGAGAGGAGTGTTGCTATAGAAAGTGAGTACTATAGGGCTGCCTAGTGTTCTTTGTTTCAACTCACTAGGGTGCTGTCTTTCCCTATATTATTATGACTGCATGCTCTGCAGTAATTTAACATCTCAGAAAGCTAATAGTTCTCCCTAAATTGTAGCCTGCATACCATTACTGATAGTTACAGTAGAGTACAAAAACCTATTTGCACACTATAGTGCGTATAGCTTTTTGGAAATTGAAGAACATCAATAAAAGATAGCTTATGTCTTAGTTTCGTACATTTCATCTGTGTATTCTTCCATGTTTCAGAAACTTGGCCCCCTACATAAGCAATGCAACTCTTATTGAAGTTAATAGGAGCTATACCTGATTACATTTGCAATAGATTTAGTCCATTATCTAAATAGCACTGAAAATACTTCTATGTAGCTAGATCATGGCCCTCATTAAATCTGCTTTGTGCCACTGCGGCAGCACAAAACAGGCTTAAAGCTTTTCTGAGTAGACAGCTGAGGATTCTCTAGTGAGGTGTAGTTGTCCCTGCACTCACTTCTCCACAGCTTCTAGTATTGTGGGGGTTGGTGGGGAAAAGGAACATGGTTAGAACACCTCTGTCCCTTGAGTCTTTTGCAGCTGGCCATAACTTAGAGCAGCTCTTGTACAATTTGAGTACAAGAACAACTCCAGGCTAGTGCTGACTGTGGTACTAGCTTTCCCCAAAGGGGGTGTCCTGCTCCCTGTACATGCATGAGCCAGAAGAGCAGGGCCAGAATGCAGAGAAGCTTCTGTTACAGCATTTGAAAAGTTATAGAAGAGGTCTCTCCAACTCGCCCTTGTTTGGTGCTTCCACTATTGTATCTGAGACTGGCATATTGTCCTTACTAGCTCTTGCTAGGGCATGGTGCCTTTGCACATTCTCCTGCCATGTGGTTGTGGCTCTACAGCCACAGTCTGGCCTATATTTGGAAATACTGATTAAGGTACATAACCACACTTGTTGCTAATGAAGCAAAAATGAGTTGACATCCTGGTTAACAGTTGCTGCAGATCCCACACTGAAGGTGCTGTGATGTTCCCCTGGTGTTACCCTGACCGGTGATCTCCTGGGTCAATCCAGTCCTTGACTCTGGGAGCCAGCCTTATCCTGCTCTGCTGTGAGAACCCCCAGTCCTGGGCTGTTCATGCACAGCCTCTGGCATGTAAGCTGCTCCTTGGATTGTGCAACTGAACAACACTAGCCAATATCTCTGGTCCCAGACACAACCCTAGGAACCTCCGTCTTGCAGTGTCCATTATGCCCGCTGGACGCTGCAAGCTTATATAAGTTCGTCAATTTAACAAAGAAATTGATATGTACCAGGCTTGTTATCCCAAGGGGAGTCTCTGACACACTTCAAACCAAATACACTGCTTTAGATAGAAAAAACAAACAGATTTATTAATTACAAAGATAGATTTTAAGTGATTATAAGTCAAAGCATAACAAGTCAGATTTGGTCAAATGAAATAAAAGCAAAATGCATTCTAAGCTGATCCTAACACTTTCAATGCCCTCACAAACAGAGCTGTTTCTCACCACAGGCTGGCTGATGCCCTTCAGCCAGACTCTCCCCTTTGATCAGCGCTTCAGTTGCTTGGTTATGATGTCTGTAGATGGAGGTGGAACAGAGAAGAGCATGGCAAACATCTCTCGCTTTTAGCATGTTATTTCTTCCCTCTTGGCTTTCCCCCCACCTTCAGAGTCAGATGAGCATTACCTCATCGCAGTCCCAAACTGACAAAAGGAAGTGGGGTGACTCACTTGAGAGTCCAACAGATCCTTTGTTTTTGCCTAGGCCAGTGGCCTTTGTTCCTCTGAGCCTGGGCTGGGGTTTGTCCCATACATGCTCTGATGAGGTGTGAACTACCCCTCTGCTCTTGGAGAGTTTTTGCCTGGGCTTGCTTTAAGCCACGAGGACACATTTTCAAGCTCATAACTATATACATGAAATTACAATCTATAACATTACTATTACATTACCATAACAAAAATGCTCAGTATATCATGAACCTTCTGAAGACACCTGAAATGACAAACTTTGCATTAGATACCACACAATCATATTATAAGGATGAACATGGGGGTGTAAGGTGTTCCCACGAGGTACAGAACATCACAGGTGCACAAAACCACTGTCAGAAAAGTGAACATTTTGCCACTATTCAACTCCAGATACCACTTTCCACTGAAGTGAGTGGACCTGTAAGAAACAGTGTTTTGTCATTCACATGGCAATATAGCTGAAACAACCGGTTCTCCATAAGTTAAGCACTAGGCAGGGACCAGAGAAAGGTTGACCAATGAAAAGTAGTCTGACTCAATGTCTATGTGTTGTAGTCTGGGAGCAGCACATGAGAGAGACATACTTCAGATAACATTAGCTAACATACATGTCAAGTGATTCTTTTGTAGAAATCTACGTGTTTATTATGCAGGAAGACATGATGACAGAGGTCTCATTAGCCAGGGGAAATAGTTGGATGTACTGTGACTAAAACATGCCCAACCCTTGGCCACAACCTACATCCTATGTTAATTTGTCAGTCACATATTGTACACAGCAATAGGTTTTCAACATGTCTTTGTGGGGTCCAACATGTAAAAAAGGGATTACCCCATAAGCAAGCAGCATGTACAGTGCCCTAGGTCCTACATCAGCACAGAAAACAGTGCTATAGACAATGGGTAGCCAACATGATTGGTTATGGGGACAGTCTGTTAATCATCATCTCTGCTCATCTCTGTTATTTAATTTAGGTCTAGATGGAAATAATTTGTGTCCCCTTTTTGATAGTTTGTTTCACTTCCTCTGTTAATCTTTTTTATAGCCACCTTTTCTTTTCCCCATTGTCCTGCTCACTCTTTTTAAGTCACACCTACTTCCACAATCCTTTAATCTCCAACCATGAATCCATCGCTTCTCATTTGTACCTCCTCACAGGGCAACATCTATTGGTCTGTGACTCTGGAGTGCTGGGTTCAGCTCCCTACTCTGCTACATAATTCCTTAGGCATGACATTACGTCAAGATAGCTCTAAAGTGGGGCAAATAGCACTCCTCTATCTCACAGGGGTGTTGGGAGGATAAATACGTTAAAGATTGTGAGATGCTCAGTTGCTATGAGAATGGGGTCTGTATAAGCACCTGTGGCCGGGAGCCAATTAGCTACTCACCTTCCCAGCTGCACTAATAACTAATTGGGTGCCTTGGCTTGCCTCTCAGATGGTGGTTAAGCCCCATCACGCTATCAAAGACATATGATCTTTTACTTTTTGCAGATACACATGTGCATAACTGTGGCCAGAATCTGGCCCTGGAGCTATTACTATTGTCATTATTTATACCGCAGTCACTCCAAAGACCCCAAAAGGGTCTCTGCTCCAAGAGTTCTTACAGTCATGTGACAGACAACAGGAAGTAAGGTAAAAAATAAGCCCATAAATAAATTAAGTAGTAACTTAAAAAAATCTTGGTGTCCTTCTCAGATTACTTCTCCAAATACCTTGAAACATTTGGCTCAGCAGCATTATTAACCAGAAAGCCAGACTGATGGGAGAATGGTGGGCCAAATACTTCCAACATCCTCTGTATTTTTTTCTCCCTTGTCAGCTGTACCCTATTTTAGTTTGCTTTTGGTAACTCTCTTTTATCTCTACTGGATAACAGAAAACTTGGTCTGATGTGAGTAATAAGTGTTCCCAAAATGTATAAATTTTTAGCATCTGCATACAGTGGAAGTGGAATGCCCCTTATATCTCAAATTATAATTAATTGAGTGATCTATCCTGGGATAAGATCAACTAGCAGAGTTTTGAGTTTGTCTAGTAAAGCATTTAATTCTGAAGACACAGCAAAAGGGACAAAAGCCTGTGGATAATATCCTGACTCCACTGAAATTGATGGGAGTTTTGCCAGAGACTTCGGTGGGGCCGGGATTTCATCCAGTATGTTTTGTTTTTCTTCACATGTCAGTTACCTGCATAATGTGATGTGGACAGAGGAGTACAGCAAAGGGCTGAAATAGTTAACAAAATCAATACATGTGTGGAGAGTAGATGAAAACATAAACCAGACTGAGATATTTTTTCCAGACCAAGATTTTTAAGTCTTCTGTATTTTGTCATTTGTTAAACCACAAATAGTTATAAACAGAGCTGCAGTTCAGAGAGCCTTTGTTTCTAACATAAACAAGGTATGGGGCATAGCTCTGTATGTCAGCCAAACATGACTATAAGTTACAAAAATGATATATATGTATAAAAGAAGTGTCAGACACAAATTGAAAAATTGTTGTTGGACATGAATAAATATAGGAAACATACTGAACTCCAGAAAGACAGTAAGTATTTAGCAGAAAAATGGCCCAGACTAAATCCTTACAGGTACTGTACTGTATTTGTGAAATTAATTGAATTCAGCATATTAAACCTCAGAAACTCAGGAAGTTTATACCATTTACAGTATCATTATTCTTAGAAGAGCTTGTCTGTCTCAGCTCAGAAAGGTTATATTTATAAAATCAGTACTGAACAAATGAAACTTTTCATTTAACTAGGGTTAGTGAGCAGAACATTATATAGTATAAAATCGAATTAAATGTACAGCACAGATGATTTTTTTAAAGAGATGAGCGGTTCATTCATTAATGGAAATAACATTGTTCATCTAAAACTACTGTGTTTCTTAATTATCAGGTCTCATAACCAAAAAATCTGAAAATTGCTCATTTTAAATATATTTTTTAGTTTAATCAAGTTATTTTTTCAGGACTAACACTGCTCTAAACTTAAACCAAGCAGTACTTAGTTTGAAATCATTACTCTGAATGTATTTTATATGGTTTCCTTTCAGAGTTAAAATGAAATCAAACTAGTCAGATAACTCTTTCTTTCAGCCTATAAGTGCTTTGGTACCATGGACTCATTTAATCGTATATCAGAGGGCAGCAATATCATTCAAGTAAACAATGTTCCAAATTTACAAAACCTGCAGAGGTCAGTATAACAACATCAACAAGATTAGTATATGGCTACCCTGAATAGATTAGCAGTCCCAAATATTTATTATTAAAACACACACACAAATGATGTATTGTTCTCTCCATTAAGGTAAATGTAGCACTGTTATTGTACATGATGAACATGCCTGTAAAGCTGCTAAGCTGTTGCAAGTACTAAATATTTTAAAGAGGATTTTTTTGCTTTGTTTTTAAAACCACTTGATTATACAAGGGTCACATGGTCTGTAAATTAATATCACTGTAGAAAATACCTGTAATTCTTTATTTTCTGGTGCTTAAGGCAAACGGTTTATTAATTAATGACCCTTTATATCTCATATATTTATGAGCTATAGATTACATACATATGCACATATAACATATATGTATACACACATATATATGTGGTGTGTGTGTGCATATATATATATCTATAAATATATAGAATACATATATTATTATATTTTCACTTAAATATATTGTCGTAAAAGTGTCTGAAGAAAGTTATTGGATGGGCAGTATGGGAAACTGCAGTTTGCTCTCCAGAGGCTGTCTTCTCTGTGCTGACCTGTCAATGACCTCAGCCATGACATTGAAGAACTACCCTCTCCATGGGTGAGAAGTAATTTGATTCAATAGCTCCTCTGCCCCAGACATGTATAAAACAGAGACGGTAAACATATACTCTTGGTTTGTTTTGGCTCTGACTGAGCTGACACCATCAAACTCATTTAGTTCAAAACTTTCAGAGATTGTTGCAGAACTAAATTTGGACAGCAGTGCAAAAGGTAAATGACAAGCTCTAAATTCAAAGCAGCCAAATATCCACACTTCAAATGGAATGACAGATAACTGTTCCAAACCAGCCCCTCAAACACTGCAAGGTAAATGTTGTTCACCCAATAGGCTGGTTTTTCATCATGTGTCCAGATACAATATTGAAAGCCAGTTATATTACTGTATAGGCAAGAATTCATGATTATGTGGTGAAGTGTACATGCATGTGTATGTATGAACATGACTCCTTAGTCCATCTATAACAGTTCTCAGAGGGCAAGGGAAAAGAGGGGCCTAGAACTTTTAAAGCTATTTTCTTCCCTCAGAGCAGTCCAGTTTGTATGAAGAAGTAGGTCAGAAAATACATTTTGTACAAGTTTCAAAAGGGAAATGTTAGCTCTTCGAAACAACACTTTTAATTAATTTTTGTTTCAAAAAGGGTTCAGATATTTAGGATCCGTTTTTTCTCTCAGATCTGCACCTTATATATAAAGCTCTGAAATGTGCCTTTCTCTCTATTGCAGTTTTTTTCCTGGGCAGTTCCCCATGGTATCTGAGTGAACGCCTATGAAATGTTTTATAAGTTAAAGGCTGAGCTGTTGACAGCAGTCCCTGAACTCAAATTGCAATCAAATGGTTTTGCTGTCAACCATCAGAAAGCACAGGTATAGCCACATGTCTTTTACATTTGCAGAGGCAGTTTTCCAAAAGAAGATATGGTTTGGCCCAAATTGGGCAGTTTTAGCAAAACCCTACATTTGTTGTATGCTACTGTATGAAACAGGGATAGCTTAGTGAATGCCATATACTTCCCTCCTTCCATTCATCTCTTCTTGACTTTAATGAAAGTTGCACACGCAGATTAAGAGCAGTATTCAGCTCTACACTGGGAGGATTAATTTATGCTCTTGAGATTTTTCAGGTTCTACAGACCAATTTTTTTCCTTTAGATGCAAAATGCACAGACAAATCCTACTGGAGTGAATGGGAGAAATATACATAGATCCTAAACCGGATTTGGGCTCTGTGTGTTTTTACAAATTTTTAGCTTAATCAGAGATGCAAATGCAAAAACAATGGGTTAAATCCATCCATGGTCTAACTCCATGGAATGCAGAAAAGTTACATTAGGAAAGTATTTGGCACGTGATATAGTTTTGTGATATGGGTCTATGTATGGGTTATACATTGACTATGTCTGGTACAAGCCCATGGTGGCAAATTGGAAAAATAAGTGATGGTATGCTACTAAAGATCCAGCTACAATATCAAAGGAACTTTTGTACGTGTGATCTGACACAAACTGATTAAGTTAACAGTCTTGATAGTTACATTGTTATCATTAGGGTTCAGTGGTAACACATCATTGAGTTGTAGAGCTCTTGTTTTCGAGTAGCTATCTGATGTCTCAGGAAGACATAAACAGCACCACATTCAAAAGATTATCCTTACAATAAAAAAGGTAGATGTTCAGGTTTTTAAAAATTAAAAAATTAAAGCCCAGATTCTGACAGCCTGCACAGTACTAGTGATACATACAGTCAAGTACCTGCATGGTCCAGGTCCTGAAAAACCAGATCTAATAACTCATCCCTCTGCCAAATTCACAGTCATTGATCTGTGAAAGTCAAAGAGATGCAGAATAAATTATGCAGCCCTAATGGTGCACTAGTTCTGCTAATTTTCTTAAACCAAAACTTGTGTATTCCTGAAAGTACTGCATTTTGCCTCTTGGAAGAAAAGACAGGAAATGCTGAGCTATGAATTAATACCTTAAAGAACAGTTTTTCACACAAAGTTCCAATAGATTCAGAAGGTTTAGGAAACCTAAAGACACCATTTCATGTGCTTTTATTCCTGCAAAATTTGTGACAACGTTCAGGGAGAGAGAACTTTTCTAAGAATGACAAACTAATATTTACATTTTTCCCCATGGAGATTTATTTTGTTTTATGGTAGATCTGAGACCAGTCAAGGCAAAAGCATATACAAAGGAATTTTGATTCTGAGTCTGAAACAAAGCCCATTGACTTGAAACTCAAACATAACCAGCAGGGGGGAACCTAAAGTGGAGCATTAGCTACAGCTGCTGATATGGGCCTGAGTCTCCATTGCCTTGCACCTTGTGTGGTTATTTACATCTGTGCAATCTGAATGGGAAGCGGGGCAAAAAGGCGCATCTGTCGAGTTTGGGAGCGTCATTGACTACACAAAGTTCAAATCAATCGAGAGTCAGGCCTAACTTCTATTCCTATATGCTTTGCAGGGTCTGAAATAAAAATCAAATGAGACCTCTGCAATTTGCAGTATTGCCAACCCCAAATATTCAAAAATCATGAGTCAGGCTCACCAAAAATCAGGAGTTTGGCTTTAAAATAATGAGATTATGTACAGAAATAATAGATTTGGTGTTCTTTTTATTTGCCTTCTGCTTTTTTCAAGCTTTAAGGTGCACTGGGGCCACATTTTGAAGCTCTCTCCACAGCCACGAGGGCTAGCAACTTACTTTTGGTATGTCCAAAGTATTGTGACACAGACCAGCAAAACCTCATCTCATAAACATCATCAGTAAGATGACGGACCTAGAACACCATTGGCCAATTGTTCCTTACTCCTTCACTGAAAATTCACACACATCTGAAGGTGACAGAAACCTCAAAATGTCTTTATCTGATATACGTGCAGCTCTGTTTGACGGAGCCCATCGCAATAAAATAAGCTGTGGCAACCCTAAAACCTAGGCTGGCATGGGTGCACTCAGATACTTCCAAGAAGTAATACATCTCCCCCAATGCATCAGTGGTCGCAATCTTGAGAAAACTACTACTGTGCAACACCAACAGGCCAACGCTGGTCCGATTGGCATCACTGGAAAACTTTTTGAATGAAGAAGACAAACTAAGAAAAAAAATCTGTATGTGGCTTTATCTCTAAGGATTTAATTCCAGCCCAGAGAATCTCAGCTTCCCAAGAATTCCCACTTGTTGAGAAGGCTACAGAATCTGCCAATAATCCGGTGGGTGGGTGGGAGATTGTTGTTGTTATAATCAGTTGTCGTGTACACCCAGCAACTCAATTTCTCTCTGCCTTTATGCAAAACCAGTGTGTGATCCCTATAGACATTTGGCTAACTAACAATTTCAAAATCAAACACCTGTGCAGCTGGTACGCGCAGCTGTGTTTATGCCACTTTTGATCACACCACAGAAATCATCATATTCTAGTAGCCACATAAAGGTGTATATGTGTGTTTCCAGGACAGAGAAGATCCTTATTATAAATATAATTAGGAAATTTATTTTTTTATCCTGCTGTCCTAATTTGTTTTCCTTCACTTCAAAATTCTGCATTCGCTTTAATTAGCTTCAGTCTACTCACAAGCCTGGTGAAATAGGAGAACTTTTTAAGCTTCTAACTTAGATGGATTTTGTTTGTTTGCTTGCTTGCTTGCTTAAAGTTGAGCTTTGTTACCAGAGGCCAAATCCCTCTTGCCTTTCTCAAGTGAATAGTTTCATCAACTTTAGTGAGGCAGCTATTATGAAGAAGGTGGAATATAGCTCATGGAGCATATACCAAAGCTTTCCTAATAATATATGTAATATTTATGGGGCATATCCTTAGCTAGTATAAATCAACAAAACTCCTCTGACATCAATGGAGCTACACCAATTTACACCCACTAAAAATATGGCCATGTGTTCCCAAACATCATTAGTCTTTAAAAAAATATTTGTCCCATGTAAAAATTTGCGCTTTTTGCTAATGAATTTGCCTCGTTTCAAAACTGATCATTATATAATCACCATCGATGACTCAAACCCCAGTACTGTGACAGGAGCAAATTTTTCCCAAACAAGTATCATTTTTATGAATTGATATATCTGCTTAAATCTTCGCTGTTAATGACTTTTGCTCCATTAGGAAATATGATAAAAGTTTTCATTAGTTGCAAAATAATATGAACCTTAGAATGTTCTGGAGGTGGCGACACTCATGTCCTTGTGATATTTCGGTGACACTTTCTATTTTAAGTGTCAAAAACAACTCTGCTATCTGGAACAAGTAGTGTAGTATTCTCTCCTTTTAATATTCTAATCGTGAGGTGTAAAGTGAAATGGTTGCACAGTGTAATGGTGGTAAAGAAGCTGAGTGTCAATGAGACGGGAAAGGTGACAGACATGGAATGAGTCCCCAAGGTGCTCTCGAAGTGCATTGGATAAAGATTCCCTGGGAAATTTTTCTCATTAGTTCTCAGACACAGTTCAGTAATTCAGTAGCACCAGATTACCATTAGTCACAAGACCAAAATATGTTACTTTCCATGCATTAGTTCCTTTATTTGTAACTGTCATTTTATGAGTGAAAATTATGAGATTGCCTATCATTCAAAGCAAGTCGGTAAGTTGTTTACATACTGAAGGATGATACATGACAAGAAGACTCTATCCGTGACAACTTTATTACAAAAGTGAGATGCAAATTAAAGAGAAAATAGATACTGTAATGTTATTTGAAACTGCTTTACTGAAATGATCACTCATACAAATATGGGGAAAACATTATGGCTTGATTCTATACAAGAGCCCCTAAAATATTAATTACAGGCAATTTTGATATACAAAACCTAAAACTATCAACAATTAAAAATGGTAGATCTTAAAAAAGACATTCTTTCTGGTCTGCTTAAAATCATTTTCTGTGCTTAACGATGAAATGTGTATGTATTCAGTTAATATGATGGGGGGGGGAATAGCTAAAAACTTTGATGGTTAGCTAATTTTATGTGTAATTACTTTGTGAAAATGTTAAACTGAATAGGTTATTCTTGACGGGTTTTTTCCTGTGCAATAAAAAATGTACTTACTTCTATGCTATCAAAGTTAACTGCACTCCCACTCAGCACTCCAAGGGATAATGGCTTGAGGTGTTGTCTATCTCATTACCCACCAGGTCAGGAACAAAAGGAGTATCCGTCCCCAGTGGTCATTTAAATCCTCATTGTTACATTAAAGAAGTAGTGGTGAAATTTAGAAAACATGAACATTAGACACACAAAGCTAACAGGTTATTATATGCCTTCCTCACAGAAGCACAGGAATTAGTTCAGTGCATTTGTTCCAGAAGAGATTGTCTTATTTTGATTTAATTTTCACTCTTTATTAATATATTTTGCGCTAATCGTCATTGCACATTGCACCTGTATTTAAGGACAGCAGCTACAGATAATTGCTCTGCCTAAAATAGTTTGGAAAATTACAGACATTTTACCTTTCAAAAGTGGTGCATTCTCTAGAAACCTTTTCTTTCAAATTCAGGTTTTTGTGGATTTGGGTATTTTGTGTGTTTCTCTTTTAACACCTTTTGCATAGTAAAATACATGCAATATTTAGCCAGAGAAAGGGAAACAAATGTGTTTGAAAAGAATTGTCTCTGTCTTGAAAAAAAGAAAACAAAATCGACCTGTGAATAAGGGCTTATTGCACCCCTTGTAATCAGAGTGTTTTGTCTTTTCATTGTATTCGGAGTGTGATCATCCAAGGTTACTATCTGTTTTGAAACTGAATGCCCACGCATTTTTAATTTTGTACTGTAGAAAGGTCATATAATACATGTCATGACATCCATGCCAAGTAAATCATCTAGGGCCAAATGCTATTGCCCTTACATATAGGAAGTTATTTCACTGAAGTTGCTCTTCTACTCCTGTGAATAAGGTGAGAAGGGTTTTGCCCTTACTCTCCAGTTTTAGCATGGAGGTTGGGAAGAAATATATGTTATTTTCTTTTAAAAATTGCATTGCAGCATCACAGTAAGGCTCTTTTAATGGAAAATGCTTCTTAGCACATTAATATCAAATGGTTTCCAAAATAATTATCAGGCTCCAAATAAACATGTCAAATACTTAATATTATTTATGCGCTATACACAGGCTTATCCTTGACTTATGAATTGTAAATATTTATAAGTGGCTCATATTAAAGTAGTTGTCAACTGCAGCTATAGTACTTCACCTTCTGTCATTCCCAAGTATCAAGGGGGCTAATTCAATCACTCTCTTGTCAGGCTACCTTTCTTCTCCTGAATACCCAAATCCCTAAACACAACAAACTATAAATGAATGAAAAGTGCTAATGATGCATCATTACCAAGAGGTATCAAGTTTTTTAAGGTCTTTTGCTGACTAAATTTTAAATTAGCACAATTATTCAGTGCATTCCCCAAGGCACCATTCATTATGCCTAGCTGCTGAGCAGAAGCACATTGCAAAGAAAATGTATATTACTGTCCACTTGTCTGTCTACCCTCCCGCAGAAGGAATACACATAATATGTCACTTAAACTACAATACTCAACATTTATCATGTAAAATAATGAAGGAAAACTAATGTTCAAATATTGTGTCACTGGGAGGGGGGTGTCTTTTTTGTGCTCATTTTTTTCTAAAATGTATTTATTGTCCTCTCAACAATCCAAAATAGGATTAGCAGGAGGTTATGATTTTTTATTTCAAGTGTAGTGCAAAGATTGTCAGACCAGGGGACTGTGATGTCTCTGATGCGGTCTAATTTCTTCAAAGCTTTTACCCTGCAGAGTTGATTTGTATTTCTTTACACTTTGCACGCAGGTAGCATGATGCAGTATTTGAGAGGACACTTTATAGTCAAAACACAGTTGGTCAGCCTGGAACCCCAGCTGGTGGTGTTCCAAGTAGCAGTGACAAGTTCTGTGTCCACCAAGTGTGTTAAGTCTACACTTGTGTTTGATATGCAGAATGGGGCAAATGAAGACTTTGAACTGTCTGCTTATGTAGGTATTACACAGATTTCCAAATGATAATGTATTGCGTACCAAATAATAGAGCAGTCAGATATAATCTCTAGTCAAACTGTCCATGAACTGCACTGATCTGACGTGGAGGGTAATAAATACAATTTTATTCTACATAAACTCTGTTTATATTTATGAAAAGAATAGTGAACAACTCAGCCCTTACTCCCAAATCCAAAGTAAAGGACAAGTGGAAAAATATGTGACTGGCTAAATGCAAGTAATGTACATATGGGGTTCGCAAACTATGAAGTTAAAATGTCTTCCAGTGAAAGCCCAGTACACATTTATCCCCACACAGACTAAAAAGTATATTTGTAGTAGAAAATTATTTCTTTATGTATCTAGCTGTGAAGTCCTGATTTGCTTGTTTAGTCCAATGACATCATCACACACAAGTCGGGCCCCACTGAACAGATGTGCTTTCATGTGTGATGATATCACTTTCACTAGAACATTAAAGGCATCTCTTTCAAGCAGTTTTAAAATTCAAATCAGGTCTGCCCATATTTAATCTAGACATGTTGGTTTAACACCAAGCCAAGCCAGAGCTTTTAATATTCAGTGGCCATGACACAGAATTCTTCACTGTGTTTCACCAATAAATTCAGAAGTGTAATTCTCTGTAATGCTTGTGACTGTTGTGAAATTTGAACAAGAGTTTAATACAGTCCCTTCTTTCTCTGTTTCATTAGAACTACTCAGGATTTTACAAACCAAAACAAAAATGTATAATTTTGAGAACAATGAGCCACATGTATTTTTGTCAAGCTAAGACTAGACCATGGTGTGTTGCAAAAATGATCTAACTTTTCTTTGCTTTAGAACACTTTCCGTTGTGGAGTTATTTAGGATTTTTTAAAAAATAAACAATGAAGAGAAAAAGCCATTTGACACCTACAGCAAGTATCTTCGTCATTTCGTATTGTCAATAGCTCCAGTGGTAGCAATATTCTTTTGACAGCTAAAAGCAGATGTGTGGGTTAAGTATGGGAGCAATTCAAATGTCCATAGTAAACTGCAGGGGGGCAGAGAGAGCTCAGAGAGCAGCAGCTTTAAAGTAATTGACTAATACAGTAAGGATATTAAAGTCATTTAGTGCCAAAAGGGAACACACTGATCCTTGACCCTGAGCCACTTTGGAGTAATCTAGTATTCAATCCAGCGTGTAATGACTGCCAGGCCTGTCAATCCTCCGGGCTCTCCAGTCAAATGCCTGTGGCTACTATTGGCTTATGGTAAAAGGACAAAAATGCAAGGAAATGCCTCTCAGTCAGGCTATGATGTGATAATGTTATTGTTCCAATGTATTCTATATTGTCCCTGCATAGTTTAATCTGTTGAGACCCATGTCAAAAATTGCCCTTGTTCCCTAGAGGTCTTTACTCAACCTTTTAGTAATACAAGTGGATTTGAAAGGAGCGGGGTAACTCACTTGATGAATTGTTTCCCGTTAATATAAAAAATAAGAGGTCAGCTGTGGCTTAAAGGCTAACTGTGGAAGGTATAAATTAGAATAAGTGTGCCAGTAATCTGATTAGTAAACCCTTGCTCTTCATTTACCCCAGTGGGTAAAATATTTTACAATGAAATAATATTAACACAAAAATTATTTATATGGGCGATACAATTCCTACCAAGTTTAGAAGCTGAACGGACTTTGAATACAGGAGAACAAAAAGCTCACTTGCTTCTGAGTAGCAGCCGTGTTAGTCTGTATCCACAGAAAGAACAGGAGGACTTGTGGCACCTTAGAGACTAACAAATTTATTTGAGCATAAGCTTTCGTGAGCTACAGCTCACTTCATCGGATGCTCACGAAAGCTTATGCTCAAATAAATGTGTTAGTCTCTAAGGTGCCACAAGTCCTCCTGTTCTTTACACTTGCTTCTGTCACTTACAGTCCTTAAAACTTCGGCAACTATTGGGAATCTTGTATTTTAAATTAGGCACCTTGCATTTGAAAATATATAATTAGTGCTGCAAGCTGAATACTACACTTGAACTTGAAAGAAGGAAATCACCATTTTTTTGTTGTTTTGATTTTGCTAATTAAAGCAAGGAAAACTGACCCACATAGATTCTGTAAAGTTAACAAATCAAAATGGGATAATAAGTATGCAAATTTCACTGTATTGCTTTTCACAGGAACTTTCTATTGCGTTATGCAAGCTCTCCTTTTCCTCCCCCTCCCCTTCCATGTACTGTACATAAACCTAGGCGAGGAAAAAGCTCAGGTGATCATGACGCTCCCATTATTTTTAGCGAACAGGCAGGTTATATAACAGGCACTTTGCCTAATTTTGTTCTGTGTGATTTCACACAGCTTTTTCCACAGGGAAGATACTGTACAAAAAAGAAACAAAAAGGGAACATCGCCTGAGAAATGTCTTGCTTATAACTTTGAAATAACTTCGGTGTCAAAAACAAATGACTTTTGCCAAATTTCTGCCTTTCCTCTTGCAGTTTGGTGTCCCAAAGTCATTATTCAATGTAAGATTCTCTTTATAAAGCCATTTCCCAGCCTGTACGTACACTCCTATACGCTTGAAAAATTATGATTTTGTGGGCAGCCGGGGGGGGGGGGGGGGGGGAGAATCAGAGAGAGAGAGAAAAAAATTGTCTTTTTGTGTTCACTGAATTCCCAAACCACTATCGTGGAGGCACATGCAATGCAAACTGTGACCCCATCAGGAGATGTCTGGCAATGTTCCAGTGGATCTCATCATAGGTGGTTTTATCACAAGCTGGTGTTTTCATAGAAGAGGAAAATGTCTGCAAGCAAGTTAACCTGTAGGAGGATGTGACAGAAGTACCATATTATTGCCTCACCATGGAGCAATTCGTGCATGTCAGCATTGCATAAGTGGCTTTAGCACACTGTTTCTCCAAGTTGGTTCTAAACTGTTTTGGGGGTCATGCTAGCTGGTTGCCTCCTTGTCTGAGGGCATTGATGTCACAGTGCCAGGCAGGACAGGGAATTGCACCTCTTGGCTCACCATTTGCTTTACCTTTGCTCAGGCTCATAAGAATATTTCCCATTCTGAGGATTTGTTTCTGCCACTCCTACTCTCACTGAGAAGCCCCTTACTCCACAAGTGGTTCTATTAACATTAATGGGGCTACTTGTGGAGTAAGGTGCTGCTCAGCAGGCCAGACCCTCAGTGGGGCACTCAGCTGGATTAAACTGGTAGCTCCATTTATATCAGTGGACCTGTTCAGATTTATACCAGATGAAGAATCAGGCTCAGCATGAACAAGGCCACAGAATCAAGGCTTCCTGTTCAATTAGAGAGCCATATGTTACCACCCTTACTCATGGAAGTTGCCCCACTGATGTCAAGCACATTTGCTCAGAGCTCCTCATTCTAGTCAGACTGCCTTGCTGAATAGTACCTTACTCTGACAAAAGTTCTACTGATCTCTGAGTGTCTAACCAACTGGAATAGGACATGTTTGAGCCACTGGGTCCCTCACCACTCGCTTCCACCCACCTCCACATGAAGGACAGTCAGGAGACATGGGATCCCATCCTGCCAAGTCCTGGGTGCCTCTTGCCAGGCCCTGTGCATCCTCAATTTCCATTTAAACCAGTGGGGATACACTGCACCTGGCAGGCCTGAGCCTATTGTCCCTTCCCACTAACCACATGAGTAGAAGCATACCTTCTTCTCTCTGCCCTTCACCATCAGTGAGAGAAGGTGCAGGCTCACATGTCCACCCACCCCTCAGCCTTAATGGGGAGTGAGAAGAAACACACTCTTTCTCCCTTTCCTGTTGTCTGGAGAGGCAGGTGGGTCAGGCAAAGGAGAGATGGATCCTGTTCTTGTGCCCTTGTCTTCCCATTCCCTCCCCCTTATGGGTGAATATTAATGTTTAGGGCAAAGGATGGTAAAGTGGCTCCCCCATAGGGTGACCAGATGTCCCGATATTAGGGGCATTGCCTTATAAATACGCCACTATACTCCCCACTCCCCCCCCAAAAAAGTATCCCGATTTTGACACTTGCTATCTGGTCACCCTATTCCCACGTGGGGAAGGGCAGGAGATGTTTATCAGCACAAATGCTGAGGATCTGTGCTATAGCAGTTACAGAATAAATAGATATATATTCAGCTACAAAATCCTGCTCTGCTGGGACCTATGCCCCTGCCGCCCCTTTCACTAGCAGTCCGTCATCATGACATCTACTCTGTGTTCATTGAAGGAGGGCCTCATACCCAGGAGGACATCAAAAGTGATGCTCTTGAGAGACATAAAATTTCATAACATGCCCTTTTAAATTACAGGGACAAAAAAAAAAGCTTTTACAGCATGCAAGAACATTCCTGCTGTTACTTAACCTACTTGGAACCAAAAATGCCTTGAAGCTAATAGGTCAGGCATTGCTGAGGTGCCCACAAGCAGTTTCAGAATGAAGGTATCTCAGCCCTGGTACATCTTTCTTTGTGTCTGTTCCAAGATTATTGTGTTTTTATTTAAATTTATAACTTTAAGTGTTGGCCTAAAAGCCACCTGTACCCCAAAAGGGCTGGGGTGTTTTTAAATGACTCAATAGGAATACCTCCTGCCTCTGCCTCTGCCTCTTATTAAACTTGTATGTTTTGGCAGCTTCCATAAATGTAATACCTGTCTTTTATTCTCCCCTACTACATGCATTTGAAACCATTAGTACCAGTTTGTAAACAGATTTTAAGATGACAGTGCAATCTTTTCAAAGCTGGGCTTCAAACACACATACACATACACACAGGTGTGTGAGCACACATGCCACAGTTATTACTTTGGAATAAAAATGAAAATGAATTTATTTGCTTAAGAATGGCATCAAATAGAAATTTATGCACATACATTTAAAAAAACCCAGAACCCTTGAAAATAAAGCAGTTGCAGCCTATTAATTTTCCTCCTTGACAGTTTTTAAAATTCCCCTAAAAAAATGAAACAGCATGAATACTGTCAATATATCACAACAGCCACATTAGGTTTTGTGATATACATCATAATATAAAGAGCACTATTAGAGCACAACCTGGGAACCATTAAATCATTCTAAATCACTGTTACATTCCATTAGTGTCAATGGTGAAACCACATAATAGGCTTTATTACAAACTTCACCTTGGTAGGCCATTGTCTCTAATAACCACTTCTCTATGATGTGGTATCATACCCAGAAATCCAGGGAGATAATAAAGGCTCCCTTATTTCTTTTTTATTGGATGGGTAAAGTTAAATTTAGCTGTAAGTAAAAAAAAAAAAAAAAATCTTGAAGCAATGTTCACTAACTGCGAGTTGCTGCTATTTGGACAAAAAGGATTTGGCAGACTTGGGAGAACAGTTTGAAATAAATTTGAATTCTGGTAAATGCTTGAGGCCAAGGTAAGATGGGCAGTCCCTCCAATTATTAAGTCATTTTTGAAATGCAGCTTAGTGCATTTGTGTCCCTCTTTACATGTTTGTTCAGATGTGGTGGATGATTATAGAAACCTTAGAGGGATTAAACCTGCTTTCCTTCAACTCCTATATGGGAAGTACCATTTTAAAAAAAAGTAACAGAGAAATTAGCATTTGGATACCCATCTTTTTCCCATTTGGGAGCATAGCTTACACTACTTCCTCCGTCTTCTGTTTCTGCTGAGCCTGGGTGTTGAATGTTTGGGAGAAACTAGTGTACAAATATAGGGCTCCTTCATCCCCCATTAAGAAAAATTCTGCCCGCAGTTGCACCAGTGTAAATCTGGGATTATTATAATAATAATTAGCATAATAATAGTAATACCTACCTCTTACATAGCCTTGTCATCTCCCTATCTCAAAGTTCTTACAAAGGCAGTCAATATAATTATCCCCATTCTACATAGGGGGAAACCGAGGTGCAGAAAGGCAAAGTGGTTTATCCTATGTCTCCTGAGTCCTAGTCTCGTGGTCTATCCCAGTAGTTCTCAATCTGTTTACCATTGTGGGCCGCATATGTGGCCCACAACATGTTATGTGGGCTGCATCCAATAATACTTGTATACCTGAGGACGTCACATGGGCCACAGCTCTGTGCTGATTGGGCAGCAAGTGGCCCATGGGCCACAAGTTCAGAACTACTCCACTAAGCCACATTACATCCTAGAGGGTGAGTATAACTGAAAGTGCTATTTGGCTTGTTGACTTCAGAGTTCAGACTTGCAGGTGTGGGCCTTTAAACAGTTGGGATAAAATCTGAGCCTCACTGAACTCAATGAGAGTTTTACTATTGACAACAGGATCCCACCTTTGCATTATAAACCGTCTCCCATCATTGACATCCTAATTTTGATGACATAATAGGTCTCCCTCACCACAAAACTTCAGGCTAACTTTGTTAAGGAAGCAGCTCACCTACCATGTGCAACCTCTCACCTTCCTTATCCAGATATTAGTGCATCTGAAACAATTTCTTACAGTGATGTCTAATGTATAGTACCTGTTTTTGTAATTCCTTCATGTGAGTTCAGGACAAGAGCTGGAGTAACTGAAAGGCAGATGTGAGTTGAGTTAATGAACTGTATCCCCTTGTCCACCTGGCTGAATTTGAGGGGCTGATGACTTTTTATCTTAAAATTTTCCTGTAGCGTACTGACTGGGAATGAGCTGGTTTGTGAAGCAGACCACATCTAAAACTTTGTAAAGTTGTTGGGATTGTTCAGCTATTCTTCCCCCACCCTCTTCCCCCACCCCGCCAAACAAAAAACTGTACCAAAAGGTGCCATCTCCCTTTATAAACTCTACAGAACTATAACCTTCTGCCTCACCCAACATATCCTTACCTTCATCTCATTTCCCCTGCCTCGGTCCTCAGTCCAGCATCCCCATTTCCCCATCACTCCTTTCCTTCTCCATATCCTGGCCTTTCTGAAAATCAACAAAATCCCCCTGTTTTGAATTGATGACCAGACCTGTTCTTTGCACCCAGTTCACCACTGCCCTGCACTTTCTGTGCTCATTTATCCCAGTGCAAACTGGGTGTAAAATGCTACCATTATGATTTTGCAGCATTTTTACACCCACTTGGTACCAATATAATGGAGAATCAGGTCCTTTATCTTTCGAGAGTAAAATCAGCTCTGTGCTATTGCTAATTCTCTAGGGTGGATCCAGTGACTCCCCATTTCTCTTCCTCAAAACCCTTCCTTTCCTCCCTCACCAGAGTTGTGTGATGCCCTCCTCCCACCCCCTCAACTTCAAACAGTTCTTTGTGTCCCTCGTCATAGTCATAATGGTGTCTCAGGGCTAGTCTACATGAGAAACTGTAGCACAGCTAGTGAAGACGCCCTCCCACCAGCATAGCACTGTCCGCACCAGCGGTTAGGTCTGTGTAACTTATGTCGCTCGGGGGAGGGGGAAGGCTTATTCACACCCCTGAGCAGCATAAGTTATGCTGACGTAAGCGGTAGTGTGTACAAGCCCTCGGTATTGTGAGGCTGGCTCATTTCTTTAAATCTCATAAGCATCCCTGTCTTACAGCTCTCCAGAGCTGTACGATCCAGATTGCAAGACCTTAAAGAAACCCAAGGAGTCCAGTATGTGTGAGCTGAAGGCAGAATTATAGCCTGCCCACAAATAATTTGAAAGGTGGATGGTTCACTTATTGGAAGTGGAAGAAAATCTGGGTGAGGGACAGCATTGTGAAGGGAAAAATGCTGAGAGGAAGAGAAACTGAGAACAGCGGTCATCGCATTCAGGCTGGAGAATCAGATAGGAAACTCTTGGATCAGTTCTTCAGCTGATATAACCTGGTGCCGCTTCACTGAACTCAGTGGAGCTGCACCAGTTTACACGAGATGGCTCTTCAGATGCATGGAATAAAGTGGGAAGGAAAAGAGGAGGATGAAGGAAGGTATGGTTGGAAGAAGAGAGAGTGGGATCGAACTGGAAATGTGTCAGAGAAAGGAGATCTCAAAAGATCCAAATAGTTAGGAAAAACATGCCATCTTTTGGGTGCTACTCAGCCTCTGAATCTTTTCAGTATAGTTCATTTATTGTTTGATGTACCAAGTCCACACAAGCAAAAATATACACTATTCTCATAGCCAGGACTTAATATTCTGCCACCACAAAAGGTCTTCCTCACATCTTGGAAAGACCAGTGGTTAGAGTTAGTGTGTAAAGCAAAGCATAACGAAGGGTTAATAAAGAACAATGTGAAAATATTAATACTAGTAATAATAATGATAAAAATTCAAAGTGGGACACAACATTTTGGCTGTGAGGCCTTCTGTGGGCTGTGGAAAGAGAAAGCAGTAACCTTGGTTTAATCTCTCCAGTGCCTGCAGAAGGCCTCTTAGCTAAAACATCACCCCGACCTTGTTTTCTGTTTCCAGTGTAGATTGTAATTTTGTTTAGTTTAGTTTTGTTGTATGACTGGTGTACAATGCAATGGGTATTAATAGAGCTGTGAGACAATTTCTCATGCTATTTAACCAGACTAGTCTATGAAGGATGGTTTTCCTTTCCTTTTTATAGCTGATTTGCTTGCTTTCCTTTTTAAAGTCAGGCCAGGCTGTTAAATACTTTGAAAGTCTCATTTCAGTATGTTTTGCAACATTTAAGACTAATACAAGGGAAAATGCTGGCAGTTTGCCTTCTCTTGGTTTTCATTTTCCTGTGGTGTTAAGTTGGCACCTCAGGCAACATTCCCCCTTCTGAGATGTGTCAAAATATATCATGTATTGGTATCAAAATTAAAATACATTCATTATTCATTATAATTTTTTTAAACAGCTGACTCAAGGCTTCAGATGATTAACATGGAATATTAGCTATGGCTTGTTGTCATTCCCAGTTACCAACTGAAACACTGCACTCAAACAAGGAGAAACCAAACAAAGAGAGAAGCTTCCGCTTCTGACGTCCTTTTTTTCCCAATGTGCTGATGAAAACTGATCCTTTGATTTTTCAGTCTCTGTGATAAATAGGGATGGTGCAGAATGGAAATATTTGTTCCCTGCAGGACAGTCATGCTGTCGTGGCTTTATTCCTACATCCCCTCTCGGGAAGTATGGCCACTGATCAATATTAGCCTGCTAGGGGCAGGGCATTGATTTCCAGGAGTGGCATAAAGGAACCAATTCTGCAAGGTGCTGAGCGCCTCCAACAATGGGAGTCCAGGGTGCTGAGCACTTTGCAGGACTTCAACCAAAGACAAAATGATGTTGCTTATGTTCTTACAGGGGGTCAGCAGTAACAAACCAGACACCCTCGGCCATATTCTCCCCTGCCTTGGGGCAGCTTTGTGCCATGCTCACCCTGAAAAGCAGGCCTAAAGCTGGCTTAGAAGGCCAGCAATCCTTGGGTAGTAGCAAGTCACCCTATCTACTCCTATGTCCATCCCCACCCTAGATTGCTGCACAGGGAATGGCCAGCATGTCCATGGACTCCAGTGTTCCCCTGTCTTTCCTCTTCGGAGACATGAAGCACCTGCACAAGTTTGCCAGGGGATTGGCCCTGACCGAAGATCAGGGGAGCACAAATGTAACTTAAAACAATCTTTTCACTCTTCTTCTTGAGTTGTACTGAGTGCTCATCAGCTAGAGCCAAGCATCATGGCCCATATTTCTTGCCCACATTGTCTAAAAATAACCTGAGTTTCCCCTCCCTCTTCCATTCCCCCCACCCACACACCCCCCCCCCCCTCCATAGTTGTCTGATTGTCTATAGGTTTAAGAAAAAATGGGAAACGTCTTTTGGTAAATTAATGTATGATCACGTTTCCTGTATGGCGTAGGCCAGGAAGAGCCGCGTAAAGAATTTAATGAAGGATGTCTGTTCCTGAAATATTTGAATGCTGGGTGTGTTATGAAATATATGCAAGGATTTGGTGCTGGATGGCTTATAAGGCCCTGCAGCAACTTGTAAGTCTTATCAGCATCTGGAAAGATCAGAACTTTCCATTTGGGTTTTGATTAATCAAATATATTATGAAATCTTTGCTATGCCTGATTTTTGTGAGAGTCTATTTTTGATATTAATATGTCTCTACAGATTAGATACAGATCACTTGTTTCATGAAAATAATTCTCTTATCTTTTTCTCTTGTACAAAAAATTATGTTTTTTAAAATAAAAACCATCAGATAAATATTTAAATACAAATTTCCTTCATGTGGATTACTGTTCCATGCTATTTCATTTATAAGTCTTTGAATCAACCAAGCACTATGAAATGTAGGACATTTAGGAATCTCTAACTTTTGAAACAATCACTAGAGGCCTAAAGACTCCTTCCTAGAAGGAGACAGCCAGTAATATTTCATGCAGGTCCTTTTATGATTATATGTTAGAAGAGTGAGTGTTAAACCACGAATCTCATCCTATTAACCCAGTCATATAACCTTGAGCTATCCAGACTTCCAGATGACAACACGAAGTACCTACAACATGTGTATCAGCCACAGTGTAAGCTTTTTATCAGACACAATTAATGTTTGAATGTATCTACATTAATATGAAATAAACTGATGTATATGCAGTATAACTCAAAAGTATATACAGCAAATCTTCTAACATTAGAATAATAGTGTCACCTGCTTGTGCCTCGATATTAAAGGTCTATCAGTAAGTAGATTATAATCCTCACTTTCGTCCCAATGGATAGGTCTAATGAACTATTTTTTAATTCCAGTAAACTGGAGAAAATTGATGTTTTAATGTTAAAAATGTTGATAACAAAAAGGGAAATGCGTGGTCTCAGGCCCTTTTTGTTTGCTCTGAGAGGCTATATACTCTAACACATTTGTTTGTTTTTAAATGAAAATGTGCTTGTTTTTAAATGAAAATTTGAAGATAAGTAGTTTATTAGATAGAATGGTGCTTTCTTGATGTGAACTCAGGCTTCTTTATTTTACAACAGAGACAAAGCCTTTCTCTTTAGGAAACAGATTTACTGCACATAAGTGCAATCTCTTTCAACCACAATGTCAAAGATTTTTACTACACGGGCTGAGGGTCCAATCCTGCAGGATGCTAAGCACTCATAGCTGCGAATGAAGTCAGCAGTGGGGTACTCAAGCACCTCATCGGATCAAGTCCTTAATGCACAGGCATCACAGCTACATTGATACCAGCGACCTTAACCGTCTTGGTCTACTGTGTCAATGATCCATGAACTAAAACAGATTTACCATACACAACTGACAGTAACAGCTTAGAGCGAATGAGATAAGGAAGTAGTGTCAGACTTCACTTTGACTCTCCTTGTTCACTGGATGTGTCACAACCCCTAGTTTTACCTGTTTGTGTCTAATTTGTTTCACCATGGATATAGCAGCCTTGCAAAATTCTGTTCACGCAAAGCAAGTCATAATTTTTGACAGGCGAGTAAATGATCATTGGTTTATTCATTGTAATAATTTTAATGGTAGTTGTGCAAGACTGATTTTACACACCTGCACACGTACACACACTCATATGTGGATATGAATAAGGGGTGTTTTGGGGGCAGGCCATGTGCATATAAGGCCCTATATTGCGGATTCTCCACTGTGTTCCAGCTGTGCTTGTATACAGGGGACACTGGTGGTCACAGGGAGTCAGTTGCAGCTCCCTGGTGCTTGGCAGTGCAGACCCTGCCCTAAGGCCTATAAAGGATTAGGCATAGTAGAGTTCCACTTGGCCCTGCCCCTCCTTTAGCACTCCTGTCCCATTAGCCCCTCCTTTAGCAACCTGTCCCATTAGCACTCCTGCCCATGTCTTCTCTCTCAACAAGCCCCCCCTCTTCCCCTTGATGCCAGGGCTGGGGGTCGTCTGGTCCAAAATGTAACAGCAGCTTCTGTCAGTTTTCTGTCAGTAGAGAGTTCTCCTACACCAGTGGAGTTCTCCACTGGCTGTTCCCAGTCATTTGAAGGCCATTTTGCACCTCATAAAGCATAAGCAGACTGGAAAATCCCTACGTGGTGCTCCCATTAAAATCAGTAAGATTTCTGCACAAGGGCTGCTTGCAGAACCGGGCCCATTCCTGTGGGATACTGAGTTCTCCTCTGAGATACCAGTAAGATGCTGAGTGCCATTAACTCCTACTGACTTTAAAGGGTGAGAGGATGTTGAGCACCTCGGAGGATCGCCCTTGGGGGAGAGGGGGCCATTTAGGGATCTGGGGCAAAAATTGGGGATTGGTGCTGCTTTGAGCAGGGGGTTGGACTAGATGACCTCCTGAGATCCCTTCCAACCCTGATATTCTGTGATTCTGTGATTCTATGATCAAGCCCATGTACAGAAACTGACATTTAAAATGTATGCAGTCTTGTGGCAGTTTGAATTGCCCCCCAGCACACACACACAGATACCCTCCCACCCCAAAACCCCCAAATGCACATATATTGCCCTCCATTAAAATGGCTAGGTAGCCTGCAGGTAAATGATTGCCCACAGAGTATTACTGTAGATATTGTTAGAAGTTTCAATGTACATCCATTATACACATGCCACACATGAGAAATGAATATATACATGTGCATAGTTCCTCATTTTACATGGAGAGAGAAGCAGATAATCTTGTGCTGTAGAATTGGTAGATAGATAAACAGGCAGATTTTTAAAATATGTAAGATGATAAATAGTGCTTTGAAAATGAACCTTAGTTTAGCCTGTTAATTCTTACTGGGACTAAGTAATAGTGAATGAAATAACGCTAGAACCCAAGGAAATGGTGAAAAAGAAAGAGCAATGACAACCAAAGGCCCTGGTGACCACAAAACAAGCTACAGTTTGTCCCCCAGAGAGAGACAGTGATGGGTTGAACTTGCCATTAGGGGGAAGATTAAGTGTCCTTGGTTCCTCAGTTAGTTAATTATACACTCAAATCTTTCCAGTATATCAGAGAAGCCAGGCATTTTGCTTTTGAATATCTGTATACTGACTACTTGGATTGCTTATTGGTTATTCCTCTTGACAACTCGAACCTGAACATTAAATCCCATTGGCAACAACTATCTGTCAAGAGCAAAAAAAATAAGATTTGTGTATTTAGTTTTCATTATAGAAGTGCTTGTAGTTGAAAAAATATGTACCTGTCAAGTTTTCGACATCTCGCTGGGGATGCAAGCAATGCTGTTGTGATTTCAAAACCTGGCTGACAAATTCACGTTTCAGTAGTAAAGACAAATCAAGTTTTTTTCCTC